>NC_084665.1:53610474-54324799 GCF_028389875.1 Rhea pennata | reverse complement strand
ATCACTAGCACAAAGACTGCTGCCACCTGCTCCTCACTCATGTCAGAAACATGCTAAAATGTTCAGCAGCTGATGCTGTCCAACATCAGTTATATAACTGTTTCACACAAGTATCTCTAGTGCATGCTTCTAGGCCAAGCAGAAACACGTGGGCTCCATGTTGCACCTTATTTGTCATTCACAGAACAGGAGAGTATGAGGAATTTACTTGAGCAGACCAACACTCCTGTATCCCTCCCCAAACTTAAAACACCATTCATTCATTCCTCCAGTTTTTTCAACACGAATTTTCCTCCATCTCTCTAACAATACCTTCTCCATTCATAACTCCAGAGTTTTCACTTGTCAGGCTTTTCACCTACCCAGGTCTAACAACCTTCTCTACATCTGACCTAGTCCCAAGTCAAGCCTGTACCTCTTAATCCCTCTGCCAACTTCCTTATTCCATTCATCTTACTGCTTAGCCAGTCCCAGTCACTCACTGTCCTGCTACTTCTAACCACTCTTCTGCTGTCTCCCTCCTCCCCTCTGTATTCCAGGGAGTAAGGGGCAGGGAGCAAAAGAATTCACCTGCCTTCGGGTCCAACAGCTGGACCTCAAGCTAGAATTGAAAATACAGGAAAAATCATGTCCAACACCCGATTTCACCATGCACTTAGCGCCTAAAATAACTATTGTTCATATTCTCAAACATGAAAGCACATACTAGCTAGTATTTTTCAAAAGCTTGTAGGTTGGACAAATAGGGATGAATTTCATAAGCAGAATAGATGACCTTGTTATCAACTCTCTATCTGCTGTAGCTTAAGGCAACAGGATGCTGAAGTATTCTAAATAGGAGGCTGTGTAGGTTTTTGTTTGTCTGGATGGTGTTTCTTCGTTAAAACAGAAAATTTTCAACTCCTCCATGTCTCACATTTTCTTGAAAACAGCCAAATTCTTTTAGCTGAAGGTGTCTAAAGACATCCCCACAGAACAGGCACTCTGACATGAAAAATGATTAAGCAGAAATCAGAATCTTAATAGGAAATGTCAGCAATCTAAGTAAGTACAACTATACATGCTCTCTTTAAGGAAGGGGTAGAAAGGAATTAAAAGGATAACGATGAGGGGAAAAACAACAACAATAAAAAAAAAAAGAATAGGAACCCTAACCACAAGCAGGTTAAGTGCAATGACTATCTAGTCACTATGGTCCAACTGATCATTATCTTTTCCATGGAGGAGATGAGGAGAAGCTACTTGAGGGGCAAATATTTCCAAATGACTGTCTGCTTACAGCCCAACAGCAGATGTGCAGCAGCTTAGGAAGAGTGTTAAGGCCTTTCCCTGAAGCAGCCATCACTCCTTCAGCACCTTCTCTATCAGAAATACAGCTCTACATAGGAATAGCAGTCACTACCTTGCCTTCACCTTCCTAATAAAAGGAGTCTCTTTTTGGGGAGGCAGGAGCATTCTTGCTGTGGAGAAGGCACTATAAAGGCTTCTGCTGACACTGGGGTAGATGAAATATTAAAACTCTAAACACCTGTCTGGCCCTTTAGCTAGCCACTCTAAACCATGCAAAGTAAGTCTGCAATACCAGCCAGATGACCAATAAGCTTCTGTTGCCCCCCCCCATCCATTCTGCTGCTACAATCAGCCTAGAGCCCGAGTATGTACTAAACCACTGCCTCATTTTTACAAAAGAGTATCAGAACAATGACTGCTACGTTGACAAATGTAACTATAAATTTTCAAGAGCAACTGAACTGACAACTTTTATAGGGCAAGAAAGGTTTTGATTTTTGTTTTTTTTCAAGAAGGGGTACAAATGAGAACGGCAACTAAGACAAGGCGTATCACATCCCACTTTAAAATGCGACAAGTACTTTTTAATTAGCAAAGTATTTCACATATTGGTGATCAGAAAACTCACCTGTGTCTGTCAACTATTACATTTCAATTTGGTGAGTTATTTTTGTTTTTTTTAATCCAGTTAAATTTGTAAGAGTTCAATACGGTAAGTTTTTAAGTATTAAATATGTCCTGACAATATATTAAGAATAATATGAACAATCAGTATCAAAAGGTAAATAATTATCTGTAGTTTTAAGAAACCTGACATTTGAGATGTTCTGTCTTTCAAATTAAGTTGGGACAGTCAACACTAAATGCTTATGTATAAATGACAGAGTGTCACTGGTATATTTTACTGCATTTAAATATGAATTAAAAAACATGGTTATCTTTAAAGAGTTTAAGAAAAGTTATTTTGTGGACTCAAAATTAGGTATCTCAAATGCATTACGATACAGTGAATACTTTTGGTTCACTTACCAAGTGACTGAGCAACCTATAGTTTAGCTTTGCATATTGCCCAGCACGATTTACTTTGTTATTGTTACTTCACTGAAAAATATGATCTAATAATACAAAATAAACTCCGCCAACTTCTTCAAACTATTCACATGTTCAGTCTGAAAACAGTAAGGTGCCAATAGCATCTTCATAATTGTTTTTTCTCTTCTTTCAAGATGCATCTTTCTACTTTTATGAAACAGATAACATCTTTGATGTAATTTGTATGTGTCAACAACTTGGAAAAACTGAGCTAGTTTCTTTTTGGTTGTTTAAAAAAAAAGATACACTGTGAAACTAAAACAAGCTCATAAAATTTTTTTCAAATAGGATGTTCTGGAAATCCCAGACAACACAGCTGTAAACAAAGTGCAGACAAAAACCCTATATAGTCTTCAAACTTAAGGAGGAAGAAAGGTGAAAAATGTATACAAATATATACTTGGTGAAAAAGCCTTACGTCTCATTTAATTTTTTAGTATCTATCATTTCAGGTCCATGTCAGAAGTTCCAAGAGAAAAAAAAACTTATTATTTCTGTTCCTCACAGTAGAGTTTATCGGTAAAAGAAACAATAGAAATGAAAGCAATACTAGCATGAACACTACAGGAGTGTTTTAGTATAGTACCAACTTCATGGACTTCATGAGCCCAGGATGTTTCCTGGGCTGCATTAGAAAGAATGTTCCCAGTAGGTGAAGGGAGGTGATCCTTCCCCTCTCTTCAGCCTTGGTGAAGCCATAGCTGGACCGCTAGATCTACCGCTGGTCTCCTCAGTACAAGAGATATGGAAGTACTGGGGAGAATCCAGTGCTGGGTCACAATGATGATTAAGGTCTTAGAGCATCTGTCATACAAGGAGAGACTGGAAAAGCTGCAGCTGTTCAGCCTGGCAAAGAGAAGGCTGAGGCAGATCTGATCACTGTGTATAAATATTTGATTTTTGAGGGGGGTAGCAGAGGAAGAGAATGCAGCCGCTCTTCTCAGTGGTACCCAGTGAAAGGACAAGAGACAATGGGCATAAATTCAAATCGGAAAAATTCTATTTAAACATGAGAAAACACTTTTCTAATGTGAGGGCAATCTAAGACTGGGAAAGGTTGCCAAGAAAGACTGTGGAGTCTTCATCCATGGAAATATTCAAAATTTGACTGGACGTGGTCCCAAGCAACTTGCTCTAGCTGACCCCGTTTTGAGCCAGACGGTTGGGACTGAATGATCTCCAGAAGTATCTTCTAACCTCAGCAACTCTGTGAATCATTCTTTACCAATGCACAGGTAAGTATTACCCCCTCATTTTTTCTTTTCTTAACAGTATTTGCTAAAGGCTAATGTCACATTATTTTTTTCCTAACTCTTAACCCACGATTTTAAGAGTAAAGTCCTACATCACTGTATCTAACTGCTCTGGAAACACACAGGGCAAGAAAAGGAGGCTAAAGAACAAAGTAACAGAAGGAATGTTACAATGCTAGTGATCCGTTTTGCACAGAATCTCTAATGTTCATAAGCACAGCTCTTAGGAATAGGTTACACCAATTAGCATCAGCAGCATTTTACAGTATTCTCTCAGGAACTCCCAGTTAAAGAAGCATGTCAAATGATATCAGAAGAGTGCAATCCAAAAGAAGATTCTGAAACCCAAATTGGTAAAAGGTAGTTTCAAGAAACCAAAACTGAATACAGAAAAATGAAGACATAAAACCCACAGAAATGAAGGAAGAAAACAGGAACAAGAAAGCATCTAAAAAATATCAGAAACCCTGAGAAACAGACCTGTCAAAATTCAAAAGGACTAGCTCTGAAAAGTCAGTAATGTTTTCCACCTACAATTACACTGTGCTACCTACCCAAATGAATGTAGATACTTGCAAAATTTGGTTACCCAAATTCAGCATAAACATCTGCCTAAAAGCTCCTAAATAAAACAAAAGCTCAATCTTATCCTTAGGTTTCAATTCAATTTGCTCCTGTCTCCACTGACAGCTAGAAGTAACATTTTTAGTAAATATGTACAGCTGATAAATGTCACAAAAAAGTAAGCGTGGCTCATGCAAGAGTTAGCTACTCCTGCAAATCCATGCAATGGCTATGGAGCAAAAGCCCTTCTAAGCACAGTTGCTGATGAAAAATAAACTGAAACGAGCAATATTAAAAAAGCAAAATTAGAAAAATGATTTTTACCAACTCAGTGAAATATTTAAACTTCAGTGTCCTGTCATTTCTTTAGGCACAGAAAACAGGATGCTATAAACAGTTTATGAAATGCATAGGATATGAGTACATGCTCAGGTAAAAGCAGGTATTTTTCTGTAAAAGCACTTATACTCTATGAATACTTACAGTACACTCTTGCATCTCCTGTTCTTTAGTTGCCAGCCTCATCACTAGAATATTTTCTCTTCGGGCAGACTCTTGCTGTTGCTGTTTCAGCTTCTCTTCAGACTCTCTCAACCCCGTCACATCATTAGCTAATGCAAGTAATAAAACACAGAAAGCACATATTATAGCATCTTTTCATAAAGAGTTTTTGAAAAACAACTAGAAAATCTGGATATCTGCAAAATAAGTTATGAACAGCAAACAAGCTAAATAAGCATAAATGTAGTAAGCATAAATAAGCAAAATCAGAAGATCAAAATATCACAGAGTTCTAGAACAGCTTGACAATATTTGGTTTTAAACACATCTCTGGCCCCTCCCTAGATCTTTCTACTAATCTTCAAAAATGTTTCCAAGTTTATACAGGAATTAACTGTTGAAGTGCTAAATTAACCAGCTACTCTATCCTTCACCACTTCCACTTGCATTCTGAGACTGGTGAAGATGGAATTGTCCCAGTATTTTAGAGAAAATTCTGAGGATGAGGGAAGTCAACATTCTGGCAAATTATGTTCCTCAATCTCTAAAACAGTGTCATTTGTGATCAATCCTCCAACTGGTCTTGACACCCCATGAGCAAACAGTAATGCATTAGAAAATTTCAGAAATAGCAGTTCAGTCACAACCAGAAGAATTCTTCTGAGCTATAAACATTTATAAAGGTTTATATATGAAATATGAATATGAGGAAGTAACACACAACATTTCCCAATTATTCCAGTGGGAACACATGCAAGCAATATGATAAAAACAGTATATATTTATTCTGCTACTTTTCAACATACAATATGATAGAAATGATGGATGAAACTATGAACCAATCAGAACACAAAAAAATCACTTCAGGACAAATATTTATAAATTATTTTTTGCAGATAATTCAATAATATTGATTACTAAAGTCTGCGTTAGAGTTGCTGAACTTGAGAATTTGTGGTAACATTTCCAATTTATCTATATTAGGATGGTCTGACCTTAGAATGAAATTAATTGCTTACACTTGCTATATTTTATTTTCTCCAAAACTCAAACATTACAGTGAGACAGGGAATGAGGGATGCAAGAGGGAAAGATGGAGGACAGCCACTCAAATTGACAGAGGAAAACAAACAAATGAACAAAACCTTTCAAAACCAGTGCTACCAAGACTTCTGTTTCTTAGACTGAAAATGTGAATGTTATTCTCTAGTTATTCTCTAGCTGCCAGAGCAATTATTAAAAGTGAGTTAGGATTAGCAACGCAGTCACTTCCAGAAAGTATTCTGCTTTTCTCACTGGAGAATAAGGTGAATTTTTTCTACATCCTCTCTTTAGAAAGACTAAAGTACACAAACGGATTTTTCAAAAACTAAAGTGCACAAACAGATAGATAAAATTTTGAGTTAAATTACTTAATCAGATCAAGAGTTAGTTGGGGCTCAAGGTAGACCTTTACAAACTATTCCCCATCCCATTTGGTTTCCAATTCTGTAAAAATACTGATGGAACAAACATTCATAGGGTATTTTGAAAGAGGATAATTTTCCCTTATTGTTGGTAAAGTCTTAAAACCAAACATATTTTTGGGGTTGTGTTTTGGGTTTTTTTCTCGCTAGCAGTCTGGGTACAGTTGATCCTACAGGTGCAAAAATGGACCTCTTTGAAGCCATGTAAGATTTGCCAAGGAAAACAAATGTCTGAAGAAAACAGAAAAGGCTGAAAACTTACACTAGAAAAAACACGGATCTTTTAACAAATAACATATGCTATCTAGATTGTTATCTATTATCTCCAATAATTTCAGAAAGCTAAGACATTATCTGAGTGCTCTATTTATATTAACATTTAAGGAATTTGTACCAGTTTGAAACTTGGTTAACTTACAATTCAAGTCTGTGTACTTGCCCTCCAGAGCTTGCACGTATGCTTCATACTGTTTCCACCTATTGCAAACAGGAAGAGAAAAATCGACATCTTAAAACTTACTGTGTTATTTTGGACAAGCATTGGGATCAAACATTTATTATCTTGTACCTATGAAATACCTAAGATGTATCTCCTCCTCAAAGCAGAACAATAAGAACTAAATTATGTAGCAGAAACCGTAACACAAAGACAACAGAAGTCTGTGTTAGGGTTATACCACTCATCAAATGAATAGCAAAGCAAGCTTAAGTATGCCGTAATAGGACACTAGCATTTGCCAAGAGTAGGCTAACTAGTCATTCCAACTTGCTCAAATCAACATCATAGTCTGATTATATTTATTGACCAGAAGCCAGTTTAATAACTCTTTGCAAGCATGCTAATAAATTGATCCATACATTGCACAGTTAGGAAACCACACACTTAAAATAATGCTACATATAATGCACACCATCAAGTCATTAAATAAAACCTGCAGTAAAGCTTAGGACAACACGCCTTCCTAACAAAGTTAACAAGATGGTTGACTAAAAATCAGTCATAATAAAATGGCATGTTTCTTTTAAAGTGCATTTTGCTCCTAGCTACACACTTTCCTCCCAACAATACAACTCCACAAGAGGCCAACTGATCTCACAATGTACCACTACAAGAAGGGGAAGGTTTCTGCTCCCTCTTTCTGAGCTACCATTTCTTCCTCCATCTATTCCGTGCCAATATTGCTCTATTCACCAAACTAGAACAAAACTATCTTAATGAAAAACAATAAAACTAAACTCTAGATCATATGGTTTAGTGAATTCAAGCTGCTCATTAAATAGCCTGAAAAGCATCAGATCTAGGAATGAGTGAGACCACGTGGCTATGAGGAAAGCAATAACAAGATCTCTTCCTTCTGGCAGCAGCAAGATTTCATAGATCTGTTTAGCAGTACATAAAATTACTGTATTAACTTGCTCTTTGAAGCTCTACAAAAGAGAAAAAAATGTGTTTCCACTTATCCCCTAAACTTTTTATCATCTCTTTGGTTTGAAGAGAAGCACTGATATAGAAACAAAAAAGGAATATTGATACATAAACAGAAGTTCAACACATATTCAGAAGACGTCAATTCCCCAAAAGTAAAACTGCAGTAATCCACCCTATAGCAAACCTAGAAAGAAACAACCTAGTTTTTACATGAAAGATTTACATAAAGAATTAAAAGAACTGGTCTTCAAATACAAGTCAATTACTTGACTACTAAGTTATGTCGCACAGCACTGAAAACAACAGTTCAGCTTTAATTGTGACCTCCTGATTGGTAATATTGATTTAAAGCCGTATAAGTATTTCAGGGCTTCAATTCACTCACAAGTTAAACATACATAACAGACCATCACTAGAAATAAAACAAGTTGCAAACAGTAACGAGGAAAGTTAGAGGCAATACCTTTATGTAACGTCTCAACAAATGCTAATAGCTCAGCAAGAACTCACTCAACTTCTGGAAGAAAAGGTGGGGGTAGGCGTATTAGATCTAATCATGGACCTAATACATATGCCTACCAACTGCTGCAGAACGATCACTCTTCAGACATTAGAAAAAGTTATTTATGGTGCAATGTTTAGCCAAGATGGACAAAAACTGGTCAAGACTGTAGTGATTAATCTACAAACAAGCTTAAGAAATTGTGTAAACTTGTGATCACCACAGATGACAAACTTAGAATTCTTCCATCAATCAATTTTAAAGATTTCAAGTTTCTCTACCATAGCAACTTCACTTTCATACACCTCCACATCAAAAATTTTGGTAGAACTACAGAAAAACTCAAAAACTATTTGCTCTGCTAGCAGTTTATCTGATTTTCATCTCACTTCAAGCAAATCAGAAAAACAGCAAGTGCAAACATAACCCCCTGCCCCCAAAAAAATTCTTTCATGCAATAGCTTTTAATCATTGAAATAGAAACTCTGAAATAGGCTAGAAGTATTGAGTGAAGTAATTAAATTTGAAGTTTAAAAACATCCACAGGATGAAGACTATTCTTTCAAATAACTAGTTCAGGAAAATAAATATGCAAGTACGCCCTTATTACAGGCACTTCATTCCTTTTCAATCAAACTTGTGGTTGTGATGTTCTATCTATTGTGAATATATATATTTAAGCTCAGTAATCCTAAAGATCAGCACGTTAAAATATTCATCCTGAATGCATGAACAATAGTTAAGGGAAGAGAAGAGCTTCCATATACTGGTAAGACTAAAAAAGTGTGGTGATGGCCCTGATAACTTAGTTTTAAATTAAAACTGTATTAACTGACTTTAGACTTTACACACTTGTTCCACATGTGTTGCAACCTTTGATAACTTCTTGTGGTAACTTCCTCTGTTAATGCCTTTAATGATCCATTTTGCTAAACACTTTGAGCTTATTATTTCACTCTGTAATTGTTTCCCTTTATTGACAATAGTAGCAGTTCATTAACAGAGTGAACTGAAGTAATATTCTGATCTTTGCAATGCTGATGTTAAAAAGCTGAAACTTCTAAAAACTATACTAAGAGTAAAATAAAAAAGAAAATATGGAACTATCACAGAAGCAAGCATTTTTTAAAAATGCAGCTGCTAAAATGTTTTTTTTCTTTAATGCTCTAATTCTGCATATTGGTAACACCCATCTTTGAATTTCCTTTTTTATTATGTTTAGGATGGTAGAGGAGTCCAGTCATGATTCTACGATGAAACAGGACAGATGTACAACTGCGTATCTCTAGGTCTCAAGCCACTGAATGAATGGTGTTAAGAGCTTGAAACAATTCTAAGTTCATTTAAAAAAAAATCATATTTAACCTGGAAATTGTCCTTTATTTAGATGTGCAACTCTGATCTTAAGCTGTATAACTGAATCCTCATGTATAACAGTTTTGCTTTCGTACTTCTTCCAGCAGCACAGACTCTCAGCAGCACAGACTCCCAGCTGCTGAGAAGCAAGGATGAGGTAAGCTTGTATTCCCTTTACATGAAATCCCTACACTGTTCAGTGTGCAGATTGAATTTGAAAAATGTAGCAAGGATAGCAAGTCTATAGAAGCGTAATATGATGCATTTGGTCAGCCATGGCCCATTGAAACTAAATAGCAGAAGCAGAGGCTAGTTTAGCAGCAGGTGCAGCATCACCTAGAAATCCCAGGTATCAAGCATAACTCCAGAGTCTTCCAAGAATTCTTAAAAGTTAGACCATGTGCATATGCAAAACACACATGGAAGATCTGCAGGCTCCATTAAGCCTTACTGCAAACAGTAACTGGTTAGAAAAAAAGTGTCAACTCACTTATATCACATGCCACATTTGGAGTACATCTTTATTTCATTTCAATTAAATTTTTAATTCAAACTGTATTTGTAAACAATATAATTCTCTGCATATAAATACATAGCTTTCCCATAAGACACCGTAACACATTAAAAACATTTGTTAAGTTATGAAAAAAATCTCCATATTAATCTTTGAGAATAGAGCTTGTAATTTTAAACATTTTTTCAACTGGCTAACATTCCAAGCTTCAGGGAAGAGATTTCTGCCCCTGATCACATTCTAAATCTCAGTAAATATGTCCTCAAAAAAAATCCTGAAGTAATATACAGAAAGGTTTTCCAGAAACAATGTCAGAATTAAAATGTAAAGTAAAAGCTTGCTACCAGTCCATCTTCTACTACAATGGGAAAGAACTCCCATTCAGGAAACATTTTCACCTTACTTGAAAGCAATACTCCTGCCACCAGGATTCAAGTAAAATTACACCTGCATTAGTTTGAAATGCTTTTAAAATATACCTAAGTAAACTTTGACACTGACACAAAAATAGTTAACCTATTTAAGAATCTGCACATACTTTTCTTTTAATTAATCAGTGATTTACTGGAACTTGCTGGGCAGATTTACATTTGAAGGCTTTCTTCCCAACAGCAAAGATAAACTGTTCTCTTCACCTATCACAGACTCTAACTTTGCATACAATCTCAAGCTTGCTTAAAACAATGCATCTATTAAGAGTTGTCTTGCCCCTCCTTGCCCCACATAACCCTTTCTAGTACACTGGCAGGGGGCTCAGCACAGCTCAACAGTGAATTAGAACAGGGAATTAATGAAGCTTAAAGCCAGCCACCCTCTTCTATCAAATTTGTTTTAATCAATACCAGTTTTGTCATCTGTTTTGCTAGGGCAGTTCATGTCACTATCTGGCCAGCAGATCACTGACAATCTGAACAGTTTCACTAAACTGCTACTTGTGAAGTTGCTACAGAGCAGAGAGACTGGTACACAAAATTGGGGAGATGTTGTGAAACTGATTTACATCTGGGGGTCACTTGCAGTCTCACAAGGACTAGAAGATAACTTAGAAGTACTATCAGTTAGCTCCATTTATTCCCTAAAAATACTAGTGTTATACAAAGAGATTTGAAGACAGAATGGCTTCAAAGTATCTCTAAATTCCACTTTCAAAGGTAGCTAGTTTTCCTGGACTGTTTGCTTTTGATGCCCAGCTTTGCAGGCCACTTTCTCCCAAGTGACAAGGGCTCTGGGGGTGGGAGGATAAATTGCCCTTAAGCAATTCTAAAAGTAAATGGTTATATGTACACATTGGTTAGAAATCTTTGCTAAGAGTACTTCTCTTCAACAAACACTAGAAATACTTTATCACCAGAACTGCTTCTGGGTGCTTCAAGATTTTACAGACTAACCACTTCACTGAACAATTGCAGCAATACCAAGAGTTAAACAATGAACCAGAGTGCTTGCTCATTGTGTTTCTGGCTCTTCTTCCTTCACAGTAGCTCTACATGTTCAAGGTAAGTGGCTACTGCATTTAAAAAAGGGAGAGTGATGGTTAGAATGAAGGAAATGAGTCCACAGCTGCAAGTAATGAGACAAGCAGGAATCACCAGAAGGCCAGACCAAGACTTCTCAAGTTGTAGATCCAGCTCACTTTGTCAACAGAAGTTAAAAAAAAAAAAAGCAGACAGACCTAAATTATGTACTTTATAGAAAAGAACAATGAAGTTTGGGTTTACTGCACAGGACCTGATAAAATATATGTAGGAAAAATGTAGTTATCAGTGCAATTTATACAGAGTTTATGTATTATCTAAAAGACCAAAACCCATAGATTAATATCTTGAGAACATCTGCCCCACCAAAGCACTGGCCAAAAAACCCATTCAAGTTTTATTTTGAGATGATCCAGTAGTAAACACATGCTTTTCTATGTCTGAAAACAGTAGACATGCCTTTGAATAAAATACAATATATGTGTACGGCTTAATATTTTATATTCCACTTTACAATCAGGCTTACAATCCTAAAAAGTAAGTTAGCAGACAGCGTGGTAATACTAGTTTTACATGAAGTCATAGATAAGGACAAGTTTTACTAAAAATTCATTAAAAACGCTGCCAATTCAAGGAAAAGCAACAGCATTATAGGACTGTTTAATGCAAAACAAACAGTACAGACAGGGCCAAAATGGCATTTAAGTTTCTATCTCTGGGTATGAGAGACAGCTATCCTTTAATCAGTCAAGTGGCTTTTTTGAGAGCACAGTAAGTTTGTCTGCACCAAAAGGAAGATTCAATAACAATACTGCTGTCACAAATTGCCCCATCTTTTCATTAAGATAGCTTAGCTACTGATTTACTTTACCTCCTTGTGCAGGTTCCATCACATTCTCACTCTAACGCATGCTGGAAATTGATCTCTCCTCCAGAGCAGCAACAAATCAAGACACTGATTACAGTCAGAAGATTTTTGTTTGTTTTTAGATATAGGTCAGGAAACAAGGTGCTTAGGATTTAGGCTTTGATACTTTGATAAGAGTTTCACAGTGGGAGGGAACAGCCTGGCTTAGCAACTTGTGAGCTTACTGCTCTCCAGGGGTAAGCCCGGGGTGTGTGCATGTACGTTTGTGCATGTTGTAAAAACAAAGACTTACAATGCCTGAACCACCTAATCTCAAGGCAGCACTTTTTCTGCTGAAGACATTATTTCTTACTACTCAAAAATGAGATACTTGGGCATGGGAAGCCAGAAGCCAGTTTTAAACATATGAAGTATGACTACATTTACTCCACTGGAAAGAACTGTCCTCCCACTACTGACAGGACAATTTGGCCACAAGAGGGAGTAGCTGATCCTGTAAGTATTGTATTTGCATCCTCATTTTCCTAAGCAGTTCAGTCTTTGTTAACTCAAACATGAAACAGTAATTTTTATGCTACTTGAGATACTGCAATAATGCTAGTAACTTATGGTGTTAAAGCAGCCAAGAGCTGAAGTTTACTAGAATGCACAGACAGACTATTCTAGCAGATAAAACAGATGACCCCTGAATGCCTAGTTTCCTTAGTTCCTTCATTACAATCAGGAAACTCAAGTATATGGAAACAAGTGTCTTGGGTCTATTTCTTCAAACAGATGGCCTGTACAACCACAAGACCTCTTTTTTTAGAAGACCTAGATGTGCTCAGAACTGTCTCACAGATCTAGCTATGATTACAGTTGAAAAGAATCCAATTACGACCATCTTCACTCTTAAAGCTTAGCTAAAATATGGAGCTAAGAGAAAAAAAATGCCCTTCTAAGTTTGTTGAGGTAAGTTTTTAAATACAATCCACTTAACTATTCTCACTAAACTTACTCTTGTGCTATACTTGCATAAATTCATACTAGAGATGCTAACTTAAAATTGAGGGGAGGAAAAAATACCAGTTCTGTTAACTTTTCCATGGTGACAACCAGCTTCCTAAAAGGTGAAAAATATGTTCAGGCTCCCCTTTGTTCAAGTTTTAAGCAAGAATTTCACTTTGACGCATTTTACCTTTACAAAATGAATGTATTAAAAGAACTGAGGGGATCAAGAAAAACTAAAACTGATTACAGAGTAAGGAGTTGACAGTTTTCCAACATTTACAAGCAACTTGCTATCTAGCAAAGAATGTAAGCAATCCAGTCTTCTGAAGCCACAAGCATGGAAAATAAGTTTCTACTCATGAATTAGAAAACAACATTCTTTTTTTTTTCCCTTCAGAACAGCACTTGTCCCCAACTCTTAAAGTATTCAAGACAAGGAGAATTTTACAGAAGAGTTGTATGATGAAAAGGATGAAATGGGTTATCAGAACAAGGATGCTATAAGCAATGGAGGGGTAGAGAGAAGAGGTTACACATTTTCCATTAAGAATTCACTAAAATGATGCAACAGAAAGACTGCTTGTTACTTTACCTTAGGATCAGCTCATCTCTAGGCAAAACCTTAAAGTCTGCTTCACTAAGGCGAACCTATGAAGCAAAAGGAAAAGCGCAATTTAACAGGTTGTCATGACTACTTGGAAAAAAGAACAGTAATATTTTTAAACATACCTTCTTTGGGAGAGGTTCTTCATTCGTCATTGTGAACTCTAAAAGGGGAGAAAAGAGGGAGATTTATTTAATGACATTACTAGAGGACACAAAGCATGCAGCAAGTCAGACACTTGTAGTTCTTCCTTAAATTTGTATTTATTAGTGATAATAGATGACTGAAATATTGGAACCATACAATGCAGATTACAAAAGAACACTATGACAAGTCTCCTACTGTATTCCAGATAAAGTCAAAAGACATCTTTACAAAAAAACTACTGAAGGCATTCTTGTTCTTTCGATATCTGAAAGAGTAGCAATAATCAACTCCTCCCTATTTAACTAAGCAAAACCATTTAAGCTTGTCCGCATCTGTTTTCAGATCAAACTGACATTTGAGATTGTATGTGTGTGTGTGTGTGTGTGTATATATATATATACACACACACACACACACACTATATGAAAATTAAAGGTACATGATAATTAGGACCCAAAGAAAGTAAATTTATCCCACTATTTCAGTATCTCTTTGGAAAAGAAAGCAGCAATTTGGAAATATCTCTGCTTATATTTGGGAAATGTTAAGATGGGAGTTTTTCCAACTTAACTCTCTTGTATTTTGATAAATAAAGTATGGAGCAGTTATTTTTAAACCCTTCAGTTTTTTGAAGAAGGGATAAACAGCTTGGGTACTCCATCAAATATGCTTCTTCTTGTCCATTTATAACATAATACAATCCTATTACATCTATGTTAATTAGCCACAATTCCTTGTACTACAGAACATGCTTCCTTATCTCAAAGGGATAAAAAATACTTTCTATTACTATGATTATTAAAAATACACATACTTATGATCTTCACAGCTTTTTAAGAAGCAACGGAGGCAAGCTTTGCTGGAGACACACATCTTTGTGATATGCCTTCCAACAGAAAAGCTGCACATAACATTGAGAATTTAACCTTAGATTTTTGCCATACACATATACCAGAAAATGGATGTAGCAAATTCCTCACTTGTAAACAGCTAGTTTCACAAATATGATGCATTTAAGTTAAAATGACTGTAGGAGGAAGAGAAGGGAAAGGGAAACACACAACTTATACCAAATACTCCCTGACATTTTCACAAAAGCACTCAAACTACTTAAGTTTTTGAAATTCTAAAGGCCTCACTATTGTCAAAAAGACAAATGCATACTAAGTGAAAGACAACTCCTTCAATCTACATTAACATTCAATATATAGCACTATGCCAAACAAAGCTATGACAACATCTACACACCTACGGCGCACAGGTAAAACAGCTTCCAAGCCCCTCAAAGTAAAAAGCAACATCAGAACCAATGGAAAGGTTTTAGTAACATTCAGGACAGGTATATCTCTAACCAACCTTAGTTTCCTGTTCCTGATCTTCCTAGCACAGGCACTTAAGTGCCTTCTCAGGGGAGAAAAAGAAAACAAAACAAAAAAAACCCACCCAAACAAAACACCACACATCCCTCCCAAACACTACCTTTCTCTTCCTCATGAGAAGTTGCTCAAGCATTTTGCTTTAACTTCTGTACACAGCTTCCCACTTCAGATTATTACTAAATCCAATTTGAAATCTATTAAAGTGCAAGAGACTATTGACACAAACTGATGATTCTCAACTTAGTTATCCAAAATAACACAAGATAACTTGAGGTCACATAGGGAATGTTCACAGCCCCCTATATGTAGGTTGCCTACAGCTACAGTTTTCTTAAAGATTTTTTAGTAGTCTGAATTCCTTCAGTATTTGAAAAGAGTCTTGAAGATTTCAGAGGATTTAAGTCCTCAAGGGAGAAAGATCTACCTATCAAACATCCCATGGAACCACACTTAGATGCCATCGTGTGTCAGAAAAATATCAGTAGCATACAAATACCAAGAAGAGTTTTCTGAAGACCTGGCTTATGAACCTTGCAGTAACATACAGCAAGCTATCAACACCTGAGTGCTACCACAATAGCAAACTGAAAGGTAATTAGGATTGAGCATCAGCTTTTGATTTCTATCTCCGGACCTAGCACAAATTTCCCACATACAGTTTTCTCATGGCAGCACCAAATCAGACTGCTCTTCTCCAGAACACCACCATTTACAATGCCATCTCTTGCTATCTGATAAGATCCTTTAATGCAAGTGCTGAAGAAAGAAGTTAGTCCAATTTTACTGCCACCTGTTTTCACTTCCAAGGCTAGAACTGTACACTAAAAAACACTGAATATTTTCTGTAAGGTATTATTTGGGAAATCCTAGGTTGATCACACGTGAGCTTACTACTACTACAGTTAAGTGATAGTGCAGATTTTACCTCACTACTCCTATGCAACTTTTTTTTTTTTTTTTAATGCCTACAGTAATTTACAAACAGCTTAGGAGTTCATTATTGCTATACGTTGTATTTCTACCACTGTGCTCAGTGTTTTGGAAGGATTAGAGCATCAGGCTTACTGTATCACTTAGTTATCACCATGATTTGCCTTAGTTATTTCTGTGCTTAACAGATAAATCTAGATGCAATAGACATTAACAATATTACTATAACTGAAACATTTTTTGAATTTAACAGAGTAACTTGAAGTGCTGTGCACTAAGAGATGCATCTGACTACATCTCTCCTCTGAAAGATAACAGAATCTTTCTACTAACCAGTTTTGCAAGAGCAGGATGAACTACTATTTGCTGAGTGGAATTATCATTATTTCACTTATCAATATGAACAGTTTAACCTGTACTATCCTAAGTAGTCACTTTCATTATTTCAGAGCAGTTATACCTGTTAAACTCCAAAACTTCTACACTTGCTCCTAGTAAGTGCAATGTAAGTGCACTTGCAAGTGAGCAATAAAAATCTGTACTTCAGCCTTAAAATAAAAAAAAAAGGTCATCACAGACACTAAAAAAAAATCCTCATGTGAGCTCATTAAGTCTTAGGCTTTTACAGTTAATTGAAATATGAAAGGGCTGAAACAGGGAAAGTGCATTTTAGTTTCAGGAATTATGGTTTTCTGTGCACCTTTTACCACGGTGTTTCTTTAAAAAAAAGAAAAAACCAAAACCACAAGGTTTAAGGATTAAAAAAAGAAAGAAGCTAAGGGACAAGGCTATTAATAGCAGACATAACTGAAGGTCTGCTTTACTAGTGACAGCTGAAGTAACTCCCAGTTATTTCAACGATATGAAAAAGCATTCCCTGTGAAAAGCCCAGCATGCATTCGAAACAAAAAAAGTTTCGAAATAAGACGCCCAGTTACAAAAGTTTCCGCGTTAGCCCCAATGACCGCGGCCAGGAGCCTGGCCTGGCCGGGCTCCGCGTGCCTTCCCGTCCCGTCCCCCTGCAACGGCGGGCCGACGCATAGTCCCGCCTCCTGCGCAGAGACCCCGCCGGCCGCGGGCCAGGCGCAGCTCCAGGCAGGCGTTTGACAGACCCACCGCCCCCTGCCTTCAGGCAGGGCAGGCACTGCCCGCCTCGCCCCGTCGGGCGGGCCTATCTCGGCTTCAGCGGGAGGAGAAGCGGGGGAAACCCGAAGACAAGCGAACGAAAAAAAAAAGCCAAAGCGTCCCCTCGCCCAGAGGCAGCGGGGGCTGCGCCCGGGCGTGGCGGAGCCGAAGGCTGGGGGAGGAGGCTCTCAGTGGAGGACCCAGGCCGGGCTCGCGGCCTCGCACAAAATGGCTCTAAAGTGCTTCCGCTCCTCCCCCCACTAGGGGTGATGGATGGAGCCGCCGGAGTCGGGCGCCCCGAGGCCGCGAGGTGCCCGGTCCCCGCAGAGGGCCCCACTACCTCCCACAGGGAGGAAGGCGACGGTATCAGGGAAAGCGGGAGTCTGGCCGAGGGGAGGAGCGCTCGCGCGGTCACTCACCTCCCGCCCGCCGTGCGGAGGCCTCACTCTCCCAGCACACTGGTTGCCTGGGCCGCACCCGTCACATCGAGAGCGAAGCACCACCACCACCACCGCTGCCGCCGCCACTGCTCCCACCTGCCGCCGCCTACCGCGCCCGTAACCGACTCTAGCAGGGCTGCTGCTCCGGAGCCGGGGCCGCCACCGCGTCGCCCCCGCCCCGCGCTTCCTCACGCGCCGCTCCCGCCCGCTCTTTATTTGCGGATTCTCTGCGCTACAAAATGGCGCCCAAGGAGGAAATGAGCGCCCAGCCGCCACGCCCCCCGCTTTCGGGCGGGGGAGCTGCGCGCGCAGCGCCGCGCGGCGCGAGCCGCCGCACTGGCCCAAGGCCCCGAGGTGCAGGGCGGCGGCGCCACCCTCACCAGGGCGGCTGGGTGCCCACGTTTGCCGTGGTGCTTCCCCCGGGGAGCTCGCCCCCCGCTCTTCTGCCCCCGGCAGCACTGCACTGCGGTGCTCCTGCCTTCCCCGTGCGGCGGTTTCCCTCGTTATTTGAATGATTTAAAGCCTCAGTTAAACGGGCAGAGGGAAAAGGCGAGCGCGCGCGGACAGCGAGCCGCAGGGCATCATGGGGGCGGGCGGAAGGATACGGCGCCTCACGACGGCAGAGGCCGGTGGGGGCGGAGGGCAGCGGCGCCCCGTCCGCCCCGGCCCGGCCCGGCCCGGCCCGGCGCGGCTATTGCCCGCTGCCTCCTGGGGCTGCGCGCCGGCGCGGCAGCGACCGCCTGCCTCCGGCCCTGACGCGCGAGAGCAGGCATCCGCCAGGGGCGACGCGGAGCAGCTGCTTCTGGGAGGCCTGTGGAAATGCTCGTTGGCGCGTTCTTGGAAGACAGGCTAAAAAGAGGGAAGGTTTTGAAAGCGAAGGTTGTAGCTAGTATGCAAGATCAGCATTAATTCCGGAGTGTTCTGCCTGCCTCTCACGTTGTGTAATGAAAATTTTCACTCAGTTAAATTCATCTCGTTGGCATAAATGCATATTAACATCATCAGTCAGCAAATGGAAGAAAAAATTCCTAGTTGCTTCCAAAGAAAGATGCTGCTTCCAAGGATGTTAAACTTCAGTATTAACACTTGAGGGGGGAAAAATACTGTTTGCCCTTAATTGTAGTCTTGCACTGAATAACTACTTTAAAACTGAACTTCTTTTTTGTTAACTATGATGTCTCAAGCAATGCTATTTGGACAATTAAGTGTGTTCCCTTCTTGCCAACAAAGTAATAAAGCGTCTGTATTTTATAGGCTAAATTAGTCTTGTCAGCTGGGTTGTGCGAATGCAATTGATTACAACTCTGAATTTCTGTGGAAGATGCTCTAGAAATCTGTTTTCTTTACTGTCTTACCACTAGCAAAAATAACATGTTCACTGCAGAAGAGATTCCAGTGCACGTATGTGCAGATCCACATACAACTTTTTTTCCACTAAGAAATTTTTTTAATACTCTGATCACACCTTAAGTGACTTGACAGCTGTCCCTTGAAATTAAAAAGAGAACAAGGTTACTAGTTACCAAAAGGACAGTGAAATCAAAAGGATTCCTCTCAAGTCTTATTTTTTCACATGAAAAAGATGCACTGTGGCTACTGTTTGGGGTTCACTGCTTCTTTCACTGGTTTTCTTACAGAAATACCTCACAGCACTTGTTTTAAGCACTGAAGATATTAATCAACAGATAAAGACCGCAAAGAATATAGCAGCAGAATAGTTCTTACTGTGAACATTAATGTAGCAAATTGATTTTATTTGCTCATGCGCAGATATAAACATTACTTAAAATGAATATAACCAAGTATATAAAAGAGACGCAGAGATGTATTTAAGCTTATTTTTATTCTATCTATAAATTACCTAACATTTTCTATGTATCACAATTTAAGCAAAATTTGCCAGTATTTGCCAAAGCTAGAGTTTAGCTACTTTTTGTTAGGCTGGGAAAATGGGTCTCTCTTCAGTCTATCTTTATTAGCACATGTAAAGTTCTAGCTCTAATGAGTCAAGAGATACTGGACCTTAAACCTTCCATTGGTATCTATTGTTCTTCCAGATAATGAGCATGTAGAAAATAATCCTGTATTCTTCTTTTCCCTTGACAGCACTTAGTTATTTTAAATCTAGTTTTACAAGTGTAGATTACATTTATGGGAAATGTGCTAGTTAAGCAAATGGCAAAGAGACAGAAACACCAAGAGGTAAGTGGATAGATTCTGGCCTTCCTTCTATCCCTTAAAATTACCATGTGTGTTATCAGCTATCCTTAACACTTCTACGTGAGAAAACAAAACCAGTAAATTCTTAGTACTAGTACTAGCTAATATACTAGCTTTTGTTAGTACTTTTGGGAAGAACACATTTTACTAAAATAGTCTTTTATTCTGCTTGCACAGCCTCTAACGCAATGAGAACTGTCTGAGTTGGTATTTTTTAGTGCTACTGAAATAAACGCATTAATAAGCACCTACATGGGGTGTGTTACAATATAATAACTGGAGTAAATTTCCTTTTCAAATAATACGAACTAACACAACTCTTAATAGTATTGCTTGTCCACAAATGGGAGGACATACAAGAATCTGTCCAAAAATTAATAAAAAAGCAGAATTCAGAAAGTAGCACAACAATATATGTATTGTTAAGGTAAAACATGAACCAAATTATGAACACTTGGACAATACAGCTTTCCATAAATTAAACACAATAAATAAATGTGTTTAAGATTAAATTAAGCACTATACCTTCATGCAATTGTATCTCCATCTGTTTAAGAGGTCATATGAATTCTGTTTACTTGTTGGATACTCTCTTCTACATTTGGCTTTGATGTAAAACTGGATTAAAGAAAAGAAAACTATTTTGACAAAAATGCCATTTGGCATTAGAATAACACCCCTTTATTCCTACATAGCTTTCCACACTTTTTCTAGCTCCATTTTCAAGTCTAGGGCCTGCTTAGCAGATATATATATATGTGTATATATATATAAATCTATTAATATCGTTTCGTCTGGTTTTAAGTTCCTCAAAAGGTAACATGTAATTCATTAACCTAATTATCTTCCTGCTGGAAGGCTTGTGGCCTGTAATGGTTCTTACCTGCTTTGTTCTAGATTTCTTGTTTCATGTTACAGCCAATTGGAACAAAACAAACATTAAGAAACACCCGAAAAAAAAAAGAAAAAAAAAGATGTCAGCAACATAATTGTTTTAAACTTGGAAAAAATGCTCTTTATTACATTTTAGGTGGGGGTTTTTTTTGGGGGGGGGGGGTAATAATTTGTTCTGTTCATGCCTTCTGTTGGACTAATACTGCCCTCTCCTGTACTTACTGCATGTTTCAAAATCTTTGGGTAGCCAGCAGTTGACATAGAGTGGGCAGAACTGAAGCCCTGTTTTAACTGAAGCACTTGGTATGTGTTGTGGCTATGAAGCTTTGTAAGCAATCAGAGGAGGAGCTGCTGAGCTTTGAGCACAGCACAGTTCTCTTGCCATTTCTTATCTTGCTCTGATTTACAAGATGATCTTAGCCCAAGTGAGATTTAAACAGTACTGTTAACCCGAAGTATTCAGAATTCATGCATTACAACTCTAAACCCCCAAGCCAGATTAGAAATCACGCAACTGTCCAAAATATTAATGCACTGTATTTTAATACCCTCTATTGTCTTGGGCTTATGAGCCTTTGAGACAAATTTGTTTCAGGTTTCCAAGCTTTTCTACAGGATCATAAGAGCTATTTTTCTCCCTTGTGTTTTCATGATTCAAAGCTGAGATGTGGATGATATACTATGTTATGGGCTTTAAGGACAAACATTTAATAGCATAGAAGTCACATCAAATAAATTGCAAGAGATTGCAAATACAGTCTGCAGATCAGGAAAGCTAGGGCATTGTTATGGAAAAAAAAAGTCAGATAAAAACATGATTGTTCAGAAGCAAATATGTTTGGAGTACTGTTATGAACACTTTTTAGCATTTTAAAAGACCTTAAAGTAAAAGGAACTAAAGGCTAATCAGCTTCTGAAAGATAGTCAGTGACTTGTATGGATATAAGATTGAGGAAGGAAAAATAGTGGTTTATCAGCAACTGGAATGGAGACTGAGCTTCAAAGGTACTTGAAAAGGCTGCTGTAGGCTACAGATGCAATGGGCAAATAAAATATATGGATAGCTATACTGAAAAAAAAAAAAAGACATATCCTTCACATACCTACCAGGAGAAAATCTGGACAGCAACAGCCCAATTTTAAGTTCAATGCATGTACACTGTCTCTCTTGCACTTAATACTTTCTTTATATCACTTGGTAAGATATTTCTAAGCATCTTTCTGGAATTATTGCACATTTTTGTTCCATTTCTAAAGTAAGAGGTAGCTAGATGTTTTTTGGACAGCTCCCAGGAAGACTCTTTTTTTAATTACTGATAATTGTTTATGACTATACAGAGGAGCTCATGAGAGCATATAAAAACAGTAGTAACGGGCAACTCTACTATCTACACAGCCAAACAGACTGTCTCCAAGATTGCAGCACCTATGATGACACTGTACACCTGTGAATTGTTATGTAAAATATAATGCCCAGGATTTTTTTTCCTGTTAGTGGGCTGACCACAGTGGTGAGTACATTTCAGATGCTCTCATGGAGACATACCCTGAATTATACACAATCAATTAAGATTCAGTCAAATACAAGTCAAATGGTGATTTGAGTTAAACTCAATTTTGGGAATACATGATAAACTCTGCAAGCTTGCATTTGAAGTACGTGTGTGCATATAGTTCCCTAAACAAACAGAAACAGGGGTTTACTATGCCTATTTTTAAAATCATAGAAAAAACATAACAGTTTTAGTATGCAAACATTTTGTATCTGAGGAGAAGCCAGCAATTTTTAGTAAACACTGATGAAATTATGAGTTTTCCCGATGACATGGATTTAAGGAAGACACAGACTGCTCCTAACATGGCCAAGGACATCCTTCTCTATCACGAACTTTACTTTCAAGGAGTCATCCAATCAATTAGAATTTGAGGTTCGGGAAATTTAGAAAAAGGAAATCTCATCCTCCTAGGAAAACAGTTTGTTCTTTGGGTATATCTTAGGTACCGAACCTATCTGTAGACAACTGAATGTCAACCCACTAGTGAAAAAGCCTGGAAAAAGAATGAATGCTCGCTCTTTCTAGACCTGAGAAAAGACTCTAAGCTACTAAAGGTGTCAGCAAGCCAGAATGCCATTTACATTATGCCATGATGCCAAATTAGGTGAATATGTGGAAAAGGTAAAAAGCTTCTTCAGATCTTTCTCAAATTTCATGAAATTATGCTGGTTGTCAAGCTTATTTATTTCTGTAGCTGTTTTAATTTTTTTAAGGATCAGAAGGGTGGATTTGCATTCTCTTTCTCAAAAACCACAAAACTGCTTTTTGCTTAAACCAACTAAAGAACAATTCCCATTCCCTGTCAGGGATAAAAGTAATTTCAAACACAGGCCAAGCACAGAACACGTTATCTAAAGGGTGAGTATGTCTTCAAGTCATAAGTGTATGAATAAGGCATTCAGATGAAAAGTGTGGATCCCAGAAGTATCAAGTATGATGAGGTGTCTTATTTAACAAAACTTACTATGACAAAGGCTGACTCTTGTCTTTGAAGACATTGGTTTCAATGTACACTGCCGCAAGTGTCAAGTGTGTCCTATGCAGCTGACAATAAAAAAACAAAAGAGAAATACAGAAAAGCAGGATATTCTTATCACTATTAGTAACAGACTCAGCCTCAAATGTTGGCAAATTATTTGACATAAATTTAAGTATCATAAATATAATATTCTACAGAAAAGGGCCAATTCCATAAAATACGAAGAAGGGTCATTTCTGCTTCAAACTTGGGTCTTAATTCTGGAAACACTTCAGTATTTGCATATTTTAGTACCATGAGTGTTCCCATTCAGGTGCAGACCTATTGGCAACACTGATGAGGAAGCAAGTAACATTATACTTTCACTTAGTGACAAGAGGAGAACACAAATTTCTTTTCACTGTGCAATATGGAATGATACAAGGTGGTATCAGTGGGGGAGAAGCTGCATCTCCTCACATAAGGAATCACATTTAGGTAAACGTACATTTTATCAGTGAGGATCCCAACAATACAAAGATTAGTAATATTATCTGTGTATGCGACTGAAGATGAGAAACCTTCCTATTATAGGAAAGTAGAAAAATTCGGATTTTTTTGAAAATTATGGAATGATTTTATATAAAGATTTGGGAATTTAAGTGATTGTTCTTTGCTATTTCTTTTGCTTATAAAAGATGCAGCTTAATTTGTTTCAGACTTATGTTCTCAACTTAAGTATTTTTGTAAGTGTTCAGCAGTCAGATTTATGGTAAAAAAAAACACAAGGATTTCCCATTTTGGGTAATAACACTGATAGTTGTACAGGCTAAATTTAGAAAAATAATTTTAAATAGAACAAGTAAATTAGTGAACAATGAACTGGCTTGCATTTTAGCCTATTCCTAATAAAACTGAGCCATTTGTAAACGAAAATGTCAAAACCTTTGCACTTTTGAGTATTTTACTTAATATAGAAGTCCATTTCATTGTGCTCTTAGGACAATAATAAATAAACTTTGCACAACATAACCTTACTTTTTTACTGATAGCAAGTAAGCTCTCTCTTCTAAATTGGTGTCCTAATTTTTACTGAATTTCCCAGAGCTTAGATTTCCAAGAAATGTTGGACAGTAGTTTGCTATTGAATATTGTGCTGTTCATTAACTACTCTGAATTCAAAGCAAAACTGCCTAATAGTAATGTTTAATAGTCTTTGTATAAATAACTTTATATTATATAACTTTGATCTGTACCATACATGTTTCATAAATATTTGTCTTTGTGCAACTGCTATGTTATTTTATTCCTTTACAAGTTCTTTTTACGCATACAGATCTCAATTTTGGACACTGTCCAAACAGTTAAATAGGATCCTGCAAATCTGACAAAAATACCAGTATAAAACTCATCCATTTCCATTGTTTCAGGCTTGCGCAAAATTACAGTCTGGTTTATCACTATTGTGAGCTGACAAATAATTCTGCTATTTGTGGTTGAGAAAAAAGTTGCAGCTGGTCAGCTCATTGGGGTGAGCTGTCACAGAGCTGCTAATCCTGCTTCAAATTCAAACTCTTTGCATCTATTAGTGGATTAAAGGTTAAATGTGGGGAGAAAAGGGGCTGAATTCTCACCTTATCTTCAATTAAGTGTTTATGAGGATATTTATAAAGCTTTAAATAGAAAGGAACCCGGTCTGCCAGACTTCAGATGTATTGCCTTTTTTGGACTTTGCATGCCTGCTAACATTTAATCTGAGTCCATCTTACATTATTGATTTTGTATTTGCAATGATGACCTCAAATTATAATCAGTCAGATACTACATTAAGAATGACGTACTGGCGTATAGTACTGTTGATAAAGTAGATTACTCTGTGCTGCCCTTAGAGATCTCTATTAATCATTCTCTACTGAACTTTGAAAAGATGCAGGGATTACTTTCAGTTGTACATAGTGGGCTGCTCATGAACTGTATGTTATTTTTCTAAAATAATCACTCTGTATTGCTTACACGCATATGTTCCTAAGTTTTGCTTGCTGTATGATAGACCTGCTAACGATTTACTGATGAGTCTTTAAAAAAAGACCAAGCATTATTTTTTCCCATCCAAACTTCATTTGAGAATGATGCTGTGTTAGCATATCACCTATTCTGGCTGCATGGCCCCAACAGAAGCATAATAATAATAATAATAAAAACTGTGGTGCCTTAACACATGCCTGTTACTAATTTAATGCACCCTTAAGAGTCTGGTAAATTAGTTCACCTAAGGATTTGGCTGCCCACAGGATTTACCAGAGATTTCTTCTTTTTTTTTTTTTTTTTTTTTTTTTTTTTCCCTCCAAATGCCACTAGTAAACTGAACATGAAGACATCTCAGGGAATTCTTCTCTTTTCAAAAGCTGGAAGTGCCAAAGTTACTAAAGAACTCTTATGACCAATCCTTCAATCAAACTGAAATCTCAAGAGCTCTGTTTTGAGCTACTGACTTCCTGCCAGTTTAGTTTAATGCAGTCACTGATAAAATCCAGGTTTACAATCTTTCTTCCTGTAAGTGTTTTATTTTTCTGTATTGTAATGATATAAAATTGTACATTATAAAGCAAGAGCAGGAATCCAGCAGAGGTGCTTTATCGCTCCTGTTGTTCACTGCTTTCTTAGAGGGTTCAAAACCTTTTATATGTGCAGTTTTGAATACTACCAAATTCATTTTACCCAACATGCAGAATGTGACCACAGGTATATTACTGTTGCAGACACTGTCACAGAATCACAGAATGGGTAAGGTTGGAAGGGACTTCTGGAGATCATCTAGTCCAAGCTCCCTGCTCAAGCATGGTCACCTAGAGTACGTTGCACAGGATTGCATGTGCAAGGCAAGTTTTGAATATCTCCAGAAAAGGAGACTCCACAACCTCTCTGGGCAGCCTGTGCCAGTGCTCTGTCCCCCTCACAGTTGCATAACTGTTTGCCAGTGTCTGTCATCATATATTATATACTTTTCTAGGACTTCATTTGCCCACATTTCCCCTCAAAATGCTATCAAATTTTAATATGCTGATAAAATCTATTCCCCCAATTTGGCTGATAGTCTAAATAAGGTAAAAGAGGCAGCACATTTTCTATTTTCTTGGCCTTCAGCTGACAATCATCAACTTGAATGCACTGCTTTAGCTGTCATGTCCATTAGATTGAGTATCTGTTGTGTGGTCTAGTCAGCTTTGATTTAGCACAATAAAGAACATGGACTCAGAGCTAGGCTGTGAGGTGGATAAGTGATTTCAGTCTGTTCATATTTTTGTTCTTTTTTTTTGTTTGTTTTCTTAACTGCCTTTACTTTCTTTGCCTTATTCCGTTTGTTCCTCCCTTTACTCTGTCCCTTCTTTCTCTATATGTCTTACCCTTGACCCCTTGCCCACACACCCACCCATCTCATGGGCCATCCTAGCACCATTTCCCCCCAGACAGCACATTTCTGTCCGTCGGCTCTTCTGCAGGTTCCTGCTGCTCCTTCTTCTCCTTTCAGCCTCTCCCTCCATGCCTGCCCTGGCAGTTTCTGCTTTTAGGGCTGCATCCTTCTTGGCGAGCTACCTGCAGCTTTCCACCTGCAGCGTTCTCCTCCCCTGGAGAAGGTCTTTCAGGAGCCCACTGGCTGCCTGTCTGCATACATCAGTCAGGGATGCCTTTTGGCCTAGCAGCATAGCACTTCGTATGCTAAAAACTGAGAGACTTCTGTTAATTAAAAAAAAAAAAAAAAAAAAAAGCCCAAGATGTGCTTCGGGGGTTGGTAATTAATCACTAGATTTCAGTAACAGTTGTTAAGCAGACTTAATAGCGAAAGGTAATTTTGCCTAATTTAAATATTTTGTTCATTTTATGTATTTTTTTTCTGGTCACGTGAATCCTATGAAATGCTGCTATGGAGTAAACAAGCTGTCCTTAAAACCACAATATATTGTTAATGTGTATTTTATTCTGTAAAAAAGTAATCTGTAATGGGCAAGGACTGACAAGGGGCAGCTAAAGGAACACTACAGTAATGTTCAACCAGCATCAGAGAGCTGGAAGTGCTGGGAACCCCATAAAAAGACGCACAACAGCACCCGGGCTCACAGAGGGGGGAATTTTAAACCGAACTTTCTCACCTTCTCCAGGAGAAGGATGAAAGCAGATACCGTCCCCTCAGCGGCCTCAACCCGCCCGTTGAAGCGCCCCGCCCAACGGCCGCCATTTTGTGCGGGAACGTCGCCAGCGCGCGGCCTCCCGGCGGGGCGGGGCCGCGCTGGCGAGGGGCGGCCCGGCGGGGCGCGCCGGCACCGCCTGCCACTCCCAACGGTCGCGCTGCCGCCGTCGGAGCCGGAGCTGGAGCCGCCATGAACGCTGACCCCGTGGTGTTCGCCGCCGCCGCCAGGACCGCTGTCGGTAAGGGGCGGCCGCGGGCGCTGCCGCGAGCGCCGCGGCGGGGGCCCTCGCGCGGGCGGGGGCGGCCGGGCGCCGGCCGAGCCCCGGCCCGCCGCCTCGCCGAGGCCTGGCGCCGGCCGCGATCGTCCCCGCCAGCCGGTGTCGCCCCCGCCTCGGCTTTGCAGCCGTTTTGGGGGATGGATGCGCCCCGAAAACCACGGCCGCCGCTCTAAGCCGGCGCTCGCTTTCCGGCTTTGTTTGCAGGTTCCTTCAATGGTGCCTTGTCGACGATGCACGCCCACGAGCTGGGCGCCGTGGTCATCAGGGCGGTGCTGGAGAGGGCGAGCATCAGCCCCGCGGAGGTGTCGGAGGTGATCCTCGGACACGTCTTGGCGGCAGGTACCGTTGTCGGTGGGCTTGCGAGCGCTGAAAAGGCCGGCTTCCCGGGGGGGGCCGGGGGGGGAGGGGGACACGAAAATCAGTGCTCCCCTTTGTTTTGAATTGATCAAGTAGCCTGAGGGTGTTTGATAGGCTTTTCTCTGTGCAGTTAAGCGTCTCTTTAGTTATCCCATTGAAATATCTCAGGTTTCCTCTTTAAAGATGTTATTCATTAATACTGTCAAAAGCTAAAGGAAAAGAACTTAACCCATATCCCAGCCATTTTTAAAAAAAAATCTGTACCAGATTTACTGTGATTTTTTGGAGGAAGGAAATGGAGGGGGATAGGCTATTTTTTTTGAAATCCAGAAAGGCGTTAACAGAGTATGTGTGAAAGTTGCAGCTTCTTATTGTTACAGCATATCGTGTCATTTACTATCATCTTTTCTTAAATATAACATACTCAAGAAAAATGAACTCTGAGACAGAAGAGGCCTGCATTGGTGCTTGTTCACAAGACTGACTTGCAAGATCTGTGATGCTGCTTGCTTTGAGAGAAGTAACATGTAGTTTGGTTTCATGAAAATGCATTTAAATGTAAAAACAAAGTGTCAGCAGGGTCATAGGGAAGATTGTGCTTTAAAGAAAGGGGAAAAATGAAATAAATACTTCTATATCTTATTTAAAACTGATTCAGATTTCTGTGTATTTTCAGACTGCTGAATCATGAACTTCCTTTATCTGTGTCCTTGCATACAAAAGAGCTGGCACTGCTTTGGCCTAGGGAGATCAAGATGAAGAATGTTTTCTTTGAATATAGTGCTTCTATTCACTCCATTAAGATTACAAAAAAGAATGGAAACTTTTATGACTGTGTATTTGTGGAAAGCTGACTATTCATGACTCCAAGAAAATTTAAAGAATAAACCCTTCAGCTATTTGCAGTTTAAAGGGAGCACTGTCTTATACATGTACAGCTGGCTAGTGTGTTTCATCAGACTTCTGGAGTCAAAATACTGTTGCAAATATAAAGTACCTGTAGCAAGTGTCCAGAGTCCCTGGTCTTGCAAATATTGCATTAGTCTACAATATAAATGAGAGAGGTGATTCAGCTCCTGTTGATAACACACTGTTGGGAAATTCTTTTATTTAACTGAAATTCTTTCAGTTAAAGCTAGGAATAAGATCTAAATTTTGGTAGAATTGGAATACCTTTTGTGAAGAGTAGTGAGATCTACGTTTGGTCTTTAAGAACAGACAAAGGAAAACTACTGCCTTTTCTTGCAGGTGCTGGTCAGAACCCTGTTCGGCAGGCAAGTGTTGCTGCAGGAGTTCCTTACTCTGTGCCTGCTTGGAGCTGTCAGATGATATGTGGATCTGGTTTGAAGGCAGTATGTCTGGCTGCTCAGTCCATATTGATGGGAGATTCCAGCATTGTGGTTGCAGGAGGCATGGAAAGTATGAGCAAGGTAAAGAAAATGATCATGCTCTCATTTTCTCTCTTTCTGGGAACAAATGGTATTAAGTTGTGTTAAGATTGTATTTGTAGGCTAATACCCTCAGGTCAGACTAAAAGAGTAGCTTCAATTTCTGTACTTGAGAATGAACTTACATATGCAACAATTGGCTTTAGTAGCTTTTTTAAAAAACTTTTTAAAAAAGCAAACTAGCTACTGGAAAGGTACCATGCAAGTATACATCACATTTAAAATCTGATTTTAATTTTCCTCTAGCCCTATAGTGATGAATGACAAGCAGCAAGTTTTTAATGCTACAGAAGATCCAAACAAGGAATAACTGAAAACATTACTCTCATGCAGACTGAATGCTCACTAAGTACTTTGAGCTCGAAAAGAAAATGAAGCACTTTCGTTTCAAGGTTTTCAGTCTTGGGCCTTATCAAAGGAATGGCTCTGGGTGTATGAACTGATGCCTAACAAGGAATGATTTAGAGCAGGCTAGTACAATAAGAGACTGACAGACCATTTTGTCTCACAGGACTATTTAATTTGATCTGTGGAATGAAAACATGCTGTTTGATCTATTGGCTAGGAAGTGCACAGGCCAAACACAGCATGCCAGTTATCAGGCTTCAGAGGAAGACATATTAGACAGCTAGAGAATCTCACATTTGACTGGCCAAGGACTTTTTCTTTCTTTTTCTTTTTTTTTTTTAATGCCACATAGCTTATTCTAGCCTGCAATATTTGATAAAGGGAACTAGGCATAAAGCATAAAGGTAGGGGCAGGAGAGGCATGTGTGAGGAGGGTTGCAGGAAGGAAAAATGAGCTGGGATTTGAGGTTGCTATCTGCAGCCAGAAGATAAGTGTCTGCCTCTCTAGTGGGTTGCATGTCCAGCTGACTGTATTGTGTTCTTGTGGTTTAAAAATCTAACTCCTTTCAAAACACTTTCTTGCAGGCTCCTCATGTAATTCATATGCGAGCTGGAGTGAAAATGGGAGAGGCTTCCTTGCAGGACAGTATAATCCATGATGGCCTTACAGATGCATTTTATCAGTATCATATGGGTATAACAGGTAAGTGGCGGCAGTCCTGAAAATGAAATGGGAAGGAGAGAAGAATTCACTGTTAATAACTCTCAAATCTTAAGTTTCAAGTTGTGTTTAAGTTGTAGATGTGAAGAAAGAAAGCCCCAATATTGAAAAGGCATTTTCTCCTATGTGAGTAAAACTAGATCTTTTTTTTTCTATCTGAATTAATAAACTGTTGATTCTGGAAAAGTACACTTACAGAATTCCTGGCTTGTGCCTTTTGGCACCTTGTATCAGAATATTCCATCCTGGATAACGTAAATAGCCAAATGCTTTTTCAATCTTTGATTTAAAAAATAGAGTAACTTCAGAACTGTTTTCTCATCTGAAGTAGCTATAGAGGCACCTGAACATAGTTATCCAGCAAGCAGTAACCTAGAAAACCTTGTTTTCATCTGTGTTTAACTTGATATACCCTCTAGAATGAGATCATTCACAAAGATTTCTCAGAAGAGGAATCCTGCCTGGATGCAACCCTGTCTACCATGCTCTAGGTGACCCTGCTGAGCAGGGAGGTTGGACTAGATGACCTCCAGAGGTCCCTTCCAACCTGACTGATTCTATGATCCTGTGAATCATAAGCAAACAAAATGAAAGATTCAGAATGAAAGCTATTTAGCAAGGTCAGCTGCTAGCTGCAGCAAATATTGACTACTTTGTGCTAGAATTTAAACTTACAATTATAGCAGTTCCTCATGGTCTGAAATGATTATTAAAATTTGCATTTTGTTCTTATTTCAGCTGAAAATGTAGCCAGTCAGTGGCAAGTTAGCAGAGTGGAGCAAGACCAACTTGCTGTACAGTCACAAAACAGGGCAGAGGCAGCACAGAAAGCTGGACATTTTGCAAAAGAAATTGTTCCTGTTCTTGTACCTTCTAGAAAAGGTATGTGTTAATGGATAATGACAGCACAGCTAAATTTAAACAAAAAATTTGTTTGTTACTATCTGTCTGTTAAAATCCGCAGATGGTTCCCAAGTTACACAGCCTGTTCTGTAGGCTGGAGAGTTGCTCTCTCTTTCAACCATCAGTGGTTATTTTTGAAATGAGAGGCAGTGTAGATGCAGAAGGTGGTATAAATGTAGCTCTAGGCAAATACTACTACAATTACTATCTGTTTTATTGGAAGTGTAGTAACTACCTGGACAAACCACTGACTTCAGCATACACTCTGACCTTCAGATACAGTACCAAAATCAGTATGTTAGATTCCTGCTGCATCAAACTTAAAAGTTATGTTGATCTGGTAAGACATACCTGTCTAGTAAAATACACAGTGACATTAACTAGGGTTAATTAAGCAGGTCAGGTACATGTAGACTCTTTCAGATGTGCAGTAAGCAAATAAATACATTATATATGCTCTTCTTTATGTCTCCTTAGGATATAAGTAGGCCTTTTATGGCACTTGAGTCAAAGATGTGTTTCTAGAACAGGAAACTCCCCAACTTCTCATAAGGTGGTAATGCAAAAATAGAATATTTCAAAGACACCTCAAGAACTAAGTGTTCAATATTTACATTTAATGAACCTTGGAAAAAAATTCTGGCATTAGTCCTCTTATAAACTAATGTAGAGCTTTCCTGACATCAGTTTAGATAATGTTTAATCCCCTTGATTGTTCTTTGCAATGAGATCCCTACAGCTATCATTCAAAAAACAACCTTTTACTTGGAAGAGAAGGTACTAGCTTAGGAACAGCAAGAACAAGATCTGCTTTTATACAACTAAACAATATTTTAGTAGTTGCTGTTTGTTTCAGAAAACTCAGCTGTTTATCCTGCTAGAAGTAGCTGAAGGGAGCTTTAGTAACAATTTAGAAGCGATTTCAGCCAGAAAGGCTTATTGGTAAAAAGGAATATGGCATATATTTCTGGTCAGCCTTTTGATGTCAGCTCTCTGTGCCAAATAAGTATGTGTGTGATTGGACCCTGATCCAGAAGTAATACTCTATTTTGCAGGTCCTATAGAAGTTAAAACGGATGAACACCCTCGACATGGGAGCAACTTGGAAACAATGTCAAAGTTAAAGCCGTGTTTTCTGACAGATGGAACTGGCACAGTAACAGCAGCTAATGCTTCAGGTTGGTCAGTCTGGCTAAAAACAAAACAGAAAAGAATAGTAGCTGCATGTAGCTCAAAGGTCTTTGTGAGTGTGGTTACTGCTGAATATATTTCCAAGGAATGGCAGTGTGTTTGACATCATAGGCCAAACCTGAGTGTAACATCTCCCGTGGACATGGCTTGTATTTTCTTGTTGTCTGTGAAGCGGTGCAAGTGTCTGGAAAATAACAACAAAATTTAAGCCTGGAACAACTAGAAATGACATCTCCTTCTAAAACCAGCCCTGTAGTGGTGTGTGTAATACTAAAAGTCAAGATAAAGGAAAACTTAGCAATTCATGTTTGTAAATGTTATCACTGTGGACTAACTCCTACAATAGGAGCTTTGAAACTTCCGTTTTGGTCCTTAACGCTGCTTCTTCCAAAGTCAACTGAATAGAGCTGATAACCTCCTCGTTAAGATTATGTCTCAGTTCTTGCACCTACTGCTTTCCAGATGAAAATCACAAACATGTCATGTTTTCCAAAGTATATGTATATTATCCACTTTGAGTGTGTATATCATCAGTCAGATTCAGCTGATTTGAACAGATTCAGCTGACTTAAACCAGTAGAAGTTTTGTATTTTTTTTTTTTTTGTCTAAATTGTGAAATTACACAAATGGAAAAAAAAGTACTATAATAAAAGCCATAAACCCCAGAAAATATACAGCAGTTCTTTGTCATTCTACAGGCATAAATGATGGAGCTGCAGCTGTAGTTCTTATGAAGAAATCAGAAGCTGCTAGGAGAGGTCTTATGCCTTTAGCCCGGATTGTATCTTGGGCTCAGACAGGTTTAGATCCATCCATAATGGGAGTAGGACCCATTACAGCAATAAAGCAAGCTGTAAGTAATTATCTATCTAATTATTATTAAGAAAAAAAAATGCTTGTAATCCCTTTTTGTTGGCTGGCCATGACTTGATTTTTTTTTCTAGGTACTAAGGAAAACTATGTAGAAAAAATAAGTAAATGAAAACAAGACTTAAAAGAGTATGCAAGACTTAGGTTAATACTGCTACCAGAGCCTGTGTCTACTCACTGAAAATTTTTATAGGTATATGAATAGAATTCAGAAGAGAAACTAGCCAAGTTTGTAGAAAGCCTTCTGGATATACCCTAAGAGGCTAAAGATCAAATTTTATGAACATTTATGCTAATCTCATTAGGGATGATTTGAAAGCATCAGGGAGTCCACTAATCGTATAATTTTCAGGATGATGAAAAGGGTCAGTGAGTGCACCTACATTAGCACATCTGATGGTATCCTACGTTTTAGTTTGCACTGCAAAACTGTTGGAGTATGCAAACAGGATTCCTTTCAGATAAAACTAAGTGAGAAGACATGCTTGAGGACTGCATCTAACACACAAACCATTATTGTATCTGTTGATGCTCTCTCTTCAGTCCACAGGAGAACAACAACTCCAAGTTAAATTGCCTAACACAAATAGCATGAGCTGCTGCTATGGTGCCACACTGTTTGCTAACATAGATACAGCTCATGGCAACCCCAGCTGATTATTTGCTAACACTGCTACAAAACTGAACGTGAGAGAGCTCTTCTACAGCTGATAAATTTGTTCTTAATTAGGTGTATTGATTCTTAGTTTTATTTACACTGTGTAAAGACATAATTTTGTTCATCTTGGACGTCCTGGCAATGTAGAAGCCTAACCTAAACTCATCTAATTTCTGCGACTGTTAGAATTGTAATGCTGATGCTTTTTCTCATATACCCCCAACTGTTCTTTTAAATGAAGAATGCCATAAATGTTACAATTTCAGCATCTGTAGTTCTTGTATATAGTATACATATTTTTAGTTTAAATACAGCTTGGTTTATAATTTAACAACTATCATTTTATAGATATTCTGAAAAAGGACACACTATTCTTCAATGTGATCTTTTAAATGTAATTGCCAAACTCTTTACACCCTCTGTGTAAAATCAGTTTATCACTTCAGAATTTCATAGGAGTTTCTATGGAGAGAGTGACTAGGTGAGGCATGTAAGTATTGCAACAATATAGTAAGTTTTAAAGGTGAGATTTCTTCAGAAAAGCAATGGCTTTTTGCTTGTCTGTACAGTATCTAGTGCAATGGGACTCTCATCCTTGATTTATTCTTGGTGGAGATGCACTAGTTTGGCCAGCTGGTTGTGAAACACCGTTGCTGCAAAAGATTCTGCTGACAAAGCACTGTCATTAGAAACAAAAAGAGTGGAGGTTATAGACCTAAATATGTGAAACATGCCTAAGCCTGTATCTCAGTAGGCTATTGCACCACAAAATAGCTCATCATGTGAAAACCTTAAGCTTAACCATCTTTGAAAATAACTCCTTATGAAAAGTTTCAAGTGACAAATCTCATTCTGAAGGCAAGAGACTGGACCAATTACCTGTGATATCTACAATTAATGGTTGTTTCACTATTTTCTATGTAAAGTCTGTCTTAAGCACTGATAATCTCTAATGGAATGAGACTGAGTTAGACTGAGTTAGGCCTTGAAAAAAATAATTTTAATAGGTTAAGAGCTACTTTTAAACATATTACTCAAATTATTCTGTTAATGGCACTGCATATGGCTTGACTGCTGCAACTGTAACAGTACCAGTGGGTGTGATTAAGTCTTGATTTCTTTAAGAGCAGCCAGCATGTTGTACCTAGTTTTCCTAACACTCTGAAATTTTGTCTGCTGTCTTTAAGAATCTTGCCATAAACAGTGGCTATGAAAAAGATTTGTTTGCTTCACCTTTCTAAAAGTGATGAGTTTAGATCAGCTGTAACTTAAATCTCATGAAAAGCTGCCTCAGGTGCTGAGAAAAGCATCAAAGAAAATAAAGCCTCCACTTATTTTGTTCACAGATTGACAAAGCTGGCTGGACTCTGGAACAGGTTGACTTGTTTGAAATAAATGAAGCCTTTGCATCACTGTCTCTTGCAATAGCAAAAGAACTGAAAGTAAATCCAGAAAAGGTAATGGGTATACTGGCTGCTAACTGTCTCCTATCTATAATTTGAAGCAATTCTCTTCTGTGCACCTTAAATGGTATTCAAAGCCAGGAGGTGAGAGCAGTCCTGTTGCAATCACTTTGCCCTAAGCAAAAAGGATGGGAACTGCAATAGGCATCTTTAAACTAGTACTCTCCTGTAGTTCTGCTTTGCTAGCAGGCAGATTGTTTCCTAACAGAACAAGCTGCAACACTGTTAAGCAACTACCTAGAGCTGCATTGAAATTTACGTGAGAATGCTTTTATTAGCTTCAGTTTGAACTTACTGCCGGTAACTTACATGCTATTGTCGTCTTCCAGAGCTGGTAAGAAGTGTGGGTGTTACGCTCCCCTCCCTGCATTCCCATAAACTAGCACCTGTAACATCTTCAGATAAAGACATGACTAGAGTCTAGACTCTTTTTCAAAAAGAGATGTTCATTAGAAGAGGAAGGTAACAGTTGTTATTTTTCCTTGAAGTATTACTAGTGGTTTGAGGTTTATTCATTCAAAGCAAAGGACTACACCTAGTGAAGTCATTTAAGATGAATTGAGCAAGAGAGCTAAGTGATTTCCTGACTTGACCATATGCACTGACTTCTTTTTCAGATTAATATCCAAGGTGGGGCTATTGCTCTTGGCCACCCTCTTGGTGCCTCTGGTTGTCGTATCCTTGTTACTCTTCTGTATGCACTGGAAAGAACAGGTGGAAAACGTGGCGTTGCTGCTCTGTGTATAGGAGGAGGGATGGGAATAGCTATGTGCATTGAGCGATGAATGTGTTCTTTATGTGCTGATCAGCTCTTAAATAATTTCAGCTTACTAATAAACTCTAAAGATGCTTCATGTGCTTTTCCCCCAACATCAGATAAACTTGCCAGTCAAATTAGAGGTGTAACCTCTACAATTAGAGGTTACCACAGCTTCTCAAGCTGTTACCACAGCTAAAACTTAACTTTTCAACAAAACAGGATCAACTTTATCTTCACCACTTGTTTTATTAACATTTTAGTTATAACAACGGGAAATGTAAGTTACACAAACATAAATAAATCTAAGTTACTCTTCAAGAGCTCCAGAGTGAACTGCATCCTCATAGCACCCTCTATCTTCTTTAGTTTCAGGGTGCAGTTTAATAAGATCATCAATTCGAAGAATAGTAATTGCAGCTTCTGTTGCAAACTTTAGGCTCTTAGTTTTGACCATGGTTGGCTCAAAGACGCCTGCTTGTTTGTTATCACGAGGTTTTCCATTGATTAAGTCAAGACCAATCCTGAAAAGAAGAAATATCAGATGGAGAGGTAGAAATAAATCAGGGTATGGTGTTTACAATTCGGTCACAGTGACACAGATAGTAAAGTAAGTGACAGAAGAGTTCAGTGGTAAGTCTGCATTATTCTAAATGCAAAGCATTGTTTCAGTAAACTAATAAAACAACTTTCCACCTAAGACACCAACCCACTTCACTTCAAATAGCCTATCAATACTTGCCATTTCAGATTTTTGCGATCTGGATTAACTTGAGCCTCATTATGGAACGCTCTCAGCTTTGCAACAAGATCTGTGGCATCTTGAGCAGCGTTTACTGCCAATGTATTTGGAATGATCAAGAGGGACCTTGCAAATTCTGCTATTGCAAGTTGTTCACGTGATCCCTACAAAGAGGAAAGAGATTTAAAACCAACTGCTGCAATACAAGAGGAAAAAAATACAGCCATGATCAAGAGTGTCACTAGTACGTAGATGTTTTAAAGACAAAACTTATTTTAGGCCAGAAAACCTCACAGTCAGAATATGTGAGAGAAAGACATATCCATCATTTCAGAGGATCACCTTACATTCTGTAAGCTAATTATGTTTTCGTGCACCACAGCGCTGACTTCTGGTACAGTATTTGAAAATTCACATATGAAGACTGTCCCAGTTCAACACATATGCACTGTTACTTCTCTGAGCAAGACTTACCATGCTTGTTGCGTAATTTTCAAGGTAGATTGAGAGTGCAGCCTCTACAGCACCCCCACCTGGGACAACAGATTTGGATTCCAATACCCTTTTAACAACACAGAGAGCATCATGTATAGACCGTTCCATTTCATCACACATGAAGTCATTAGCTCCTCGTAAGATAATTGATGCTGAGGTACGAGCCTTTGTACTGTCAAAAAACCAAAAACAAGTCAGTTAGCTAAACTGAAAAGAATACAACTAAAACTCTTCTTGCAGATGTTCCCCCTCCCTGCTTTTTAATGAAATTCAGTGGAGCTAAGTTCTTCTAACATGTAGAACAAAACCTTAACATTACCATGCCACATTTAAGTATCTATACATTGCAACTTAAGTCAAGAGTTTGAAATATAAGAACCTGGTTTGGGTTTAGCATTTCAAAGAAATCTACCTGATAAAATATGACTGGCAAGAAATTTTCTAATCACTAAGTAGGGAAGAAACAGTACTAGTAAAGCTAGACACTTAATTCAGTATGTATGGTGTGATATCAAAGCTGTGGAAAAGTTAATATGCAAGTGCATTCAGGTCAAACAAACTTGGATACTCCCAAGTGTTCAGATACCAGACAGCACTGGCATACTAAAACCTCTAAAGGAAAATACAGCGTGCGCAGACAAAAAGAGGAACAATTACTAGTTGGTAACTCTTACCCTTTAAAAATACTATTTATTAATAATGACTTCCATTTGACACTAACAAGGGGATGATTAATGCAATGAAACTATCCCAAACCACTTTTTCTACCTTCTTCCTGGATTAGATTCTGCTTACATATCCCTAGTTGTATGATATTACTGTGATGGTATTTATTTCCCTTTATTGCCTGTAAGGGGAATTCAACAGGACCATACTGCTAGAAGTCATGTGAATACTACAATAGTGAGTCTCTATCAATTTAATAGGATTTTACTGTACATTAGAAAAGAAGATTTTTTAAAAAAAATTGCAAACACAAAAATTTAAATAAAGCCCCTAAAGCAACTCACCATAGATACATTATGGTTGGTGACAGAACTGTCCAGCCCCAGCAAAAGAGATGAAACACTGGAACTTTCACCTCTAATTTGCAGTGGAGTTGTATAGTCTTTCCCATGCGTATAACTACTCATACCACTGAGACAGCATGGAAGCAAATAAATGGGATTTTATCTCTAAACTTAGTAAGACATTTTACACAAAACCGAGTATTCTAAAAGAGGTTCTTACTTCTTGATTAAAATCAGCTCATCATCACAGATTCTCTCTTGAATCACCTCTTCTGCCTGTCCCAACATTAGTGCCTCAAAACTCTCCTCACCTTCAAGGTTGGCAAGAGTTGAACATATGGTTGCTTAAAAAAAAAGAAAAAAATTAGCATTCCATTCTAGCACATTCTTTGCCAACTTAAAGCATACAGGAAAACAAAACCAGAAAAGCATCATAAGCAGATTTCCTTAAATCAAAAAACACTAATTCACAGATAGAAATTCAGTTTTCTGTAGTTTATAATCAGCATTGCTATTCTTAGTTAACTACTTCTATTTCTTTCATTTTTCTACAACTGTGCTTTACTATAATGAAAATGCTTTCTTGCAAATTTGAGAACTGTTACCAGAAAATCATGAACAGCACAGGAAGTGACTGATAAAATCAGTCTGGGACCACTTTTTTTCTTCCAATATGTATTTAAGGTTTTAAAAATTCATGGTTTCTCTTGAACTATCTATACAAGGTGCTTAACACAGTAAGAATTACAACTCCATGAACACAGGCTTATGAAGGTATTCTCAATAAAGACTTGTGAACTAATACAGACTCTGGTTCTTATTCCCTCCAGAAGGGAGCCCTTCCAGTGCAAGACAGTCTTTCTTCTCACTGTATATCTTCAGCAATCAACTACAGTACCCATCCACTTTGACAGAATGCTGACTTAAAATCAATAGTGAAATTAAAAGCTAAAAGTAGCTTGCCTCCACTTGTCCTCTCCTTGCAGTTCCCTAAATGTAAATACTGTGGTGGCTTTCACGTTAAGAAACCATATTAAGAAAATCAACTACCCATACTCTTAACAGCTAATGCTTACGCAGCTTATGCATAAAATTAAGATTCATAAATACATACCTCCTGATGCCTTTGCAATGCGCTTTAGATCCTTTTTTACAACTCTGCGTACTGCCATAGCACCAGCATCAACAAAGTATTTCAGACACATATCATCGATGCCTCCAGTGGTTAGAATAACATTGGCACCAGTGGCCAGAATCTTCTGGATCCTTTCTTTTGTAATATCTGACTCTCTGCAAGCACAACGCTGAAGCTGTAAAACTGGATTTAAAAATCTGCAATCACAGTCTTTAACCAATTTTCTGAAACCTTAGTGCAAAATTCTGCAAGGAAAAGAAACCATTGCACAAATGGTTCAATGGTAGATTTCTCTGAAACTGACTTAGTTCTAATCCTGTGTCCAAAACTGAACTCTTCTACAATTAGTATCTATTACCAAGAAGTGCTAACATTTAAAAATATTTTTACTTCTTGTGCTCAGTCAAAAGTACAGGCCACTCAAACAGTAGACCAAAAGAAGCCTGTGAAACTCCACTGAGTTATTTAAGCTTTCACACACCTCTGCCTTATCTGATCCAGCTTCTCAGGGTCTGAGATAACAACCTGAACACCAAGCTTCATTTTTGCTTTCTGCAGGCTGAAGTCAAGACATGCAATCTTTGCATTAACTATTCTCTTGGTCATACCTGGGGGGGAGAAAGTAAAAAAGGAAAAGGATTTTGTCAAACTCAGTTAACAGAAGAAATTTAAGTTAGCATTTGAAAACAAAACTAACATTACTTTTATATTTTGTATTTCCATTTTGTGTCTCCTCCAATTCTGCAGGAGTACAGAAGAATACTAATAAAAAACTTTGGAAGAAGTAAAATACGCTTCAGAATCCTACTAAAACGTTAGTTATTTTTTTTATGGACCCCTCTCAAAAGCAAGTGACCATAAAAAGCTGACCAGCCAGCGTCACATGCCTGAAGTTACCTAATTACAACCTAAGTTTATAGAGAAAAAGTACATTGAGCAGAGTTGATAGCAGCTCCCACAATGGAGGTGTGTTACCTTACTGATGCACACAAAACCGCTTACAATGGAAGTTCTGCCTTGCAGCCAGCCACACATATATTCCTGGTGTCACAGATCAACGGAAACAGCAAAAGCTTTGTTTTTTAAATAAAAACCCTAAATTACTAAACCCTTTAACTACTATATTAAATGTTCAATCCCTGTAAAATTTCGCTGTGCTTTGACATCCAGTGTAATGAAGCTTCATTACATTGTGCATCACACAATGTAACAAAACTTCTACATCAACACAAGATCAGTTAGTTACTTGCCAACTTTACAGACCATTAACGAGCTGGCAGAACTGAGCTGGGGAGCTACTAGTGAAATAATTAAATTTTGTTTACTTGCTCTGGAATTGATAACTCATGTGACTTTTACAACTAATAGAGTCAGTAGAAAAAAAAAATCTATGCAAAAAGACTGAAAGGGCTAGATTCACACAAAAGCTTTATGAAACATAGTATGTTCTTACCCTGTGAGCCCACCACACAGTTCAGAGCATAACCATTCACAAGAATGCTTTCTTTTTGGCTGCGTCCATGTGCCTTCAAAACATTGACTGAGTTGATTGGATAGCGAGCCTGACCCTTCTGGTCTGTGTATTTAACTGCCAGAGCAGCATCCACCACCATATTGGCAAAGAAATCACCATCACTAAAATGCTGTTAAGGCTAAACTTAGGAAGAAAACCAGTATCATGCATTAAAAAAAAAGTCTCCCTAAACTAAGAGTCAAAAATTGCTTCCATTAATAGTTTAATAGTTCTTTTGGTGTTTTAAGTTTTAGCTTTCCTTCACTTTATCAGATACTTTATCATTCCCTTAAAGAAATGATTTTTTTTTTAAAGGTGAAAAACTTATGTGAAAATTAAGACAGACTAGTGTGATGCAACTGCTTGTATTTTACCTACCTTGTGTCCATAACAAAAGTACCTATGCTATGGTTAATCTGCATTCACTTTATAACACGGAGGCTTAAAATAAAGGTTCTTTTGCAACTACCAAGTAAAATGCAGCCTTCATTCCCGCACTTTCACTCCCCAGGTACTTGATTTCTGTAATGCATTCTTCTGTTCACACAGTTCCTTTGCCACTATCACTAACATGTAATGTAGTAAGGAAACAATCAATCCACTGTTAAAGCTATTATGACATGCCGTGTCTATCCAGGTTTAAATGTTTTTGCAAAATGTGAGCACATCTTCCCATGCCAGACTTTGATCTCTGCAAAGCGTTCTTCACAATTCCATTACAAAAGGATAGAGGGCCTACTATTCCCATCCATAAGAACTGCTGCAAGGGAAACTAGCCTAGCTACTCAAGTTCTCTAGACAATCATTCTTCTTTAAATAACTTAATCAAGTAAAAGGATACATTCCTATTATTTTGGAGGACATTGATGTTTTAGCAGCATTAATTAGGCACTCTCTGCCCAGTTCATCCGTGTTAATAATAAGATTTTCATTAATGTAGCGAACTGCTTCCCTGTGAAATAATAATAATAAAAAAAAGATGTTAAAGAAAAACACTCCCACAAAAGATGAATGCCTGACAACATGCAAGATTTTCTAAATATTACCTCAAATAACATAGGAATGAAATCAGTTCATCTTCTAGAATAGTAAAAATGACTTTTAATGTAAGTACATAGCAGTTCAACACTGAAGCTACAACAAAGAAAATACACATCAACACTTTGCTCCCGGGACTCTGTATTAATGCAGTAATAAATAAAGAACTAAAAAGCATGCACTCATGGTACTTTAGAAACTGGAATACACTTCAACTGTATTAGGTTCTTACTTGCAAGCAAGTCGATATCCACCAATAATGGAGGTAGGATGAATTTTCTGTTTGACTAGTTCATCTGCATTTTTTAGAAGTTCTGCAGCAATAATTACCTGTTTAAAACACAAACACTAAATACACATATTCCAAACAAACAAAATGCACTTGTTATTGCTGAGTGGAAAACAGAATCATAAAGGTTGTCCAGTATCTACTCAGTGGAAAAGAAGTGCTCGCAACTTGATACAGCAAGTAGCTTCTAACCTCACAAAAAAAAGCCATTTGATTCTTTTCTTCTTTCAAAATATATTGCAAATCTCAGGCAAGGTTTTACTGCTTAAGACCTTTATTTATTAGCCCAACTACCTTTGGATTTCTTTTGCTGATTAAAGTTGCAGAACACCAGTTAAAGAGTTTACCCTAGATCTTCAAGAATGGGAGACATGAATAATGGAACCGCACTGAGTGATGGGACTCATATGAGAAACTAGCATCCATAAAACACCAATATTGGATTTCTTTATTCTGTAATCTGCTTTGTAAAATCTGCTTGTATTCAAACAATATTTTTTTGTCCTATAAAGTTAATCCCCATTACAATCACGATTCATAAATGGATAAATCAAAAGCTGTGTTTCTGTTGTGAAAAATGGACTTTTTGCATATCTGCTTGTAAAACTTTGTACATACCACTGAAGTGGTCCCATCTCCAACTTCTTTGTCTTGCAGGTCTGCCAGCTCACAAAGAACTTTTGCAGCAGGATGTTCTACTTCTAGCAGTTTCAGAATGGTTGCACCATCATTAGTAATGGTCACATCCTAGTTTTAAGTCAAATATTAAGTTTGTTTCTACTATGTCAATACTAAGTTTATTTCTATTCTACTTATGAAACATGAGCATTTCACAATATTTGTAGAAAAGAGATAATTATTCACTGTGAAAACCCATATTATGACCAATTATATCATATGTTTACTCCATTTCTTTCTTTTCTTTTTTTTAAATCAGGAGTCTCATTTCACCAATAAAGATGTTATTAGTATAGTATTTGCACTCCTGCACACTATCAGAGAAGTCTTCGTCTTACAGAAATAAAAGGTTCTTTAACAGAAACTCATCTACCTTTTTGCACATAATAGTTTGATTCCATACTGCACAATGACTATCCTTTAATACAGTATTTTAAGAGACTACATTGATTTTCAAAAATACTATTATAGACTGTAAAGTTGTCATTAAAAGACTTTTAAATGGTTATGGGTTTATTTGAATTCATTCAAATATGTTACTTCTCTCCTTGCAGCAATGGGGCTATATAAATCAACACCACTATGAGGCCCAACTTTAACAGTGTTATCAGTGGTATTCATTCCTATGAATTTGACCAATGTTACTAAATACTGACAAACACATATAAAAATAAATCAGTTTTAGTGTAATAATTTACTACATGAAATTACAATAATCTAACAACTTATGTGGTAACTGCTATGTTCACTTCCATTACAGTTGTTCATTCCCTCCTTCCTTATTCCCCCCCCCCCCCCCCACTCAGCACTATGGAATAAACATGCGTGCATGTTAGACCTGTGAAACACTTTAAAAGAAAACACTCCTACTCAGACACACAAGTCCTCCTAGCACTTTTTACTTAAAGATTACTTACCCCAATATCATCCACCAACATCTTATCCAGACCAACTGGCCCAAGAGAACTCTTCACAATGTTGGCAATAGCAGATGCAGCAGTAACTGCATAAATGAAATAAAACAGATTATAGCCTTCCGATTTTAGGTGGACTCCAGCTTACAAAACAATGTGGCAGGAACCTACATTTCAGAAAAACGAAACAAAGTAGCCTAACTTAGAACTAGGTTTCAGCAAAGCTGTGTGATGACTTAGTGCTACTAAAGAATACAGTCTGTGCCACTCTTCACTTTTCCCTCAAAATTGGTTCTGCTCACTAAACTGACATAACTTCTCAGAAAAAGAACTGTTTTCTGTTGGGTTATAATATGAATGGACTACAGTACAAAGGTCAGAAAAACACTGGAGAGTAGCTTCATAGAAGCTGGTTGCACTGCTTCTTTTGGTAGCAGCAAGCCCTACTGTCAAAATTCACCCTCATTAGCCCCTAGCTCCACAAAGAAAGTGGTACATTTGCGTGGGCAGATAGGAAACAATAGCATTACCATGCGTGAAGTAGCAACACGTTTTTATATCCTGCTTAGTCCTGTGACTAAAACAAACCACTTATTTTGTCTGTTTAAATGATGTCCTGCCAACTTCATATAGGAAAAAGATACAATCAACCTTTTCCTTCAGACCGTGGCAAGTTTTTCTCTATCCCACAAGCATAGCCACTTATTCTAGAAATTGAAAAAGTGGTAGTATAATGGGAATGCTTTACTTTGAATTTTAAATGATCTATTTCTTTTGCTTTGAATGAGTTATCTGCAACTTTCTGAAAGCAAATATCCCTGATACCATCAGGCTAGTCACTACCAAATTATTACTTAACCATAGCCTAAGGAATCTTCATCTTCAGCGTGCTAAGTTATAAAAACGGCATCAAATTCTCATAATAACCCAAGGATAAGTCCTCCGCTACTTCTGCCATTTACCTTCTCAAGAACTACTCTGAGAACCCTCTCAGAATTTGCAGCCTTGCCCCCAGATTTGGTTTAAAATCCTGAGAAACGTGAAGCATTTTTGAGAACTAAAGACACTCATCTCGAAGAAGGTCCCTACTGCCCAAAGCAGATTATTTCTCTGTACTGCGGAGGGGTCCCCGCCCACAGGCCCTGCCGGCCCACCACCGGTCCCCGGCCCCACGAGAACCGGAACAAGACGTCGATTCGCAACCAGCGGCCACCACGCTCCCTGGACGTCAAGAGAAAAGGGGGTCGCCTCGCCACAGAGCGGGAGGAGCCTGGAAAGGGCGCCAGGAATGCGCTGGACTCGGTAAGTCCGGGAAGGGAGCAGAGCCGCCTCTCCCCAATGGCGGGCTGGCCTCTCTCACGGCCCCAGCGGCCCACGGTGGTAGGGGGGATCGCTTGCCCGGTAGGCGGGTAAGCACATGGCAGCGCCTACCGCGGCGCCGTATTGCCTCCTTTGTGCCCCCCCCCCCCGCACTCATCAAGCCTCTGCCCGCGGCCACGGGCCGCTACCGTTTTGCGTGCGGATCGCGTCGCCGCTGGTGCGCTCGCCGAACACGGCCAGGGGCCCCTCCATCGCCGCCATCTTCCCGCAGAGGGAGCGGCAGCACGCGCGACTCCCAGATCACTGCAGAGCCGCAAAGAATGATGGGAACGCCCTCCCGGGCGCGCATGGGGAGAGGCGAGGCGCCTTCCGCTGGGGGGGCGGGACCTCGCCCTGCTCGCCCAATCCCACGGCGCGCCCCGCCCCGCTGTAACGCGCCTCCAGCCGCCATTGGCCCACGCCGCTGTCAGAGCCGTCACCGCGGGGGAGGGGCAGTGAGCGAGGGGCCATGGGCAGTTCCAGGAGGTTCTAGAAGGCGGTGGGAGCCCGCGCGTGCGTGTTCGTGTCCTTTTCTGCTCCCCCTCGCCTTGAGCGGGATGTTTCGCGTGGGGAGCAACTTGTTGTCCCGGGCTCCAGGACCCCGAAGCTGGGCGCGCTCTGAAGAAGCTCGTGAAAACTCTACAGCAGCGGAGGAGCGGGCAGCGCCCCTTTGCCTCGTACTGCGCTGCTCGCTCTGGCCGCAATTCGGGCAGGAGACTAAGCAGCTTTTGTTATTTCGCTGCTTTTTTAATACTGATAAACGCTTATTTTTTCAAGCACAGTGCACAATTTTCCCAATGCCTTTAGTCACCATTTTGTAGCATTGATAAGTGCTGGAAAACGATAGAAATTCACACCCCTTTCTTGTCAAATCTGCATATATTCTGCATTTTAGATTTCAAAGGTAAACAAGCTCCTGTGCTACAGTTTGATTTTTCTTAGGCTCCGTAACAGCAACCTTAGTTCTGGTCTGTAGCTGTTAGTCAGTACTATTGTGAACCTCACACTTGATCTACTATCTTCCTGATTATAGCTACAGAAGGTTCTGGGAGGCTTTTGGAGACCCGTGGGTGTACCATTTTTAGACGTGGAAAAATTCATGAACGCCTAGGATCACGACTCCAGCGCCCATGAAGCGATGCATTATCTCTGAGTGATTTGCTTCTCCACGTAGCCGTTTGAAGCACGTTATCAACTCCCACGGCGCCCGCTGGCAGCCTTACGGAGGCGCTACTGTTCCACCCCCGCACCCCTTCCCGCGCTGCCAGGACCGTCACATAGCGCTAGTGCTTCCGGGTGACATCATGAAGTACGGGCGGAAGTCTTCCTGTGGTCGGCTTCCGGGGGAAGGCGCCCGCTTCGCCCAAGATGGCGGCGCCCAGGTGCCTCTGAACGGGGGCGGGGTGTGGGTGCCGCCCGCTGCCATCGCGGACCGGCTCCCCATGGCGCTGAGGAGCCGGAGCTGCCTTTTGCTGGGGGCCGCGGCCGGGCGGCTGCCGACCCGCGCGGCAGGTAAGGCCAGCCCCACTGCTGGGCGAGGCGCGGTGCCCCGGGGCGCGGCGGCTGGGACTGCTGGGGGCCGGGCCGGGGCGCGGGATGGCCCGAGGGCGCGAGGCGGCTGGCAAGGGGGAGCCCCCGGCTGTCGCCCTGGTGAGGGCTTCGTGCTGCTGCCTCTCCGCGTGGAGGCGTTGCGTGGCAGAGATACTTCGACAGCGCGACGCAGCAGTTTGACACCAAGTTCACGTTCGTGCAAATCCGTGCCGGTTAAGCCGGACGAGGTGTAGGGTTTTTAATACTGGTTGTTCTCTGATAGTATAGTTGCGTGGTTCCCTCTGATTATATTAAAAAGCCTTCATCCTAGAGATTTTCTAGCTATGTTTGAATTAATGCTAAACATACAGGTCTTGAATGACTGTTGAAATGTTAGGTACTTTTCATTTTTAGCTTACAGTCCACCCCACAAACTGGAAAAAAGGTTCAGCTCTGGTATGAATCTATTTGATGTTCACGAAAAAAAAAAGTTAACTTTGCCCTGCAAGCTTACAGGCTCTTTTGTTTTCTACTGTATTCATACTGCTGTTTATACTACACGTATTTTTAAATGCCTTTTTTTTTTTTTTGCTTTCTCTCAAGGTCTTCGTTTTGCATCAATTACAGCCAGCCTCAAAATTAAAAGCGAGGTGGACACGACAGAAAATGAGATTGTTGCCCCTGACTTCACTAACAGGAATCCTCGGAACCTGGAGCAGCTGGCCCTGGCTAGGAAGGAGCGTGGCTGGAAGACAACGTGGCCAAAGCGAGACTTCTGGCATAGGTGAGTCAGAAAGCCCCCACCAGAAATGAAGATTTCAAAAGAATTAAACTATATCAGCTGGTATTTCTACAAAATGTACTTTTTTGAATCAGTTGTCCTCTTATTTCTGTCCTGAATTTACAGGTATCTTTCATGTTCAGAGAACAGTTGCTTATCATCATGTCAAAGTTAGTGTGTTTACAATCTTTCCAACTACTGTTAAGGTAGCAGTTACTACAGAACTACTATTTAACTTATAGTCTTCCTAGTTCTTTGCTTGTTCTGACCATATATTATTGTTCTACTTGAGGCACAAAAATAGCCCAATTTTTAGAAAATGATGATCACTTGTCTTCTGGAAAATAAGTTCCTTTTAAGCTGGCTAATCAAAATTATTATTTATTCCTGAGAGAGAATTCCATCCAGTTTGTTCATATCTGAAAATCTGATTTTGTCTGAAAGAGTAATAGGAAATAGTTACTAGTAATAATTTGTAGTTACATGTTATGGCTTAGCAGTACTGCTTAAGCTCTTATTGCTCCTGGCAATATTACCTGCTGTGTAAGCTGAAGTATTTAGAGAGACTGACAAGCGTATTTTTCAGTTGGAGCAGTTCCCTGATTTAGCTCACAAGCAGGTGTATCAGTCCATGCAAAGTTTGGAATGACTGCTGATTTGCAACAACGTAGGACTGAGCACCTGAGTAATTGTTAAAAAGTTGCTTTTGGAATTTCATTCTGTTGAACTGCTGAAGTGTCTCAATATGACAGCTGTGGCTTTAAAATATCACCCATAACAATCTATTTAGACTTTATAAAGGCAGAAAAAAAATCTTCACCTTTTCTTAATGTGACAGCACTGAATTAAAGTGTGTCATCTTTTTCACCATAATTTAATAATTTCAGCCATAATTTAGAAGTTTTAAATGGTTCAGAAGTTTTAATCAGAACTCTGGTTATCTGTCTAGACTGCTGTTACTTGCCTGCCTGCCTTCCACTGTATTCTCAATAGATATTCAACCTGTCCTTAGTGTGAAACAAAGCCTAAGTTAAAAGTTCACACCTGAAATTGCTTCAAGTCTTGGTTTATGCCTTAATAAAAGGAAACAAAGCCCCAGATAATAAAAGTAATACAAAAATTCATCATTATTACTACAGTTGTTTCAATGTGTTGAGTTCTGTTTCATAAGGTGAGTCACAAGTGCTTAACTGTATGTTATGTTTTTGTCTCTTCAGATCTGGAAAACACCTCATATCCCATATTTCTTTCCTTTCTCCAGATTACGGCTTGAGCGCACACAGCATTATGTAGACGCCTTTGTTGAGCGCTGTAATGGGGACATTGTAGTATCTGCCTCTACCCGAGAGTGGGCCATAAAAAGACACCTGTACAGCCCTAAAGGAGTAACAGCATGCAAAAACCTTGGCCATGTAATGGCGCAACGCTGTTTGGAAGCAGGAATCAACTTTGTGAATTTTAAAGCAGTCATCCCCTGGGAGCGTCGTTGTGACTCGGCAAGTATCTTTCTCCTTAAAATTGTTTTACTCTTTCCTTCTAAATGTTAATTCTATTCTTCCTGAACATCAGTGTTATGTGGCTTGACAAATCTCTGCTTGCAACAGTTAATAGGAATTGCAGCTTGTCAGTTATCCTTTTATGTTTTAGTGAGGCTGTTAACCTCTGCCTCTCTGCATAACAGTTCCCAAAAGATACTTCAGTGCTGATTGTTTTCTTTTTTCCTTTGTGTGGGATGGGAAAAAGTTTTTATTTATTCATTTCTCTCTCTCTCTCTCCCTTTTTATTTTCTTTTAATCTTTCAAACAAGATTCAGGAATTTGAAAAAGCTATGAAAGAGGGTGGTGTTGTTCTGTGTGAGCCACGAAGAATCTACCAATAAAACAGAGACTATCAGGAGAACTTGCCAAGGAACAACAATCATCTGTTCACATGTGTGTGCAGGCACAGTGAAGGTTGAGAGCTGGAACAAGTTGGAGCATGGTATCTTATAATAAAATATTTTTAAAAGGACAGAAGTGTGTTTTATTCTTGATTCTAAAATTATGAACAGATTAAGGATAGAATTGTAATAGGCTCACCACTTGTCACACAGACAACTGAATTTATTTCAGTAAGTGCTGCATCAAGATACCATATAGTTGATTTAATGCTAAAGTCTTCAATTGTTGCAATATGATCAATTATTTATTTTTAATATTTGTTTTTGTGTTCTTTTTAACCTGAACTCTGCAAGCAATCTAACTCTAGCAAAATGCACTCATTAGGTAAATGCCTTAGAATATAACTAAGTTCTGTGTTTAATCCACTTACTGTGTAACGAGTTAATTCTCCTGACTCATCTTTGTAGGTTTCCTGCAAAACTTTTCTAAATGTTTGTAATTCCCAGGTCTAAGAGTGAAGTTGCACAGCTGCAGGGAGTAAGATGCCTCCTCCCCTTTTTCCTTGTCTATGCTCAAGAAATATTTTGCTCTGTGCGGCTAAAGAACTATGCTGTAAGTTTGCTTGATTCATCAGCAATGCTTCCAGGGAATGTAACCCTGCAGTTAGTGTGAACCCACATACTTTATTCCTTAAAAAAGATTGTGTAGTTGGTGGCATTTTAACACCTGTTCAAAGAGTCCCAAGTGGTCCGTGCAACTCCTGTATGCTGCTGTAAAATCAGGCTCAAAATAAAACCCTCTAAAACTTCACCTGAAGTTTTAGAAAGCAGGCATTCTTTATTACAGCACTGGATGCACAGGCGATCGTTCCTCCCAACATGCATGCTGCACATCACGCTAAACAAAGTTTTTATCATTCATATATATCTCATCATATCATATGTATTCATTGGATTTCCTGGAACTAATTATAATATTCACATTGTGTTTATGCATGTGCTTTGGGGTTTTCTGAGGGGGTCTCTGGTGGTCCCTGGGGTCATCAGGGGTTTGCTCAAGGGTGTCCTTTAGTTGAACTTTTCTGTGAGCATGCATAGTTACTGCAGCTTCGCTGTTTCCATGCCTCCTGCGCAATCTTCCAGCCATTAGCGCCTCCAGACCAGAATGACTCCCCCCCAACACCCCTCGCCTGCCCCACAGCCATCAGCTTTGTACTATCTGCTAAGTTTCACAAAACACACTGTCAAGTACAAAAAAATGATCATAAAAGGGCAAAAATGGAACTTTGTCCAAGAGTTAATGTATCAAGTCTCCCCTTTCTTGAGACTTTGGAGTTACAAATCCAAAGTTTCAAATTATTTCATACCTGACTTTATACACATTTGATTCCAACAACTACAAAACTGAATCATAATACAGACTAAAATACAAGCACAGACTATTGTTCTTGTAGTAACAAAGAGATTTCTTAACCAAGTCCAATTGGGTAGCCATGAGGTAAGCTTCTTCCATATATCTGAATCTGGGGGATATCATCCCTTGTGACTTCATGTAAAACTTTCGTTTATTCCCAAATTTCATCTAAGCCTGTAGAAATTCTTCCGCTTTGGTCCACACACATGCAACAACTCGTATTTATAACTCTACAGACCCTTCCCTGGAAACTAATAATAAATCTAAGGCCATTAGATTTTGTAAAACCACTTATGATTGATTGATAGACTAAATACTTTGGCCTGCAGGGCTTGTATTGCATCCAGGATTTTATTTTCAATGTGTTCTATTGTTGCTGAGATGTTGACAATTGTTTTCTCCAACTCGCTCGCCCCCCAGCCACAGGAGGAGCCATCTAACAAAACTATGGAATCCTGTGGGTCATTCTGCAACGGCAGTAGGAGCCCTTTTAGTTCTTTTGAGGAAGGTCCTAACCCATCCACTTTGTTGGTGCAATTTATCAATTATAATCACACTGGGGACTAAAACTCCAAGTGCACAGGTCTCATCTTCATGAAAGGGCAAGGCTTTGTGTAGGCTTTGTCACCACACAGCCAATATCATCCTAAGCCATGTGGGGTTAATATTCCTGTAACATGACCAAGTTTACTTGTAACAGGCTTACTGATTTCTTCGCGTACATATGAATCGTTATTACAATAGCCATAATCAGGGTAATAATAAGACTCATCATTTACAGTTATACATAATTTATCATTTTCATCCCACAAGACCACAGAAAGACTTATATGTGTGAGTGGATCAGAGGTGGGAGTCCAATTACTCTTACAAGACTCCACTCTGTTTCTTTTTTTTTGCATTTGTGAGTCACTTAAAACTATTCCAACTAAGGATATTCCATGTGGATTACTGCTTTGGGGCATTTGGGTACATATCCGACAATCATTCTTGTGTAATTTGAGTGATGTTTTGAGCTAGGATCAAATGTAAATTTTGGTCTCAACGTAAGGTTTGCCAAGCTTGGCTCATGGCTATCAATATTAATGCAAGTAAATGCCAGAGGTCAAACATAGTTTCTCCTTATCTTAAGTTTAAGAGGAGACTGTTGTTCTACTGTCCGAGGGGAGAGAGCCTACTTAACTCTAGAATAATGGATCCACGGTCCCTTGCCCCAAAACTTAACAGTGGTGTAAGCTGTCAGGAGAACTTGAAATGGCCATTTCCACTTTTCAGTGGAAAGTGGCTCTGAATCCCACAACTTAATATAGACCCAATCCCCAGGCTGGAACAGATGTTCTGGTGCATCTAATTCCAGTGGTCTATCAACTGCCACATATCTTCAAAGTTCCTGTAAGGTATTTCCCAGAGACATCAAATAGTTATTTATAGCCATTCCTCCTATATTATGGGTGTTATCTGGTATATGTGGGGCTTGGTAAGGCCTTCCATATAACAACTCATATGGCCTCAGGTTACCCCTTCTATGAGGTTGGATCCTGATTCTTAATAATGCAAAAGGTAATGCTTGTACCCAAGTCATTGCTGTTTCCTGGCAGATCTTTCCAAGTTGTAGCTTAAGAGTATAATTCATTCATTCTACTTGCCCACTCAACTGTGCTCTATAACAGGTATGAAGATCCCATGTTATAGCTAACTGTTCCACAATTACCTTACTTAATTGTTCCACAACCTTAGCAATAAAGTGAGACCCCCCCCCTATCTGACAGCATTCCCAGGGGAATACCAAACTGTGGAATAATTTCTGTTAGTAGGATCTTAACTACTTCTCTTGCTTTATTGGAATGACAAGCTTCAAGCCATGCCGTAAATATGTCAGCTAGGACCAAAATGTATCTATATCCTTCTTGCCTCAGTAACTCAGAAATGTCTATTTGCTAATAATCTCCAAGACAGCTTCCCCCTTTGGTTACTCCAAAAATTAGCTTATTGTTAGTATTCGGGTTATTTTTATGACAAGTCTCACATTTTTCTGTAATTGATCTAATAATTTCTGTCATTCTGTTTTTGTAGATGTTTTAATAAATTCTCCGCTCCCCATTGTACTTTTTCATGCTCTCTTTTAGCAATTTCCCTCATTAGTGATGGTGAAATTACTACCTGTCCTATAGGTGTAATAGCCCATCTGTTTACTCCTTTCTTAGCTTTCAAGGACTCTATTAGCTTAAAATATTTTCTATCATATTTTGGTGGGGTATCTGGTAAGATTATTTCTTTCTTGGGTATCAAAGCTAGGATGCCTGTTTCTGCAGCCTCCTTTGACACTTTGTTGTTAATTGATTCCCTATTTCTGGAGTAGAATTTCCACTCTGATGTGCTTTGCAATGTATTACAGCTACCACAGCCGGTTTCTGAATGCTTTCAAGTAGTTCCTGAATTTGGGAGGCATGTTTAATCTTGGTCCCCTGTGCTGACAGAAGCATTCTTTCTTTCCAAATAGCCCTACATGCAAGTACAATTCCAACCACATACTTGGAATCCATCCATATGTCAACCCTTTTTCCCTCATTCAGGTCCAGTGCTCATGTGAGGGCTATAAGCTTAGCTTTTTGAGCTGACACCTTTACAGGTAATGCTCGCAATTCCACAACCTCATTGATGGTCATCACAGCATACCCTGACATTCTTTTCCCATCTCAAACAAAGCTGCTACTGTCTGGATATAATTCCCAATCTGAGTTTTCCAGTGGGGTGTTGCTGAGATCTGGGCGACTAGAGTAAATCTCCTTGACTGTTTGTAAACAGTGTTGCTCTGGAGCATTCTCTATGTGGTCAGTTGAAAGAAAAATAGCGGGGTTAACGATTGAAGTCGTTTTGAGGTAAGTGTCTTCCTGTTCTAACAGTACTGCTTGGCATTCAACATGTGACTGGGGGAGGGCCAATGTCCCCCTTTTTGTTCCAATACTGTAATTACCATATGGGGCACGTATACGGCTATCTTCTGTGCAAAGGTTAACTTGAGCTTCTTGAATCAATAGTACTGTAGCTGCTACAGCTCTAAGGCAGCTCAGCCACCCTTGGCTTACGTTGCCCAACTGTTTAGAAAAATATGCCACAGCCCGTCGCTGTTTCCCCAAAAGTTGTGCTAAGATGCCCAGAGCTATACCTGTCCTCTCACAGGTGAAAAGTTCAAAGGGTTTTGTTAGATCCGGTAATCTGAGAGCCAGTGCCTTCATCAAGGCTTGTTTTAATTGTTTAAAAGTGGCTCTGGTCCAATCAATATATCCTCTTTGGGAGTCTTTCAGTAATTCATATAAAGGTTTTACTAATAGTTCGTAGTTTGCAATTCACAAGCCGGCACCATCCCACCATTCCTAGAAACGCCTGCAATTCTCTGGCTGTTTGGGGTTTAGAAAAATGACAAATAGCCTCCTTCTGTTCAGTCCCTAGCTGTCTCTGTCCTTTCATGATTTCGAACCCCAGATATGTGACAGTTTCTTGGGCAATTTGTGCCTTTTCTTTGGATACTCAATATCCACTAATTCCCAAAAAGTTCAAAAGGCTTATGGTCAAGGAGATGCGTTGTTCTCTGGTTTCTGTTGCAATTAAGATGTCATCTACATATTGTAACATAACTCCTTTTCTCTCTTCCAAATCTCTAATTCTTTTACCAACTGATTACCAAAAATAGTTGGACTATTGTGAAGCCTTGGGGTAGGACAGTCCAATCATATTGTACCTTTCTTCCTGTTTCCAGATTTTCCCATTCGAAAGCAAAAAGCTCTCTACTTTTAGCATCAAGGGGAATGCAGAAAAAGGCATCTTTCAAATCCAAAACTGTAAACCAACTTTGTTCCCCATATGGATTTGCCACTACAGGATGGATGTCCTGTACTATCTGATTTATTGCTTTAAGATCTTGACCTAGACGATAATCATTACCCTTTTCAACTGGCAAAATAGGGGTATTGTATTTTGACTCACATTTTACAAATAACTTGTACTTCAAAAATCTTTGAATTATAGGAATTAACCCTACCTTTGCCTCTGGTTTTAAAGGATACTGCTTAATTCTTACTGGTGATGATCCTGGTTTGAGATCGACTCTTACCAGTTCTGCCCTTTGAGACCTTCCTGGGACCTCTCCAGCCCATAAAACAGGGATTACAGCATCCTCCACTTCTTGAGGGATTGTTTCTTCCTTGGAACCTATATCCTGCAACAAAAAGGCTGTTGCCTCAACATATTTAGATTCTGGAATGTGAATTTCAATCTTTCCTTCTTTAATTTCTGCTTCCTGTTTTTGAAGGAAGTCTCTTCCTAATAGGGGTTTTGGAGAATTTGGCAAATATAAAAATTGGTGAGTGACCCATCGCTTCCCTAGCCCTAATTTCAGAGGTTTGAAAAATGGCTGAGTCTCACAAGTCCCTGTTGCTGCAATAATATTTATGTTTCTATTACTTAATTTTCCTTCAAAGTATTCAACACAGAACAGGCAGCCCCTATATCAACCAAAAACTCAACTTCTCCATTTTCCAGCCTAGCTTTAACCAGAGGTTCCACTGAGAGAGATTCCTCTGGTCTCCTTCAGTCTTCCCCAATTGAGAGTAAAGAATTCGGGAGGGTATTTCGCTTCCAGAAGGGACACTCAGGCTTCCAATGTCCCACACTCTTGCAAAGGGCACACTGGTTTTCCCCCAAAGGAGATCTAAAATTTCGCGATGGGGGAACTTCCCTTCATCCCTGACCCCTTCCTTGATATTGCCCTCTCCTTTGATTATCTCTAGCACGAGTGTTTTCTTCTAATATTGCTACCAAGCCTACTATTCATTGTTTCCTTTTGTCTTTCTCTATTTCTATATGCTGCCCAAGCCACATCAAGCAATTTGCCCGGATCGCTCGCATCACTTTCTTGTAATTTCTGTAACTTTCACCTTATATTGTCCATGGACTGTCCTATAAATAAAGGAGCCAATTGATTTCTGCCTTCCTCTGAATCAGGATCGATAGTTGTATATTTACAAGCAGCCTCTTTTAATTTGTCATAAAATCAGTAGGAGATTCCTTTCGATCCTGCTTTATTTCATAAAAATTAGACTAGTTAATTGTCTTAGGTATCGCGTTTCGAATTCCAAACAAAATCCACTTTTGATACTGGGTTAGGAGTTGTCTTGACCCATTGACATTCGGATCTCAATTCAGACCTACAGAAGAAAAGTGAGTCTCTACCATCCCCAATAAAGCCCCTAAAGCGATCTGCGCTTCTAACTGTGTTCTAGCTGCCTTGCAAACTATTTCTCTTTCGATGCTATCAAATAACACTTGCAAAATCACTTCAATACCTAATATTAATATTAATATTACTTAACTATTATATTATTATTACTATTGTTATTATTACTTATTATTATTTAATATTTAGTTAAGATTCCTTTTGTTACCCCCCCCCCACCTGGAGGTCTGGCAATCTGTTTCCAGTGTTTCAAGATACATCCTAAAGGTGATTTCTTTAAAATATTGCCCTCAACACCCTTACATGATCTGGCACCCATTTTATCTAGGATTGATATTTAACCAATATCACAGATTCAAAACGTAAAACAGAACCGTAACTCCAATAAATAAAACTGTAATCAAAAAAAAACAGATTAACAAAAATACTGACACTGGGGACTCAAACCCCTTTACCGAAACCCTGGGCAGGGGAGACTCTAACCCCTTTTCCAATTTTCAAGTCCTACAGGGACTCGACAGGGACTCGAACCCCTCAGGTACCCTTATAGCCTCATCCTGCGTGGCTTTCACCTACATCTTACAGACAGGCAACCAAACCAATAAAAAGCTAATAGAAAGAATGCCTTTACCTTCCCAGGGCCCTTGTTCTGAACACTTCGGTCTGAGGATCGGAGGCTCTTTCCAAGAATCCCGCAGTATCGGCTGGAGGTCCTGTGAGCCCACCGATCTGGCAAGATTCAGGGAGTGTCCCATCTGGGTTGCCAAAATGTTACCATAAAATCAGGCTCAGAATAAAACTCCCTAAACTTAAGTTTTAGAAAGCAGGCATTCTTTACTACAGTGCTGGGTGCACAGGGGGATTGTTCCACCTAATGTCCATCCAGTGCTGTAATAAATGCCTGCTTTCTAAAAATTCAAATTAAGTTTTGGAGGCATTTATTTTAAGCCTGATCTTACAGCAATGTGTACCAGTCTTGCCTGCTATCACATAGTTTCAAAGTTTAATAGATTTGAAAGAGAGGTGTGGCACTGAGTAAAACATACCGTGTATGATGAAAGTTCTGCAAACTAGTTACGATTTAGTGTTAAGCTGATTCTTTGAAATGTCCCACTGTTTTCTACTTGTATTACTGCCAGCTGGCACTCATAGTGTTCACAGCACTCTGTAAGACAGACTTCATTAATCTTTTTGTGGTCTTTATCATCTTGAAATAGTGATACTCAACAAAAAATGGACTTAGTTTTCTGTGCGAACGAAAGCTGTGAATAAGAAGTGGGATTTGAAGCCTTGAGCTTCTTTCATTTTAAGCTTTAATCTCCTAGTCTGATTTTTGGCCTCTTTACCTGGCTGCGTGCAGGTGTTGCTCCCTTACGGTGAGAAAGGCGAATTCGTGATTCCTGTGGGTTGTGCTTTCCAGCAGTGGCTTGGGCTGGTTTTATTTTGTTTATTTTTTAACCGTCGGGAAGCACGAACACGCGCAATAGCAGCGCCGCAGCCGTTAGACCGCGGCCGCTAGGCGCGAAACGCCTCACGCCCCGCGGGTGCGGGGGGAGCAGAGACACCGCCTCGAGGGGGGCGTGGCGCAGGGCCGGAGTTGCGGCCTGATTGGCTCCCTCGCAGCCAATGGTGGGCGGCGGCGCGAGCTGCGGGCGGCCATGGAGGTGGGGGCAGCGGGGTTCGAGCGGCGCCTGCCGCGCCTGCGGGGCCGCCTCCGCCGCGCCGCCTTCCTCGGTGAGCCGGGCCGGGCCGGGCCGGGCCGGGCCGGGCCGGGCCGGGCCGGGCCGGAGGCTTCCCCTGGCGCCGGCTGCGGGCTGCGTGCGGCCTGCCGGGGCCCCCGGCCCGCCGCGGGCGGTGCGCCTCGGACGGGGAGGGCGCGCGGTGTCTCTGACTGCGATGTGTAAAGGAAGGACTAAATCCGCTTTCCGGCGATAATGCGGGAGTGGAGCTAATACTAAGGAATATATTTACGCTTAGCTAATGGGGAAACAAGTAAATCCCGTATAAGGGTGTAAGGCTGCTTTTCAGATTTAAAGCCATAGCCTTTTTCCCCTTTGGTGCAGCTGCTCTGACGGTGCTGCCTCTGCCTTTCCTGGTGGAGTAGCTCTCTGGTGATGGAAGGTGACAAAGGCACCTAATGCAAATGTGAATGCAAAGTATGATTTATTTATTTATCTATCTATTTATTTTACATCGCATATCCCATGTTAGGAATTTGTGCCCCCTCGTGTATGAGTGGAGAAATCCAGTCAGTTTGCTCAGAAGTTATAAGAAGGGTGGGCTTGCTTGTGTATAAGCCTACTTTAAGGCGTTAGCAAATAAATTAATTTCTAAATTGTGCAACAGGCTTCCCCTCAAAAAGATGGGGTTTTTTTCTGTCCATCTTGCTGAATGGATTAGGGAAGAGATGGGAGAATTTACTTTTACACTAGCTGATCACTGTTGAGCTTGCTGTTGGGTTTGACAAAGAGGCTACAGCAAGGATAAATGCTTCAGAGACCCGTGTCTAGAGGCCAGTGAAATGAATGTATCATATTTCAGATTTTTTTGTGTTTTGTCTCAACAGGGCTTGATATGGAATTTACAGGCTTACATTCAGCTTTCCCACAAAATAACAGGCCAAGGTAAAGGTGTTGCACTTGAAACATAAGGAAGAATTGCTGTTCTAGCTTGGCAAAAACAAATCAGTGTATTGCAAAGGTTTTTATGTTTTCTTTCCATGACCCCACACTTCCATTTTTTTGTTTGTTTGTTTTAAACAGTCTGTTTGATTCCCCAGCTGAGTGGTATCTGAAGGCCAGGCAGAGTGTACAGCGCTTTACAGTTAGTCAGTTTGGTAAGTGCTATTCCTGATGGAGAAGAGAAAACAATCTCCCTAGATCTGAGCTGTAACCAGCATTTTGCCAGCTGGTGAGCTCTGGGGGTAGTTCTGCTTCAAATTCTCTGTTAGAGCCATTTGTTTGCTATGGTAAATTTTGTCTTTTTTTTTTTTTAACTGATGCTTAATACTACCATTTAATATTGTAAGTAGTCTAAAGTCAGGTGGGCCATATACTTTTGTCTGTTTTAAAATTGTTCATATTTAAAGGTTACAGTTACAAACAGTGTTTAAAACCAAGGATAGCAAGCTAGAAGGAGGTCATAGCAGCTTGTGTTCAAGGCTATGTCACTCATACAGCATGTAAGTAAGATGACTATTGGAGATGAAGGGCTGATATTCTTAAGACTTTAAAAAAAATCAACAAGAATGGGCCTTTGGTGGGGTAGAAGGCTGTTGACCATTTTCATAAAGAACTAGCTAAAGGTCAAGAACTAGCTCCAAAACAAGACCTTAGGCCATGGAAGGCCTTAATGTGCTTTTTAGGGTTTATTATTAGCAGGGACCTAAGTAGCAAAACCCATGTTTCTGTCCTCTGTTATACCTAATTATTTGCAAATGCTTATGTATTATAGCTAGACCCACCTGACCTATGTATGCATGGTTGGAGACTTTTGTCACTAGCTTACCTGTTATCACTCGTTGCTCAGTTTCATTTGTTCCTTAATCAAATTTGACTTCTCTTCCCACTTAGCCCTAAGAAGTTGTTACTGCCCAGCTGTCATGGAGCTGGGGAGTGACCTGGCAGTTGCTGTTAAAATTGCAGTGTGGCATTAATGAATGGAAAACATGCACTCCATTAGGGCATTCCCACATCTCTTATCTATTTTTTCCACAGTATCAGTAGGCATCCAGCTCAACATTGTCATTTCAGCTCAAGTTTCTCTCTTGTTTTAGGACTGGCGATATTCTCAAATGAAAACTCAAACAAGTAAGTAATATGCATCCTTTCCACATACGTTTTCAGTTTTCTGTAATAATGAAGATACTGCAGTTGAGATTTTATGGAGAGGTTCTTGGGGCGGGGGGAAGGTTATGCCATTTCCTGTGATTGTCTTCTAGAGAGATTTTTCCCTTCTCTTGTAGGTATGTGGTGCATTCATACAACTTTTTTCTCTTTCCTTCAACGTTTGGAGTTACAGATGCTGAATTCACCCTCTCTGCATCTAGCATTCAATTCCTGTCTCATTATGGCTTTGACTATAATAAGGTATGTAGTCCCTACAGCAGAAATCCGGAACAGAGGAAGTCTGTGTAACTACAGGAGAAGTTAGAATTAACATCCTCAAATGCTATGTTTCTGGTTTAAATATCTTGCTAAAGTATGTATGTGGTGACTATGTGGTTCATCATGTATTGGGAGAGCAAGCATTGGCTTCAGGGCCGCTGCAGAGGCAATGACCGTGTCTTTGTCAGCCTAAGCAGATTACCCTGTCCCTAAAGAAGAAAGCCAAGCTCTAGTGGGCTGAGAAGAGCAGTTGTTTAACGGACCTTCCTGGGGCACCTGGGCTGCCTTGCTACCCAACCATGTTAGTTTTACTAGCCACTAAGTTGGGGAAGTCTCAGTTTATCTGCATTTTATGTATATTTATGTACTGTATCATTTCCCATAAAAGTCAGGCTATGCCATCCCATAACAGCACTGCTTAGTAATTTGGACAGGAAATATCACAATATTTTGATATTTTTGAAGTATCCCATTAAAGGAATGGTAAAAGCAGAGCAAAAATAAGTCTGAATAGAGTTGACAAAAATCATCTTCCTTCCTCCAAATACAAGTACGTCTTCCATTATGTAAAAATACATCTCGGATTACTTACATTCTTCAGAAGTACCCCCTCTACTCCCCACTAGAGGTGTTCAAAGCCTGTATTTTGAGAATGAGGAATATCAGCATCTCCAAATGCATGCCAATTTTAGACATGCCTAACCAACTTTTCTGTAATTTGATGCAAGAAAGTCCAGGGGAGAATAACCAACTTGAGACTCTTTCCGCTTCAGTTCCTGAAAGATGGAATCCCATACATGAATGAATTACAGGAGAAGAACCTTATCCAGCATCTCTTGGCAGGTAGCTGGAAAGCCTGCAGGTGAGTGTTCCCCAGAGAGTTGCTTCCTATGTTGACTCTGGCAGCTCACCTTCATTCAGGTCCTGTTTTGTAGAAATACTAAAATTTGTTGATATGTTTGCCTTGGTGCCAGCTGTTCCAACATGCAGTGGTCCCTCCAGAGAAGGGCTGAGGTCACAGGATACAATGTGAAGAACTGGGTGAATGTTTGGGAAATGATTCTTTTGCATTTCCATATTGACAGCAAAGCATGAGGCTCCCTCTGGAAAGAGCTTTTTATCCCCTTCTCTCTTTACCCTGATTGTGCTTCAGTGCCCTGGACAGGGACAGGATGAAGAAGGCTATTGATGAAGTGACGCGCTGGATAGCAGCAGCAGAGGAAGAGGAGACTATGATTCTGCAGGATCTGAGTGGTATGAAGCAAGATGCCTCCTTTAGGCACCTGTGGGCTCTGAGTGCCTTCATCACTTTTCCTTAATGTCTAAGGGTGGCTACTGTCCTTTGCTTGTTCTGGTAAACTGGTCTATTTAGTGTGAAAACACCTGTTCCCATCTTGTCTTTACAGCTGTCTATGCCTCTGTTCCAGTCAGGCATTCATCTCTGGGGTTTGTTCTTCTGCTTTGTTGAGGTGATTGATCTTCCTGTAAAGAAAGTGGATGATTGGGTGCCTGGAGGAGGGGAGTTTGCTTTGTGCTAACCTGCTTCCATGTTGTGCTGCTTCAGAGCAGCAACTGGAGAATCTGTAGTTTCTCTGGATCTAGAGGACTTCTGAATCTTGGATGATCTATTTCTTGTTTGTTTCCTTTCCCTTATAGAAGTTGAAAGTGGCTTGCCATTCAGAGTTTGTTCTCCCTTATATGCAGCAGCAAGGAGCCCCATGGGGCCACAGGAAGAAATAATGCCTGTGGGAATAAACAAGCTGTGTTAGTTCTTGGGAGCAAGAAAGCAGAACTGAGATATTTTTTTGTTGTTGTTGTTTCAAGGGTGTTGCAGTACAGGGAGTTATAACAAGAATACTTAGTAGGTTTGCTCATAGAAACCAAATCTTGAACTATTTCATACCCTGACCTAGAGGTTAAAGTTCTTCCTAACCTTGTCTCTATTTAGGCTTTTCTATAGTGGGTGAAATGGAAGGAGATGGAGAAGTATATTCAGTTTATTTCAATCTATCTATCAGTGAGACTGATGTTTCAAGATGGTCTGGTAACAGTGGGCACATGCGACAGAAAGAGTATCTATTTAAGTAAGCAGTGAGACTGATTAAGCTGTCTTTTTGCATATTGCAGTCTGCTCAGAAGAGGACTGAAAATAGTTTTGTATCAGCAGTGGGGGGAAATGCATTAGTACCTGTCACCTGTGCTTGGCTTCTGGATGACTCTGAGATATTTCACAGACACAACCAGAGTTTTTTCAGAGCACTCATGATAGTCGTCTTCCCTCTCTTCTCTTTCTGTTTGTCTCTTTCTTCTATGTCCTTACCAAAGCTTACTTGCCTGAAGTTCTTACTGTGACATTTTTTCCTTATTACCGTATGTATAAGAATTTACCAAGATCATACATTCAGAAATATTTTCTGTGCACTGGAACAGAATAATCTGTTTAGTCTTTGTATCTAGAAAAATGATTTTCTGAACAGGTTTCTCTGCATTTCTGAAGTTTCTGTTCCTCCTTTTTTGTCTCAGGCATTCAGATGTTTGAAGTTCAACTGGTTTTGAGGCGAGCTCTCCAAAATGTTTGGACACAGCCTCTTGGAGGTAATGAGGTGAGCTGAAAACTAGGACCTTTGGGAATAGGCTTTCTGTTGAGATAGATATGGCTGACATTCCTGCAGTCCAAAATAAATTGCTTGTACTTTTAAGGATAAGAGTCCAGGAGGAGGAGAAAAGAAGATAAAGGAATGTTCCAGGAAGTGTTGATTCTGGATCACCCTCCCCCCCCCCCTTTTTTTTTCTTTAGGGATCTCAAAGTTGAGTAACTTTGGTTTCTGTTTCTCTTGTAGCCACAAAACATCTTGAAGTGGAAACATTTATTTTTCTGGAAGGACTTTCTAAGTCTCTAGACTTTGTTGGATCTTTCCTTCAGAACCTACCTACAGAGGACTGTAGTTTTCATAGTAGTTTTCACCTTTCATCTTCAGGTTTTAAGTGTGATGCATTTTTTTTTCCTGAATTAAACCTATGGCTGTGGACTTCTCAAAACATGACATGAATAAGATCAGAGTCTGTTGCTTAGAAGTACTTTTTGCATCAGTACTGTTTTGGCCTGATAAGCAATGGCAACAGAGTGGAAGGATTTACCTCACTTGAGGCACAGTCTTTGGGGATTCAATTTGTGTGATTCCTCTTTGTTGTCTTATTTCAGTGCCATAAATCTGCTATCATAATAGCATTGAGTTAAACAGGAATATGCCCATTTGTGTTCTGTTCTATGGCAGCAACCATCCTCTAAAGAAGAAACACTCTTATACTCTTAGAGCAGATTTTGGAATACTGATCTCTGTTCAGGGAAGAAAAGTGAGGTAATCCTGAGGTGCTGGAGGATGCACTGTTTTTCCATCCTTGACAGGCTAGAAACTGAACTTGTCCTCAGCATCACTGAACCCCAAGAAGCAAGATACATGCTACTAGTATGGAAGGTTGAGACACTCAGTAACTGTCCTTTTCAGGTGATAGTAAAAAAAGTGAGTCCACATCATCGTCGGCTTCTGGAGAATTCTTCTCATGACTCCTGCCAGAAAGAGCTCATTCTTATGTCTGCCCGAGGCTTCACCAACCTCTTCCAGGCACTTGTTAAAGCCAAGAAGGTAAAATGCCTCATTTCTATTCACATGTCCCTTTCTTTTACTTTTACTTTGTTTTGTTGTTATGCTGGAAGTAGAGGGTTTATAAAAGGTAAGTGCTCTGTATGGAGTGATGTGACTCCACGTGTGTGTAAATGGCTATGCACTAGCTTCACCACCTCCTTGTCAGTTTACAGGAACAACCAAGCTGAATTCTTAGATTGCAATCATGGTCAGAAAAAAAGGCTGTTAAACATAAGATCTTGCTGATTGGGTCCCACTCCCAAAGCATGTTCAGAATTATTCATTCAACAGTAAATTTCCCTGTGTTGCCACTCCCATTACTCCTGCAGATCAAGCAAGACCAAGGGAGAGGGAGCCAGAACGTGTTCTTAAAAATGTTTTTTAGAAAACGTAGGCATTTGCAATGTTGAAAATTCTTGTGTTACTTTACCATCATCTTAGAGAGCTGAGCAGATTATACTTTGCAGTAATCGTCAGACAGGCTTATTGGACCACCCAGTAGTCTGATTATGTGTGGCAAATCTTACATTCTATATGTAGATAATTGAACAAATCCAAGTTCTGGAGGTCTTTATGGTTGCTGGGCAGTCAAAGGCTCTGCCCTTGTGAGTGAGCCTCTAAATCTGATCACTGGAAAAATATGCCTGGGTTCAACTGAAAGACAAACCACACCCATGGCTCCTTAGGTCCACTCAAAACAGAATGCTACTGAAAAAAAATACCTTCTTTGTATAGATCATAAGTTTGACTTCCTGAAAGCAGTAGCCTTGTTGTGACTCTTGCCATGTGAATGACTGTTGAGTGAGTGTGTGTGGATGCTGCCCAGGGAATGAAAGGATTGCAGCTGCTGAGCTGGTTTGAAGTTCATTCTCTGAGTTGTTCTGCAAAGGTGTGCTCCAATGGACTGTTCTGTTTATATTCTTCCTGTAGCCCCTGGTGGGACACAACATGCTCATGGACCTTTTGCATCTTCATGACAAGTTCTACAAGCCCCTTCCAGGTAATGCTGTACCTAGCTGCTGTCCCCAGCAGTGGTTTGCCAGATTGCTACCTTTGCAGTAGGGATGGAAGAGTCAGGACAGTGGTCGTTCAGCACCCCAGCCACCTGCAGGGTTTGGCAAGCAGCAGTGCTAATCAGCTACCTCTTCTGATCCTACTTCTGGAGCAGTGCCTTATTCCTTTGACTGCCCCTCCCCTTCTTATTCATATGAAATACCTTTGGCTTTTCCTCAGTTTCATGATGTCTGTCTCTACATGTGTTTTGCTTTCTTATTTCTCTGTTAGAAAGCTATGAAGAGTTTAAAAGGAACATTCACAGCCTGTTTCCTGTCCTCATAGACACCAAGACTGTAACAAAATCTATCTGGAAGGTGAGATGCGAAGGTCTTTTTTGTTTGGAGTTGGTTACATAGCTGTAACCGGTTCTCAGTGTTGCCATTAGACGTCCTGATTTCAGATCTCATTTAATGAATTAGCAATAACAGAAAATGAGCTCACTTTCCACAAGGGCTGTCTTAGTTGATTTTCTAACACATTCTTCTTTTACAGAAATACCCATTTCCTCGAGTATCTAATCTTTTAGAGGTGTATGAGGTTTTGTGCAGGTAAGTGGAGAGCTATAAAAGGTTGAATAATCCCTTTAATTTCTTGGGAAAGATATTTCCAAGTCAGCCATTTCATATATTCCTACCTTCCCTCCTTCCAAATGTTCTTTTTTTTTTCTCCTTGTCTTTCTAAATTTAACAGTACAAACTTGCTAATTTTATAAATTAATTATGAAGTAAATTATCTTTTCTAAAGACTGTTTCTTTTATCATATCATTAGGGGCCTAGAGTCAATAAAATATATTCTTGTCTATATTCTGTAACAGAAATGTGTCAGGTTGGTTGATTTTTTTTTTTCAAATGTCATTGTCAAGAGATCTGGATTCCACAGTACCAAGCAGGGCCTGACAGCTTCATTAATGGATTTCCATCCTTATTTAATTGGTCTCAAGTTTGGCTTGCAGATAGCTCTAATTCGGAGTATGTTGCTTATGGCCTGTTATAAAATGAGTAGGTATTCTCCCTCAGGGTCTCAGTGAAAATACATCCTAACTTCATATGGCAGCTCATTGGAAAGAACTGCTCTTAGTGTGGAGCCCAATGTAGTAACTAAATACAAGTCAAATGGAGCGCATCAGTAAATATGTTGTCTCAGGAGCTTAGACATGATGTAGTAGGAGACTTTTTCCTTTTTCTTTTTTTTTTTTTTTTTTTTTTTTTTTTTTTTTTTTGGACTTGTTCTGTGGATGTAAAATCTGTACTTACAAGAACAGTGCTAGGATTCTGTGTTTTTTTGGTGGTGGTGGTTGATTTAGCAATTTCAGACTGAAGATTCTTGGAGGTCTTGTTCTGTTCTCCCCCCCCCAGTCATTCCATGGTATCCATTTATTACTCCATTCTCCAGAGCCTTCCACTCAAATAGCGTTCGTATAGAGCCATCTAGTCAACCCCTTTTCCTAGAGTTGTCCACTGTATTGATTTTTAGGATAATTTACATTTTTGTAGGAAGTTAGAACAGATTTGCTGCTTAATAGATTTGACTGGGGAAAGAAACTGAGGTAGTAGGTTAGTTTTCAGGAAGGAAACTATTAGCTAATATTCAGCTAAATGTTGTACTTTTTTTTTTTTTGTAGGATATAAGCAAAATTTCTTTTTAAAAGTTTTAAGTAGCTTTTTCTAAAATGAAATCACAGTTTACCAGACAGCAGGAAAGAGTGGTGCTTAACTTGTCTTCTCTCTGACATACTAAGAAAAGAAAAATTTCACACTTCTGTTTGTTTTCAGCAGTGATCTAAATCACACAGATTCATCGTGCCCAGTGATTGTTCTTGCAAGTGACTGCTCAAGATATGGTACGTTCCTTTAGGCACACCTTCAAAGAGAGGTACCTAAAAGGGTTTTATTTTACTCTGTGGATATCCATATGCAAAGCATGACTGAGTGTCAGGCTTGTGGTGAATTTGCACAGAGCTTCTGATACACATCTTTGCCCAGGCCCAGATCCTGCCCTTCAACAATGTTGCGTGCTATGCATATCCCGACAGCCACCAAGCGTACTGTACTGCAAGGCAGAACGCAGATGTCTGCATTATGCTGCTAGCACAAATGACATTTGTGCGCAGTTGAATTTAGCCCAATTTGGTGCTCTCAACAGCCCTTGGAAGGTGCAAAGCAATCTAGGAAGTGGCAGTCCCAGAAAGGTCCCAGAAAGCAGCAGGAGCTCTGTGCCTCATGTGGAGTTAGTGATGTTTGTACAGGAGGATGTGTTCAGTGCTTTTTATGATACTTGCTGCCCAGACAGAGATTTCTTGTCTTCTCCAAGCTGCATGGTATCATGCAGTACAGAGCCTCCTGTGTACGCTTTGAAATGGTTCCCATACCATCAGTAACATACAACTCTATTCTAGATTTTCTTAAAAGATAACTTCATTTTTTATCTACATCTTACTAAGCTTTTCAACCACTGGTGTAATTGCTGCCTTTTTGCTGCTTTAAAAATTTTGCTGCTTTTAAAATCTGTGGTGGACACACAGATCTCCTATGGGGTATAAAGATTTAAAAAGGAAGAAGGGAACAGAGCTGAGGGAGGGGAAAAAAGACAAAACAGTAGATCTTAAAGTTGTCAGGATTCTGTGACTGAGCAGTCTGCACAGTGTGTGAGAGGTGTTTACTCCTTTGTGATTTTTTTCTTGGATGCTTACAGCTGAGAAGAAGTCTCCTCATGAGGCAGGCTATGATGCATTTCTCTGTGGCTCAGGTAAAATGCTTCTAAACATTTCTGAAAAATTTGTATTGATACTCAGCCATTCCTTTTCTACTCTGTAACTTATTCATTTGATGGTAAGTAAGACTTGTTCATATACAGTCTGTTCTTAGCAACTTATCTGCTCTTTGAGTTTTTGCTTTTTGTTTTCATTTGTTTAGTTGTCTTTATGATTTGTTCTAATGTCACTTCATTGTTTTTCCTTCTAGTTCTTCTGAAAGTAGCTCACTTGCTACTTTACACATCAACAGAGTGAGTGTTCTTTAAATGTTTATTTTTCAAAAACTGCATTACATGGATGGATCTTATGAAAATCAGCTGTCAGTTTGCTTTGGATAACTTTTTGTTTTGCAGTCTGGCTTTACTTTAGGAGAAAGTGTTACTGAAAATGTCACAGTTCTAATTAGATTGTAATTTTTATAAATCTGAACATAGCAGCTTTATGTCAAAGCTGACATTTTGAAAATGAAATCAAGGGCCATGAGATGGTTCAGAGGTTGGGAAATGGCATTGTGAATTCTATTTATCCTTAAACAAGCTCTCTGAAGTTCAGCTCACTTGGGTAAGGTTCAAATCATTTTTCCATTCATTTCCATTTTTGAGATCTGTATGATGCAGTGACTTCAGTAAAGTTCCTAGCAGACAACTGTTCAGATTTCTTCCCTTTGCTTGTAACTTTCTGACTCCTGTAGAGGATACCAGGACTTGAAATACGTGTCCTATAACTAGGAGGGCTGCTGAAGTCACGAGCTCTGTGCTGTAGAGGTAACATATGACAGTGCAGCTCTGGAGAAAACATTGTTCCATTTTGTTTTCTTGCTTAGTGTCACAGCAGAGGCCGATCCATCTTTTTCTGAGTACCTCAGTACATTAGTCAAGTATCTGAACAAGGTGCATTTCATCCGAGGTGGCGTTTCAAGCATTGTGCGTATAAGTGCAGCTCTGTACCAGTTTGGGGTGTGGGGGTCATTACCCTAGATGATGGCTTTGTTAGAGGAGAAAAAATCCACTAGTGCCTAGGCCTACCTTGGCAGAAGTTTTCACCATACAAACGGCACAAATGACTTTTTGAAAAAACAAATTAATTGAATTTTGCCTTATGAACTATATTAATATTGTCATGTTGAAAGATGGCATCAGCTATCTTATGCTGCCCTAATTCTCTCTGTTCTTTAAGACAGCTTGATGTTGTTCTGTAAAACAGCTTGATGTTGTTCTGGTTGTTTCACCATGGTAATCATGACAGTTTTGCTTTTGTGACTCATATTTAGAAAAATCCTGAAACAAAAGAAAAATAGCCTTGCCCCATAGCTGTCTTTTACAGCCTGGCTTATGTATGCATGTCATGTTTTGCATGTTTTTTGATTGTATTAGCAGTGCTTCTCTATTTCCAAACTCAGATATATCTCAATATTCTGTATTTTCTAGAATTTTTCTGGGGTAGATGCTCCTTGCCGACGTCCCCCTCTCCTGGTTGTCCACGTCCAAGGTTGGCGAGGGATGAATGAAAGGCATATTTACCAAGAGTTAAAAGCTCTTTGTCGGTTTGATGTTAAACGTATCTCAGAGAACCAGTTCATTTTGCTGTCCAGTAAATTTAAGCAGTAAGTGACAGATCTTCACTTCAAGTTTCCATCTCATCTTCTCTTTGCTTTGGCAACTCTCAGACAGAGATTCCTCCCCTGATTTGTGGGAGGCTGAAAGCAGCCTGCAAGTCATGGCTAATGACATCTGCTCTTGTTACAGTGCCAGGCTTGCTCTGCAAGATTATAAAGATCACCCTAATCTGCAGATTTCTCTCTATCGCCACTGGAGGCACTCTCCACACGTGAACTGCCTGTTGCAGTAAGTTACAGCAGTTACAGTTGATGGTAAGGGGAAAGCATTTTCTGCAGAGTGCCAGACCCCCAGGCACAGAAGCAGCCTGCTGCTCTTCTGCAGTGTCCTTCTGGGGAACAAGGGATTAGGGAGCAGGGTAAGGTACCAATTATTATCCATTCACTTCCATTTTTGAGATCTGTATGATGCAGTGACTTCAGTAAAGTTCCTAGCAGACAACTGTTCAGATTTCTTCCCTTTGCTTGTAACTTTCTGACTCCTGTAGAGGATACTAGGACTTGAAATACCTGTTCTATAACCAGGAGGGCTCAGGTACTCCTGAGTTCTCACCTCTGGGTCAATGGGGCTTTAATCTTGATTACCAATGGGAAATGTTTCCTCATGAATAACACAAAACTATGTGCTATCATTGTAGAAGGAGGGTTATCTTAATGAACTGTAGTGCTAGCTTTAATAACCTTGAGGAGAAGGAGGCAAGTCTCCAAGTGGGGGGTGCATGAGTTTTTTAAAAAGCCAAGGTGAAAGCTTGGTAGCAGGAGAGAATTGTAGGTTCAAAGTGCATATTCAAAGTCTTATGAGGCAGTGATGGTGATGCTGAGAAAGATGAATTTCTCATATGACACAATTTGGAAAAGAATCCTAGTTCTTAATAAGTACAAAATTAATCCCTAAATTTAAGTAGCCTTAATGTGTTTTATCATTTCTGCCCTTTAGAGTCTCCAGTATTGTTGCACTGTGGTCTCTCTTGGCCTTCGTCCTCGGAGGAGCTCCTTGCTATTCAGTGTAAAGGATTGTTTTATGGATGAGGACTGAGGAACACTGAGCTTATTTTCTGTCTATGTTTTTTTTCCTCTCTTTGCACAATAAAGTATGAGCAGTAACAAGGTACAAATACTGTTCTAATTGTTTTCTTGCAAACTGTTTTTTTAGGAGGATGCTGTGGGTTCCAGTTAAGTGTTAGTCTGTTAATCTGCTAGAAGCATAGTCCTCCTCTGAAGAGGAGGAGATGGTATTTTGGATGACTCAGTTATTTTGATCTTCTCTTAGGTCTTTACAGCAATTCTTAATGCCAGATGGTTTCCAATGCTTGTGCTGCTTTGTAAAACACATTTTTTTCTTAAAGTTATGGAAGTTACGAAGTGGAAGAGGCTATTTTTAGCTTCAGTTGTAAAGCAGAGGAAATGTCACTGTTGACCAAATTAAAATGGGTAGAGTTGATTGAGAAACCACTCTTGAGGCTCATGAAAGATTCTGAGGAATACTAAATACTTCACAGTGCTGCAAGTGTTGTACTTTTCAGTGGTAGTGGAGCTGATGATAAACAGAGAGAAATGGCATGTATTTGCTTTCGATTTGTAGACTGTGTGCCAACTCACTTGACTTGTGTATTTCTGTTTGCTTCTAGTGCACAGCATGTGAGCACTCTTCTATCCAAAAATACCATGCGACATGCTTTGTTGATTAGTTTCTCTGATATAAATTTGTCAGTCCAGGGACTCCTGTCTTCTGAAACTTCTTCTATAAATTTCCTTGTCTCAGAAGAACCTGCCAATCTGTGATTTCCAAATAGTGGTCTCTAGATTTCATCAGTCAACACCTACCTGAATGGGACTTGTAGTCATATAATACGTGGAATCTGCGTATAACTGACTCTGAAATGGGAATTGCAGTGGGCATGAAGGTCACATGTTCTCTGCTGTTAACTGTTAGCTGCTTTGCTGCTCTTAAGGAGAAAAGGGCAATGTATCTTCAGATGTGGTTCTCAAGTTTTGCACAGTTTGTGGTTTACAACTCATTTCATAAGCTAGCTCTTAGCTAGACAAGTAACTGACTTCTGGCCTTTTTTTTTTCCTCTTTGTAACTCCTTAAGTAATAAAATTCTTTGTGGCAGTGTTTCTTAAAATACCAGTGTAAATATTTTCCTGTTCATTATTTCTATTGTGTTTTTCTGTCTTTTATCATCACTACAAATGCCTTTGTGTGGAGAACACGGGCTCTGAGTGTTTGTGCAGATTTGTGGAAAGTTTTCACTGGCAGTTACATGGAGCTGCCTTGAAGATGCTGTTAGGCTTGATAACTAATCCCTAAATCCATTCCCACATGGAATAAATTCCAGCCAGCATAGGATATTTGTAAAGCTGAGCATTGCCTGATACTTTGTTATCTAGGAAACAAAATACATTCAGCTTAGCACTGTGTATTTCCTGCAGCAAGTGTACTGCTCCTCTCTGCAAGGAAGATAAGACTGGTGTGAAGCACAAGAGACAGAAGAGTGCTCTAAGCACTGAGCGCTGAACAGTGCTTGACTAATCAGTGCAGTGGATTTCCAAGCAACAAAGGCTGGCGGAAGAGGTGGGGGTGTCAGGGTGTTCAGACTGAAGTTGAAACCTATTGCTATGAAGTGAGAAAAGGTAGGTGTACAGTGCAGCAAAGAGTAGAGCATGCAAGGAAATAGGCTGAAGGGGCAGTTGAATGTGAAGGCAAAGGAGTGACAGATCTGCTTTCATGAGAGAATACCAGATAATTCAAATTAAGAAAGGTACGGTGGAGAGATATTTAGCTTCATAGGATGTGTCCCATCTCTTTAAAACAAAAATAAGTATTGCTATTAGGTGGCTTTCCTGTAAATGGCAGAGCGAACTTTAATAAAATTTATGGCAACATTATTTGGCTGGCCCTTATTGACACCAGGATCAGTGACAAGTAACTATTTTATAAGTTAGCACACAGATCAGAAATTAATTTCTTTTAGAGTAGCAGAATATAATTATTGTTCTGCCTGCAGGAACACTTCTCAGTCACTCCATTTCTGTATAAGACTTTTGATGGTGAGTTTAATCTACCATTTAAAATGAGTTCGGCCTCGTTGCGTTAATCAGGCAACGCTAAAATTAAGAAAAGTAGAGCCTGAATTACACTACAAGTTGATGAAACTACTTGTTCAGAGGTATTTGCTCCAGATTCCTTACCTGTGAATTAAGAATAGTTATTCTTTCTCTTAATGAGGTCCTACAGTGAAAAAGATGGTGAGAAACTCACTGTTTTTATCTGATGGTTTTCCAATGCTAAAGCATGGTATTTGTTGCCACTGGTGTTCTAGTGATGAAACAAAAGACTGAATGGCCTGTGAGGAGTGAATCAGTTACTCTTTGTTGTGTCCCCTTTGTAGGCAATGAAGAAGTCTGCACCCCAACAAGTGAGGTCTGTGCATAGTGACTCAGCAGGTTTGTTACTGCTGACACTACATTGTTTTTTTTCCCTGTCAAAGGAATTACAAGGAAGACTCCCACATTTCCTTGCTCCCTTCACTTAAGATAAATAAGAACTTAAATGTGAGTTATTGCTGGCACCATGTAGCAAAGAGAATGATAGATGAGAACAGGGAAATCTGAAGGGCCACTGCCAATTGCAGTGTTTGGAGCAGATTGTTACTGCTCCTTGAGAAAGAATCTGCTTTGAGCGACAGTGACTGTTTTAGGTGCTCTAATGAGAAATTGTTTTTAAAATTTTTCTTCAAAAATATTCTTCTGGAGATATGAGTTGGAAACATTATATGCCTGTTCTCTGAGGCCCTAATTCAGCTAACTGCTTAAATGTGGGGAGAGGCAACCACGCTTGCATCTAACCTTTGGGATCTAGGGGTCATAACGATATAGATGCTGTTACATTTGAGAAGCACAGCAGTTTTTTAAGGGAGTGTTGCCTTTGATTTAAGGAAAAAAAATAGATTGCCCTATCTCTAAATTTTGCTTCCTTTCCCCCATTTTCTTTTCCAGGTGGCATATGGACAAATGATGTATTCATTCCCTGAAGCAGTATTCTCTCTCCTGATTGACCCTTTAAAGAAACATGCTTCACTGTGGAATAAAGCAGATACCATTTCACTCCTTTTGGGGTCAGTCAGCCCTTTCTCCCTTTAAGGGACAAACATACCTCATGTAGTGAAACAGTGTAGTCAAGCCAAGAGATTTGGCTTTCCTGCATTAGAGCTAGGAGAATTTAGATTGTAAATAAAAATAGCTTTTGATCTACTAGATATGCCTACTATAAATCAGTTAAGTTTACATCCAGAATAAATACACAAAGAATAAATAAGAGTAGGCTGAATATATTGTGATCTCCATCCTAGGGGACATCTTTTAAGGGGGAAAAAAAAGCTGCCTGTTCATAACAATCTAGGGTCACTCACTGCTCAGAGCCTTTTAAAGACATCAGTTGGATATACTAGTAGTCAATTCCCATAAAATCAGTTAGCTGGGGGCTAATCTAACAAATCAGCAAACTTTCAGCTGTGGGAACAGATTCACAAGAGAAGAAAAGGTTTCCTGAACAGCTGTAGATGAAGACAGGATCTCCCCCAATGTGCTTGTGTGGCCATTCTGACTTCAGCTGCTGCTTTTGCCCCAGATTAGGGAATTGTTATTAATTGAAGCTGGAAGTATCACAGGTGGTTCTGGTTCTGTGTGTCCTTAAATGTCTTCTACAAGGATTCTTTTGAAGTGAATTCAAGGTGGTGCACACCTCCCTTGTAACTCTGGCTCTGAAGAGGTGAATGTCAAAGCTGCTGTGGGGCTCTGAGGGCTGGCATGTGAAAATCAAACCTGTTGCCTTAAGACAGTAATAAAGCCATAGCAAAGTTCTTAGAAGCAGTTACAGCACACCAGCTTGTCAGCTCTGAGACAGTTAGAAAATTGCGTTTTATCTTGCAAGGCTAGGAAGGATAATTGCAACACTCAATGAAACAAGGTGTTAGAATTTAAGTTGTGAAAGTCCTTATTAAAAGCATAATCCTGAAGATGGAGTGTCAAAGATCATAATATTCCTATTTCCAAAGAACATTTTGAGTTGTAACGCTTTTTTAATGTGTTAGAGATCAAATAAGTGTGCGTTAAGATGTCTCTTCACCAGTGAGAAGCCTCTAAGGCCACCTCCTTCTGCAGAACACCCAGCATACAAATCTTGCAATGGAGGAGCTAAGCATCATCTCAGATTAAAAGAAATTCCATCGGGCCAGATCATCTTTGAGAAATTTTATTTTTATCATTAATTTAGAAAAAAGATCAATTATGCAAAAAAGTCTGTAAATGGTAAAGGCAAAACTCTCTCTAAATATTCCTTTAAAAAAACATTCTTGCTGTTCATGGCTTCAGTGGAGATACTCCAGATTTACACTAATGTGGAGAAGCACAGAATTCACTTCTATGTTAAAAATCAAGTTATTCTTTTTATACAGAAGAAAATTTTATATAATCCGATGTATTTCTAATGGTGTGAATTAATGCTGCTTCTTCATTATGCATTTACTCAAAATACAGCATAGCTGACAATCTTTATGCATACTGGAGTGGTGAGTTTACAAGTATCTTGCTGGAAGAATAAGCTGTAATAACAGCAAGCTAAGTGCCAGTGTTGCTCACCTTCTTGATAGCACATAACCTAACAAGCAAGGATTGTTCTGCCTGTATCACAGCATCATAGCTGAATCAGAACATTGTATTAAGGAAATTTCTGTATGCCTTAGAGCTTGTTAGATGACAAGGGAATACCCTTCTCTACAACTTCTCAGTTAATGTATTTTTATATTGTTCTCTGCATGCAGTGCCAAATCTCTGACTTGCAGTTTATGGTTTTAGGTTTCTTGATTTCCTGGGGATCTTTCAAACAACCCCTGCCCACCAGCTGCTCTAGTCTCCACTGGGGAAAACCCCCAGAGGACTAATCAAGAGGGCAGTGCATGAAATGCTGAGGCTGTAGTTCTTACAATACCCCTTCTCCTTAAGGAAAAGGTGTGTTTATACCTGACCTGTGCCTGTGAAAGGACTTGCACATAGGGATCTTCAGAAAGGAAGTGTCCTGTCAGCCTCATCCTCTCTGAAGGCAGGTGCTTTAAAGAGAATACAGACATTGGGAAAGCATCAATGTCTGAATCTTTTGCCAAATAATTATTGTTTCTAGGGAATCTAAAAGCTATGAATTAGAGCTGTGCTGTAGAAATAATGCATTCCATGGTGGGAAGCAGGCTCCAGCAGCTGAAATAACTGCTCATAAAGCCACCTCTGGGACTTTTCCAAGCTTCCTAAGTGAGCTCTGGGAGTATGTGAGTGCTCTTCAAATGACTGCTGTGGCTGAGCAGCAGGGAGGGGAGAAGACTGCCTCAGAGCCCTACCTGCTGCTCCCTAAGCCATATGGAGCCCATGGGGCAGAAGATGACTGAGGTAGGCAGAAAGGGGGACCTCAGCAAGGACAAAGACTAGAAAGAAGATATGCAGGCAGTGGTGACAGAAAGATTTTGTTTGTTTTGTTATGTGTTTTTCCTAAGGTCACTGAGGGATTGAGTTTGTCACAAGCCAGGAGGCCATGAAAAGTGGAGGAGAAGCATCATACCACAAAGATACATGGAGGAAGAAAGGGCGTTTATACTGAATGTCTCACCCAGCTCATCGTTGTTTTGTCTTGCTGCAGATGTTACCTCATTCTCGTTTCTGTTTTAATAAAACCAGTACTTGAAGTGCTGTGTGGTACCTTTGGGTTCATCTCCAGGGAGAGAGCTCTGGGGCAGTCCCAGCTCCAAGGTTCAACTTCTGAATGCAGGCAGGGGCTGCTCTCCTTTAAGCAGGGGCACTGCGTGCAGCGGGGCTTGTGCTGTCCTTCAGGCATCTGCCCTGCAGCTTGGGCAACTCTTCAGGGAACAAGAGACCCCTGATCCCCTCTGTGAGGGGTTCAAATGTGTCTTTCCCATCAGCGTCCTAATAAATAGGCAAGGAGTCAGACTTCCTCCTGGCTAAATGAATGGTGAGGGATGGACAAACTGATGTTTTCCCAGTGGCACTGTTTCAAAGCAGAGGTGGAGAAATCCCCTGCGTCTCCCCCTCCTCCCCATGTAGGACGGCCAAGGACTCTCTGCGGACATGGGTGTGTGCTCCTCGGAGGCAGAAGAGGTGATTGACACTGGCTTTCCTATTTCCAGAGTGAGTAAACTACCCCATAGACCTATTCAAGACCATTTTTAGCCAGGTTTTTTAAAAAAGTGGCAACAACAACTCGGTTTATAAAGAAGCCAACTCCCATGCTGCAAATTAGGCTTGTTTTTAGCATGTCTGTGTGACTGAACTCTGCAAGATGTAATGGTTACTATGTAAGAGAGACATATCTAGTTAAAAAGAAAAAAAATAACTTGGTTTAATGTTTTAAATAGGTATTTAAAACCACTCAGACCGGACCCATTCCCACCTACTGACACCCCTGGAAATTCATCAGTGTTTGTAGGAGCTGTCCCAGAGTGCAGGACATAACCTTGCCTCAGAAGTTAACGCCTCAAAGATTTTTCTTGTGCCTATGAAAATATAATATGTATCTTAATGATGAAACTCCAAACTCAGTGTTAAGTGCTGTATAATTGCACTTTAAAATTACTTTAACTCAACGTAGTAAAAACAGTGAAAGAAGATTCAGCAATCCTCATATTGTATTTTGAAGGCATAAGAACTATTTTATTTGTTCCACAAAACTTGGCACTAGTGATTAGGCACAAATATTGCATGTTCCAAACTTGCTTTGAAAGATCCCACTAGAAATTTCTGCACTGTCTCCAGCTTTTGGATTAACAACGGGCACACTGCCTCTGGTTTCTGACTGTTCAACAAGCTGCTCACTGATGACTGCAGGCAGCAGAACCAGAAGAGGCAGTCCATCACTTGTTCACTGAAAGTGATTTTTTTCATGTATACTGTGCATGAAATGCATACAACAAACTTTGCTGCTGCTACATAAATAAGAGGTTTTACAGACCCACAAGATCACGCAGCTGCCTGCAATGCTTGAAACCTGCACCCTCCCCTGGGATGCAGGGCTGGAGCAGCTTGATGTAATTGTTCCATACGGCCGCTGGGTCATGGGAACTGATGCCACAGGAGACATGCCGGGCTCCTGGGCCTCCCAGGCCATCTTGCAGCATCTGTCAGCCGAGCAGCCCCCAGGGGATGGGCAGGGGCTGGCTACGCAGTGAGGGGTGTCTAGGGGCTATGTGCAGCTAGAAGCAACCCTGTGGAGGAGAGATGCTCTTACTTTGCAGCTCGTGCTGCTGAATGTCCTACGTAAACCATAACTTAGCACACTAGAAGAGCACTGTGACAGGGCACAGAAATGGAATTGGAGCTCTTTCCTAATCCCATAGGCACCTGTCACCATCTTCATACTCCCAAATACTTGTAAAGCCTGGCTGGCATCTCTCATTCCAGACTCACTCCCTGCTGAGCTTAGTCTCTTTTATCTATGTGCTTCTAGTGCTTCCAGTTACAGCTGCAAGAGGCACCCGGAGGAACAAATTGCTCCCATTTGTAGCTGCTGGTCCTTGCAGGGTCACTGTGCTGAGGGACAGAGCAGGGGGCAGGGCTGTGCTGTGTGAGGCACTGCTCCGTTCCCTTGCTGCAGGCTGTTCCCAAGGAGGATGAACTTGCCTTTCTCGTCCTTCCCTTTCCTGCTGCTCATGCCAGGGGCAGTAAATGTAAGAAAGAGGCTATCTGTGCCTCTGCTCAACCAGGGAGAGAGGCTAGGACAAGAGGAGGATTTGGAGAGGATGGTGCAGGAACAGGTGTGAGGGAACTGGAGATGACATGGAGAGGGTTTGCTACTGCTGAGCTGCAGGGGGAACCCGGGATCCAGCCCAAGGCGGAAGATTTTGGCACCCTCATCTGCATGTCACCTCCTCCTTGCCTAACGTTGATGCTTCTCTCGGGATACTTGCACGTTCACCCTCTGCACTGCCTCGGGTAGCAGAGCCACACCAGCACGCAGCCCACCCAGCCCGCTTGAGCAGAAACAGGCGAGAGGGCTGGAGTGGCCGATGTGGGGAGCTGGCAACCTGCAGCAAGGGGCGCAGCGGCAGCAGCGAGGGGCCGCAGCATGTCCAGCTGTGCTCGCGGGAGGACGCGTGTCTTGGCCGAAAAGGCCGGCTGGCCCTGCGTGCTTCCCGTGGGCACAGGCAGTGGGTGCAGGAGGAGGGAGTCGAGATGCTGAGCTCAAGACCGCACAGCGGCTGGGAAGCCGAGGCGGCACAGAGAAGCCCTGTGTCCTGCGGCACAACGCAGTACAGTGCCCCATCTGTTAGGCACGCAACCGCAGCGTTTGTGTAACAGTGATGGGACAAGGCTGTAGAAAAATGCTTTAAAAAGGAAAAGTACACTGTTTGTTTTTGCAGGGACACAAGAGATTTCACTGTCGCTGAATGAAGGTTTCCAAAGAGAAGTGACAGATGCAGGCATTTCTGACGCTTTGTGTTCCTTTTACTAACTCTTCAGCAATATTTTAAATCTAATTTGTGAAACTAACTGTAAAAAAAGTATTCTTGATTTGGCAACTGTTTGTAATAAGGGCTACCCATGAAAGCCTATGATTGTGAATTATGCTCTTCCTTTTCACACTTGACTATAATTGAGTTTTCAACGCAGTGTAATACTCCCGTGTGGGAGTTCTGAGCCTGGGGGGTTTCTTTACCTTATTCACTTGTCAAGAGCCTGATGCAGTACTTAGTGTCCTAAACTGTTGTTGCATCTGGCATAATAATAGGCTGCTCAGTGAGAACTACTTTATGGAAGAATTAGTTAATTTAAAGACATGGAACAAGCTCTGAGGGGGAGGATAACAGCTTGAGATAAAACTTTGATGTATCCCTGGGTATAAGTTTAAGGATCCCAACCCCCCCCCCCCAAAAAAAAAAAACAACTATTTATTACTACTCTTCTTCCCTTTCACCTCGATAAATAAAACTAGATTTATTGCATTAGATGTTTCTACGTACCAGAGCTTTTTTGCATGTTTTGTTTGTATGCTAATAAGATCACTTTGAATTTTGTCTTGCCTGTCTTCATTCCTGAAGGTGGACAAAAGATGGAATAAAACAGTTTAATGAATATTTTCTTTATGAAACCCTTGGAACTGGAGAATTTGAATACAAGAAAGAATGAGTCAGTATGTTGTAGTAAGCTGGTGTATGTAAATTAGGAATTTTTAAAATTTCTTTTAAAGAACACCTTTCAACACGCACACAAAATGCAGTCTGTAATAGCAGCAAAATCTACAAGCTAGCATTTTGGGAACAATTGCTCTGAGATAAATTTAGATGATTTTAGAGACACAGCAGTTGGCATTTGTGATAGAGGTGATAATGCTGTAATTCAAGCAAAAATTACTATCTGGAGCAGAGTGGAAGAATTAACTAGGGATAGAATTTCTGCCATCACACTAATCCTGAATCCTTGATATTTACTGTCCAGGAGAGTTATGAACTTTTAGTTCTCAGCCTTATCTTATGAAAGCACTGCCTAGGTCTCCGTTGAAGATGACAGCTGAGATACTGGAGGTAGAATGGTTGGGTAATGAAAAATCCTCTGACAGTGGTTCCTCTCTGGCCGTTGCTGTGTCTGCCTGACTTTGCTCTGGAGGGTGGTGGAGGCTCCAGGAAGGACAAAGCACCAAGTGTATTACATCTGGCAAGTGCACACACATTTGAGGATATGGTCATGATCCACAGACCATGCTAGGAAATGTTCTGAAACCGATGAGATCAGTTTCTGTGGGTCTTATTCAATCATGCCACAAGCTCTCTTTACGCAGGCAGGGCAGGAATCTTTGCAGAGGTACCCAGAGGCAGACACAATCTGAGCAGATGTATGGGAAATGCCTGTGATGTGTTTCTGTACCACCTGCAAGCCTTGGCTGCAGATCATGGCAGTGAGCAGTAGTCAGAGACTGCAGCTAGAGACAGGAGTGGGTCCCCGCATGGCTGAGCCAAGGCTTGCAGGTGATACAGCAACATGTCACTGGCGTTTCCCCATATACTGCTCACATTGGTTGTTGAGTTTGGGGTTTTGGAGGAAACTTCCCTCAAATCACTTTGGCAGGGATCCTGTGTGATTTTAATTTTCTTCTCTTTCCAGGGGAAACATGTGGCAGGCCTGTCTGAACGTTTTTTTTTTTTTTCTTTTTTTTTTGCTTCATTGATTCCTAACTGCTGCAAAGACTCAAGGCCTTTATAACGCTGCAGTTTTGTTGCTTTGGACTCTTGTGTTACATTTTTTGAGATGTGAAGTGTTCCATCTCATTAAAACATTGAGTAGAATTTAGTGGGTTTTTTTCCAAACATCTCAAATAAACCTACAAATGGAGTTTTTGCCACAAAAACGCTCTCAAAGAATGCTTTACTTTGGCAAAATGTTGTATTAAGACATACTTTAAATAAGATACCACTTTGAAATGTTTATTGATAAAATACATCTGAAAATAGAGAAGGATTTAAAAACAGTTAATCCAAAAATTATCAAAACACAATATAGAAAGCAGGGCTTAACAGAACTTTGTGAGGTCCTACCATCTGCCCTTGTCACACAGCAAGTCTGACAACATATAAACCATTTTGTTTGACCTACTCTTTAAATCTGCTTGTGATCTGACTATGAAATCTTCCTTGGTAATCTCATACTGTGACTGTCTTTGTAGTCTTCAGAAGTTTGAAAAACATTTCTGACTTCAGTCTTTCTAGCTTTAATTTGAACTTGTTATTTTGTCCTAAGCACAATGGAAAGAGAAATCAGTGTTTTCCTTCGGGTTGATTTAGTTATTTATGTTATACTACAGGCCAGTGTACATGATCTAATTGTCCTTCCTGAACCTCTATTTTTAATGACAATGTGAAATTGTGTTCTTTTTCAATAATAGACATTGAAATAAAACTCATTAAGAGAGTCATTATATTGATTTCATATGTCATAACCGACATGATCTGCTAGACCTATTTTTCAGTTCACTGGATTTATAAGAAAACTTAATTGAATCACATTTTAAGGAAACTAGCTCAGGAGGCAGGGCCACTGTCCTGGAGAAGCATCTCTTTATAAGATGCATTAGATGCACTTCTATATGCTGAGGGCTCAAGCTGCACTACACAAGGGATAAACAATGCAAGTGGAATAAGGAAATCCCACCTTCAAATCCCTTTAAAGTCTTGCTTTCTGTATGAAGTTGAGAACACTTTAAATCTCTATAAAAGCAGAAAAGGCTATAGATAACAAAAAGCCTAAACTGAGAAAAAATCTGGAACTATATTTAAGCTTCTCCAAGGAAGTCAGTCTGAATCTGCTTTCCACTCACAGACTCAGTTCTCAGTTGCCTGGAAGTATACAGAAATCTTTGCCCAACATGCAGTCAAACACTGTGCTACACTTTAGCCATGCAAATCTAGGTATTTGTTGTTGTACTTAGGAAGCTCTGTTCTCAGTCATGTAAACATACTGCTCCTCTTGTATTTACCTTTACCAAAAGGAAGAGAGGCTGGCAGTAGCTAATTTGAAATACAATTCCTCTGTTCTGAAACATGGCAAAAATGAAGACTACAGACATAATACCTGCAGCTGCCTTAATTTGAAACTGTGAATAGAACTGCTCACCGAAATAATAGTCATCCAGTATACGCTCAGGCAAAAGCCTGTTTTTCTCCTAAGATAATAGCCTGAGAGAGAAAGAACGAGTGGAGAGAAAGAAAAAAGTATTTTCTCTTCAAATATGAAAGCCACAAAGGATTTCATAGAGTGCTGGCCTATGACACAAAAAGGCTTGAACAGATCCACAAGCTAGCTGCTTTCTGCCGTTTTCTGCTGGATATTGGGAACCACTGAAATCAGTACTCCAGAACTGAAAGGACCAGTGTTGTACCCCCAGTCAAATCTTTGGAGACAAATTGCAATGAAGTTCATTACTTTTGTGGAAATTGTAGGCCCCAATCCATCAAAGCATTGAAAATTATCAGCAGTTATTACCAAAAAAGGGATAAATGATGTGTGGTGCTTTGTAGAACCATTTTTTTTCCAAGCCTATATAAATATGAGCAAACTATACTGGAAATCAAAGAATGCTAGACCAAATAAGGCTACAAGTTACGCAGTTATGCTTGTCCATGTTTATATATAAACCCAACTCATTAATTGTCATTTTAAGACAGTGAGACACAAATGATTTGTGACTGTGTGCTCCAAGAAACTACTAAAATTTCAGTTAGACAAACAAGACTTTATCTAACTGTGAAGAAATTGTACTTTGATGATAGTTATGAATAAATCAGATTGGTTTCCATGAAAAGTACTTAGTATTTCACCAAGAACACTGTCGTACAGATAATTTGCTAACACTTCCACATTTGCTGGATTCTTATCGCAAGAGAAAAAGCATCTTTCATTGCTTTGGGGCTCTGTACTCCTATTGCTCATCCACAGAAATAAGGTCAGCAGGTCTACTTCATGGTTTTTTTTAGTTATTTACTTTGCACACAGTGCCATTTAAACGAGAATTTCTGCTGTGCCATCAGCCCAATATTATCAGCTTAAACATTTGCTTATTTTGCAGTTTTAGTTCTAACTTTTGCAGCAGACCTCTCTGATAAACAGCTTTCTCTCTGTAAGAAACTACTTTTATCTTCTCCCTTTCTTGTCTAGGATGAAATCTTTCAAACACTGTTGTAACTGGGAACTAGGAATTATTCAGTAAAATAGCTGAAATATAATATGTGGTATAGAATGTGTATCAGCTTTTAGCTCCAAGGTATAATTTGTTTAATTAAGGTAACATTCAGAGACTTGAACTATTCTTTTCCCAATATATGGGACTCAAGAGAAATTAAGTTCTTTGCAGTTACTCTAAATTATAGTATCTATAAACTTATAAAATATTTCACAAGCAGATACTGATATTTCTCTATCAGTTTAACCACTGTGAATTGATGAAAGAACATTCCTCTCTTGCCGACAGGAGAAAACAGATCATGCTTCAAGCGAGACCATGACAGAATCAAGCACTGTGTTGTCCCTCATTACAGACAGATCAAAGCTTAAGGAAATCCAGCCTAAAGGCTCAGAGGACAGCGTATTTTTTCTGGAGATAGTCTTTATCTCTTTTATGCTTCTCACAACCATTTTGGGTTTAGGTGGGAACGGTATCATCCTATGTTTTCTTTGCTTCAAGATGAAGAGAACAAATTCACTATGTATGTCCTAAATCTGATCATTGCCGATTTTACCTTTCTCTTCAGCTGCTTTGTTAATTTATTGCTAATTCTAATGAACCTGCACTCACCTGTTTTAGAGATCTATCTCAGTCTTGTGGTGGACATCATTTTCTACTTTGAGTACAACACTAGTTTCTTTCTTTTGACAGACATCAGTGCAGAGCAGTGTTTGAGTGTCCTTTTTCCAGTATGATGCCAGTGCAGTTGGCCTAAACATCTCTCAGCATACATGTACACTTTTCTGTGGACTCTGTCCTGTCTGGTCAGAGTATTTTTCCAAAATGAAGGACATGCAGTCCAAGGCACTAGGATACATGATACAATAGCTATATTCTCTTGTGTATTAAATTTCCTAATTTTTACCCCCATCATGATCCTCTCCAGCTTGATCTTGTTCATCACTGTCCAAAGGAGGCCTCTGCAACAGAGGCCCCAAACAAGGCTTTACATCACCATCATCATCACAATCATGGTATTCCTCGTCTTTGCCGTGCCTGTCACACTCATGAGCATTGTGAAATACTGGATTCCTGAATTGGTATCAGCTAGACTAGTTTATATTTCTGTTTTGCTCAACATCAAGAACAGCAGTGCAAATCCTTTGGTCTACTTCTGCATAGGGGGCCAGAACAGGCTGAGATTCAGGGAACCAGTTCAGACAGTGCTTCAGAGAGCCTTAAGAGATGGGACACAGACAGCAATCTGAGAACAGAAACAGTCAAGACTGAGTCAGAAACCCGGGAGTCTAGTTGCAAGTTCCTGGCAATGGGAGTCACTCTATAGCTTACAAATACCCCATTATGCCAGACCAGGTTACTCTTCTCTGGGTATTATAGATTTAGAGATCCACTCTACACTGACTACAGTCTATCAGTCTCTCTTTTCATGGTGGAAAGGAGCGGAGTACAGCGGAGTACTGCCCACAAGACGGGGTAGGGGAAGAATAGCTTGACATAAGTCAAGCTCACAGAACTGTGAGAAATACTCAGCTTCAGGTTTTGAAGAAAAGTGTATGTGCAAATGTGTGTACACTTTGTAGTCCTTCCATATCTTTCATTTCAGGTAAATAGTGCTCTTAAGTCAGGCAGGCCTCAGCACATCTCACCTACTCTTGCTATTTGGAGTGCCCAAAGTCAAGAGGTTCCTCTGTAGCTGATGGAAACAGGCACACCGAAAGCACAGTTTTCTTCCATCAGCAGAAAGCACCTGTGTCAGCTGGGCTTATGAGCTCAGGCCCCTGGGTTATATACTTAATGCTGGACAGGCTCCACCTGAGCCTCACTGCACACTTCATTTATTTTCTGTAGAATTTACTTGCTTTACCTAGGCAGCACACACATTTCAGTCAGAAATAGCTATAGTAACAGCAAAACTTTGAAGACTTTTTAACTTTAAAGAGCAAAAGTTTGAGAGCAAATTAGAGCTAAACATTTTTCCTCTTCTCCTCTGCCCTTTGTCAAGGCAAACAGATGGGCTTGTTCTGCTGTTGATGCCTATCCAGAAGGCAAGTGTCCTTATATCAGCTCCTAAGAAATGGTGATGAAGCACAGAAGACTGACAGATGGGTCCAGAAGAAGGAAAAGCCATGAGGGCTGCAAAGCTCTTCTGGGTACTTTCATTGGTAAGTCTTTCAGACTTGGGAACAGGCTAACGCTAGAGAAGACTAAGACAAGATGGGACAGGAAAAATGAGGAAGAAAAAAGTCCTTGAAATACAGCACCAACATCATATACTCTAGCTGAGTCAGAAAAAATTGAATTCACTCAAACCAACTGGGCAATCCTCCCTGGTCCCCGCCTAGGAAAAGACTGAAGAGAATGCTTTGCAAAGTCTGAGTGTCTGAAAGACCTCTGGTACCAAACTGGAGAAAAGATATGAAAGCTCTCTTCAGCACTGATCCAAAACAGAGGAGACTTTCAGGGCTTCTGCAGATAGAAAAGCTACATCCATGATTAAAGACAGGTTGTTAAAAAACCGATGGTGATCACAAAGCAGAAAAGCAAGCAGCACTACCATTTCTGCCTGGATATGAGGTGGTGCATGGAGATGAAGTCCAGTCAATTTTATTTATATACAGTATCTACCTCCTTCAGGAATGCTGTGTCTCAGCAAGTCTGAGGAAAGGCAAGGTACTCAGCTCTGTCATCATGACCTTTCCCAGTGTGTTCTGCATTATCTGCTGTCAACAAAGGTGAAGCATCACCTTATCAGTCTGCTTTCAGAGAGCTCATGGGGAATGCCAAAGGGCATTTTTAAAGTATATAAAGAAAAATAAAACCCTATTATCACTCTTCAAAAATGAGACCAAGAAACTGAAAAAACCCCTCTGAGATTTTAACTTGTGGATGAAATCTTCATTTTGACACATTTGATCTCTAAATTTTGAATGAAATAGAGCAGAGTATCTTAGTTTTCTTGAATACTTCTTTGTATATTCCATTAATTAAAATGAAAATAAATTAAAAAAGAAAACTTTGAGTCATTGACATTAGTTTAAAATAATAAACAGCCCAGTACTATAATTCAAATTACTGATCTTATTTGTAGGTAAAGTAGACAAGGAAGTGTTTGCTAAGACTCTTGTTTTATGCTTGTAGTTCCTACCATCCCCATGTCGTTCTTGCTGAGGCAGAATGTGAGTCTCTTGTAAGCTTCACATGCTGTTTCAGCTTCTTTGAAGAAAGAACTGTGGGCACAAAAGCATACTTGTATTTTTGCAATTGTTTAAGGCTGCTATAGTCTCCAGGGAATCACAGGAGATGGTGTCTTCTTCATCAGACGGTTCTCTTGTTTGCAAGATTTGCAAAATCAAACAAATGGGGCGATGAAATGTTCTACTGGTCTTACAGGAATAGAAAGTCCCAGACATACCTGGATTGGATTAACTGGATTAAACAAGCAGAGTTTATTAATATCAGTGCTGCAGACACAGCAGAATCTGGAATTCCTAAAAGCATAGAATATTCTCTCCAGAACAGAAGAGAAAGAGAAGATACTGGAAATACTGGAGTATTTCCCCCCCCCACCCCCCAAACTAAAATGAGACCACTAATGTGCTGAAGTAATTGAGAATATAGAAGGGAGCTCCTACTTTCTGAAGTCCAATCCATCATAAAATCCCGTATTTAAGATGATCATCCTCTGTCATAAAGGCATTCAGGATTTCATGCTCATTCTTCTTCCAGCTTGTCTGAAAACTATGCCCCAAGATGATTAGATCTGTTTCCAGCCTACATGTACTATCATATTAGAGGTCACTCAATCTTGGCAGCCGGGGCAATGTGCTCTGACACTTACAGATAATGTCTGACATAAGTAACCACGTCATTTCCTAACTGGAAGAAAAAACTTCATGAGCAGTTTTCTCTCATACATAACAGGACAAAAATATAAATTTACTGTTCCCAGTAAAGCTGAGAGACAAGTTTTTCTAGAAATTTAAATGGGAGCAGGATCAGACTGACAAACTTTGTTCTCACAATTTTACTTGAGGTTGCTTTATGAAGAAGAAACATACCGTCTGTGTTTGTGTATACATATGCATATGTATATATATATGTATATTTAAAAACTTCACCAAGTAAGTGGATACTGTGAGGCCAGATCTTGTGACAATAGGCACTTGTCACTGTGAGGAGGTTAGCACCTAAATTTGGTCAACGAGTGAGGAAAACTCTCATAAGCACCTTGGAAGCTATTTCTTGTCAGAGTTTACCTAATGCACTCATTACAGAAAACACGCATGGAATCTGTCTGCTACAGCTGGAAAAGAGTCTGGGGTCTGAATGCTTTTTTTTTCAGGCTCTGCTTGCTCCACAGGATGTGGTGGCTTTGCTGAGGACTGCTCCATGGTAGAACCTCACTACACCTGAGCTTGGCTCGAGGAATACAAACCTTAGCTGTTCAGGCTACAGTGATTATTATATTGAAGATACATGCTTAAAAAACGTTTATTTTGTTTTGAGTAATGACAACATGCTAATTTTCAAGGCAGATATGTAACTGTGCAGCTGCAGAATTGCACACTTTCAATAGCAGCCACCAAAGTCCTGGTCAAAGGAACCCCTGCTAATCCAAACTGTGACTTCTTTGCAAAGCATGTGGGTTAGTGATGTCCTGTTGTGTGTAGATGAGCCATGTGGGAGGAAGAACAAAAGGTGAAATTAATTTGGTTAGGCTGAGGGACAAGCACAAAGATTCTAAAAAGGTAAGACTTCCTCAGTGCTCACTGAATTTAAAGGGTAAGATGAAAGAGAAGGTTTTCCTTTCTGCTTAAATTAGGAAAGAGAAGAAACTTCTGAGATTCCCTGTTTCATGTGCATGCCTGTGTCCTTGAAGACCTGCACCAAATAAAGACTTAGGTAAATAATTAGACATAAATAAATCATATTTCTCAGGTAGAAGGAACATATTGTAAGAGTGGGTGAGGGTGGCCCCCAGGAGCTGGTAGAGGATATTGGGGAGAATTCTTCTCTTTAGAAAGAGAAGAGCTTTTATTGCTGATGGTGTTATGGGATAAGGGAATGAAGCAAGATATCACTAGGTTTCCACTAAGAATGTGAAGACCTACAGAGTAAGAATGCAACAACAGGGTGTCATGGAGAGATCCTGATGATGCACTGTCTTCATATTACTTTGGCAAATGCTTTTAGGGTTCTGTTTGCAGTGAAATAAAGGACATGTCATACGGCTTCTTTCTTAGACGTTTTTTCCTTTCCATCATTTGGCTCTTTTTATTTTCTCAGTATCTCAGGCTTTGTCTGGCACTTCAGAATGGTCATAAGAAGGAAGTTAACTGATCAAAAGAGAGATGCATGGAAGATGAGAGCAAGGCCAAAGAAGGAAAAATCAAGAAAGAGGCAAAAGGAAGAAGAGAGGAAAAGAAAAAAAAGTAGGATTAAGACGGAGGACAAAGGAGGCATGACAGTCATTTCAGCACTGCTCATTCTGCTCCTTTAGCTTAGTCCAGTCCAACTCAGGGCTGAATATTTGAAGCTGATGCAATGGCAGAAATACTATTTTAAGATCTGTTTGTTTTCAAATCAGCTGTCAAAGAGAAGATTTGGCAGCTCAGGCCTTAGCACAGCCCCAAGAGGACATCTTTGGCTCCTACATGCATCAGATTGTGGAGTTATCCAAGAGTAGAACAGACTAGGGCAGACACCCAAAAAGGAAATGGTTCACCTCCTTTCCCCACAAATATTTCCAAGTCCTCATCTGAGAGAAACATCTTGGCTTTAGAATATGAGAAAGAAATGACCCTAAAAAGGAAGGGCCACCTATGCCTATTCCAGAAGAATTTTGACCCTTATGCAAAATTTTCTATGGAAAGAAATGCTTTTCAAAGTAGAGCTTCATAATTCACCTTCTGGTGCTACAGTGTCTGAGATTTCCCTCATGGACAAATAGAAGTGGCTGAATTGCTTGTGACACAAGAATGTATTTGAGATATGTGTGAAACAAGCAAAAATACGAATATTGTTGCTCTGGAAGATTGTGCAGGCTACTGTAGTTATGGAATGCTCTTGGCTATGATTAGGGCAAAGAATGTATCTCCTGTTGCATTTAAATAAAGGCCTGTTCTTGGAAGCCAGAAGGTATAATTAGGTTTACTCAATCATGTTTCCACTGAGGAAGTCTGTTTCATCACTGACAGAATGGGCTGAACGCTTGAAAAGCCTGGCTTTCTTTTGCCCTGCACAACAGGTTTCAGGAAACCTGTACCTGTAATTTAATGATGATCACAAGAAAGATTTGCATTTGCAAGTATGGAATAGAGAATGCCAACCTATCAGCTGTTTCTTCCCATCTGATGAACTAAGTCACAGTGAAAATGTGAAGACTGAAGCAATAAAGCCTTGATTAAATAAAGTGCCTGAACAAATGCTTGAAATCAGGTGATATGATTTATGCTATGTGCACATGCCATGTTGAACTGAACTTGCCTTTTGCAAAAGTTAGTAGTTTGTATACCATACAAAACATTTGTATTCAGAGGCTCCACCCTGATCCCACTCTGAGGTGCAAATACCAGCTTGCTTATGTAGTCAAGAAGATGCAAGAAACCTGTGTAAAACTAGTTAGGTGGGATCAGGAAGCTAGTGTGCAAACAGCTCCATAGCTTGGGGTTCATTCTCTGTTGTCAGGCTAACAAATTCTGTAACTTAGCTTAACTCTGCCAAAAGCAGATTAGAAGAAGTCCAGGGAGACTATCACAGGCAATAGGAAGAAAAAAACCCTCATGTTTACAAGTCCTGGCCAGCAGTTTCCCATATCACCTGCTCTGTTACAACGGTCATCAAACCAATGGCATGATCTAGTAGGTGCAGACTCCAACTGCTCCCCTGCCATGTGGGAGATGAACTCCATTGCATTGTCATCCTGACATGGTGCTGTTTGTGGCTCTCTGGGGTAACTGGCCACCACCTCCACTACTCCCTTGGACCTTCCAATCATGTACACCCACCTACTACCACCCCACTGTGACAGGGAGAGGGTAAGTGAGCCTCTGTCCCTCCTGAGACCTCATTCACTGTTGCTGTGCTGGCATATGATTGCTTTTAGTTCCTTCAGCACCAGCTTCAGACATTGATCCACCTGCACAAGCCCTTGTCCCAAGACAAGCCATAGCAGCAGCAAGCAGGGCAGCCAGCAGACACCACCGATGCCTTGGAGGATTCATGCTGCCACTGGACGGTTGCTCCATGTGTACAAGGCTAGTGACTTGGACTTGTGACTTGTTGACTGTTTTGAGATCATTTAGTTGCTTTGCACATTTGCATGTTATATCTTATTCTTGCAGTTATGATCTTTCCCATGCTAATTCCAGTATTTTATTTGAAGAAGAGGTGGCAGCGTATTGCCTCTCAGGGCAGATGCCTCTGTTTCCTGAATCTTTCCCTGGATTCACTTGACAGTTCTGAAGGATGACTGCTCTAAGAAGTTTCAAAAGACACCTCTGATTTTGCTCTTCAGCCATCATAATACTTCCTAGATTTTCCAATGAAAGAAGACAAAGTCTATCTCGTTATTTTACTGATCTCTTTTCCTTTTTCTGACCAATATGGTTTCTACAAGATGAGCCATATTTTAGTCTCTTATTGATTCTTCCTCTCCCTACATGTCTCCTGCCAAAAAAACTCCACTCCAAAAAATAAGTCTTTCTTTGCTCAGGAGACCGAGAAGTTAAATTTTGGCAAGGTATGTGTATGTGTATGCATATTACAGGCATTATATATTACATGGACATCTGGAGTGCTGGTATGTTCACCCTGGTGGGGAAGCACTGTGTAAGCGTGCAGCTGACAGCCTTTTATCCCTTTTGGTGAATCCACATCTGGAGAAGTACTAAGGAAATAGCTTTGCTGAGGATATATCTTAGATCAGAATTTGAGTTCCTTGTACTGCAGTAGATCATCTGCATGACAATGTAGGTGGAGAAAACGCAATCTGTTATGGGTATTAAATGTGCCTTGAGTCACACTTGAGTAAATGAGAATGTATATTCCTATCAATGGGAATATGCACACCTATAAGCCACAACAAAGTATTACTAAAATACTAGACCAGGAATCAGGAGAAAGACTATAGGACAGTGAGGCAGAAGGAAAGAGCAAACAATACGGAGTTTCCTTTTTAACCTAAAGTGCCTCGTGAAAGTGCAGTTTCCTTTTGGGGTTGTATCTTGCGTCATTTACTGAAACTGTATTGGTTAGGGAGCTGGCAGTAATCTGACCCACTTCTGGGCCACTTGGGCTCTCACCTGTACAGCCAGCTTCAACCCACAGTGGTGTGTACAAGGGCACACCTGAAACCCTTCCTGTGTCTCACTCCAGCATAGTGGGTAGCACTTTTTGTGTGGAAAGAATCGCACAAAGATTCTGGTGTGTGACTCACAGGGTATGAAAAATCATGTGTCCCTGACACGTGAAGTTAAAGGGAAAGTATTCAGAGGAAGAAAAAACACTCCTAGGAAATGTGTCCAGCAGGAAACAGAGAGTGGCAATAATAGTCCTTGGAAAAGCTATGTGATCATATAATTCTGAAAAAAAAAAGTTTTTTTTAACAAAAATCTCAGGTTTTGCAACAGTTCAAATGAATTTGAAATTTTTTAATTGCTGGGAGTCCCTGTTGAGGAGAGGTAAAATGCTATGGCATCTTTAATTTTGCCACCTTATAGGAAGAGTAAACCTCAAGTTTTGGTCCAGGGAAAAGAAGTGGAGTTCCTAAAACACAGAGAGCTTTTCTTCTTTCATTTCTTTTATCTCCACCTACAACTCAGTTGATTGTTGTTCATTATCTAACTTCTGTGTTATCCGAACTCTGCAGAGCAAATTCTGTTACTAAACCAATCTTTGAATAGAAGAGGGCAAGTCAATACCGTTTTTGGAATCAAACTGATGACACAGCCATTTAGATGTTTGTGTTGAAGCTGTGACAAGATGTGCCACTGCCTCACTGCTGGAGCTAGAAATTTTGAACCTGGAACCCTCAAAAGAGGGCTCTTGATGTACAAGGGCTGAATCGTCACCTGGACAGAAATAGGTTTACTGACATTGACTTTCACGGCTTTGTGATGGTTTAACACAGGTGAGGATCTTGTCCTATTTCTGTTTCAGGTATAAAGGAGAATATTGGAAAAAAATATTAAAAAAAAAAAAGAAGCCAAGACTACTTGATTTTATTGTAACGAAATTAAATTCTGTTTTCACTGTGCTAATGAGGTTAAAGTGGTAGATACATTTCTTCTATATTTTACATTTATGTTACTGTGCTAGCTAAGCATCTCACAAGCTTGAAGTTATCGTCCCAGTAATTCCATCTTGGACAGCAAGAGGAAGGGAGATTATATTACACTGTCCCATTCCACGGAGCACTGTGGGAGATGCAACCCAATAAAGGAGAAATGAGACATCAGAAAACTGAACTACAGTTTCCCTGTGGAACTGTAATGTGATACATGCAATGAAATTTTGCTTTTAAATTGTTGGAATTTGAATTAATCCATGGACTTGTAGATCACTTCCACAGTTCAAATGGAAATTCCTTTATTAAACCTCAGCATTACATGGCATTACACAGCTCTTCCAGTCTTGTCTCTACAAGGTCCACAAAGGTCTTGTAGTTTACTGCTTATTATCTGATTACATTTTCACACAGTAGTTACATTTGGAATCATATTGTTAGATGACTCGCAAAGGTGCTGCCCTGAGGAGACAGACCCATCTTGGCCGAGTCTAGAGTGTTTAGCAATGGCTGACAACATTTTCCATATATCTTGATATTTTAATGTACTAGTGCCTCCATACAGCAGTCACCCTCCCCTTAAATTATTTTTCAATACAAGGGTTCCTCAGCAGTGTAGCTCTTGTGTTCTAGGAGCAGAAAGCAGGGAGAGAGGTGGACCACCAGACCTCAGCAGGAAAATCATGAGTGTTCAGCGAACTCAACTAAAGAGACTAAAATTTCACAGTAACAGGTATCAGATTTTATCACCAGTTCCTGAAATGCATAGAGCAAACAAAGAATAATGGCTAATTTCTGTGATATGTAGCAATGCATGTGAATGATGACTTCATGACTATATGATATAGAATAAAACCAAAAATAAGATAAAAGAAAGAAGTCAGGTAGATTAGTAAAACTGAGACAGAAAGTTATTTCAGGGAAGACTTACTAGAGCAGACACATCATATAACTTACTCAGATCAGCAACCCTGATTCAAGAAGGGTTTGGGCATCTGTATGAGGACCTCCATATCAACACAGATTCAAGGACAGAGCAATGTCACTAGAGTACTGGACCCTTCTTTCATTATTTTGATCAATAGTGTTAAATATCTTTGTCTATTTAAGGCATGTTCACACTATCTTAACCTAAATAAAGTGAAAACTACATTTATTGGCTACTTGGCACTCAAACTACTTCTTCCAACCTTTTATCATGGAAAGCTCTGACTCATCTGTCACGCATCTCAGATATTTTCTAATCCTGTAACTTCTGCTTGGCACAACTAATGCTAAAATGGTCTAAACCGCCTATACTATTTACTCATACATGCCAAGCTATTGCCTGCATTCTTACCCTGCTCTGTTCCCAATAGTTTTCATGCACTATTTCCTATATTATCTTGCACTACATTGCAGTGGGGGCTCTAATGCTTGGTAGCTGGTGGAACTCTCAGCAGGCAGGTGCAGTGTTCTGTTCTGATGCATCGTGATGCTGGACTTGCTGCTAGCACTGGTGATCAGACCAAGAGGGAAACGATTCAGAATGATTTTAACAAGAGTAAATTTCTGTTGAGGACAGAACACTTCTAAGTCAATAGATACAGAAATAAGTTATGGAGGTTCTTTCAGAGGTGAATACTTCTGGGTTTTAGTAAAAAGATGTGTATTCTTTTCTTTGTCCAAGAACATTTTTCTTTTTTATAATTTTTAAAATTTTATCTTATATTTTTCCTTTTCTCAAAAGTAACCCAAAGAAAGATGGGAAATAGGAAATCTTACTCTTTTATATTAGTTTCTTACAAGTTCACAGCATTACTAAGAGCTCCTCATTTTCTTCTAGTCTCCCTTGATTTCCCACTCTCCTTTGTTTTGGGACAATCCCTGCAATTGCCCTCTATCTTCTTCCTCACCAGCACTGTATTAGTGCTGTATTAGTAGTATTAGTTCAGATCCAGAACATCATGTGTGCTGCACCCAGGCTAATAAACTCTGCCACTTGAAATCCAATGAATGTGGCTATACAGCTTCTGTGTCCAAGCTGGGTGATTTTGCTCCATGTCCTAGGGTTACACAAGTGGTGTCAACCAGCGGTTGTCCTCTCCCACTAGCAGAAATGTGCCCAGGCAGCACTCACATAAAGCTGGAGCTGAAGTCCTGGAGTGCTGCTCCTTCTGCAGTGTGGCATCAGCCCATGAGTGCTGAGCCCTGGCATACCACCGCATGCTGTGCACATGGGAAAAAGAAAGCGCAGCTCAATTCTGGAGTAGGAAGTCTAATCCTTCTGTGTTCAGATGAAAGTCAGCCCCTTTAGTTAAATATAAACAATTCTACTAACCTGTCATGAAGCTGGACAACACTATAATGAGCTGAATTTCCCAGAAACTTCCAGAACTCTGCAGACTATTCTGGGGGGTCTGTCTACCCCTAGCTTTGTATCTATTAAATACTCTCATCAGCCAATTCAAAGCAGAATGTAAAATGCATGAATTATCCCAAAACTTCTCTGACAAAGAACAGAAAACTAATCTCAGGCCTAAGAACAGCTTTGGTAAACTAATTTAGGGATCTATATGGGCCTAACAGAAACTCTAAACTGTCCATCTCTGTCAGTAGCCACCTTACCTCTAATAACTTCACAGGATCTACAGTATACCTAGCACTTAGACTCTTTTGTCATAGGTCTTAAACTCACCCTCATAAACAACATACAGCAAGTCTTAACCATCCAGAAAACAATATGATTAATTAACTCTACCGACTTTAGTTCTCAAAATCTCTCTAGGCTTTTCAGAATTAAGCTGTAATCCTTGCTTTTGGAGCCTGCTATGCCATACTGTACTTATAAACACAACCAAGCCTATGATAGCCCTTAACAGGATGCAATAATTGGCCTTATAATAACTGAGCAGCCACCAAGGAGTCTCCATCGTAACCCTATTGATCTGATTAGACCCTGTACTTAAGTTCTTCATCTTTTGTTATTTAGGATTTTAACTTACCTTAACTACCTTAACTTACTTTATAGTACAAACAGATGGCCTTGCTAGCCTCAAAGCTAGTAGGTGACATGTAATTTCACCTTTCCTTGCAGAAGCCAACAATAAATTAAGCTCTCAGACCTGTTGTCCCTAAAATGCAATCCACAAGGTACCACCCTCTATGTAACTGCAAGGTACGCTAGTGCTAGGATGATGGCTGATATGAGTAGGATAAATGGTATCTGGCTAGTTCTGTAGTGGTTCTGTAGTTCTAGTTTGCGTTAGGATAACCTTAACCCTAATGTTTACCATAATCCTAATTCCTGCTTTAACAATATTCTCTTATCACCTCTATTACCTCCAGAAGTAACCATAAGTCATTCTGGCTCTTCTAGTTTCTGTGAGCCTTTAAGGATCTAAAACCCTTAGGAGCCCTCTGTTTGTCCCTGTGTGCCCCAGAGCCCTTTGTTTGGGCTCTGGTCATCTCACACTGCCTCTGTTTTCCAGTGCACCCCAGAGTCCTCTGTTTGTTATCTGAATCCTGCTCTTCAGTCTGCCCTCTGCTGAAGCCTATATTTTACTCCTAACCTTTGTTGGAGCTGAATAATTGCAGAATTATTTTTTCCTTGTAAATATGGGGACTTAAAATGTAATTGTGAACAGTTAGTTAGGGGTGAGCACCAGGCATACAGTTCTGTAGAGATGTTCAGAAGAGGAAGAAGTGTGCTTCCAACATTTCCAAGGCTGGACCAGGGTGTCTGACAGTTTTTACAGCAAAATTATCCCTCAGTGAACGATGAGAAGACATGAGTGGAGAAGCAGAGAGGAAACAATTCTTTGGGGGAAGCAATATTAGGTAGCTCCAGAAGGAAAGTGATAATGACTGAATGACCATCAGGAAAAATTGCACTGCCTGAAGGTGTTGCCAGAACTCATCCCTTAGGTTCCATGGCTCATGTAAGTCTATTCAAGCAGATCTGATTCTCAGATGCACGACGGCTCCTTTACATCCTGGCATGCTATTATCTATCCTAACCATATAAAATCCTCTAATTTGTTTCATAAATCCTAGGTTATTGCCTTTTTTTAAATGAATCAATCATGAGTTCTTTTAGAGTTGCATTCTTCTTCCAGAAACTGAAGAACCAAAGGCTCATAGCAAAATGGTAAAAGCTCTGTACATAGGGGATATTTGAAAGTGTTAGTACATTCATAGAATCTTAGAATCATAGAATCAGTAAGGTTGGAAGGGATCTCTGGAGATCATCTAGTCCAACCTCCCTGCTCAGCAAGGTTACCTAAGCATGTTAGACAGGGTTGCATCCAGGCATGCCTTGAAGATCTCCAGAGAAGGAGACTCCACAACCTCTCTGGGCAACCTGGTCCAGTGCTCTCTCGCTCTCACAGTGGAGAAATTCCCCCTCATGTTCAGGCGGAACTTCCTGTGATTCAATTTCTGCCCACTGCCTCTTGTCCCGTCACATGGGGCAACTGAAAAGAGGTTGTCCCTGTCCCCTTGACACCCTCCCTTCAGGTATTTCTACACATTGATAAGATCCCCCCTTAGTCTTCTCTTCCCCAGGCTGAAGAGGCCCAGCTCTTGCAGCCGTTCCTCATAGGGCAGGTGCTCCAGCCCTCTGATCATCTTTGTAGCCCTGCACTGGACTCTCTCCAGTAGCTCCATGTCTCTTTTGTCCTGGGGAGCCCAGAACTGGACATAGTAGTCGAGATGAGGCCTCCCCAGGGCTGAGGAGAGGGGCAGGATCACCTCCCTCAACCTGCTGGCAACACTCTTCCCAATGCACCCCAGGAGACCATTGGCCTTCTTGGCCACAAGGGCACATTGCTGGCTCATGGTCAATCTGTCATCCACCAGCACTCCCAGGTCCTTCTCTGCAGAGCTGCTCTCCAGAGTTAGCCCCCAGCTTGTACTGGTGCCTAGGGTTATTTCTCCCTAGGTGCAGGACTCTGCACTTGCCCTTGTTATTCAGTTTACATGCACTGCAAGATTGCTCTGTCCCAACAGTTTGGTGTTTTTCATGGTATATTTTAGTTCATGATAATATCTTGTTGTATATTCAATTTAGATTGAAATTAGTAGAGGAAATCATCTATCCAGATTATTTATCCACCACATCTTACTCATTTCTAGTCCCAGGATCTGCTGGGGTTTCATGTTTTGTTATTGTAGTCTCTGTCTTAATATCTGACTAGTAAAATTGATTCAGAAATTTTCACCCCATCTCTTGCCATCATTTGATATAAACACTCCAACAGTTAGCAGGTATGGGGTCTCCTTGTTCTCTTATATCTTCTTGTTACGTACTCCTGAAGTCACCCAGGATAAGCTGTTTTTGTGTTTTTATTTCTCCCTGAAAGATCAGGTTTCACACTGCTGCCCTGGCCATGCTGATGATGAATGATGGTGTCCCAGGGGTCATTCATGAAGGAAGTGCTCTGTGCATGTGTGTGTGTGTGTGTTTGTGTGTGTGTGAGAGAGAAACAGACAGACAGAAAGAGAGAGAGAGAGACAGACAGACAGAGAGGGAGAGAGGTGCCAGAAACCATCTGGCGCTGTGGTAAAGCAGAGGCAAGAACATCTCTGATTTTGGAGTGTATTTGTGTAACAGACTGATTGGGCTATGAACCAAGGTGCCAGGTGAATCTTGAAATGTTTACATATTCCTACATATTCCTACAATGACCATTCTTTTTACTCATATACCCTTCTCATTTTATGGGAAAGGAACAAACTTTTTTTTTCTTTTTCAGAGGTAGCTTGAAATCTTTGGTCCCAAAAGCTGTTGAATGTAAGGTGGATTACAAACTTAAACCAACAGAAAGCAATTAAAAGTTGTTTTTATTTCACTCTGTTTCTTTCCTAACTTTATTTTGACCCTCCCTTTGGGGTCATTTATTTCTCACGTTAGTTAGTAGCGTTTCCCGTTTGGGGATTTGGTAGTTTTAGTGAAACTTCTAAAGGAGAAGACCAAGAAAACTCTCTCCTTTTTTGGCTAAGAATGTTTGTTCTGCTAATATCTGAATATAAAAACAACCTAATACTTGGGGCAAGAGCAGGGGACATCCTCAGGGGACTTTTCAAAGAGTTTATCTGCTTCTAGACCTGTTTGAACTTTTCAGGGGAAACTGGTTAGATTTCAAGAATAGACTTTTCCTTTGCATTTCTGATTCTTCTATGGTAGAATAATCTCAAGATAAATTTTTTTACCAGGAGGAATGTATATTTGTGACTATAACTCAGAAGGATGCGTCTATTTTCTCTCCTTTGTGGGATTTTTGTTTCCTTCCTTCCCTCTCTTCTTTTTTCTTTTCCTTTTTTAATTTCCTTCCTTTCTTTCTTTTTCTTTTTTTTTCTCTTTCGCTTTCATAGACACATTGAGTAACGTAAGACAAACAGACAATCAACTTGTGTTATTTTAGATGGCATTTGGTGGCACAGTTCTACACTGAGATTTTTCCTTCTTCAGATTTTATCATCCCCAAATAGATTTCCTACTCACTTTGTGTTTGTTTGTTTAAACTATGTCTCTTGGTATTGTAGCAGCTTGGACAACTTTCCATATGCTGCCATTCAGTTCCCACAATAGTTAACTCCCAGGCTTTCAGCTGCATGACTTGCCAGTTACTGAGAGATGCCATTTGAAGCACAGCCTCAGATGATGTGCCTGGGGCCGTTGGCTTGGCATGCCTCAGACATTTTGAGCAATGGAAGAACTGCACACTTATTTTTGAGGGAGTCATTGTCAGAGTCTTTATCTGCTATCCCTCTTTTCAAAGGCAAATGGTTGGAGAAGATAATCTTCAGCTTCTTCAAGGAAGTACTTCAACAGCTTCAGGGAAATCTGAACGGACCATGGACATATATGGAAGGAGAGGCTCCTTTCCACACTCATCTCTGAATGCTCTCACTTGGGAATGACCTTAGTAAGTCCAGAACTTATTCCTCTTCATTTTACTCTCCAAAGAGAAATACCCCATTTATGCAGAGATATGAACCAAGCACTTTCTGCAGTCTTTTTGCATCCTTCTTTTTTTTTCCTTTCCTATTTGTTTTAACTCATGAAATACATAGAGACTCCTCCTCTTTTCTCCTGTCAAGTTTTACTATGCTTCTAGCGACATGGTGTTTGAGCACCTGTACCGCGTAGTTATTTCAGAACACTGCTTTTGGGAGATCTGCTATTTACTCCAGTCATTATTTCTTGCTGCATTCACATTCACTCTCTACAACATACAACAGCTATGTTGTTTGTTTCAGGCTCAGACGGTGGCATGGTCAACATGCATGTGCAATCACCATTAACATTTTTCTGCAGGTTTAAAAGCCAGCAAGACTGGAGGCTTCTCAGGTTCTTTACTGAGTGCTCTTTTTTAGACTGTGATATCCTGTCTTAAGAAGTTGTTTTGAACCCCGGGAAATCAGGGCTCATGAAAGAAAATTTATGATTGGGGTGAGTGGCTCTGTTTAACTAATCCTTGCACAAGTTAGCCCCAGTAAAATTTCTTCCCATTGCACTTGATGATCTTGACTGCTTGTGTATATAGGTAAATTCATTCTATGGCACGTTAATGGACAGTCTGGTTTCAAGGATGAACCAAGTCAGCTGGGCAAGCTTATTGCCAACAGCTAGTCCCTGTTAGCAGGAACAGGGAACAGCTAGGAAGTTAACAGGGAAGGGCGTGTGAAATATTCCTATATACTCACAAAAATCAGCTGTGGCCAACACTGCTAATTCTCTTTTATGAGATAAAAGGAGAAAAACAGAGTGAGAACTTGTTCCATAGCTCAGCAAAACAACAGCTGTTGTAACAATGGCAGAGAATCTAACAATTACTTTTCCTCGTAATGGGTTGGATTTATAATCTTTGCAGGATACTGTTTTTGCTGGGTGGTTCAGAGTGTTGAATGGTGCTTAAACATTGTCAAATTACATTTGACCCTGATAAATGACACTGAGACTGATCAAAAATTACTATCCCAAAACAGTGTAATTCTGCCTGCCCTCCACTTTTGTGCCTGAAGGGAAGATAGAGCTCAGTAAATACACATTATTTTTATTTAATTAATTAAAGTCCTTCCTGGAAAAGGGATTTAGCTATCAATTTTTTTAAATACAAAAACTTAAGAGCTGAATCCACTAGAAATACATATGTATGACTTAAAATTACCTTCATTAGCTTCAAAGGGAGCTGCATGGACCTGAGAACAATCTAGGGCTCTAACAAGAATGACCAATATGATCTGAACAGACCACAGTATCATGAAACTTTGCAATGTGACAAGAGTTTGTTCTTTCAAGACCTCCTCGAAGGCATCTCTTTAGCTGCCATTTAGCACCCATCTGCTGAACCACATAGAGAAGAAAGCTCAGGATTTCTGCTAGCACTATGGGCTTAGCCATCTTTAACACTTGTCAAGAGTAGTTTCAGCTGGGTTTCATCTAGCATTAGTATATCAAAGCTAGTTTTGCTTTTGCTAGAGCTTTCAGATATGATGAGAAAAACGGGGTCCACAAAATAGAAAGAAAAAGGGGAGGGGAGGAGCACACAATGTTCACAGTATATTTTTATACATATTTACAGAAGGAAGAGCTGTGTTACCCAAACTTGAGCTTTCCCCATGGATGAGTCAAACATAACGTTTCATCCCAGCGAAGGCCCAGAGAACATCTCAATGCACAGAAACATTTCTACACAGGAAATGGTCTGGGAGATATTGACCCCACTTTGGGTAATTATGATCATCTCCTTCCTGGGTTTTTGTGAAAATGGAATTGTCCTCTGGTGCCTCTGCTTCCAGATCAAAAGAAACCCCTTCACTGTGTACATCACACATCTGTCCATTGCTGATATCTCCTTGCTGCTTTGTACATTTATTCTGTCAGTTGAGTATATGGCTGGTTTTGAATTCTCATATGGTGTTTACTATTATATAACCACCACACTATCTATTGTCTTCTTTCTTGGATATAATACTGGTCTCTATCTCCTGACAGCCATCAGTATTGAGAGGTGTCTGTCTATTGTTTACCCCATCTGGTACCGATGCCACCGGTCACAGCACCAATCGGCAATTGTATGTGCAGTTCTGTGGACTCTGTCTTTTCTGATGACAGTAGCTGAACACTTAACATGCAAAGATGATTTAACAAATGAACAATTTGATGATGCCAACCATTGCCAAGCAGTGCTCATCTTCATGTGGATCTTGACTTTCATGATCTTCATTCCCCTAATGATTCTGTCCAGCCTGATTTTGGTTATTAGGATTCATCGTAACTCCTTGAGACCTCATTCATCAAAGCTCTACATCATCATTGTGGCCACAATCATTGTCTTCCTAATTTTTGCCATGCCTATGAGGCTGTTGTATCTTCTGAATTATCACCACCGGTCATCTTTGCTCGGCCAGCAGAACCACGTCACCATTGTTCTCTCCACCGTTAACAGCAGCATCAACCCCCTTGTTTACTTCTTTGTAGGAAGCAGCAAGAAGAAGAGGTTCAAGGAAAGTCTCAAAGTGGTTCTTAGTAGAGCACTTGCTGATGGCTTGCGGCCAAGAAGCCAGGAAGTTGGCACCAGCTTGGATATAGCTGAAACAATTTTCTAAACCCTAAGGATGAAACTCTAGGGGCAAATAATTGGACCTGCAAGATTTAATAAAATGCTGCAAAACTAAAAGATTATTTGTCTTCCACAGAATGTAAAAGGCAGTGGTGAAATGGTACTGTTATCTTTGGTGGTTGAGCAATGGAAAAATATAGACTAGAATAAAGATAACTTTTATTTGTATTTTCTTAATTATTCAAACACATGCTACATCCTGATGTGGCTATGTCAGTCAAGAATACTACAGTGGAAAAGAGACAGGCCAACAGAGAATATAAAAAAAAGGACACTGAAATATGTTATAAATAGTGTGACCTTTATACAAGCTCTGAGCACCCATAAATGCTATTGAAGTCATCAGGGCCTGTGTGTATTCACATTTTTAAACATCAAGCCCACTAAACACAGGATTCACGTTAGATACGGGGATTTAGTTTCTGTTATTTCCGATTTGTTTAAGTGCACACAAAAGCTGCTCCCCAGGGGAAACAGAGGAAGAAATCCACATATGAGATTAAGTCCCCACACTTACCCACAAACATTCAGTATAGGTACAATCTGACAAGACATTTAAGTATTCGCTAAATGGTCAAGCTCCTCCATGGTTAGGGAACTACTTGAAAGTCTATTTTCAAAGTATATGTTGCACAATTTTCAGTGAAATCAACATTTCTCTGATTACTCCTTCTAAGTTCCTTTGATTATTACCTGACACACAGGAGTAGCAACATATGAGTGTTGTCAACTTACAGAGGAATTTTGCCCAAATTATGAAGGGTGGGGCTGGCTCATCTCCAAATATGAGGGTTCCCGTAGGTTTAGTCATTCAGGGAGTCTACGAGAAAGTTGGTCCCCATGCTTGCTGTTTCAGCCACATATTCAGAATTTAGCTGTTCTCTGGAGAATATATGTTGCCCTTGAGCTCTCTCTGTTCATATTAGACAGTTTTATGATAACAGAAAAAAAAAAGGTACCTCTGGTGATTCACAACAGGGGCTATACCCCAGTGACACCAATCCAACTGACTGCCTCATTCTGTATACCAGAGTACTGGGGCTGGTATTTTGTGGAGTTTAATACCTAGGGCCACATGTTCAACTATAGATAGGCTGCAGAGAGCAGAAGATGACAACAGGAAGGAGCAGATGGGTCTAGGTCAAGTTTATCACACAGACACAGAATACGAGGGTCTTGGCAGTCAGAGAGCTGCCACACTTTAAAAGAGACATCTGTGAGATACATTTGCTTCTAGCTCCCACTGAGCTCCAAATTCAGCAGGAACTGAGAGCTCCTGCCACAGGCAGAGGCAACATCTTCAGCTTCCCGCCAAGTTTCCACTGGCACACTTAATAGCTAATTGGGGAAAGAAAAATACAACCTACCGCTCCTCTGCTGAAAGATTGCCAGCCCTGGAATAAGGAAGACGCTAGGTTAAGACCTAAGATTGGATGGGAATTCATGCAGAAAAGAGATCACAGAGGGATAAGTACTCCTTCTACACATGAAACCCTTTCTCTTTACAGGTTAAATGTTGCAGTGCTTCATTGTAGAAGAGAAAAGACTCAGGAAAAGGAAGAGGTTACTCCTGTATCTTCCCACTTCCCCAGCTCAGTCAAAACTTTCCCACTGTGACAACCCCCCATCTGTCCTAGTTTTTCACTTTGAAACTTTAGTCCCAGGGGAGCCATTTCTGCTGATTTAGGTGGTAGATGAGTGCAGTAATCTTCTGCCTCTCTCTTTGGGTATTAATCTACTATATTACGGAAATGACAAATTAGCAGAGTAGCCTGACCTTGCTGACAGTCAATGCAAGATATGTCGGGCAGCTCTGTGGACTCTCTAGGGGGGACAATGGGAATGAGTGTGTGATATGTCCACATATACAGGTATGTGCGTGCATGGATGTGCTGGAGGCTGGGGGGGACAGTTGGGGCATTTGTCAACACTGAGAAATGCCTCAACTAGAACATTACAATAGATCTAGCTCAGAAAAACCCATTCTTCTCTAAAGCTACACAGTGGGCAATATTGTCCAATTCCCCACACTTACCTGAAGGCAATAACCACTTGGAGAATCAGAGTAAGGAGCAAAGTTGCAGGAAACATAACAGAAGAAAGCTTCCATTGTAACCACACATGTAACCAGCTTTTTCAGGTTATTCAGGTGAGACAAGGTCTATTAGCTACAGTGCTTAAATGCACCTCAGTTATGATAACAGGTCTGGGCTAAGGATCACTATGCATTTAGCTAGGGCAATAGATCCGAAAAGGCAGTAATATACAGCAGGGCGGTTTGGATGCTTGTGAGCTGCATAAGGTGCTCCAGAATTATCTTCTTACCCCACTTCACCTGTGTCTGTCCATATCCTCAAACTTTCCTGAATTTGTACCAGTGTTTATGCGTGAGTTTACAGAGCAAACGAAGGTTAACATTCATTATGAAAGAAACATCCAGAAGCATAAATGAACAGCTAGCAGTTGGAAAATGATTAATGTTTCCCAGCCCACAGATAAAAAAAGAGTCTCTTAGGGAAGTACTTTCTCCTCTTGCACAGTGCATGATGACTCCTATTTGCAGACAGGCTGTAATGCAAGTGGAACTGATAAGCACTTTATTCCACCATTAAAATATCCAGGGAAAACATGACATTTCATTTACTGCACAACATGATCACAACAATGTGATCCTCTACAAGCTTGCATTTCTTTGAATGGTTTGCATCTTTTGGAGATAGTAAAATAACCCTGGGCTGACCAGATGGTGCTAGTAAGTACTTTGCAGCAGTGTAGAACAGGAAGAATTGCCTTGCACGGAAAGTACTGGCCATGGAGTCAAGAGATGTTGATTCTGTTTTTATGTAGTCTTGGCATTTAATCTTTTCTGTCTCTCACTTTCCTGCCTTTAAAATGAGGATTATATTATTTTCTCTCCTGTATTGTGTCTCCAATGTTTACACTGTAAACAGTCCAGAACAGAAGGCATCTTTTGGTTTGTAACTCTGAAGTGCCCAGGGTAATATGGACTCCAGGACCGGCGTGCAGTCAATAAAAGGATTTGTTCAGGGAAGAAATGTTTGGTATAGTACTTTATTAATACTTCCTTTACCATATGCTTATTCTATTCAATATTAATGAGTGTTGTGTGATACAAAAGTACACTCAGAAATACAGGGACAGTAGTCAATTCCCTTGACACTGCACAGAGCTTTTTCCTGTAACAGGTACACTCTTCAGTGGAAAGGATGCATGGGACAGGCTGCTGTACGAAAAAGATAGAATCATTTTATGCAGCAGCTTTCCTCTGTAAGTCATCGACTTTGTGAAAGATCCTTGAGGCATCAAGGGCAGAGAGGTGAGGGAGAACATACTGTTCAGTTTACCTCTAGTCTGGAAATCCTCTAAGGGACGCTGAAATGCTTCCCAGTTACACTGGTTGCTGAAGCAGAAGGAAATCTCACCTTGCACGAAAATAATCTCACCTCGCACGAAAATAATCAACAAGTTGACAGCACTTCTTAGTGTAATGCCCCAGATATCTTTCTGGGGAGAGGATAGGAGGGACAGCTCACTTATATTTGTAGAATCGTAAAAAAATGTCATAGATAGATCTTCAGTAAGGTCTTGGGCGATTTTGTCTACCATATGCCAGTGGTGCTTGGCCCTGTATTCCCCTGGGGGGAGATTCCCTCCTGACTACTCTGCCTCTGTCAATTTGAGCATGATGGTGAGCCCATAAACAGGGTCCTGTGAACAGAGAGGTTCAGAATAGGGCATCCTATATGACTCCTTGAATTTCCTGAATCATAAATACGTGATTAGACTATACGCAGTGAGATTGTTTGAATTTTTAGCTTACATCCTTCTTCTGCATTTTTTTCCCTTTGCTACTTGACCTACGAATATCCATAGCCTTGGTCAGTTAGGCTACACCTAGGCTGTGTACCCTGGTCCTTTAGGTGGGGTGTGCACCCCTTCAGTATCACCACTGGCTATCAGGGTGAGACCCAGCTGTGTGCACATTTCCCCTTCTCCCCCATTGTTGCCCAGTTTCCAATAGAAAGGACAGCAGAGAGCTGCCTCTTTTCAGTTACTCCTTCAGTTCAAGCAGTGGCATCCCTGGCTGGTTGATTTTTGTGGTGATGAAACTGGTCAACAGAGTGTATTCTCAGATGGTACTTAGGTCAAGGGGAAAACAGCAAATTGTTTAGTGTGGGCTGGTGTGTGCAGCTGACATAATGAGCAGCGTGTTATGATAAGTGCGCTTTGCTGATTCTTTTCCTTTCTGTATGTAGAAATCATTTTTTTTTTTAAATCTACTATTCAGAGCTTCTGGCTACCCATACTACAGACAGGCCTGCTTGATTTTCCATTTGGTTGCTAGCCCACCTGAGTGCTTACGTGATAACTATGTGGAATTATTTTTGCATTTCTAGTTGACTCTTATAAACTTTACGAATGTTTAAATCTGCATTAAAATAAAAGAACTGTAGCTGCAAAAGCTTGAATTCAGAGATGAGGTTTTGAGATGGGGTAGCCTGTGCAATTTTAATACTTTCCCCTTGCATATAATGACGCAATTGTTAATTATGTGATTACATTCACAGAATCACAGAATGACTGAGGTTGGAAAGGACCTCTGGAGATCATTGTGTTTTTTTTTTTTTTTTTTTTTTTTTTTTTTCCCAAACCGGACTCTTGCCTCATTACATGCACAGACTGAACCTGCTCTTGATATAGTAAATATTTCCAGAATCCTTGCTTCATTTGTTTCAGAAATATGGAGGGTAGGAAAGGACAGCGAGTGGATGCAGCAGTGGCCCTCTTGCCCCAAACCCTGTCTCCAACAGTGGTCACAGATGCCTTCAGGGCACAAGGAACCGGGCAAGCATATATCACACCTCATTCTAATCCCTCAAAGTCTCCAGCAATTTTCAGTTCAGAAACTTCCAGGTCTGGAAATCTTTCTATTCAGTAACTCTCAATGGATTTCTCTTCCATGAATACATCAAATCTCCATCAGCAACCATATAAACTTTTGGTATCTTTGACACTGTGTTTCAGAGTTTAATTGTTTTGTGAAGAATATCCTCCTTTTGGTCCTTTTGAGCCTGCCACTTTCTAACTCTGTTTGGTGTGCCTAATTCTTGTACTGGAAAAAATCCATAAATAATCTATCCTACTCAGCCCCAGTGATTTTACAAATCTCTGTTTACAAATCCCATCAGCCATCTCTCCTTCAGCTTCCTTAGAAAAAAAATGTATTTTTATGGAGCCCCCTTTTTGTCGTTGAGTGCAATTATCCAGAATTTTGTTACTCCTGCAAGGATATTAAGTTCATTATGGTTGCAAGTATATAGCAACATTTTGACAGTGACATTTTGAACTAGTTCCTACATGCTACTTAGTCAAGTCAAGGGATGCTTTTCTTCCTGGGGGCTCATGAACCATCTGCTTTACAGAACAGTCTTTGGCTACCTGAAAAAGCAGTCTTGACACCACACTGATATGACAATTTAGCCACTCAACAAGGTTGCAGCCCCAGTCTCTCAAAACTACGGCACGTGTTACCTTCACTCCACCTTGGATCTCCCTCACCTTGGATGGAGAGTCAGTGAGACAGACAACATAAAAGTATTTTTCTTATTACAACTGGAATTTTAGTCCATACATTTGAAATCTAGATTAATATCTTTATCTGTTAGTGTGATTAGATCTTTAACTTCAATTTACTATAATATTCCATCACTAACACTTTCTACTTCTTTCCTTTATAGTTTGTACCTTACTATTACAGGATTGTCCTCAGGGGCAAGAGAACTAAATTCTGGCTTAATTCTATCATTCTATCACTACTAAGTGAAAAGTGTTGCTAAGCAAGTAATTTTGATCTTTTAGAGCTGGTCACAGATTGTGATCCTTCTTATCTGAACTCCTAATCGAAACCCTTAGTTTGGATGCACATGGTTGCAACAAATATCGCTAGGAGTTGTGTGTTGAATGTATGAAGTGCTACATACTGTAAAATATTCTGATGAAAAGGTCCCATGTGTCTGAAATTCATGTGTGGGTACTTTTGAACTTAATTCTCTGACTCCACTTTTTCTCTGCAGAATTGCAATAATAGTACCTTCCCCTTAAGTAGGGTAGAAAAATTCTTCCTGTTGTGCAGACTGTAGAGTGCTTAGGTATTACAGTGATGAGCTTCGCTGTAAAGCCCTCACAGAAATGATTAATTCTGTCTTCATATTTAGGCATGAATAGTGTTCAATAAATAAGGCTTAAAACCACGCCTTGAGCCATAGTAGAAAACAAGTGTACTGATTTAACTGATCGTACTCTTTCTTATGCACTAAATGAAGCATAGTCCTTGTGGAAGAAGGGAAGGGAAGGGAGATTTTATCTTTAAAAAACATTATTATGTATTAAGTCTAAGATGTTCTAACTTTTCAATGTAATACTTTGCAACTTTAATAATGTTCTCCTAACCTAGTATTTGTCTGCAATAGTGAAGTATATGCAAAACACTTTTCAATACTAAGTAAAAGCAGGTGAGATTGCTGTCTACACTATGTTTAAGGTACAATCTGGAATGCAGTCAAATGAGAAAGGAAAGAGTAGGAGTTCACAGACTTCAAGAACTTCTAGAGCTGCTATGCACATAGTCTTGTTGCTGCCTTAATGTCTGCCACAAGGAATTGATTTTCCTCAAGGAACTGGAAGGAATATAGCAAGAAAAACTTTGAATTACAGATAACAGTAATAAAGGAAACTAGCTACTGGAAGTTTGATTCAGTAGGCTGACCTGTACTAGGGCTCAAGAAACCTGATTCTTTTTCAACTTTTGTTAGTAACTTCCCATGTGTCTTTAAGCTGTCTAAAAATCATATTGCCTCAGCATGCCAATCTGCAATAGGCAAACACTAGGACAAACCCTTTAATGAAGAATGGCTCACAACTGGCAAAAAGTTTTGCATATCCTCTTTTTTTTTTTTTTTTTTTTTGTTAATTTATTTCCTCTCAGAATCAATGGGTCATTGCTGTCATCACAGTCCCTAGGGAAGCTGATGGCTCACAGGCACTGAAACCAATTTGGTGTATTCATCTGAGAAAGATATAGCTGTATTGGCCTCAAACAGTGTTGCGGGGATAGACAGAAGAGAGGAAAATGATTTATCCTGGAATAGGGCTTATTTTAAGTTAAAGTATTTATTTACTTAATGCCAAAAATGGATCCTGACAATTGGACATTATAGCAATTAAATGTTAACAGTAATGATAAAAGGTAATAAATAGATTGTTGAGATAAAGAAAAAATTCCTCAAAATATTTATAGAAGCAAGGATTTATAGAAGCAAGGATAAAGTATCTAATGAAGAGATGTAAAACTTTTTAAGTTATGTGCAGAAGATGGTGTGAATACCCTATATATGCTCTTCCCTCCCAGAAGAAAACATTTTGTTAGGTGCATCAAAGGAGGATGTTATGTTCCACTCTGTCTCTGCTCTCTGTCTTTATTTTATGACTGAAATAGTGACATATATATTTCAAATATAACTTATCTTGCTATATTATTTATAGGAAAAAAGATCTCTTAAGTGAAGATTTCCAGATGAATACATATTCTAAGCTTACTGAAAACACCCTGAATTGCATAGCAAAAGGAAATGCTTTTGGTGAAAATAAATATGAACAACTGACAACTTTTATTCTGGCTAATTCTGATCATTTCTTCTATAAAACATATGGAGAAATGTGCTATCTATTATTAAAGACACGGATTGTTTCTAATCTTCCAAAGTAGTTTATGTTACCTTACTTTTTATTCTCCTACGTCAGATAACATATGTTAGAGACAAATGTTATGGAAATAAAATGCTCATCTATAAGACATTTTATATAGGCATGGACATATTTATGAATGGGGCAATGAAAATAAATGCATGTATATGGACAGGATATATGAATATATCATAGAAAAATACAGTGATAGAAGAATCAACTGAGTAAATTATACTACATATTCTAGTTCTCCACAAATAGCTCATCATGCAAGAAATGTCTTGCATAGCTTCTTTCCGCTTAGAAGGAGATGAAGAAAGAAAATGCAGGTTGAGCTTTGAGGCTTTAGACAAAAATGATTTGGTTATTTCTCCGCCTCGTATGAAGCCTGTTAATGCTTGAATGTCATGCTGGAGATGGCCTTTTCATTTTAGTGTCCCTCAGTTACAAGGGAAATAAGTCACATTACACTGAGCCAGGAAAAATGAAACTGATGACAGAAATTCATTAGCTACCTTGTGACAATCAGGATGGAACAGATGACAGCTAATTGTGTGTCATATTCAGGGCTTCACTGCAGGACATACATAGTGCTAATGAATTAGGTGAACTCTTGAATTAGGAAAAGGAAAGCTGCTTATTATCCATTCCATTGCCTCAGCTAAAGAAAGTACCACATCATGGGCTACCATGTCCTCCAAATGCAAGAAGTTTCATTTATCCACTTCAGCTCCACAAGAGAGAGATGTAGGTTTTCGTCACAGCAAGTGGTCTCTACAAGTCTTGTGCTATTTTGCACTTGTCACAGCAGATGGACTGTTTCCAGGTTTTTCAGAAGTAATTTCTAGCAACCATAGGTGAGGAGCAGTGGATCACCTTTCCCCATTGCTGAGCTGCAACTTACAGTGAAATAATCAGAGAGTAGATGAGATCCAACATGGAAGAAAGAGCAAAACTTCATTTCCAGAAATTAAAAAAATGAATGGAAAAATCAAGTTACCAGAGAGCAGAACATGATGGATTATCACATCTGAAAAGAGATGGTGGTATTCTTAGAGTGCACAGTTTATGACAACAGAAAGGAGAAAGAACAGCCTGAGAAATTGCTGAGAAATGTAAGTTAAGAGGAGAATAGAGGGAAGTGTCAGAAGATAATTCTGAACTAACAAAAGATACTTTTGGGAGCATTTTTGTTCCTTCAGCATCTGCTCTGTTCACAGAATCACAGAATGATTGAGGTTGGAAGAGATCTCTGGAGATCATTTAGTCCACCCCCCCCCGCTCAAGCAGGGTCACCTACAGCACATTGCACAGGATTGCCTCCAGGTAGGTTTTGAATATCTCCAGAGAACGAGACTCCACAACTGCTCTGGGCAACCTGTTCCAGTACTCAGCTATTCTCACAGCAAAGAAGTTTTTACTCATATTCAGGTGGAACTTCCTATGTTTCAGTTTGTGCCCACTGCCTCTTCTCCCATTGCTGGGCACCACTGAAAAGACTCCAACCCCATCCTCTTAACACCCTCCCTTCAGATATTTGTAGACATTGATAAGATCCCCCCTCAGTCTTCTCTTCCCCAGGCTAAACAAGCCCAGCTCTCACAGCTGTTCCTCATAGGACAGGTGCTCCAGCCCTCTGATCACCTTCGTAGCCCTACGCTGGACTCTCTCCTGTAGCTGCATGTCTCCCTTGCACTGAGGAGTCCAGAATTGGACACAGTACCCCCGATGAGGCCTCCCCAGGGCTGAGTAGAGGGGCAGGATCACCTCCCTCGACCTGCTGGCAACACTCTTCCTAATGCAGCCCAGGATACCACTGGCCTTCCTGGCCACAAGGACACATTGCTGGCTCATGGTCAACTTGTTGTTCACCAGGACTTCCATATCCTTGGCTGTAGAGCTGCCTTCCAGCAGGTCAGCCTCCAACTTGTACTGGTTCATGGGGTTACTACTCCCTAGCTGCAAGACCCTGCACTTGCCTTTGTTGAACCTCATGAAGTTCCTCTCTGCCCAACTCTCTAGCCTGTCTAGGTCCCTCTTGAATGGCAGCACAGCCTTCTGGTGTATCAGTCACTCCTCCCACCCACTCACCCACCCCATTCAGCAGTGAGCCCACATTTTCCCTAGTCTTCCTTTTGCTACTGATGTATTTGTAGAAGCCCTTTTTGTTGTCCATGACATCGCTGGTCACATTCCTGCATACTCTGATATGTTCCTATGTTCCTTCCAAGTGGCCTATCCCCTCTTTCACATTCTCTACGCTTCCTTCCTCTTTTTGAGTTTTGCCAGGAGCTCCTTGCTCATCCATGCATCTCCTGCCCCTTTTGCTTAACTTCTGACTCTTAGGGATGCACTGATCTTGAGCTTGAAGGAAGTGATGCTTGAATGCTAACCATCTCTGTTGGATCCCCCCTTCCGTCTAGGGCCCTAACCCACAGGATTCCTCCAAACAGGTTCCAGAAGAGGCCAAAGTTTGCTCTCCTGAAGTCCAGGGCTGTGATCCTACTTATTGCCCTACTTCCCCCTCGCAGGATCCTGAACTCCACCATCTCATGGTCACTGCAGCCAAGGCTGCCCCAACCTTCACATCTCCAACAAGTCCTTCTTTCTTTGTTAGTACAAAGTCCAGCAGCACACCTCTCCTCGTTGGCTCCTGCACCACCTGTGTCAAAAAGTTATCATCAATGCTCTGCAGGAGCCTCTTGGACTGTTTATGCCTAGCTGTGTTGTCTTTCCAGCAGATATCAAGGGGGTTGAAGCCTCCATGAGAACCTATCTAGCCGTGAGGCTACTTCCAGTTGTCTGTAGAAAGCTTCGACTTCCTGAGTAGGTAGCCTGTAGTAAACACCCACAACAGTGTCACTCACATTAGCCTGCCTTTAATCCTTAACCGTAAGCTCTCGATTCACTTTTCATCCACCCCTAGGTAGAGCTTGATACATTTCAGCTGCTCTCCCTCATATAGAGCAACCTTGTTTTGCCTTCCTGGCCTGTCTTTCCTAAAAAGCACGTAGCCATCCATGACAGCATTCCAGTCAGGCAAACTATCCCATCATGTCTCTGTAACTGCAATGAGATAATGGCCTTGTGATTGTATAAAGATCTCTAATTCTTCCTATTTCCCATGCTGCATGCATTGGTGTACAGGCATTTCAGGGAGGTAAGTGAGCATGCAGATTTCTCAGGAGGGATGTTTTCCTATCATTACACTTACATCTGCTCATCTGATGAAATGGTCTTTGTGAACATAGTTAGATCACCAAAAGGAGGTTAGTGTTGCATGCCTGCCTGGTACTGGCACTGGTTATAGAAACAAAGTATGGTGGTTAGCTCAAAAATGACTGTCAAGAAGAAACTATATAGACAAAAGCTAATGGGAGAAGAATAGTTCAAAAGTGTGGCAAGTCCCACTGAAGTCAAAGCTACCTGAGTTTAAATCACAGGATTAGGAAACAATGTTTAAAACATTGAATAATCTTTTAATTTCTACATTATTGTCTCCATAAAGTGCTCTCAGGTTAAATCATTTGTGTTAAATTTCTGTAGGCACTTTAAACAAAACAGGATTAGCAGAGAAATCAAATTACATTCCTCTGATATCAAAGATGTGTTACTGAAACTTCATAAAGAACCAATGAAAACACTTTTGGTTTACTCTGGTGAAGTGATTTGCATTGTACAACTCTTGCTTTACTTGGTACAACTCTACTGAGTAACCCAGACCTAACTGGTGAACTAGATTCTTCATCATCACAAAACATCAATCCTGACTCAAGTATAAATAGTCAAGAGTCATATTCCTTGAAAGCTGGGCCAAAGATGTGAAAAGAGATGGAAGAAGAATAAGAAAAACTGCTACAGGCCTGTTTTATGCAATGACTCAAAGATTGCCTATACTATAGCTGTCTTCTGAGCCACAGTACAAAATGATGTCCTTGTCAGAGCAAACATTAAGCATAGTATGCTCAGAGCATAGTATGTAAGAACTTCCCTAGAATGACAGAGATCTCAAAAAAGTTAATGTGTTTAGAACAAAGTTGATATTCTTTACAGTTTCATCGAACAATATTAGCTAGATGAGAAAATGTCATTAATTACAATTGTAACTCCATGGGAAAGCCTGAACCTAAGCTTACAAAACAAGGTCATCAAACGTTGGTTTCCTCCTCCTTGTCTTTTTCTGAATTGCTATAAAGCAGGCTAACTCATCACAAAAAATAAGGAGATAGCTCTTATCAAGTGTTTGCCTTGAAAAATGCTAGTATCAGGATGAGAAAGAAACAAAGAACACTAAAAGTGGAACAGAAAAGGAAGGAAAAGGAGTATAAACAATTAGAGAGACAGTGAAAAACTGAGCAGAAAAAAGAGAAAAAGCATTGAGAAATAATGACCATGTGCATAAAATTAGGAAGTCTAAAGTTTAGATATAGAGAGTGATAGAAAGAAGAATGAACAACCCAGTGAGCAGTGTCTTTATGCTTTCTGAAGAACAGCATGGCTCCAAGGAAGAACCTTATGAAGAGTTTTGAATTTCACAATGTATATAAATACACATTTTATTATAGTGGAGTTTACAGACAGCTGGAAATAAGCTGTCCGAATATGCCTGGAAAATGAACTTCCCGGAATCAAATGCAAAAACAGTCTTAGATTCCGAATGAGTTTTTATTCCTTTTTGTTGAAAGCCAGAGATCAGATATGAGTCTTATAAGGAACTGAGACATTGACAGTTAGAAGCAAGCTGCCTCTGAAACAGTCTACATCTCACAACTTGATACTAGCCATACGAAGCAAGAACATGAATCAGAAGAATCTGAAATGGCTGTAATATTTGAGACTAGGCAAGATGCAAGGAATGATCCTACAGGATCTGCTTATTCATTATCTATTTATGATACCTTGTCTACTGAAAACCACCGATAACTAGGAAGTTTCAGCATGAGTTCAGATCATTGGGCTACACTACAACAAAATTCAAGTAGCAGTTGTCATGCTGTGCTTCTCCTGAGGAAAAGGAAAAGGTAAGATTATCAGGTTACATTCCAAAATACTTAACACTGTCTCACAGTATCTGATTAGCTGAGATGCTGATATCAGTAAACATGGGAGGTACAAATTATTATTTATAAGAATATTTAGCGTGAAACATTCCTGCCTTGCTGCGTTTACAAAACATAGTTTGGGACAGACAAGTGACTCACACATACCTCCCACAAATTTTTAGGCATGTACTTAACTATAAATATGGGAGAAATCCCAGGGATCTGAAGAGAATCACCAGGTTCCCCCAAAGATGAAAGTTAAAGAAAATATATAGGAAAATGAAATGTTTGCAGGACTGAAATCTGTGTACTAGATTTTTCTTCCTTGAACTGACTTCTACTTTTTAAAGTGATTTTAAAGATATCTGTATTTACAATGTGTACTTCATATTTATGCAGCTCTATCCCTGCTGTGTTGCAACTCTGATTCGTTGGTATGCTGACGACTGCTTATGTATTAATACTACAGATTAGAGCACCATCTCAATCTTTTTCCTTTCTAAAAGGGATTTTTTTCCTATCTATTCCCTTTCTTTCCTCCTTGCTAGGCAGCTTTTCACATGCTTTTCTCTGTATGCAGGAACTGCTCCAACATCTCTGAGCTTTGTGCAAATGTTGGGGCCTACAGATACAAAGCAGCATGCAGAACAAAGAATGTAACTAGTATAAACTTCAATCCTTTATCAGTAAACAACTTTGAGTTAGCTCTTATCAGATAACTGAAATGAACTGTTTACACATTGCCAGGCCCTGATGCTGCAGATCTTTATATTCATTTGTAATGTTAGCAAGGTGAGTAGTATTAACTTCAGTCAAATTACTCATGCTCAAAGGTACACAAAAGTTATTGTGGGAATGAAGCTTTAGTTGCCAGCAAGTTAGCAAGCTAATCAGATCAGAAGTTACAGTATACCTGTCTGCACTGATGTCTACAGTGAATCTCCTTGTTAATACATTTTTAATTCAGTTTGGCAAACAGACAGAGAATCTGCTGGTAAGTCTAATGTATTTGCACTGGTCTGTCTAGAGTAAGTGATGCTGGAATAGCCAGCAAAACAGCGAAGTTTAAGAGACATAATTATGAAAATAATAGACTTTGTATTCCCTTTTTTCTTCTAGATTTTTTTTTTCTATTTGAGACTTTGAGTTTACGTTATCAGGCTTATCTTAAACTATGTAGGCTATAGTCTTATTAAGAACAGAGCACTAGGATTCTTGGGAAATCAGATTTGTAGTTTCAAGGAAAACACTAAAAGCTAAAACGAACCAGGAAGAGCTGGCAACACGTCATCCTATAGCAACAGAAAACTGCCAAGAAAGATGATGGCATTTATTAAGTCCTTTTAAATTTTTTCATAGATCCTGACCAAAGATGGACTGAATCATTTCACAACTCTCTTTCCAGTAGAAAGACTGATGGTCGTCTTCTCTTCATCAGTTGAGGAAATTGCTATTTGGTTAGGCTGTGATAATTCTGAAGGCAAAGCTGTCACTACAGCTGAACAGATCTCCAAGTGTGGTCTTCCTTCTGCTCTACCTTCCTTCAGCTTAGCTCTCCCTTTCTCCTGTGCCCTTGTACACGCATTCGTCACTCCACTGAACTGCTACAAATTGCTGAGCCAACAGAAAACTACTCTATTTTTTTTCAGGTGATTTTTCTGTTGAATTAGTAAGTTGAACTGAGCTGAATGCCTCTGCGCAAGTGTTGGCACATCTTGTGTCAGCAATAGGGAGAGGAGACAATGAGGCTGAGACCATGGTGGGATGTGGCTTATGGCACCTCCCCGCTCAGTGGTGGTGAAGCATTAGCTAGACTCAAACTGCAACTTCCAATTGGTCCAATAAGGTGAAGTTTCACTGTGGTTAAAACTCATCTAACTTTGTGTTTCCTCTCTGCCAACACCAGCTATGCCTTCCTATCCTCTTTCCTGAGCTGCTGGCAGATATGCAGTGAGCCTCTTCAGGGCACTGATACAGCTAAAATCAGGGTACTGATACAGTTGAAAACTAACCTAGCAAAAAACTCCTCCTCCAACAACAAAAAAACAATGGGTACATTAGCTTTTGGCCAAACCAGCATCTTTAACTGCCCTGCTGCAGGAAAACGAATGTCACTGAAAAGGAAGGAGTAGCTGAGAGAAAAAAGGAAGAAGAGATTAGATCATGGCACCTCATGGAATCAGAGTAAACTGCCATGAAGGCAGTTCTTTAATGCTGTCCTATTCCTTTGGAAACCAGGGAATCAAATGGAAAAAAAACCAGAATCAACGGTTTCAGTAATAGGCTTTTGGCATTTCTTTCTGCAAAAAACTTTTGAAAGCACTCATAATCAGCGAAGATTTCTTTACACAAGGAAGACAATCGTCTCTATTTAAAGAGTGTTTTTTTTTTTTTCGTTTTCCTCACCTTCCCTCTCTGCCTGTTCCCACTCTCAAAGGTGCTCTTCATCTTAAGGGCAATTTCAAAAAAGTTAAAAGAGAAGTTCCTCTTTTGAATCTAAAACACTCCAGTTAAAATTTCCTAATGCCTGGAAATAATCTATTGTACAAGCTCTGGGCTGACTGTGTCTCCTCAGTAATCTAGGAGGCAGTAGCAGTAGCACAGACACCCTTCCACTTCCTTTGATGAAGCTGCAGCCTTGTGCAATCCTCCCCTCCTGCCCACTGTTTGAAATAGCAAATAATTTCCACACCATGCTAGCTCTCCTGCTGTAATAATTCTTGCAGCTATATAACCAACTACATTGCTGTTAAGTCTCTCCTACTCAAGTCTTTTCCCCAGATGATCTCGGTTTTTCCAGTCTCTTCCAAGATTATATGACTTTATAATTTTGGATAACTTATTAAAAATCCTGTTTTTTTTTCAAATAATGTCTGTACAATTCAGTTTTTGTGTCATTCACAGTACATTTCATGGGATGAGGTTCAGTTCACCTAACTTCAATTATCTAAAAATTAACCAGCTAGTCAACACACCACCCAACCTCTAAGCTCCTTTCGGTAGCTAGTGGACAGAGGCAGCGCACGCAACACACCCCCTCCTAAGGCCGATGTTTTAGACAACGGGATGAGTCAGTCCCTGGAGCCGCGCATGTGACAGCTGAGGACGCCTAGACAATGGGTTTACACCAAGCACCCAAGTTTCACGCTGCAGAACCTAGAGAGGACGAATCCCAGCCTGCCTGTTTCCCCTCTTCGTGGAGGAGGGACCCTGCACAGTCATTGCACGAGCGTGCCCAGCCCACAGCGGCTGAGGTGACCGCGGTTGCCGTCAGGCGGCGGGAGGCAAAGGGCGCCTGTACCCGCCCCGCCTGAGGAGCGCGCGAACGCGCCAACGACGCGGCGTAACGGCCGCCGCCACCGCGCGCGCATCCACCCACCCGCTTTGGGGGGGCCCGAGCCGAGCACGCGCGGGGCCGCAGCGCCGAGGGGCTGGGGGAGGGGAGCCATCATGTGACAGCCGCGCCCTCGGGCGCAGCTCGCGCGCTCACATGACGGCGGTCACATGACCGGGGAGGGGGCGGGCGGAGGTCACATGACCCGTCGCTGGCTGCCGCCGCTGCCCGCTGACGTCCCGCGGCAGCCGCGTCTGCCCGCCCCGGCCTGCCGGTCCCGCGCCCATGGCACTCGCCTCCCGCAGCCCGCGGGGGCCGCCCCGCGCCCCGGCCCCGGCCCTCGCCCCGCTGCTCCTCGCCCTCCTGTCGCTCCCCCTGCGGTTGGGGGCAGGCGGCGGGGCCGCCGCGGCCCCGGCCCCGACCGACGCCTACCGGGAGCTGTGCAGGTGGGCGGCCGAGGCGGCCTGGGAGCGGGGGGGCCGTGCCGTGCCGTGCCGTGCCGGTGCTCCTCCTCGCGGGGCTGCCTGCGCGCGGGCGGGGGGCGCCGGGCCGGCCTGGTGCCCCTGCCGCGCCGCCTTTCCCGGCTGCCGGTGCTGGGAGGGGGCCGGGGTCAGCACAGCTGTGCCGGCCCCGTAAAAAGGGGGAGTAAACTTGAGGGCTGCTGCTGCGTGAGGCTGTGGCATGTTCTCCTGCGGGGGCGTCATCCTGTGAGTTGGGAGGTGTGAAAATCGCCCTGTTCAAGTTGCCTCTGTTCAGGACTTCTAGTCTGTGCAACTGCCCTGTTTTGGGGGGAGGGGAAAGAAAAAATGGTTTGGAAGGATCATAACTTTATAGCCTTCTTTTTACTGAGGATGGCACTAAGTGCTATTAAGTTACTTAAAAGTGAGCTAAGTAAGCCTTAGAAACAAGAACTGCTATGTGGAAATCATATTGTTCTTCATGTTTTTTTTCCTGTTTCTCTTCTGAATTTTCTCAGGAATCTAGATCGGTAAATATATTTTGCAGGTCCTCATTGCTTCTGCTTTGAGCCAGTGTTACTCTGTAGTACTCACAGAAATATTCTGACTCGATCAACAAGATACTGGACAATGCTGGACAAGCAGCCCAGCGAAGGAAGCATGGAGGATATAGTTTAGATCACTAGTACTTTATAAGAAAAAGGGGACGAGGAAATAGATTTGCTTCAAGGTTAGCGCGTGTGGGTGGCAGAAAAAGTTTTTTTTTTTTTTTTTTTTTTTAAAGGTGACCTTACTAATTGTGAAATTGAGACATAAAAGAGAAGCTTACCTCTTCTAGAAGGAATTTAATTTTTTTTTTAAGCTCTCCTAAGTGACATAGTCTTCAAGCAGTTTCTATTTTGAAAATAGTGTTCAGTTCTGTCAAGGTATTTGTCCTGGTTTCCTTGAATGATTTTTTTTTAACTAGAGGAATGTTTGGCAGTGCCCATCAGAAACATCTAGTTTTGCTTTGAACGAGAGTTAATTAAACTGGTTTCCCTTTGTTAATGGCAAATGAAAAGTAAGTTGTGGAATAGATGAGGTAGCCTGTGGTTTTCCTTTTAAGTTGAGCCTACATCAAAAACCTGTACTTGCTATTCTGCCACAGTGGTAAAACTACTTTGCAGAACTGTTGCCTGGTAATCTAGAATGTGTAAAGAAAAATGCAAGAACTTGTGGTTTGACAGTTTTGAAGACTCCATGAAGATTTGCAGTGAAGTGTCATACGAGACACAGCGTAAAAAGCGAGGAATGATGTAGTTGGGTGACTTGAACATTTACACCACTGACTGTTTCATCCAGAAGCTGTAACATGGGTCTTCAGGATAAACTTCTGACCAGTTTATTTTGGATTGTCTTAAGACAAGATTTTTGACTTATATAATAAGAATGTGAGAACTGTTTTCTTGTGCCCTGGCTTTTGTGGGGCCTAAAAGGACTCATGCAACTGCAGTGGCCTCTCAATATCTGATGTGTGAGTGTCAAAAGCTGGACAAGGAGGGAAAAGGTTAGTGGTCAGACTAGGTACTGGTGATCTCTTTGAAGAACAGTAAAGTGATGCTAGAGATTTCCTTTTCTGAAACTTGGTCAAATGTCACGGCTAGTAGTGACTGGTTTTGTCATGCTTTTTACGTGGTTACTTTTAAAGCAGACTGTACTGTCAGGTAGCCTATAATTATAATTTTGTTTCTTCTGTGTAGAGCTTCAAGTCTCTAGGATTACTGCAATAGGAACACCAGGAAAATAGTACAGGGGATTTAGTTGGATATGTGAAGTTAATAGTCAGTCCCATCTTTTTCCTCATTCTTCTATCTTCACCTTGCATCACTTATGTGACAGCAGAGGAGAACCAAGCTCTTAATTATCCTTATATAGAATAAATTGGGCTCAGAACGAATTCTATGAATTATTCTTTAAATTTGTTACCTTTCTAAAAAACAAACAAAAAAAAAACCTCACTGACTGTTTGGACAAAACTTCAATTTAACATCAGGGAAGTTCCTGTAAAACTTTCCCTGCATTTTTTTTAGAGAAGAAGAAAATTTTTTTTGAGTGTCACAGCAGAGCAGTAAACACAAAATACTGTCTTGTCCTGGATGAAATGTTACTTGATGACAGGTAATGTTTTTTGCCTTCTGTGCAAGTATGAGTGCATGACTTCTATAACTTAATTTTCTGAATGAAAGGAAAAGTCCTTAGAACTGCTATACACTGCAGGATTGCTACTATGCTGAATTGCTAATTATCTGACTACTTTAATGTGTCATTTCTAAATGATGCAACTCTTGCAATTAACTGCACATACAGTTCATTCAAATACTTTTTTTTTTAAGCATTTATCATGGAACTAATACTTGGCTGTCTTAATTCACTGAAGCCTTGGGTTTAGTGTTCAGCTCAGCCTTGGTGAAGAACTATGGGCTGAGTGCAGAGAAATGACCTTTAGTTGAACTAACTTAGCCCAATAAAGTGCTTTGTCAGCTCTTAAGTAGGAGAGTCATAAATAACAAATTATTGGGCTTTTTTGCGTATGTGTATGGCTGTTTCACATGCTTTGGAAGAATTCATTATGATGATTTAGAAACTCTTCCTCAGTATATGAACTTCCTATAGCTCTTACATACTTGAACTTCAAATTGCTATCCCTTTTCTTGCACACTTGTTGCATGATATGGTGGATGCAATTTAGTGTTCACCATGAAAGACAAAGTGCCTACAAGGAGGAAGTTAAACTGCTTGTGGTAGAGTTTTAAGGTTATTACACATAAGAAAACTTCCCTGGAGACACAGACTGTGTGATGGTTAGAAAAAGTGACAGGTAAACTGGAGCAGAACTAAGCGTGAGTAGGGATGTGTTAACAAGACGTTAACAAGACTGTATTTCCTTCAGTTCTTCAAACACAACTACAGCTTTGTATTTTCTGCTGTTCAGTCTCTCATTTTCCCTGTGGAGAACTTGCTGTTGTATGGAAACGTTTTTTTTTTTGCTATGTGTATTTGTAGTAGTGTATCTAATAGTTCTAGTGAAAAGTGATACACCTAAGCTTCTATTTTCAAATTTGAAATGGTCACTGTGGAAATTGTTTCCCTGTGATCATGCTGGTTGAAGCTGCTTATAAAGAGCTTCAGATATTAGTCTTATCTCCTGCAATGTTTTTGCAGCTGAGGAGTTGCAAAGCGCAAAATCATGTGCAAGCACTCTGGTGTGGACACATAATCACACATGGATTGGCTTTCCAATCCTTTGGTTGTTTGTTGCTCTTGTCCTGTGCTGAGCAGTCTATGTAATACCTCTTTGAACAAAATGATTGTTTGATGCATTCCCTAGAGAGCAAATGAGTGTCTCTCTCTAACTGTTCTTTATAGCTGTTGCAGCAGGATTTACTCTTCTTTCCAGCAGTCAACTCTTAGACAAAAGACTAAGAACCAGCGAACTGAGCATGGGTTCTCAGAAAGCCACTCAGTTTTTCTTGTGTGTCATTGCATTTGAGGCGGGTAACTAGTATTCAAACCTCAAAATGGCTCATGGCTCTAGCTTAAGGAACCACATGCTAGGACAGCTTCTGCCCTTCCACAAGCCATTTGATTTCAGTGACTGAGCTGAAGATTACCTTTCTTCAGAAGGTAATTCAGGCTCTCTATCCCTTTTCTACAATACTTTTTTTTCTGACTTGCTGCTTTGCTGTGTTGGAAAATGCAGAGCACTTTTCTGATCTTACGCTTGCCAAAAAAAGTGTTGTTCTTTTTTTTTTCATGCTGTAGTTTGCCTCTAAAAAACAAAACTAGGTATCTGGGAGGCCTGGCCTGCAAGTGTGTTTATTCCAAATAACTTGTTTGGATATTGCTTACACAGTCACTTCCAGCAGTAGCCTGGATTGGTGCTGCCTTGAACATGGGATCCTCCCTGCCTTCTGCTGCCTCCTCTGTGTGGCCAGTCACTGTGAGCTAGACCAGGGAACTGGCCTAACTCAATCCCTCCTCTCTACATGCATGCACATACACCTGTTTGAGTTAATTTTGAGCCACAGCAATTCTGGGATCCAGCTTGTCTTATAAGCAGAGGCCAGCAAAGAGGAGGAGGAAAAGGAGAGAAGGTGTCTCAAAACAGTTTCTCAAATTCAGACCTCTAACTGTGGAATGATCTATAGTTTGTTTTAGCTAGAAACAGATGTCACCGTCATGTCAGCGAAAACCGTTATTTGACTGTTTAAATCAAGTGAGGCACTGATAAGCCATGCTTGATTCTAGCTCCAGAACTGCACCAGAAGTGGCAATTTGGCTGGTGTGATATCAGGTAGTAATTTTATTGAATCCTCTGGGTAGATGGGGCGTTAGCAGCACTCATTAGTGCTACTCTCACTTGGTATTGCCACAGGATAAGCATGCTTTGGTACTTGAGTCTGTGCAGCCACAAAAGAGTGCCTTGCTTATGCAGCTGCTTTCAGTGGTGGCCTGGATTGGTGCTGCGCTACAGGGGTGGTGTCTTCCCTGCCCTGTGTGCCCTGAGGGAACTGGGCAACCTGGTGTAGTAGCACTGAAGTCTTTTTGATCTCTTCCTTACAGTGGAGTACAAACCTAATTCATATCCTGTTTGCAGATTGCATTTTAGAAGTGGCTGCCATGAGTGTTTTTCCTTCTTGGATTGCACTTGCTAATTTTTTTTCTAACTGCAGTCAAAGGAAGGCAGGGAAGTTTATTCTCCTCCCCCTCCCCCCCCCCCATGTCTGCTGAGCTATCTCGCTTTGTATAGCAACTCCCTAAACTCGCTCAATAGGAGTGAATCTGGGATAGCTTAAGCCCTTCAAATAAGACTTTTGCTGGCTGTGTAACTTTGGCAGGACTAGGTAGAAGGATGATTATATGAAGAATAATCATTGGTAGAAGGTGGCTGCTGAACAGCTGAAAGAAGCTTGTTCAAGTGGCTGAGCTGCAGTCAGGAGATGTGATTGCAAACAGATTGTTTCCATTACTGGATGCGGTGGAGAGATCAGTTTGTGTTTTACTGGAAAGTAGAGCACGTGCCACAGGGCTGCGACTTGAAATTATTCCTGGGCACTGATTTGTTGCTGGCAGCTTTGTTTGTGAAAGAAATAATTTTTGCTTTTGCTTTCCTGTGGAAGTAAAGTGTGTTTTGCATCTCTTAATTTAGAGCAACTGCTCAGACTACATCCAGCCTGCTGTCATGCTTCAGTGTGCTTTGTCAGTGCTATGGATAAATGCTTTCCATGCATCTACCTGCCCATTAAAAATAATCAGTCTATTGAACTACTTCTTTAAAAGTAGTATCACTCTGAACCCCCTAGTGACATTAAATTTTTCATTTTGTAGGCTTAATCTTCTGTGGTTTTTTTTCCTTCACTGAAGGTGTGATTTGGAACATGAGTTATCATTGGCAGTTCTTAATTCCTGCTTGTGGATTGTTCTGAAAAATTCCTCACACTTTTCCCTCTGCCCTTTCACAGAGGCATAGACAGCAAGGCTTGTCGTAGTGACTGTTTAGCTTCTGTACACGTGCATTCTCATCTTGTTTCACTGTTACTTCTGCCACATGGGTAAACTGACTTAAAGATGCTGATTTCATCTGTTTCATGATAAAATTGAATGGAGAAAGCAAAACACTTCATCACTAACAGAAACAATTTTGTTGTATGAAGGGCTTAGATTCTCATTCAATTTACAGGCTAATGTTAATTTTCAGATTCTCTGAAAGAGTAGTGAAAACACTCTAGCTTGAGCAGAAGGTTTAATACCTTGCTATTACATAAGCTACCTTTTTTTGTTTTCTAAAACTAGTCAAAATGGAGTGCTTGAGCCTTGTGGGAACTTCTCAGCAAAACGCTAACTTTCAAGGGCTTCATGTTGGAGAAATCCTATTCTAATAGGAATGTATTTTTTTCTGGGGGGGGGGAATGGCATTAATCTAAATCCTTTACTATTTTCAGAGCCCTTGAAGGTGTAGTCGGGTTCTTCTAACTTTTTTTTGTCTTTTGTCTTTTTTGTCTTGTCCAATTTCCTTCCTGTCCTTAACTCTTATTCTGTCCTGCATCATCTTCCTCCATAAGGATTGTCTTTATCCACTTAAGTGCAAGATACTGGCTCAGAGAACCAATTAGTACAATTGTTAAATATTAGTTCTACATACTTACGTCCAGGAATGAGACACAAAATCCTTGTATATGATCTTGCTGATGAAAAAAAAATGATACTTTAATTAGTATTTTAGGTATGAATCAGTACCTGGTAAATTACTTGCTTTTTGAGCCTTATTGTGGTAGGGCATGACGATGTTTTTCTGTTTGCACAGATCTTGTATTTGTCCCCAGCTTCTTCCAAGCACTAGCAGAATGAAACTAATAGGGCTGCTGTAATATAGAGAAGCCAAGAACTCCCTAGTCATAATTAAATGGGGAACTGTAGTCTCTTACTGCTGGCTCCTTGTGCTGAGATGGGATGGATTTTGAAGTTCTTGGAAGATTCAAAACCTAATCAGGAGTAGAATAAAGTAGCTGAACTGCTGTTGCTCCTTGCTCGTCTGAGAGTTAGACTTTGGGGAGTGGAGCAGGAATAGGCTTTTCTGGCAGGATCTGGGGCCTGATAATGTCAAACACTGAAGCACACACAAGCTAGAGATTAAGGCACAGGGACTGGATAGTCTCTTGAGCAAACCTTAGGTGTGAGGGTTCTGGTCTACTTCTAACCTCCTGGTGGCTGAAAGAGGGGAGCTGAGCTTCCTTGCAGGGCTTAGCTCTTAATTCTGTTAGGATCTGTAAATTAGGGCAAATGCTTCTGTGGGTCTGATAGATGTATTAAACCCTAGCTGAGTTGCCAGTATTGAGACACTCAATAGGTCATTGTGCTGCCCTCAGTTTTCTGATGTATGATGAGTCTTCATTAAATCCTACTGGATTCATTAAATCCCCCACCTAAGAAGGAATGGGAACTGGGGAATCTCTTGCAAAAAGCAGCGGTCCAGAGGATGCCAAATATTGCCAGAAGAAAAGTACTTCTGAGCCAAGCTGACTGAATGTATAGTGAATTACACCTTTAACAGAGCTTGAACCAGAGCATCATGCCATTAATCTAACTTGCATAAAGAGCTTCTAACCCCAAACTACTTAATTTGGTTAACTAGTTAAACCACTCAGTAACCTGGATGTTACTGAGTGGTGCCATGTCATATCACAAATTACATCTGTGCACTGCACAGTCTGTGCTTGCTGTGAGGGGAAACTATTCCTTATTTAATCTCTGAACTACAGATTTGAATTTGTTGAATAATATTTTTTGATTTTGTTACTCTGATTTTCTCCCTCACTGTGTTTAAGCAGAGCTTTGTTTCTTAATCAGGTTTTACCAGCTGACTTTGATGTAGCTGTAGTTAACTAGTAATACCTTTCATTGAATCTCTCCTTCATCTTTCTGCTTGCTTGTTTTCCAGCTTCTAACATAACTCTTCAACACTTGTCCTTTCAATATCAATGTGTGTAAATGCTTAAAAGTGCAGCTATGGCCTAATAAGCATTACTTACACGTTCCACTCCGAATACTCCAGGAACCTCAAAAAAAAATTTTTTTTTTTAGTGTGAAGCTTAATGGGTCTACTGCTGTACTCCACTTAGATGTGTGATTGTTTTAGACTATTATTGGATATTGCTAAAATGCATTACTGTGCAGTCTACAAATGATGTTTGAAAAATATATTAGGTTCTCATTACAGGTGGTAAGCCTTTTATATTTCCATTTGGAGTAGCTTTCCAAGAGGTTTGAGAGGGAAGAATGGATTACTGGATGTTAAAAAGAAGGGGGGGGAAAGAGACCAATATGTGCTTCTGCTTAGGTGATTAAGTCTGTTTTGTTCTTAGCCTGGACTCTGCAACGACTATTTCTGGTGTATGCTGGTCTAGAACACAAATATGAAGATCAACTTAGTGGCTGTTTGCTCTAACTTAGTTAACTCAAGGATGGGTCTGTAGGAGATGGTAATTCAACCAGTATAGATACAAACTGATAGGCTTTTTCTTTTTTTCTTTTTTCCTTTTTTTTTTTTTTTTTTTTTTTTTTTCCAGTTACACATGGGAAGCAATCGATCCAGACAACCAAGTGTTCTATAAAATAAACCTCTGTTATGGTGTACAAGAGTGTGGAGGATCAAGTGCAGTCTGTGCATATGACATCAATAGGAAGACCTATCTGTCAGTCGGTAAGTAAACAATTGACTTTCCTGATAAGGACTTCAGAATCATGTTAATGGAGAGTGTCTCATAGCAAAGATTTTCAGAAAATAGTTGTATTAGCAAAGCATTTTTTCTTCTCAAAGCAGGTTAAAACTAACAATTCTAGATTTGGGAAAGCATGATCTGAATTCAAATCTCTTCATAGGACAGTGAAATCTTTCTTCTGGACTAGCTAATAGTAATCTAGTGTTAAACTACACAGGACATTCCAAGTAGAAGTAAATGTATCTACCTGTGGCAGGATACATACTGTGCATAGGCTTGCTTGAAACCTGATACCAAACATAGGGTGAAGGTTGGATTATACCTCTAAAATATACCACAGCCTAGCCTGATGTTGCATTGGCCTTTCCTCATGCTACTTGCTATAATGCAATCTCAGAGCACTGCTAAGCTTCTGGGATGATCTTAAAGCTCTTACAGAAAGGTGTTTATATGTAGTCTTCCATTTTCAGCTACATTCTTCAAATCTGATGACTGCTTCAGTAGTTCTAAGATGTCACTGGTGTCTTGAAGAGTGACTTCCTATCTCCCTACGTTTCTCCTTTAACTGTAGAGACACTTTGGTTTCAGACTGTGTTCAATCAGTATTTTTCAAAACAAACTACTAAAAATGTTGCAACATGGACTTAAAATCACTGGGTGCATGGAAAAAAGTGCATCTTAGTTCATAGCTATTTTTCTTTGTAATGTAGTGTATATTTTGCATGCTGATACTGCCATATTTCTAGACACATGCTTGCATTTGGTTTCATCAATCGGCAGCAGCTCTTGCTCTGAACACTACTTGTGTACTTATTTGCATGAGTGATTGCTGCTTTCAAGGTTGCCTCAATACTTCAGCTGATGAAACAATAGTATATAAATACTGATAAGTCAACTATCAAAAAATCTCTTTATGTGCAACTTCTAACAGAATAAATGGAGAGCTTTCTGAAGCAGAGTATTTCTTTTTCAGACTACTAGTTAGTACCTGCAGGTCTGAAGTCTTAATTTAGCTCTTTTCCAGTCCACTTTGTTGACATACAGTTCTTAGGAGAGGTTCAGTCTTCAGTAAAAGCTTTTGAACTTGAACTACTGGAAGATGGTGAGGAGGAGAAGATGAGATTCTCAGCTGTATGCAGATACATAGCAGTTAGCCTCCCTTCTCCCTACCTTTCTCCTTTAACTATAGAGATACGTTGGTTTTGGGCTGTGGTCAATCAGCACTTTTCAAAACACTTAGCTACTAAAAATGTTGCAACATAGACTTAAAATCAGTAGGTGCATGGAAAAAAAGGTGTACATTAGTTCATGGCTGTTTGTCTAAGTTCCAGAGTTTTCTGGAATGACAGATTAGCTGCATTTAAATTCAAATTGCAGTGGCAAATACCTGCATCTTCTATTTTGAACAGCGTGACATCTAACTAGACCACTTGACACTGTTAATATGATTCATTCCCAAAATGTGCAACAATATTTTTTTTCCCCAATAGGAATCTTAATTCTTTATAGAATTGAAGCTTCAGTTGTACATGGATCACAAAACAAAGCATTATCCAAACAGCTGTTTTAATGAGTTCTGTTCAGTGGAACGGAAATGTGGCTGACTGAATGCTTGAAGAAGCCTATTCTCCCAAGGGAAGCCTGAGACCTAGAGGCTTGTGTGGGAGGAGTTTCTCTTTCCTTGTATAAAGAAGAATGGAGAACAAAGCTGGGTTACGATTATAGTGTCAAATATTTCACTATATGCAAACCTTGTGTCTTACTGCCTAACCACTTCTGGGTGGAATAGGATTAGGCAACAATCAAACCGCTTGGTTTTGCAGAGTATATTTGAACTGACTGAAGGTTTATGCTGCAAATCCTGTTCAGGTATGTTTAACTACCCTGCAATAAATCATAAAAATCAAGGCAATGCAGTTTGATTTGCATTCCCTCATATTGGTTAAAAAACATAATACAAACTTTTTGTTCATGGTTAGTCCCAGAATTTAGTGGCAACAGCCATGTTTCACCATACTGCTTCTAGCTGTATTGAAACTTTACACTGAGTTAAGAGACCATGTTAATTGATTAGTAAGCTTCTTGCTTTTGGAAAAAAAAAGATTATTGTGAATGAGAAAAGAATCTCTTTAATCCAGGTCTAGTTGAGTGTGGATTCCTAGTGTAGATTTCAGTTGCTTAAGGCAGTTAAGCCACATACCTGACTTAAAGCAATATAACTAGTATGTAGTTACTTGTATTCCAAAAATGAGTGACTGAGTGCAGCTGAAGGGCTTTGATTTAGGGAAAGGGAGGAACAAAATGTGAACTGAGAAGCTTTTCAAAGCTTAAGATTGCGTCAGATATGGACTTAATCAGATCTTTCTGAAAGACTAAAAGTTTTCAGTGCAAATATATTTGCTTTTGAGTATTAAGTATGCAAGGGAACAGCTATACATTGGTTCCATTTATTGCTCCCCAACTTTGGAGAAGAGGGCCATGCGGTCTCTGATTGTAATCAGACTGTGTCCGAGGGGAGCCATGCAGTTAACATCAAATGTCACACTGACCTACGGTTAATGTTGGTGTTGAGATCCAAAAAGACCTTTTCCAGAGAAAACTCTTCTGCTTTATTGCTTGACCTTAGAAGCTTGCAAAGTATAGGTGGAATGCTGAGTTCTTGAACTTCAGAGAGCATGGAAATATCATACTTAGTTAACTTCTTGTGACACCTAGTGACTAGTATTCTGTGTTGGACTAGTGAGAAGCTGAAGTACTACTATAACTGTTAACCTGAATGGTGAAACATATGCTTTGTCCAACCACAACAGAAAGACTGGCTCTGAAGGGACTGTTACCACTTAAACTCTCCTTTCTTTTGGAAAACTGATAGGATGTCTTCCATGATTGCCTTTCTTCTTCCAAGCTACTGAAAAGATGAAAGTATAAACAAGTAGATAGGTATTGTAGACAGTGCCTTTCATCATGATTTAGTATAACTGCTTAAAACAAGGTATCTGAAACTAACTAGTGTGAACTGTGCTAGCTAATTTGCAGTGTCTTCCTTTATGAAAGAAAAATATCTCTATATAGTCATGAAGAAACTTGACTGCTCTTTGAAGAGGGAGCTGAATGTTCTGCTGAATGTTGTTCCAGAACTGGTGCTCTAGAAGAAAGCTCATGAAAAGCAGATAGTTGACAAAGTGTAAGGAGATGGTTTGTGGCACTTACTGTGGGCAGGGATGGGAAGGGTAATGTGCCACTAAAGAAAATCTTTCTAAAATTTTTTAGCAAGTTCCTAAACTAGCTTTAAGCATGCAGGGAGGAGGTGAACATGCATATTGGCCCAGAATAAACAATTTACTAATTTTTTTTTTTGAATGTCACTTTGGGGATATTTGAATCGCTTCACAAAGCTTTTAGAGGAATGTAAAAGATTTTCAGAGTTAAGAGGAAACTAGTGTTTACATAGGTCTTCTAACTTAAGTCCTCAGATAGCTTAGCAGGGAGCTTATGGCAGCACTGAGTCTTAAAACTGTATGCTCTTAAAAATTGTGAGGGTTTTTTAAAATCAGATGCAGGTATTGTTACTATATACAGCCCTTCACTAAAGGATTACATTGTTTTTGTTTGACAGCTTCTCTCCCTTCTGATCTTAGCAAAGACGACACGTTGCTAGCAGCTTCCAAGTAATGATGTGATCAGTAGAAATCTTGCTACCTGGGAGCTAGTTTGTAGCTGTTATATTTGGAGAGAGATGCACAACATCTGTCAGTATCAGTGCTGGAAAAATTAAAATCTGAAGATAGCCCTTTTGATAAGGGGAGTGCTTTGGAAGCACAACCTTGTCTGGAGGCTGAGACTGATCCGTACCCTCGGTATTGTTGCTTCACTCATCCTGACTGCTCTGCAGGTAGCACAAGTCCTTAGCATTAGTGTGTGGGCACTTGGTCTCCCCTGCCTTTCTCTGGGACTGAGTCAATTCTAACCTTACTTTGTGAAGATGGATGATTATTAAATAATGTGTAATACTTGTTGCCCTCATGTATAGGGATATTGTGAATGGGTGCCTAGGCATCACCCTCTTGAAAGGGCTTCCTGTAACAAAGTTAGCATGAGCATCTGCAGCATGAAAAAAGATTCCCTAAGCTGCTGAGGGAATGACTGTAGTGTGGGTTAGCTAGCCAGTTTCCATTCTGACTGCCACCATTTCATTTCTACCTGTTAGTTAGGTAGCTATGGTAGCTTTCTCTCTGTTACAGTTCAACACAGCCAATGATTTTAGGTGACTAGCACAGATGCTGCTTGTCCCAGTTCCTTTGCAGGACTGGATTGAAAAATGCTGCTGGGGAAGCTGATGGAAAGATGCTGAACGACATGCTTTACTAAGAAAAGTACTGGCAGCCGTGTCAGTGCCTGGAATGGTGGTGCTGCTGGAGAATATTGCCATGGTATTTTTGAGGTTCTTGCATCTCCTTCCTGCCTAGTTCACTTACTTGTGCTCCTTTTGTTTTCAAGATTGTTGCTTGGGTGTGATGTAGTTTTCATTGCCTCGGGTAAAGAGCTAACAGGTTGGACAAAGTTCCAGCTAGTGTGCTCTTGAGGCAAAGCAACATTAGACAGATGTGTTCTGAAGTGATTGCACATTTGACTTTATCTCTAGTGTTGACATGAACAAAAAGGAAAGGAGAAATCAGGTCAATAATGGCATTTTATAGCATTCTTGGTAGTTCAGCCCAAACTCCTGTCAGCATTCAAATCCACCTAGCAAAAACAGGGCACAGTTAGCATGCTGGATCTAAAAGGACTTGATGCTTAATGCTGATTAACATAGGTTTGAATAGTAATATTTTGGTGGCTTGAACCAGTGCTCACCATGACTTGGAATGTGCTCCCCCTTTCCCTCTTGCGGTGCTGTGGAGCAGAGGGCCACACAACATTTTAGTGCTGACCCTGGCCTTTCTTTGTGTAGCACAAGCTGTCTGAAAGGGATGAGATCTGCAGGCACTGAGAGACGTGCCCGGCAATACTGGCATTTTGACTATCTGCAGGTTAACGCAGTACGTGCCCCAGGCACTTCTGGACTCTTTGTTAAGTAGGCTGTCTCTCATATTGGGGTGGGCTTAAATGACAGTGTATAAACAGCATAAAAGTTGAACAGCTGATGGTTAGAAAATGGTGGGAGGAGGGAGTGACTTGTGGAACTTGTAACTAATTGGTAACAGTTTTCTGCTGAGAAATCCTTTAGTCCTAGTTCTTAGGGCAGTGACTTGTTCATAGTTGTGCCTGCTGTCAGACTTCCTAAGTGTTTGCTAAACAGCTTTGAGAAAGTTAGAACAGACCTTTGATTAGCGATACTGAACGCTTTTAACTTGGCTCTGGGGTTCCAGAATCACAAGCTGCAAGGACAGTTTTCAGTCTTGCTCTGTTCAAGAACTGTCTTGTACTAGACTGGCATGTCTTGTGCTATTCAGTACCTGAACTTAATGCCTTTGTTTAGCATCTCTGAAAGTATTATATTATGATACCTTTTTATTTATTTATTTATTTATTTTTACTAAACCCTAGGTGACTTAGGTTTCAAAAAAACTTCTAAAACTCTTCTGGAATTCAATACTACACGTAACTGCTTGCAGCAAGGCATTCAGCACCAAATTCAAAGCAACATTAACTTCCTGTGTGGAAAGACATTGGTAAGTCTAAATCTCTTGTTCTTATCTTCAGTGAAAACAGCATGCACTTCTTTTCAGAGAGACTTATTGTCCTACTGGATATACTAATTGCAAAGCTTCATAACTTAAGGAAGAGTCAGTTATGCTTTAGTACTTAGTTAAAATCACAGTCAATTATGGCTTTCAAAATGTAGTCAAGGTAGAAAATAGTTACAAATCTGCAGCTTAATTCTGGTCGGATGCTCTTCTGGTTCTTCAGCTTTTTATAGAAATTACACTGATATTTTAAGTGTAGTATGGAGAAATGAGTTGGTTTTGTACTGAGCATTTGAACAATGAAAGCTATTGTTTAAGTGCTGGCTGGTGCCAAACTCTGGACCTAGAATGGCTGTTTAATGGAACAGTATTGAAGAACATGACTACCTCTGTTAGTACGCTTTAGATTTTTGTCTTTGTGAAGCTGAAGTGATTGCACATTTATCTGGTCTTCCAGGGAGTAATCATTTGTGGGTATCTTCCTAAAATATAAACTGAAGCTCCTGAAAGGTTCATAGGGTATATATAATTTACTTGTACCTCCATATGCTTTGGAAGATGCACCTTCCAAACATTTAACTGATACCACAGCTCGATATTCTGTACAGACAGCAATCAGTTTGTCTGTTGTGTATCTTAAGTGATCAATACTTGATTAGTGCTGCTTTTGGCACCGATAACATTATTATACGCCCTCTTCTGGAAATCTGATTCAAACACAAAATACCAGTGTGAGGGAGAGATTTAAATGCTTCCTATAGCTGTTTCAGCAAATGACTTGTTTTAAATAAATTAAAAATTCTTGCTCAACTCTAGCTGTAACACAAGGTCATAACCATTTTTAAACTTCTTTTGGTTAGCATAGTTTTAAAACACCTATCCATGTGACCTAGCAGAATGATTTTGCAGTAGTGTCTGGAACAACTTGGTTACCACGCTTCTGTAGTTGGACAGAATGGAGGAGGGAATAGATCTAAATAGGTTAATGTACTTCTAGCTAGGGTGGTGGTGACAGTGGAAAATCTGATTGTCTTTCTCTAAGCAGATACATTCAGTTGAGTATCTAGCCCTAAACTATGGTAAAATACCTGTCTTAATAGATACAAATGAGTGCTAATTTAATGTTAGCATTTCTTGCCTATAAAAATAAGTACTTTACAGTTAACCATTCTGTATTGGAGAAGTGATTGCTAGTTAGGAAATAAGTAATCAGTCTAGTTTGTAGAATAAAAGATGAGGAATTGGTAAACCATGCATTGACTTGCTGTTAAACTATTTATATGCTTTTGTGTCAATGCTTTCCTTCCTAGCAACTAGACATGGCTGGTGCTCCTGCCAGTATCACTTGGAACAATGAGTGCTTCTAAAGGATGCGGTACAATTACTGCATATTAGGACTGGAGCATGTTAATTTGAGAGCTTGCATAGTGAAAAGTATTTGCAGCCTGCATATTCCTGAGTTTACCAATGGAGTTATTAGAAAGTAACAAACTTGCTCTTGATAACAGGGACTATTAAGAAACTGTACGCGCTTTCTCTGTGACATTTGGGACTGTTTCATTTTTTTTCTTAATCTTTTGAGTGAACTTGCTGTCAATAGATGTAAAATAAAACTGAAGTATGTTCTTCAAATACTGACTTTTTTCCCCTCCCTTTAAATAGGGTACTCCTGAATTTGTAACGGCAACAGAGTGTGTGCACTATTTTGAATGGAGGACCTTTGTTGCTTGTAAGAAAGACTTGTTTAAACCTGTGAAAGAGGTAATCTATATACTGTATATGCTAAGTTACTTTTCATACATGTAGCAATTTTATTCTAAACCCCCTTGCTGCCAAACAAACCTCAACAACTGATACAGGCCTAACTTCTTGATAGATATACAAAACATTTGTATGAACTTGCTGAAGCTGAGAATCTTAAGCAACTCTTTAAAGCACTTTTATGGTGTGTATGGTTATTCATAGTTAAAATCTTGTAAGAAGCTGGAGGAGAACATATTAACTTTAGGTGCCTCACTTTAGCCAGCATATTTAACCTTTCTTCTTTAAGTCTTCTCAAATACTTCAGCTTGCAGAAGTAAAAGCCTTTTCCAAGTATTTGGTTTTATATATGCCTGCTTGTAGCTTCTCCATACTTACATAGCATGAATTGCATGTAACTTTTTTGTTTTAGGTGCCTTGCTACGTGTTTGATGAAGATTTGAAGAAACATGACTTGAATCCTCTGATCAAAACTTCAGGACACTATTTGGTGGATGATTCTGATGATGATTCCTTGTTTATAAACATCTGCAGGGACTTAGGTGTGAACACCTGCTTGTATTGTTTGTTAGTGTATAAATTTCTGGTAGAATGGATGTTTTCTTGTGCCTCACTTGAGCTTGTCACACCAAAAACCTGTGTTCTAGGGCTTTCACTATTGTTTCAAGCTACTTCAGATGCTTAAAAAAATGCTTTCTGTGGACCCAAGTCTTACTCCAGCTGCTAGGCTGTTTAGATATATTCTTCTGGATGGACAAGGGCTGTTGGAGAAGTTGCTTTAAACTGAATTGAGTGGAAGAGCTTAGCTTGTCTTGTTGCCACTGCTTGCTTGATGTGCTATAAGACTAAGTGTTGTTAGCACTTTTTGTGCTTTGAACTTAATATAGCCTATAGAGAGCTATAGGCTGTAGTCCAGGTTGTTTCTTAGTTGCATGTGAATGTCCTGAGACATACCTAAAAGTGTTTAGGTGCTTGGGTGAGTAATGGTGCATATCCATGTCTTTCCAGTCAGTGTAAGAAATCGAAATAGCAAAATTGCTCATTTGAAATTCATTGGAAAGGCTAGTCAGCTGTTACTTGCACTGCTTTTTTTTCTGCTATATAGTTAAATGGGTATTTTTAATCTGTCACTGACAGCTTTGTTTTGCATGATAAAATAAGATAGTTTATGAGGAATCATTTCAATGTTGTGAAAAAACTTGCTTAGAGCACTTCCAGAAGGTGTTAGAGCTGTATGCACCCAAATGTTATACTACCAGCTGGAAACTAGCTTCAGGTACTTCTGTTAGGAAAGGATGAACTTACAACCCCAAGCGGGGCAACAAATACTTCCTCTCTTAGATAAAATACTTTCAATGTTGTCTTTCTAGTTTCACTTTATAATATAACTCAAAGATATTTTTAGAAAAGGGTAAAACAATGGAAAGCAAGTCCATGAATAAAACAGCAAAATACTTCATATAGAATAGGACTTAGAAACTAAATGTTGTTTTTCTATGTTCTATAACAGGAAGTTCAAGTGGAGAGACAGGAACCTGCCCTGCTGGCAGTGCGGCTTGCTTGTTACATGAAGGTCATGCTTATGACGTTGGTCGTCCTCAGGAACAACTGAAACTTCATAACAAAGACAGGTACTTAGTTTTTCTGGTTCTTCTATGAACACTTCTCAGTTGTCTGGACCAGATAAAGCAGTTAACTTCTAGATGATTCATCTGTTACCATCAGTATAATTTCAGTATTGTAGGGTTGGCAGGAATAGTTTCTTCAAACACCAACAGAGTGGAAGTTTGGGGCATCCTGTTGTTCTGCCATAACTTTCTCCTTCACTGTGAGATTGCTGTTTATAGAATTTTACAATTCTCAGAAACTAGGGCTGATTGATGTTTTCTGCCTTTGAGCAGAAGATTAAGTTCTGACTCCATCTGCCTGCCATCTGAGACCCTGAAGGAAAAATTTGCTTGCTTGACTGGGTTTACTCACTGCATTTGGCTCATTCTGCTTCCCAGGAGTACTTTAAGTTTGAGAATAGGTCCACATGTTGCCCTTCTGTATCTTTGCATCAACTATTTAATTTAACAAAGACTATTTAATTTAACAAACAAGCAGTGCAAGGCTGGCTATTCCTGGTGCTGTGGAACTGGTAAAAATTGTTCCCTTGATGCTGCCTGTCTTACTGAAAATGTAGCATGGAAAAAAGTATCCCATATGTGCTTCAGGGGACTTCGCAATCAAAATAATGATCTTGCCGATCATAAGATCATATAAGCCTGCTTATCATATCTGTAGGGGTCACTAATAACCTGTTGACTTTTATAGTACCTTTTTTTTTTTTTTTTTTCCAGATGCTAGTTGAAGAAAATGAGTAGAATAAGCTAAGTTAACAATGGAGGTCAAAGGTTTTGGCTTTTCAGTGATAGAGTTGAAAAATAGATATTTTTTTCAGTTTACAAATAAAACTTGTTATAGTCCTGTACGGTTCCCCCCTCAGCATGAAACAAATGGCTGAAGGGTTCTATACTAAAGTAAAAGGTTAAATATGAGGAAACATAATCTCTTCTCATAAGAAATTCTTCTCATAATTCTCATATCAAAGTGCAAATAATACTCTAAGAAGTGCCCAGCCCTAGGCTATCTTGTCTCTGTTAGGATTACTTGAGCAGAATGAATTGTATGCAATGAACCAGATTAGGCTCATCTGGGAAGGGAGCAAAATGTTTGTATTGAAGTCCTAAGGTATAGAGAGGCCAGCCAGTTAGAGGTGTGACTAACCTGAAGCAAGACTGACAATCTGTTAGATTCAGCAGAACAATAATACTTGGAAAAGCTTCACTGTGGTCTCCTTGGTTTCATGTCCAAGTCATCTTGCCATATCTTGGCACATAGTTAACTTGTTTCATTCTCCTACTGTTGCCTTGCCTGTTTCATCCTGGTTGCCTTACTCCTGTCAATTGGTTAATGATGTTTTCCTGCTGTCAATTCTGGGAGCAGGATGGAAAGAGACTATAAATATGAACGTGGTAAATTTTAGGAAATGTGATAGTCTTGCAGATTTTTGAAGTAGCAAGCACTAGTTCACCACATCTGCTCTCCAGCAATCTGAAAATAAAGCTAGAATGTTTTTGCAACTGTCAGCCAAGCTCCCACTACTGTTAAGGCGTTGAGTATTATCTTGAATGGGAAGCAAGAGGCTGCTCTAATAAGTCATTTTACTGCAACTTCCTTAACCTCTGTGTTGGTTAATCATGGGGATAAAGACATCCTTAAAAGTAACTTTCAGAATGGAGGTTATAGTGTATTCTATCTGGGTAGCTAATAAAGGGCAAATATCCCTCAAAGAGTATTTCCTTTTCTACCATGGATATTGTCTAATATATTTCTGGTTTGTCATTTTCTGTTTTTAGACTGGTACTCAGTTATGAGAGAATATATAGTGATGAAGAGAGGCCAGACTTCTGCCTAGGCCATAACCCAGCAGTAACCATCACTCTTGTTTGCCCATCAAAGAGGGGAGAAGAGGTAACTTTACTTTTAAAAGATTGGTCTTTAATTTCTGTGTATATTATCTTTTCTGAGGGGTGAAGGGAACAGTCAAGTTCTTCTGTCTTGCAGCTTCTTAATATAAAATACACTTCAGAAACAGGTTTCTAAAGCTTAGGATTTAAGAACTTGATAAAAATATTCTTCTGAGGTGTTTCTCTTGTTTTGGTAAACTTGGTTGTCCTTTTCTAGATTTGAAATTTTCTCCTGAGAGTAGACAGGATTTAGGACAATGTGCTCATCAGCAAGTCAAGATCTTTGCTGAGGATTAACTTTTTCAGCATCAGTCAGACTGAGCATGCTTAAAATGTTGTCTGCAACTTGTTTATTGTAAATCTGGCTTTCCTTGGGGAAAAAGCTAGTAAGTATCGTTGCTTGGCAAATATCTGTCACTTACTAAGCAGGCTCATGAACTCCTTTTACCTTAAAGTAAAATCTGTCACGTTAAGCCAGAGAGCAGTCTTTGCTGAGCATTGTTTTAGCTTAGCTGCAGTGTTTGGTTTTTTTCTGGCATGATGCCAAGTAATCTGGAGAACACAGCGCTCTTTAAATGTGACTGGAATGAATATTTCTAATACCGTGCCGTTTCACATTTGGATGGTTTTGCTTACAGGCTAGTGAAGGAGGAACTCTTCTCTGCTAGCTTTAGTCTTTGTCCCACGTCTGACCTAGACAGCTATTCATGCTTTATTCTTACCACTTCAGAAACAGATCATAGGCCTTTATCTATTGTTAATTTATAGTACTTCGCTATAGCTACATATATATAATGTGTGGTTATATTAATATTACTTGTCTCTAACTTCTGATGTCTCCCTGTGTGCCTGCCTGCTTTTTTAGTAGGTGGTGGAAAAACAGACCTGTGAAACAAAGTGAGTTCCTAAATTTCACTCTGAATTCAGGGAAAAAACTAGACTACCATAGTGCGATATTTCTGAATCTCTTGAAAGAATGGAAGACATCTGACAGGTGTTGACTAAGGAATTTTCAAGTGTGTCTTGGTCCTGATTTAGACTGAGGGAATCCAAAGTTACTGAAATGTCCATTGTACAGGAAGCTTACTTGCTGTTAGAGAATACTTGGTCTCTATTCCCTTGTTTGGACTCACATGAAAGGCAAATACCCTTCAAGCTGTGCTCAGTGATTTGGGCTCCAGTGTTCTCTAGTTTAGCTCACGTGTTAAGGAAAAGCACTTCTTCTGGTAGTCCTCTGGTAATGCTTGTTAGTCTATCTCTGTGTAGACTTCCAGTTGCTTGCCTCATACTTCATTATTACTAAGAGGTGGTTTATGCTCTTCTCAACCTAGTTCTGAGAAGCCAGAGACAATGTTTGCAGATCCTAAGCGATTTACAGGCGATCATTACTGACTCTAACTGAATGTGGCAGTTCTGCTTTAAAGATTCTATTTCATATAGAAGTTGCTATGCTTATTAGCAATTTTAATTCTATTTACTTCCATATCAGAGTGCAGGTCCCAAACTCACAGCAAAAACAAACTGCCGATACGAAATTGAGTGGGTTACTGAGTATGCCTGTCACAGAGATTATCTGGAGAGTAGGAGCTGTCTTTTGACTAATGAGCAACATGATATCTCCATTGACTTGAGACCACTTACTCAACCTTCAGGTAAACTTACTATTTTTCTTTTGAATGGTGTGTTACTAGCTAGATTCTCAGCTCTGTTTGAGGACTGGAAAAATATATGTGCAGATATGTGGGTCTTACCTGACCGGTAGCTTTTTAACTTTTATTTTTTTTTTCTTGCATCTGTTTTGTGTTTTTGAACACTTTCTCATTCAGGTTATGTCATGCCGTATTTAGCCAAAGATGATAATGAGGAGTATTACTATTACTTGAATATATGTGGGAAAACTGCTGCGGGTAACTGCAGGGACAGCACAGGATATGTTTCATCTTGCCAAGTAAAACTTTCAAGTAACCAGCAAAAAGTGGCAGGAAGATTTGAAAATCAAACCCTAAGGTATGTGTTTAAAAAAAAAAAAAAATCCAGGCTCTTTAACCGTACTTAGGTATCTAAATGATGATATTTCCTAGTCTGCTGCCTTTATGTAAGCAATATATGATACAAAATGGAAGTGGTTTTACTCTGCATTGTGTAGAAAAACTTTAACAGTGTACCAGGATAGCGTTAGTAAACAAAGGAGCAAAGGGAGTTGATAACAACCACTCAAGACAAGGAAGAAATTTTCACTGACTTCAGTGTCAGAGTTGCAGATTGTGTTGTACTGTCCCCTGCCTTCCTTGAATTGAGGCAACGGGGCCTCAGGATTAGATATTTTAGAAGTTCTATCCTCAGCTGGAGGAGGGCACTTAGTGTTGTCACAAGAGTGTGCAGTAATTGTATCCAAGACTTAAGAGGTCCAAAACTTCATGGTTTTAATAATTTGAAGATTCCAAGTGGCATTTTGGGACACTGCAATTTCAAAGCAGATAGTTCTCACAAGTCTATCACAAACATGGTCTGTCTTTCTGTCTATGAGTCTGTGAACAGTCTTCCAGGGAGTATGATTTCTTCCAGCTCCAAAAATAGAATGCAATAAGCTCAAAGGAAGAGATCTTCCACCAAAGCTGGAAGAGCTATAGAACACTGTTGAAACAGTGTACAAACTAGTGAGAAGAAAATCTGCGGATGTGAATCTTTTTTGCAGATAAAATGTCAGTATTAATGCTGATTCTTTAATAATCAAGAATATGGCTTCTGTAACATGGAGAACATTGCATGATTGTGTTTGATCCCATTTTTCTATCTATAACTGACTTTTTATTCAGATATTCTGATGGGGATCTCACTTTAATTTATCCAAATGGGGATGCATGTAGTTCTGGCTTTCAGAGGATGACCGTCATAAACTTTGAATGCAGTGAAACAGCAGGTGAGTGTAACAAGCTGACTATGCTCAGGGTTTGATTCCTGTGCTTGCTTTTTATTAGACTAATAGACTTTGTGTTCAAAGGAATGCATGCTTTGAGCCATGGTTAACACAAACTTTTTTTGAGTAAGCACTAATTTTGATAGCTGGCAAGATTGTGTACTACCTGTTGTGTAGTAATCCTATTCTAAATCTATATGCTGATTTATAAACTAATCCTGAACCATGAAAGGACCTGTTTTCTTAGTCTACAGTAAAGATTCGGGACTTAGTTTGCTTTCTTGTTTGCTTATTGCCAGTTCTCAACACCACTTTTCCCTCCTCTTCCCCCCACTTCCCGTATTGGAAGCCTAACATCTGTGTTTATCTTCACTGTTAAGGTAATGATGGTAAAGGGTCTCCAGTGTTTACTGGCGAGGTGGACTGCACCTATTTTTTCACTTGGGATACAAAATACGCGTGTGTTAAAGAGAAAGAAGATCTCCTTTGCAGAGTTGATGATGGGAGAAAACATTATGACTTATCACCTCTGATACGCAGTTCAGGTATGGTAGTATAAACTTTGCTACTTCTGTCCTGAATTTGCGTGCATCTCCATGGTTGTGCAATTCTCCTTAGTTGAACACTAGTCAGCTTTTGCTTTTCTTTGGTGTTCCAAGTGTGGCATTCAATTCCTTTTTCCCCAAAAGTGAGTGCCTTTTGAAAGCAGCGGTGTTCATGACTACGTTAGCTGTTGTCATCTTTAGCTGTTCTAAATGTGTGAGGGGGTGTGGGGTTTTTTAATGTGATAAAAGGTGTTTTGGAGTGGAAGGCTGGAATGATTAAGCAAGACGACTTGTTCTTAATGACTTTCTCTACTTCAGAGTTAGCCCAGAACTGGGAAGCAGTGGACAGTAGCCTTTCAGAGATAGGAAGGAAGCATTATTACATCAATGTCTGCCATAAAGTGCTGAAGAAAGGAAGAGCTTCCAGCTGCCCAAATGATACTGCTGTTTGTGCTGTGGGTGAGTCTCATACTTTTTCTCTCAAAGCTTGGCGCTGCCTCTGTAAATGGAATGCTGCTGCCCTTGAATAACTGAAGGCACTCAGGAAATAATAGTTATGAGCATATTTCCCCTATGCTCACAGACAGCCCAGAAGAAATGATGTAAGTAAGTAGCCTTTTCTAAACTAAAAAAATGTTATTACACTCTGCTCCTGGCTTTGTTGCATAGTTTGAGAGGTTAAAAACAAACTTAGAAGAATATGCTTTCTTTTGACTTTCAGTTGGCTAGGTCATATTATCTTAGTGTAAATTTCACTTCTTTCCAGTGAAACAAAAGTGATGTATTTAATCTCTTTACAGATAAACAAAACAAGAGCAAGAATCTTGGAACATATGTTTCTTCTCCTAAAAAAGTTGGAGAAAATATTCAGCTTACCTATTTAAATGGAGACAGCTGTGGCAATAACAAAAGAATCAAAACTGTAATTACTCTTGTGTGCAGACCAGGTGAGAATATCCACATCTTGTTCTCTGGGTCATTAAAGCTGTAGATTTAGTATGCTCAGGCATAAGTGCTAATAATATTATGTACCTTCATCTTTTATTTCTTTGTACTGCTTATTGGGGTAATAGCAATGTCACTGCAGCTATTTAGCTCTGTTCACCTTTTATCTAAATAAAGATCATTGAGTGTCTCAAATTCAGATTTTTCCAAACAAGGTGTAGGTATGTCTTAAGTTCTTAGAGCTCCATAAATACATGGAAACTGTTTAAAGTTAAATTATTTTTACAGAGCAGACTGGTTCTGAACTGAGATCAGATACTTGGACCTTCTTTTCCAATTAGTATGCTTTGTCTCTAAACCACTTGCAGTTTAATTAAGAAAAAAAATAGAAATTGTTCGTGTATAATAGCCTACAAGTTTAACCAGAGAAATTGAAAACCTGAGTTCTTTATCTCAGCCTGAGGGAGCACAATGCTCTGAATGTGCTAGCTAACAGAATCAGGTTATGCACTACTTTCTGATAAAGCTGTTACTTTGTAGCAAAATGCCAAGTTTGAGCACTCAAAGAAAATTCAGCTTTGATACTAATAGTACTCAGTTGGGGAGGGGCTGAGCTGAGTCTCTTCATGACTGTATAAACTTTTCTTATCCTGGGGAGAAGGAGATGTTTTTTCACACGTGAAGATTTTTTTTTTTTTTTTTTTTTGTTCAGTCTCTATTGTGAAGATGTGGTTTAACAGTTAATTTTGACACTTGGTGCTGGGCAAGGGAGGAGGTAGGAGGGGAGTCAATGTTCTAAGCTTTTAATTCGTAGTTCTTGTTGGTAGCCTAACTATACTGTCTGTGATGCAACACATTGCTCTTGTTATACCAGGTGATCTAGAAAGTGCTCCTATCTTAATGTCTGAGGGTGTATGTTCATATGCCTTTGACTGGTATACTGCTGCTGCATGTGTCCTGTCTAAAACTGAAGGAGATAATTGTCAAGTCTCTGATTCTCAGGCGGGTATGTATTTATGTTGGTTAAGTTGAAAGATTTTTGAGAGGTAGAACCTTTGCCATAGCACTGAGCCATCTTGCTGTGCAGGGACGAAGTAAGTTTGGCATAAGTCAAACACAGGAAGTTCCAGCTGAATATATGGAAAAACTTTTTTACTGTGAGTGACAGCCTTGGAACAGGTTGCCCAGAGAGGTTGTGGATTCTCCTTCTCTGGAGATATTCAAAGCCTGCCTGGATGCAATCCTGTGCAATGTGCTCTAGGTGACCCTGCTTGAGCAGGGGAATTAGACTAGATGATCTCCAGAGGTCCCTTCCAACCTCAGCTATTCTGTGTGATTTTAAAACTGCTGCGTCCGAATGTTGTAGGTGCTTATCCACATGCATATGAAAGGTCAGAATAGCATGAGCTTAATATTCATATACTGTGTGTATGTGTAGGGGAAATACACATAACTCGTTCCTGACTGTAGTAAATCTTTATGTAAGAACATACTGCAACTTGGACATATTGAGAGCATATATTTCTGGAAAAAAAATAATTGCATGAAGGGAGACTTGCTCAGAGGGAAGGTGAACTAGCTGCATGACTGGTAAATCAAGATCTATGAGATGGTAGGAAAAAGTGGAACTACTGAACTTGTGCTGAATAACACGTTGTCTTCCTGATTAGGTTTCTCTTTTGACTTATCACCGCTTTCCAAGAAAAATGGGCACTATGTGGTTAATACTACTGAATACTTGTTCTATATAAACGTTTGCGACCATGTGCCAGAGGAGTTGTGTCACACAAAATCAGCAGCATGCCAAGTAACGCAGAGGTGAGTAACTAGTTCTGTTGTCAGTAATAACAGACATAAAATTTGTGCATAAAATACTTTACCACCTGTAATACATTCAGGCAATTTGTGTGCAAGATAATTATGTGGTGATATAGTAATTATGCTGTCAGCTGTTTCAAGCAAAGTGCACACTTATGTGATTTAGTTTACAACTAACTCTTAGAGTTTAACGAGAGTGTACATTTGCTACCCTTTGTTAGCCATAGGTGCTTAAAGCTATGGATTAACTTCTGCAGCTATATCAGATCAACCCACAGCTCAAATTCAAGGTCAGCTGGATTTCCCGGAGAATTTATTGGCCTAGAGAAGCACTGCTACTCAGGCTAGCCTGCTTCTGTGGAAGAGCAGTTACCTTGCGCAGCAGTAGAGGAAGCAATCCAAGGTCTTAGAGCTTGGGTGTCGAGCGATGTTTCTGTTACTGGAAATGCTGTGCAGGCACAATCTCACTCTGTAGTGCTACTTTCTTTAGTTTGTAGGAGATCCAGCAAATCTGCTCTGTTTGAGATGGTATCTGTACAGCATACCAAGTTTTCAGGTCAGCCTGTTGCCAGAGGTGTGGCACAATGCAAACATGTGCAGTTGCTACTTCACTTGAAGTTAACTTCTCTAGCTAGGAAGAGTTCAATGCAGACCTTAAATCCTCCTGAGGAAAGGGTAGTTAAACTAGGCATGACAGAACCAGCATTAAATCAGAGTAAAGAACCTCTCTTAGACTGAAGCTGGATGCATGTAGAGCTAACAGCTTGTGAAGACAGATTTCTTAAGTGAGAAGACTTACCTAGAGCTTTGCTGTTCTCCATGTTTGCATGAAACTAGTTTGAGCCCAGCAATGAGATGCCTGCCATTTGAATTCTGCTCTGGAGAGTGGGAACATGGTATTTCTGTCACTGCTCTGGAGAATGGGGAGTTAGTGTCCTGAATATCTAAGCAAAGGACAACTTTGTTTCCTTTTTTCAAAGGACACTTGTTAATGTCTTAGTCTTGTGGTAGTATTCTGTCCTGTAGTCACTTATGTTTAATGGTATTTAATTCTTTTCTCTAATTAGTGTTTTCTGTGTAACTATATTTGTGTCTACTATCTTAAAAGACTTCTGAAGAGAATTTAATTTGAATTCTGTTCAGTCTCAAATCTACTCCTTCTTTTCTAGTAAGAATCAGTCCTGGAGTCTGGGACTACCTAGTTCCAAACTGTCATATTATGATGGACTGATTCAATTGACCTACAAAAATGGTACAGCATACAATGATGAGAAGAAAACACAGCGAGCTACCCTTATAACTTTCCTGTGTGACCGTGAGGCTGGAATAGGTCAACCTGAATATCAGGTAAGTAGTTCCAAATGAAGAAGAGGCTCTCCATCCTTAATTCCTGATGATTAATGTTAGTCAGTGCAGCAGAGATTCATGGATAGAGATATCCAGTATCTGTAGTGCAGACTGTGAGGAGAAACACTTATTCTTGTCATTGTGTAATTGCTTCTTGCGGCCATAAAGCTTGTCTTGCTCACTGGGCAGCAAGCTGTTGACCTGGATCCAGGTTCCCACTTCACTATTGTTTAGCCTCTGGGTCAAAAAACTACCATTACTTTTGATCCTCTGTAATTCTGGCTGGAAAAAAAACAATGTTCTCTGAGAAGGTACAAGCAGTAACATGGCATGCAGCACTTATGCTGTTTTGGTCCTGCTTTTAGAAAACCTTTTGGTCACGCAGCTGGGAAATAGCTGTTAATGGTAAAGAGCTACGCAAATCAATCTGAGAAAGTGTATCCCAAAACAAAGGGAAAACAGTAAGCTTAACATAAAGAGTAGTCTTCACTGGTTCACAAAGTAGTCTTTATAAGCCACACTGATCTATTGTGCTGTTTTTAGATAGAAGATCAGTATACCTACAACTTTAGATGGTACACGGAATATGCTTGTCCTGAAATACCACTGGAATGTATTGTGACTGATCCCAACACCATGGACCAATATGATTTGTCAAGGTATGAAAGCACCATAGAGTTTATTTCTGTGGGTCTGGCTTTTCTAGCCATATTCTGACTGATGGCTGTGGGGTGGCTAGCTGGTTAACACTAGGTGAAGTTGATCTCCTGCAGAGACAACACTAGAAACTTCATCTGTTTTAACCATCTTAACTGAAGTATCTTGAAATTAAAAGAATATTTCTCTGACTTGTGAGACGCATGCTGACATTTTTGGGTTGATTTTCTTAATAAAGCTCATTACTTTAACTGCACTCCTCCTTTACTTCCTAGGAGCAAATAAGAGGTTATTTGCAACATTTAAAAATGAGGGGAAAAGTTATCTTTCTGTAATGGCTTGTAGTTGCTCTCTTTTGAGACTTAAGAAAGCTAGAGAGAACATATGAAGTATGTATATCTTAGTATAGGACTTTCTCTCACTCAGCTTAGCGAAATCTGAAAAAAGAGGTGAAAACTGGTATGCCATGGATAACTCAAGACCAAGTGAACGCAAGAAGTACTACATAAATGTCTGTCGACCACTGATTGCTGTGCCAGGGTGTGATCGACGAGCATCAGTCTGTCAGATGGAATATCAGCTTGATCATGTGAGTAGCCTTTGCATCCCAGCTCAGATTTGGTTAGCTGACTGGATGAGATTAAGGATATGCAAGATAGCTATGTGAATTCAGTTTCCTTGGTGGAAGATACAGTGGTATTCTTACTGTTGGCATAATCAATGCAGAATGATAGATCTTCTAGTAGCTGTTGTCCTCTTAAACAAAACTTCAATTTTTTTTACGAGTACATGACTGTGGTGTCTTACAAACATGCTTCTTTTGTCTTATGTTGTGAGGCAGACAAGCTGTGTCTTTTTAGCCTCTTCCACCCTCTGTTTTGCATCTGAGCTTTTTCCTCTTGTATTCTGCTCGATTTTTGGAACTGAATCGCATTGGTAAAGGATGTATAGTTAAACTATTTCTCACAATTATCTAAAAATAAGAGCCATAAAACCACAAGATGAAATTCAAGTAGGATTTGAGTCATTTGCCTCCTGTTACTATAGAGAAGACACTTTTAGTGTCTTGAATACTACCTGTAATCACTTGCAATATCTGGAACATTTCACAAAACTTTAGGAGAGTTTCAACCAAATGTTTAGTCCTGTTTCCTATTAAACTGTCATATCTAACAACTGCAGCAACACTTAACAAATCAGTTATTAATCATGAAAAGCAGTACTGCAGACACCTGCTTCAGCGCTCTGCTCACATTTGTGTAAGCTGAGAAGCCTTCAGTCTCCAAGACTGCTACCATTACTTTTGGAACATGCTGCTTTTCGATGTTCATTCTTCAGGCCTGGATTAGACTGAACTGAATAAGAGTGTTTAAAAACTTGCTACCTGATTTTGAGCTTTCCTCTGCTTTGAGGAGTAGATTAAGCAGATGTGTGTGTTTGGGGGTATAGGGGGTGGCCTTGGGCTTCTGCTTTCGTATTTCTCTGCAGTGTAACAAGTTGTTATGCAGCTGTGTGCTGACAGGCTTAATGCTTTGCTCAAGGTGAGGGTTCAACCCTATTCAAGACTACTGGGCAAGTTTTACTAAAGAAATCACCAACCTATGTCTTAATCCCTTTTGTAAAATGGGGAGAATACCTTTCTTCCATGATCTTGAAAAGAACATCAGAGTGACTGAATGTGTACATCACCGTCATGATACTTGACCTCAATATTAGTTTTTGTAGTTCCTTGTTTGGGCTTGCATTAGTCCTCATTCTGCAAAGCTACTTGTTTTACGCATAGAGCAACACTGGTAGAATTTCACTACTTCATTGCTAAAATGATTAAAGTAGTTTCTTAAAAATAGGAAAATACCTACTTACAGCTACTTCATAGGTGCAAGATGAGGCTGTTCTGAGACACTACAGGCACCTTGTTGTAGAACAAAATTATCTATGGAGCTTGTCTTTTAAACTGAAAAGTATAGACTGGGTGAGAAATGCAAGGAGATCTCTTGAGCTCTCACTTGCTTTCACAACTCTTAAAGTTCTGTAAGCAATGTTATTGTGGTAAGTAGCTTTTTCTATTTGGGCTATATCTGTAACTGTATTTGCATGTGAATTTAAGAATCTCCGACATACTTTTCTTTTTCTAGGATTCTTTCTTTGAAGTCACCTCTATTAGTAATCTTGGTGTTGCCAGCAAAGAACTGGTAGTTGAAAGACGTGGTCACATTTCCCTAAGTTACACAAATGGCTCTGTATGCATCAATGCTGAAGGACAGAAAGCTGCTTACACCACCACCATCCACTTCACCTGTTCCAGAGGCACTCTTGTAAGGACAATTTTTTTTTCCAGTTTTTACTTTATTGTAGCAGGCTTTGTCATATAACATGAAGTTACATGAAGGTATTTGAGTAGGTTGTTTTTCACAGGGGAGACTTCCTGAACACTTAAAATGGAGATGAAAAACAAAGCTGACTTAGATGCCAGAGAGGTGTCCGACTCTTTCATCATAAATTTAGCACAACGGCTACAATCACTAAAACTGTTAGTTTTTAAACTAGATGACAGTGATATTTTCAGACTGGTCTAATTAGCATGAGAAATGCATGGGGACTTGAACTTAGCTGCGGAATTATACATGCATCCATTGCAGACCCCCTCAGGAGAAAGAACATTGTAAAGTGAATCTGCAGGCTTAGATTCTGTATCTCTGCGGCTTGTTGATTTTTGAGTGAGTTGTTATATGTTTAAAGCTTTAGCTGATTCAGCTTCGTATACTGAAGTTCAGATTGAGGGGACTTTTGGACAAACATACCTAGACTACTTTTTTGCTGATATGTAGAGTTGCAGGTATTCCTCTCAGTCACTTGATCTTCATCCTGAGAGGTATGGTAAAGATCTGTGACTCGCAGCAGTTAAACTGCAGCATTGCTTTTGCCTGAAAACACTGGAAGTTGTATATAACTTAACACTACTGTGAAAATTGGCTAACATGCTGTTGTCACTTGTTTGACTTTTTTCTTTTTTTCTCCACTCTGCTTCTCTTCCTTCAGTGGGCTATATATTAAGCCCTGAAACTCTCCAAAGCTTAGACTGAATCAGGGTCTGGTTATGCACGTCTAAACTCAGTATGTTATTTCTTAGAATTTATTGACATGCTAAGTATTTAGCTAGACGAAGTGTTCAGTTCTGTCTTGCAGAAGAGGGAGGAGGGGAAGTGAGATGGAAATTGTACATCTAAATCAAATACATGCTGGTAGTGAAGTCTTTTAGAAAAATAGTGACAACTGCTTATAAAGGAGAATCTCAAAGGTGAGAACATGTTGGTTCTTATTTGTCTTGATTCTGGTTTATTCTGTTTCCAGAGTAGCAGCCCACGCTTTATAGCTATTCAGGAATGTGTGGCAACCTTCTTATGGGAAACTGAAGCTGCTTGTCCAATCAAGAAAACAAAAGATGATTCTCAGGTGAGAAGAGGGGAGACAATTGTATTCATAGTCTCTACGTGCTGTTTTCTGTAGCACTCCTGCTTGCAGCATTTAAATGACTCTTGGGGAGAATAGACTACAGCAAAATCTGAAGTTGATTGTGATAATCAGTTTTATGATGCCTTCATGCTTTCTTCATAAAGTGTTCATGAAATACATAACCTCTGACCAAGGTCTTTCTCAGCTGTTCTCTCAAGAGCAAACAACTTGCTATGGCATTAGTAGCCTTCGTTAGAAGGCTACTAATAGAATTGAGTGTGTATGTAAGGATTTGCATTGTCCTTGTTCATATATAGGTCCATTGAATGAGACTTACTTATTTTTACATAGAGCTACTCACTTCCTTCTACTTTATAGATCTCAGTCACATTAGTTTGAAAACAGTCCTCATTTGAAACTCTCTTGCTCTTTGCTTAACCTGGTAAATGAAGCCAGCTAAATTGCACTTTGGCGTATTGGCACGTTGCTGATGCTGATGAACAACAATGCAAAAGAATTGAATAAGGTGTTGCTACTACTGGAGCTATGTTCTGGTTGCCCTAATCAAGTTGTTGCTTGGCACATAGGATAGCTATATGTATTAATCACTACCTTGGCACTTTGAACAAGTTAGAGGTAGTAGAACTTAAACAAGAAGAAATGGGGATGGAGAAAAATAATCTCTTTTTTTCTTGCTTTTCTTTGCAGTCCTGTTCTGTGCGAGATCCAAACAGTGGCTTTTTGTTCAATCTGCAGCCATTAGCTAATAAAAAAGGCTACATGGCTAGTGGCATCGGCAAGAAATTCATGGTAAGGATTCTAGTTGTACAGAGTGATGCTGTTGCATTTTTTCCAGTCTTAGCTGATGAAACAGAGCTTTGATTAAATCCTCTTAGGAAATTTAAGTAGGTAGAAAGCTCTGTACTAGGAGGAAGAATTGAGGTGTGTGTGTGTGTGCTTCCCCATGCCCAATGGTCTTAAATCTCTACCTTCTGGTTTTTGGGAAAGGTAAGACTGTGAATGGTTTTCCAATTATGGACTCTGCATCATACTAGTTTATCTGCTGATGCTACATGAGATGGTGTAAGCCTAGAAAGGGAAATAATCTGTCCTTATCAGTCGTCTTAATCTGACCTACATGTCTGATTACTCCTGGGCTGTCCACAGGTACTGCCATAGAGGTTTTAGTCTAAAAATGAACTTGCTAAACTACATCCTGAACTTAGTGGGGAGAATGTGTAGGCACCGTAAATTGAAAGCTAAGAATATTGTTCTTGTATAGCTGGCTGTCTTGCAGTCTAGAAGTGAGAGGTGTTTCATGTTTGAAGTTTTCTTGATGAATGAGTTGTTGCTGTAGAAACGGCTATGCAAGCCTAGTCTTTTTAACACAATTATTACTGTTCGTGCCCATTTTTTTTTCCAAAACTTTTAGCTAAACATTTGTGGACCCATGCCAGACTGTGGTAAAATCAATGAAAAACCAGCTGCTGGATGTGAAGCAGAAAACCTGACATCAGTGAGGATTGTGGAATTGGACAAAACCCTGTACCTATCTGCTGAAGGGTTTCTAACTCTTACCTATAGAGGTCCTCTTAATGTGCAATCAGGTGAGCTCAGGAAGCATGCACTGGAGTTTCACAATGACAGTGTACTAGCTTTCTGTAAACTGTCTTCATTCCTCCTATTGCAATTCATGCAATAAAACTGACTGGGTTTGACATTAGTCACTTAAGCTAGCTTGTGTAAAAACTTTAGGAATGAACTAAATCTTCATGTGGAATGGAAACTGTTTAAATTTCGCTAATACATGTGTATTTCAAAACTTTCGGAAATGGACCAAGTACAACACAAGATACTTTTAATTTACTTAGCAAGAAAAGGTCCTCTCTGTGTGGAGAAAAGGTTAATTGGTTTGGGAAAACAAGCAAAATGAACTCTTTTTTCCAAATGAAGTCTCATTGTTTTGAGATTTTCATGAATAACTCTCTAAACTTGTCTCATTGAAAAATGATCTCTCAAATATGGAACAGCATATACTGTTAGCTTGAATTTCTTGAGTAGATGTTGTAGTATCTCATATATACTTTGAATTTAAATCTTTTTTTGCAAAAAGTTTGAAAAACATGATGTTCAGCTTTTGCTGAACAATTAGAACAATTTATGCTGTCCAATTGGAATGAAACTGAGCTTTTACATAAAGGCATATGGCTACTTAACAAAGAAAAGTTTTAGGAAAAGTGGGTTTCAGATCCAGGAACCTTAGATGTTGCTGGATGTTCTTCTGTACAGCTTGTTTTGGTATTTAATGCCCTTTGCCCAGCTGTGATGTTTTAGCACCAAGTGTACAGCATAGAACGGGTGATTGAGCTGTCATGTATCTTTGAGAGTTTCTATACTTTTAAGTACTCTAGGATATGTCAGTGACAAATATAAACTTCCATATGCTCCTCGGATAGTGTCTTTTTTACAGGTGTTCTGGATCTTCATGTACATTGGACCAAAGGCATTTCAGTGGATGTAATTATGGTCTTGAAATTTATCAAGGCATTCTAGTCTCCTGTAGAAGAGTCAGTTGTAGTAGCTAGCCATTTTAGCCCAGGTCTCTAAAGAAGGCTTAAGTTCTTACAGGTCAAAAAAAGATACTTAAATCATAAGGTAGAGTTTTCCTTCAAGCAGTTTGTCATAAAAGCTGTTACAAAACTTTAAAGCTAAAACTTAAGCTTCAGTTCAAATATCCCTGAATGAGCCAGCGCTAGCTGAGTGTTTGTTTTACAGGGACATCTGACACATTCACAGTGACTTTCATTTGTAATGATTCATATCCTGGAGAGCTTAAATTTGTGCGTGAAGAGATAAACAGTGCACTGAACATCCATGATACTTTCTTTGAGTTTCACACAGCTCTGGCCTGTGCTCCTGCTCCTGTAGATTGCCAAGTTACAGGTAAGTACATAGAATTTGGGTGGGTCCCAAGTAAGATTGTGAAGGGAATAGCAGAAGAGTATGAGCTCTTATGAATGGAGGAGTTTCAGATGGAGATTTAGAATGTCTTTCCTGAAAATGCTTGGAGAAGGAGATGAGGTAGTAGTTGTTTTGGAGCAAAATTTAAGCTTAGAAAATAGGTAAAAAGCTAATATTCGACATATTAGGCTTCTTGTGCACATCCATACCTACTTTGAAAAATCCTAATGCTTAACTATGACCAGGTGCTGCTTCAGTCCAACCCTGAACAAGATGTGTTAAACTGGTATTTGGCCTGTGCAAAAATGTACCTGTGAACTGTGGAGTAGTACTTGTGGTAGCAACGTAAATCCCTAATTGTGAAGGGAAATCTGTTCTCTTGTTTTTGACACTTTCTGTAGAAACAGTACCTTCTATGGATGTATAATGCTGTTCTGAAAAACAGACTTTCATTGATGGATACACATTCATTCAAACTTGTACCATTTCAAACCCAATACTGCTGCAATTATCTAACAGTGGTGTTGCAACTTACTGTATGCACCACATATCTTTCAGATGCTGCTGGCAATGAGTATGACTTAAGTGACTTGAGCAAAGAGAGTGAGCCGTGGATTGCTATAGACACTTCAAAGGATGCAAGGAAGCAAACGTTCTTCTTGAATGTTTGCAAACCTTTACCCTATGTGCCTGGATGCCCTGGTAAGCCGAGTGGGAGGCACGTCTTAGAGCTTCTGGTGCAATACCTTCTAGGCAGAATGGCAAAACTCAGGTTATTTTAATGAAATTTCTTGCATCTTGCCTGCTAAGTTGCTGAGCTTGACATACCTTGTATTCTATGCAAGGTCTGTACAAGGCTAAAATAAGGCACCACAAACTCATATGAAAAGCAGTCCCAATATCATGACTCTTGCATATTGAGAATGTAGGAAGGCATTTGCGGGAAAATACGAAGGCAGTATTTGCTAGTATCCTAACTCTTCAGGAAATGGGAGAAAGTTAAATGTTGTTGAACTTCCTAGCTTGTAATGGAACCTGAATTGAAAAACTTGCAACATCTTATTGTGGCTCTAGCTTGTTTAGTTTACTTAACCTGCTGTTCTAGCATTTGATCAGTCTATGGGAGCAGGTAAGTTAAAGTGCATTTCTAACGAGTCCAGTGAATACAGGGCAGTGACTTATTCTTCTCAAGGGCTTTAGGCCTGCAATGACTCTAGCTACACTTTGAAAACTGTGTTCTGCTTCAAGTGTTTGAGCCAGCCTATTTTAATGTTCAAAGCTCTCCTGAAACAACTCCATTATACTACCTTATGATAAAGTTAACTCTTAAGCTGTCAAAACTTTGAACTAAAGTTTTTTTTTTTTTTTTTTTTTTTTTTTTTTTTTTTAATTCCTGTAGGTGGTGCCATAGGATCTTGTGTGAAATATGCTAATAAAAGCAAGAACCTTGGTGTCATTCAGATAAATCCTCAAGCTGCTACTGATGGGTCATTAAGCATTATTTACTTGAATGGAGACACATGCAAAGATAATCAACGTTATTCTACACGTATAATCTTCCAGTGTGATCAAACAATGGTAACTTTTGGTGCCTATAGCTATTAAGGATCTAAGAGCATGGACTTAATATATTAAAGCAGACATAGTTTTATTTTTCCCTTGGAATTAAGAAGATTTTTCTAGAAAGCAATATCTTATGTGTAGGCTTTTCGCTTGTCTTTCCGTACAACCACTTTCTTGATGCTTCGAACACAACACTGACTTTATAGTGTAGAATTCTGTTATCCACCAAAAGTGACACTCTGCTCAAAATGAGTACTGAAATTTGTTGATAAAGTTTTTAAATTGCATGTATGTTTAAAAAGACTTGTCTCTTTTGAAATTTGCAATGTAATTACTAGTAAGCTTTATGTGGCTTTTCTGTAGGGATCCCCAGTGTTTGAGCAAGAGGATGACTGTGAGTTTGTATTTATTTGGAGAACCTTGGCAGCCTGTCCTGTTCACAAAGCAGAAGGTAAACATATTTTGCTTTAAAGTATCAAGCAAATCTGCACAAGAAATACTTACTGAAATTAGACTTTCCTACGCTGCAAATCTTTTTGAAAAATTGCTGACTTATGAAGAAGAGGCTTTTCTGAATCATAGTCAAGTGAAGCTGCACATCTAACCTTAAAAATGCACTTAGGGAAGTCCCTTTGCCTATTATCCTATCTGTGGAAAGATGAAAGCAGTAATCAAATCACAGTGCTACTTTTGGGAAATTGCAGACAGACTTTACTAGTGGCTTGTAAATCTCAACAAGCGCTGGGTTTTATGAAAACAAGATTGATCCTTTGCCTGTTGGTCATTCCATGTTCTCTGCTGAAGACAGGAAGGTATAGTGTGAACTTGACCCTTATTAGATGATAGAGGAGAGATCAGAGAGGAGAGTATCAGAGTTTATAGTTGACTCTAGGATATGCAAGAGGGAATCAGTTGACTCTTAGATTGGAACGAAACTGAAATTCTGACTCTTAATTGAGATGAACTCAACAGGTAGTTGAGCAAAGCATGCGATACAGCCTGGTGGTTTTATAAGAGCTTCAAAATACTGAACCAAGGGTCACTTTAAAACTGAAGGTTAGATTAGTAGCAAGTTACTGCTGTGCATCAGTCAACTAGACCCTTAAAACTACCTTAAGCTGTAGTTGACAATTCACTTGATCAATTATTTGTTAACTTAGCAGACTTTATAACAGTTAAAGGCGGTATCCTCCTTTCCTACCTAGCACAAATCTTTATTGTCTTGTGACCTCACTGTTCTTTCCAGATGATTAAGCAAGTGCTGGACTTAGTATCTCTGGGTCTATCCTTAAGCTTCAGCCATGGTGAGGGAAGAGCCTGTGAGGTTAGTTTGAGATTATTTTTGAACTCCAGTGTAATTTTTTGCCTCTTGCTTTAGTGGCAATTATGAAAGAAATGCTCTGTTTATAGCTTAGTCTCACTGTTTGAGATCTTAGGACTTCCTCAAACAAGCTGCTTAGCTGGCCTAAAAGTTCTAGTGTCATGCCCCTAAAGTGTTGACTAATCTTTTTTGTGATCTTTGTCATGCCAAGAAGATTTAATTTTCTAAGCATACACAGCATAGTTTGTAGATACCACATTTTGTTTCAAATCTTTAACTTTTCTTTAAAGGAGATAATTGCCAGGTAAAAGATCCAAGATACGGTCATGTTTATAATCTGAAGCCGCTTTCCGATAAGGACATAAAAGTGAGTACAGATGAGTATGACTACTACTTCAGAGTCTGTGGAGAGATAACAGAGTTTTGCAAACCAGATTTTCGAGCTGTGTCATCATGCCAAGTAAAGAAGATGGACAGTACTTTCAGGAAAGTAGCAGGTACAGCACTTGAATTTGGGAAGGAACTTGAAGAGTGGGAGGATGGGCAGGAACTCCTTATATCATGCAGTAGCTTCAGTTACACCCTTGTTCCTTCTTATCTCATGAGATGAAGCACCTCAGCACTTTTGCTTCACATACAAGTAGAGCTTTATGGGTATTGTTAGTTGCGCACTTTAAAACTTCACTCAAACCGTACTGTACTGGAATAGTTCTCACTAAATAACTACATCTCAACTTTAAAGTCTGTCTTTCTATCAGCACTTGCGCATCCACTTTATTGTATGCGTTAAAGAAATCCTTGTAACTCTGCTGCCAGATGCTTTATATGAACTTGTGCATATATTGGATTAGCTGTTTAATCTTTTCAGTTTTTTTCTTTTAGGCTTGGCTACAGAGAAACTGACTTTCAAAAATGGTTTAATAATGATAAATTATACCAGTGGAGAAAAATGTCACAAAATATACAAACGTTCAACAGCTATATTATTCTACTGTGACAAGACTACATCAGAGGTTAGTTTCAGAACACACACTTCGTGTACATACCGTCCTTCAGGGTTGCCCTTCCTTTAATGTATAGGAGGGTGAGGTGAAGAACACAAACTAGCTTTCTCTGAGGACTGCCTAATCATTTGCAGATATAGGCTGTAGATAGGAAGTTCCTGTGAGATAATAGAATCATCACCAAATGGTAGTTTGAATTTCCTGTTTATGGAAAGTACCTTCCCCATGCCTTGGGAAAGCTGTAGTATGCTATTCTTTTAAGGGATAACTATAGTTAGCAAAGCTCTTTCAGATGTTGAGAAGAGATAGTCTCTCAGAAGTAAGAGCAGTCCTTTTGTAAAATGTACAAGCTAAGAGGATGAATCTGCAGGAGAACAGGTACTACATGGTCAGAACAAAATAAGGTAGTTACTCTTCATTTTTAGTATTTCTCTCTGTTCTTGAGCTTTCCTTCCTGTTCTTAGTGATGTGTAGGGTTACTTCTACTCTTCCCCCTCGTGACTTCATGGAGGCAGCAGTGGCTCCTAATGTTGCTCTGTTACTTGAAGTGTGCATGTGACTAAACCTAGGTTTGGAAGAAGTCATACTTTCAGTTGATCAGAGACATGGTACCTCTCTAAGAATATGTAAATACAAGTTCCTGAATCTTTTTAGTGGGAAGACTGAGACTTCTTGGTAGTTCTCATATGTTTAAGTGAGAAGTAAATTTCTTAATATTTTTTCTTTCAGCCAATGTTTTTGAAAGAAACTCCAGACTGCACATACATGTTTGAATGGCACACGCAATATGCCTGCCCACCTGTTAAATCTACTGAATGTTCCTACAAGTAAGTCTAGTTTCTATAATTTAAATTGGGACTGTGTGGTGACCAAAAGAAACAGTCTTATTGCAATTCAGTGCAAAGCTGCCACTTTGGCTATTGTTTTGACATAGCCAATTACCAGCTAACCTAGTATTCAGTGCTAATAATTTTAAGCATATTTTTATAATGCAAATGTAATATTTGACCAAAGAAAAACACTAATTCTTAGAAAATACTCAAAGACAGTATGAAAGTGAACTGCATGGGGGGAGTTATTGGTGGTTGAACTTTGAATATATTTGTTACAAGTGTTTAGTTACTATTTAACTAATTCAAACAAGAATACTATTGCTGTCTGCCTGGAACTTTCATCAAACAAGGTTATGCTGGGGAAAAGGTTATCTACTATTGTCAAGACTAAGTATTAGCTCATTAAGGTTTAAATAGACAAGGTCAAATGCAGCTAATAACTGACTGTGGCATGGTGATAAGTTTCTACCCTAAGGTAAAACAGTCTACTATAACTGTGCATTGCGCTTGGCATGCACTGAAAGACTGCATGCTTCAGTGACAAGTTGAATTTTCCCTTGCATTGGCTGTAGGCTGTGTGCACATTGACAGTTACTGTGAGTTGGCTGAAGCAGTGATTTCTCTCTGTACTGAATTTGAAGTTTTGGGGAAGTGATGAGACTGGTGTAGACTTCTTATCCAGTGTGGTACTTTGTAGAGTTACTTATATTTAACTTTATTGTAAGTTACAGTGTTTAAGCTACTAGATTTAAGAGACTTTTTAATGCCTTTTCATTTAAATTTTTTACTGCCCTTCTTACAGGGACAATGAAGGAAACTTCTATGATCTTTCGTCTCTGACAAGGCATAGAGAGAATTGGGAGGCTATTGCTCTATCTGCTTCTACACAAAAATACTACATTAATGTCTGCACATCCTTAGTGCCATATGGTGCTGCACGTAAGAACAAAATAAAAATATATTCTAGCTGTGGCTAGAGGAGCTGAATGATAGAACAGTGGTGCTACTTATTGTTCTGAGTAAAAGACTATGAGGCAAAGTATGTGGAAGGAGTTGTCATGTGGAAGGAGTTGTCATCTGAGTAGCAAGGAAAGGCTAGAATGTCTCCTATGACAGCTTCAGCACTCTAGCTCTTCTCTCCTGATTCCAAGTCAGTTGTAACTCCTAGATCTAAAATCATTTTTGAAGCAAGATACCTTGAATTTTTGTCTATGGCATCTTCTGAGACTGACCCTACTTTTGTGCAGTGGATGCCTGAGTACCCTAGTAGTAGCTGCCACCACTTTGGGCATGGCCTTGAGTGAAGTGAGGTGGCTGCTGACACTTGTGTTTTTTGAAAAAAGCACTGTGGGTGTGGTTTAGAGGGTTGCTTGAAGACAGATCAGTCATGACATACCCAAAAGTGTAGTAATAGAATTTTATTCCAGGCAGGAAAGTCTTAACACATGGAGTTAAGATTTGTTTGTTCGTCTGCATAGGATCCTGTCCTTCTGATGCTGCTGTCTCTGTTGTGGATGGTGCAAAATGTACAAGTCTTGGAGAAGTAGCTGATGGTCCCCGCTGGGAAAATGGCATTTCTATTCTGAAATATGTTAATGGAGAGCTGTGCCCCGATAAAATTCGCAAGAAAACAACAATATTGCGCCTTAAATGTGATGAAAACAGAATTGTAAGTGTGGTCCTGCTGGCAGATTTTTGCCTTTTTATGAGTTGTATGCATTAGTGTGTTTCGGGGAGAATGAAGAACAGTTCATACGCATTTCCAACCTAGTTGTCTGTCAGTGGATGGGAGGGAGCTTATGAGCAGAGTGTGGGGTAGAGGACCTGAACTTTAGTTGAGCAGTTTGTAAGAAATTGCTTGAATAAAATCTGTGGTAGCGGACTGTGCATTTGTAATAGCTTCAACTTGTCTATTTAAAAAATGAATACCTTAAGAGGAATTTAGAGCAATAAATAATGCTACTGACCGTGTAGTTTTTTTACTCTCGGTTACACGTCTGTGTGCCTTGACATTAAATCTGTTTGATAAGATGTCTTCCCTTCACCTTTTGGGCCTTTTGTTGCCCGAGTAGACTGTCCTAACAGTTTTATTGTTCTTGACAATGATTCTGTGCTGTCTTGTACGAAGTAGCCTCAGTTAATTACTGTAGACTTGAGTTAACTCACTGGAGCAGGGTGGGATATGAAAAGTCCTAAGAATGGCATTTGAACTGAACTAAAAGCTCAGGGGCAACCCTGTAGCATGAAATCTTACTTTATCGCTTTGTAGATATGTAGCTCTCTATTGATTCATACTTAGGAATCAAAGCCAGAACTTATAACGGCCATTGAGGATTGTGAATATACCTTCTTATGGTTCACGGCTGCTGCGTGTCCTCTTAAAAGCAATGTGCAAAATGACTGCCGGGTAACCAATCCTGCAACAGGTAAGGAAAGGACATGAGAGTTTTATGTGCAGAAGAGGCTGCTGGGAGCAGCACTACTGCATTCCTCATCTTGGGGAGAGGGGGTTATTATAGAAGAGCAGTGTGGCAGATCACCTCTGTATAGTGACTAACAAGCTGGTGGGTAGAAATATCTTGTAAGGTACTACTGTGTTGCCCTTTGAAAAATAAATGGTCTGTGTAGGGAGTTTGCTATATCACTGTCCAGAAACTAGTTTTTACCTCTAACAAAGCTAGACAGTTAAGAATTCATAAGTTAGCAGGCTAGAGAGGCTGGTTGACTTTGCTACTAAATGAAGTTATTGAAAGCTTTTAAAACAAATCTTGACTTTGAATCTGTAAAAAGATTGAATTATTCTCTGATCTGCCTGCAGGCCATCTCTTTGATTTGACATCACTGAAACGAGAGTCTGGCTACATGATCTATGATTTACACAACAGAAAAATTGAGTTGAATGTCTGTGCTGAAACTAAAAGTTCATGTGCTAATGGAGCTGGTAAGCATCTCATCCTGTCTGGTACTGTAATTGCAGGCTATAGAGTATCTGTGGAACTACTTATGCTCTAGTCTACTGTAAAATTTAAGAGGCAGGTTTTACTGAAAACATGGACAGAGTGAAGAAAACAGTTGTGTGGTTGAATCAACTAAAAATCTAAAAATATTCTAAGAAATGGAGCAATTATTCATATCATTCAATTCCTAACCTTAAGTGGGCTTACTTTGTGTTCACTTTATGTGAATTGGTGGGTATTCATACGGATCTTGAAGACAAAACTGTAGACGCTACTGCTGCACCCCTTGGCTACTATCAAAAGGGAGTAAGGTATGAGCTTATAACTGGAGTGAGCAGAGGATGCAAACATTGATGTATAGTGATCTATTGCTATAGTGCATTTATGTTCAGGCTTACGTTCGCACTTCAACCCCTTGCCAACTCTTGTAGTGTTTTATTCTGTTTTAGACCTTTCTGAAACTTCACTAGAAGCTAACTTGTACTTTAAATTTCTTGCTGGTCATGGCAGGTTGGATGGTCCTTCTCTCAAATGAATATGAGACAATATTTAAGCATTTTTAAGTGCTAGGATAAGGCTATCACATGAATTTACAAGATTACCTTTTGCATATTTACAAGAAAATACTGTATTGATTTGATTTTTAGAGGCAACAATAAAATTTATATATAATCTTGGTTGAGATTTAGCATTAGTCTCCTAGTTTTCAGAGACATAACAGAAAACTATGCTTTGTGGTTGTCTAAACATGTATAGTTTAAAGCATATGTAGCATACATTCAACTTTTTAACGAAGTTGGAAAAAACAGTATTTGGACTGTGTTTCAGTGCAGCTCAGTTTAATAGTTAGAGTGAAATAGCCTTTCCTAGGAAAATAAATGGAGACTAAAACTTAACTTCCCTTCCTTTCAGGATTGGAGGGGGCTGGGAGGAAGATAGGAAAAAAAACTCCTACAATTTATGTGTGTTACTTTATACTATTTAAAGGAATGTTGTAGAAATGTTTGATCACTTGTCCTGGCAGAAATGTTTAAAATTGTATTACTGTGCTAAGTTAGAGGAGAACAGGCAAAAAAAAAAAAAAAAAGGGGGGGGGGGATTTGGAAAAAATTGCTTTTCTCCTTTAGACATCCTGTTTCATGCAAAGATCATGTAAGGTAGTTGTTTAGTATAATTTGGAAGGGTGGTTGATTTACTTTGTCTTTTTTTGTTGTTTACACTTAAGGTGTCTGCATCACTAGTGGTTCAAAAACAATTAATGCTGGAAAATTAAATAAAACTTTAACTTACGAAGATCAAGTGTTAAAGCTTGTTTATGAAGATGGAGATCCTTGCCCAGCAGACCCTGAACTGAAGCATAAAAGCTATTTCAGCTTTGTTTGCAAGTCTGATGCAGGAGATGGTAGCTGGCCTGTTTTTCTGTCCCTTGATGAGCAGACATGCACTAACTACTTCTCTTGGCATACTTCCTTGGCTTGTGAGGAAGAGGTAAGAACTACTTCTAGAAGACATTCTTCTGTGGGACTAAGTTTCCAGTGGTTTAGGCATAGTAGCAATGTATGTTTTAAAACTCTTGAGCGTCAAGACACTTTCTGTAGCAGAGGACCCAAATTAATACAGAACATTCTTCAATGGGACTTCTGCAGCAGAGATGAGTAGTACTGGTCAAAACTTCTGGTGAACGTGGCGAGCAAGTTAATGCTTAACTATTTAGATCAACCTTTCTGTGAATCTGCTTAACTCAAATGGAAGCCTTAGGCTGATTTGGGGAGGTTCATGGTTAAGATTCTCCAACACAGTGGTTGAGGTTAGATTGAGCTGAGGATGGAGATCTGTGCCTAAGTCTACTTTGTTTCCAAGCGAGTATCTAGAGGCCAGGCAAATGGGATCAGGTTTGCTCAGTACTGTACGTGATTTGATCAATCTTGATAGCATGAGTTTAGAATCTGCCTTTGCCCTGTAAGGTATGCTGTGATGTATTTATTTAGTAAACTGTAGGCCAACTGGTATTGCAGACAAAACTTTGAGCTGCTCTTATTTTAGCTGGTTAGGCTGTTTCTGGTAGTGGGAACACAGTAAAAGCCAGCAAAAGGTAGGAGTGTAAGGTTAAATGGCTTAAGATAGTATTCCCTGAGCTATAGGATAAGTTCAGGTCAATTCTTAATAGCACCTGAACAGTACCTTTGTGAATCAGTGCAATCTTGCTTTGAACTCAGTCATGCTTTGGGCTTCCTTAAGTGAAACGTTCACATGAAGAAAGCTTTGTTAGCTACTTCTGTCAAAAATTTTCTTGCTACTTCAAATACTTGTGCAGAGAATGACTGTCTAAACTGGCTGAAAGGCAGAGCTCAGAGGGTTGTCATCAGTGGCATGGAGTCTAATTGGAGGCATGTGGCTGGCGGCGTCTCCCAGGGCTCAGTACTGGGTCCCATCCTGTTCAACTTCATCAGTGACCTAGATGAGGGGATGGAGTGCCCCCTCAGCAAGTTTGATGATGCTACCAAGCTGGGAGAAGTGGCTGACACACCTGAGGGCTGTGCTGCCATTCAGAGAGACCTGGACAGGCTGGAGAGCTGGGCAGAGAGGAACCTCCTGAGGTTCAACAAGGGCAAGTGCAGAGTCCTGCACCTAGGAAGAAATAACCCTAGGCCCCCAGCTGGGGGCTGACCTTCTGGAGAGCAGCTCTGCAGAGAAGAACCTGGGAGTGCTGGTGGATGACAGGTTGACCATGAGCCAGCAATGTGCCCTTGTGGCCAAGAAGGCCAATGGTCTCCTGGGGTGCATTAGGAAGAGTGTTGCCAGCAGGTGGAGGGAGGTGATCCTGCCCCTCTACTCAGCTGTGGTGAGGCCTCATCTCGAGTCCTGTGTCCACTTCTGGGTTCCCCTGGACAAGAGAGACATGGAGCTACTGGAGAGAGTCCAGCATAGGGCTGCAAAGATGATCAGAAGGCTGGAGCACCTGCCCTCTGAGGAATGGCTGCGAGAGCTGGGCTTGTTTAGCCTGGGGAAGAGAAGACTGAGGGGGGATCTTACCAATGTATAGAAGTACCTGAAGGGAGGGTGTCGAGGGGAGAGGGACAGCCTCTTTTCAGTTGTCCCATGTGACAGGACAGTGGGCGAAAATTGAAGCACAGGCAGTTCTGCCTGACCGTGAGGGGGAATTTCTTCCCTGTGAGAGTGACGGAGCACTGGACCAGGTTGCCCAGAGAGGTTGTGGAGTCTCCTTCTCTGGAGATCTTCAAGGCCCGCCTGGATGCAACCCTGTCTAACGTGCTCTAGGTGACCTTGCTGAGCAGGGAGGTTGGACTTGATGATCTCCAGAGGTCCCTTCCAACCTGGCTGATTCTAAGATTCTATGATACTGGAGAGAAGACTTTACCTATATATACCACAATGCACCTATAAATCCGTACTGCATACAAACACTGTGTTCTCCAGCCTCCTAACTTCATTTAGTAATTGTTTATGCGTTTTGGACTGTTTTTTTGGTGTATCCACAGTGACTCTAGATATTTCATGAGTAGTGATGTCTAGGCAGTGATGATCACTTGTCCTGAAATTGAATAATAATTTTTGTGCCGTTTCTCCTTATCTAACACTTAAACAAGAATAAAATCTTTAGTATGTTGTCAGTAAGCTTGTGCACTTTGAGAATGTATTTGAAATAACTTCTGAGGAAATGCAGTACTTAGGCCATCAGCTTATAGTGCAGTAACTTTACCCTGTTACAACCAAGCTTGTTTATTGGAGATGGTCCCATGCTGGGACCCATGGGGACATGCTGGAGGTTGCATGTTAAAGTTTTAACTCCTGATGTTATTCTGGTATGGACTCCATTTCATAAGCATGCTTTTAAGAGCTGGACTCTTTCATGTGCTTCTTGTGGATGCTAAGTATCTGTAGCCAAACAAAAATAGCGACAAGTGCTGCTTAACTTGAATCAATTATGAGACTTAAGTGCAACTACTCTTCACTCCTGGTGATGACAAGCATATTTGTCTCTGTAAAGTGGATAGCAATGAAATATACTTTTTTTTTTTTTTAATAGGTTAAATGTTCAGTGTTGAATGGGAGTTCTGTTATTGACCTGTCTCCTCTGATTCATCGCACTGGATATTATGAGGCATTTGTGAATGAAGCTGCAGTGGATGCTTCTCCGGACTTCTACATTAATATTTGTGAGCCTCTCAATCCTATTAGAGATGTCAGTTGCCCACCTGGAGCAGCCGTTTGCATGGTTCCTGTTAATGGACTACCAATAGTAAGTATTATGCCTGGAAACATTGGAACACAAACTTCTCTATGGACTTTAAAAAATATTCTTCCCCAGAGACCTGATTTGAGCTGGAGCTTGGCAATGGGAGAAATAAATGGAGTACTAAATAAAAACTTACTCTGCAAAATTACCTTTCATCTCTCTTCTCTAGTAAGAAGTACTTATACATCCTGACCTCCTAGTGATTTTTGGGAGGTGGGAGATTCCATGATATTGCAGATTGTTTTCAGTACATGCAGTGACAAATATGAAAAATCACTGTAGAAAACTTTCACTTAGTGTTGCATGCCAAGTACTGAGCCTGTGAAGCAAGAAAAAGCTGCTTAGTTTGCCATTCTGAGGTGCAGAAATAGTAATTGATTCCATGACAGCTTGTCAGAACTATGAAGAAGGATATGTCCTAGCATACTCTGATAGGCGTTTAAGTCTTTTCATGAAAGTATTGACAACTGCATGAATAACGAGCCTATTATTGGAAGCTTGTTGTTTCACTGAGAGATACTGGAGTCTCTTACCTTTTGAACTCATCTTTGCAGGCTTTAAAAGCACATAAAAATGGATTTAGTTTTCCATGAACTTCTACATTGACCTACAGAACTTACTCCATCATTAAACTGTGTTATTTTCAAGTGATATGTAGCTATTTTGGCCCAGTAATCTAAAAAATACCACCCATAAGATGCAGAACCTCCGTGGTTTGTTGAGCTTAATCAAGGGTTGTTTTGAGCTGTCCAACTCTTACTTTGATATATTATTTTGAATAATATGTGCTTTTGAAAAGCTGAACGGATCAAACATTGGATTGATCTGAATCTCTGGGTTGATCTGAAATCTAGCAGTTCGTCTGTTTTAAATGCGTATTTTTGCTTGTGTAGGATATTGGTCGTGTTACTGAACCTCCCAAGATAAATGAGGCAATGAATGAAGTTTACATCACTTACAACAGCACTACTCCTTGTGAAATAAACAACAAATTGAACTATACTTCTCTCATTGTATTTCATTGCATCCAAGGAACTAGTATGGTAAGATGTCTATGAAAAACTTATGTTGATCCTGGAGCACATTGGAAAATGGTAGTAACCAATGAAAATGTTAGCTTTGCATATAACTAAATCAAGAATTTATTTCTAGGTTGTAAGAATGGATTAACAAGCTTGCCTTACACTTGAGCAAGGAAAATGCTTGGTATTTATAGTCTTAACTGAGCAAAATTTCAGAGTTACATCAGTTTGGGAGCAGCTGATTATGATTGTTTTGGGGAGCAGATTCCACTGACGGAATGTACTAGTTATTTATTGTTGGCATTAAACTTGATGCTATCTTGTACTATGCCTTGATCCAAAAGTGTGACCTTTTGCTGTAGGCTAACACAATAACTTTTACACAGTTATATGGATTTTTATCTATGAAATATTTGCCCTATATTATAACCCTTTCTATAGTTATATGGCTTTAGAAATTTACTTTTAGATACTTAATTTTTGTTCAGGGCTGACAACTGAACACTGCCTGTATAAACCTAACGTCCTTAATTTCTTTGAATGGTTTGTTTAACAAAAGCAGTAGAGAAATCACTTTGACTGACAAACTAGAGCTTGTTGGAGGTGATCAGTGGAACCACTGTCTATCAACATGGGAAATGAGCTGAAATGTGGACAGCTGTGAATATAGCACAGGCTGCACCTATATTTTTATTTAAAATATGATGACAAAGGAAACATTCTGTCCTGACCTGAATTTGGTGAACTCTTTAAAATGTTCCCTACCATGGATTAACACAGCACTTCAACATTATTGTTCCTACTTTCAACTAAGATAAACAGAAATCTTTATTAATAAGAATTTGCCTGCTTCAGTTTGAGTGTTTTCTGAAGCTAATTGGAAAGTACTTTACCTGCAGCTATTTAGTACTGGTGATTATACTGAGGCAACAAATTAGCCCTGCCATTAGTGAAATCTAACGTTAGTAATGGAGGTTAAGTTTTATTTTAAATATACCCATAAAATAAAACCTAATGTCTCTTGCTATGGTATTTGGCAACAGGGCAAGCCAAAGATGATAAGGAAACTTGGCTGCAATTTTGTGTTTGAGTGGGAAACTCCATTTGTGTGTCCTGATCAAGTAAAAACTTCAGGTTGCTCTGTGACTGATGAACAATTACACTACACTTTTAACTTGACCAGCCTTTCTGGAAGATCATATAAGGTAATGCATTCTGGTGATGTGATCATATTGATCATCATGATCAACAGTTTGAAGCTGAAGCAAAGGGTTTGACATTCCAGGGTGTGAAAGGTGACCGAAGATCATACTGCACCTTTAGTCAGTGTTTGTATTTGTTTGCCCTCTGGTGGTGGTGGTGGTGGGGAAACCCATTAGAATGCTGGCTTTTTTACTTTTGAGGGGCAAATTCAGTAGTGCCCTGATGGGAAGGGATTCTACCTCTTCACCTGAGGTAGAATCCTAACTTGGCCTTGAACATGTAAGTTCTACTGAACAGGTTATGCCCGTGTCCCTGTGGGTATACTTGCTCTGCAAGTTTGCCATATTAATGGAGACCAGCCTTGTAAAATAAGTTCTGATTTCTCCACCTGCATTTTGCAAATATTGTATGAGACGTGGCTTATAAAGTCCTTGGGCAGTGCTTTGTCAGTATTGATTGCAGGCTGTAAGAAGCTCTCTTGTTCATTATGCTTCTGGATGCAGGCACAGGTGCTTTCTGGATCCAGCAGTTACCATATTGGTGTATGCAGTAAAGCAACAGACATGCCCCAGGGGAAATGCAAAGATGGGGCTGTGTGTCTAGTCTCAGAAAATGGTGTGTCATCCTTCGGAAATATAAAAGAAATGAAAATGGACTATAGCCATCAGGATGAAACTGTCATCTTGCGGTATACAGGCGGTGATCAGTGCCCTCCAGGTGAGATCAGCAGATTCACTCTTCACTGTAAAGACTGGTCAGCTTTCTTAACCTTGATTCTGGCTTTGTGATAATAAGAAGGAAGCAATATGAGTTTCGCATACCTAAATAAAAACATGTAGTCCTGCTAAATCAAATGCATTTGATTTATCTACAGCAGGTATCTGCTAAAAGAGTACAGCTTTTCTGTAGGGATGATTGTAACTGTATAATACATCCTAGTACTAAATTGCATTTTTAAATGTTTGTTCTCTGCCTTTGCCTCATGACTGTTCTTAAATAATATGGAAACGCAGGCTTCAGATGTGGTCCTGGCTCTGGATGTGCCTGCTCTTCCATTGCCTGTTACTAAGTGGATGTACCCTTCTTTCTCAGTGACTGAAGAAGGGGAGCTTTGTGTGTTCCCCTTCAAGTACAAAGGGAAGAGCTATGAGGAATGCATTACAGAAGAAAAGAATAGACTATGGTGTGCTACAACTGAAAACTACCAGCGAGATGGAAAATGGGGGTTTTGTAGCAATGGTAAGGACTTCCTATATTTAATGTGCAGTGATCTCAGTTAACACTGAGTTAGCCTTTATCTGTCTGGGGCAAAAGACCATTGGTGTAATGTGATAGGAGGAAAGGATGAGGTGGGCAAGGCAAGGGAATATATGGGAGGAACTTTATCCAAGTGGATGAGCAAAGTAAAAGGAAACACCGAAGCCTTTAGAAATGGAGGTTTCAAGTCATAAGTGGTGAATACTCCTCCTTGATGGAGGTCATTCATCCTGGAAGCAAGCTTTGCACAACTTTCTAAAAGGTATCAAAGTTAAATGGGTGTGACATAGCTGTCGTCTTCCCTAATTTAAGTCTCAACTGTGTTAAACGACACCCGATTAAAACTTCTGCTCCTGTGTTAGAATTACAACACTAAAATCTATGCATACCGGAAAACCTCTTGAAAGTTATTTTTCTACCTCTCTCCCTTTAGCAACTGGAAAAAGGGAATCTACCATTATCTTCATGTGTGATGAGAATACTGGCAATGGGAGTCCCCGCCTTCTGAGTGAGACACTTGGCTGTGCTGTGACATTTGAATGGAGGACGCAGGCTGTTTGTCCTCCTAAGAAGATGGAGTGCAAGTTTGTCCAAAAACACAGAACTTATGACTTGAGAATGCTCTCTTCCCTGACAGGATCATGGATCTTTTTCCACAATGGAAACTCGTGAGTAAATCCCAGCTTGCTAATCAATATAGCAGGAGCTGTAAGATGACATAGAACTTGTTTTGCTCCTTGTTCAGGGTCTATTTAAGCTTTTCAGTTTAAGTTGCTGCCACTGTGTGAAAATTGTCAATATTTAATACTGCATGAAATTATACAAAAAATAAAGGAACTGCTTTATCTGAAGAGGGTAGATACTTATGGCAGTCATCCTCAGCCTCTCCCTCTATTAGTAAATTTTTAAAGAGTAAATAAGTTTAAACTAAAAGCTTCTTGAAGGCTTTCTACTTAAACTATCTTACTGAAGTCACTTCACAGTATAAATGCATTTTTTTGGATACATAATTAAGGTAAACATAAATCTTGACTCCCTTTTGAGGTTGACTCAAACTTCAGACAAAATATGCCCTTAAATGGGTCTTGTTTCTCCTGCTATGAAGACTGAAACACATTTTTGGAGGAAAAAGATTGCCAGTATCAGCTTGGAGGAAAATGTAAAACTGGAGCCAGACTCTTTTTCAGTGGTGCCGTGTGACAGGACGAGAGGTGACAGGCATAAACTGGAACAGAGGAAGGTCCGCCTGAATATGAGGAAGAACTTAGTTACTGTGGGAGTGATAAAGCGCTGGAACAGGTTGCCCAGGGAGGTTGTGGAGTCTCCTTCTCTGGAGATCTTCAAGGCCCGCCTGGATGCAACCCTGTCTACCATGCTCTAGGTGACCCTGCTGAGCAGGGAGGTTGGACTAGATGATTTCCAGAGGTCCCTTCCAACCTCAGCCATTCTGTGATAAATGGCAGGCAGTCACCACTTCCTCCAGTAAATGAATAGAAATGAACTGGCAGAGAGCATAATTTGATAAGCTGTAGAGTGACAGAACTCTTGTTCATCACTTCACTAGCAGTCTTCTGTTCAATAATACTTACCTGGTATAGAACTAAAGGAGGATACTCATTTAAGATAGAGCTACAAGCTTTATAGCTGGACAAAACAAATTTCTGAGCATCTTCAGACTTGGCAGCTGCCCTAGATCAGAACCAACCAGTGAACTAATCTGGTGTATGATAATTTTTTTTACTTGAAAATGATAGTTAAAAATATTCCTCTGAACTTCAGCATGTGCTTTGTTTGTTCAGTAGCTTGAGTATTTCATTTTCATTCAACTTGACTAGTTTCCAGTTAAGAAGCTATATAGCTTCTTATTTTGTCTTTTTGGTTTAGCCTAAATTGACTTTAAAGAAGTTTTCTCTTTCTATAGATACTATATGAATCTTTGTCAGAGGGTGCATGAAGGACCCACAGGCTGCCCTGAACGAGCTAGTATTTGTAGAAAAAGCAACAATGGTGACGTTCAAGTTCTTGGACTTGTTCATACACAGAAACTGAATGTGACAGGTATAGTTCCTTGCTCCTGTAGAGAGCTATGAAATGGTTAAATATCACAACTTAGCTATAGTGGTTATCACTGTATAAAAACTTCACTGAAATTCTGAAATATTTCCTCCAATAAACCTTTTGTGTGTGGAGGAACAACCCCAAAGCAATGAGAAGCAAAACAAAAACCCTACTATTACTTATATGGCATTTTATGTCAGGGTAACAAACTAAAGCAAATAAAGCTGTGATTAAACAGGTGAATTGTGGAAAGGAGAGTTATTTTTGTTCATCCAATTGTCCACTGAGCTTTTTTATTAAAAAGCAGCATTGAGGGAAATGATTAATTGGCTTTAATTGACTTCACCCTTCAGAAAAGGAGCAAATAAAACCCCTTGATCTTATTTAAGTTTCTAGTTTAAGGACTCTTTACAATTGCTGCTAAGTTTGCAAAGCTTCCTTCATTTTTGTAACCAACTTCAAAAACAGTAGGGTGTAGTGAATGTGTTCATTGCCTGAACTTGGTTATAAATGAAATTTATTTGCTCTTAAGATATCAGAAGAACTTCTTCAAATTTAATGTTGTTTATGTCCATACTGGTGACCTGAACACAGCACTATGTGAATGCAAAGAGTGTGTTTGAAGAGAAATTTGGACATAGTCATCAGTGAAAACTTCAGACTTACTGAAGTACTGTAACAGATGCATAGTTTATGAAGGATATTAGCTAAACTAAGTAATGAGCTGTAGAGAATGAACAAATGGAATTTGTGGTAGCTGCTTACAAAATCCTTTAGTGTCACCGTTATCTCTTCTAGGTGATACAGTGTATATCAGTTATTCCAGTGGGCAGGAATGCAGGAAAAATAAGAAAATAATGACAATTATAGAATTGAAATGTGCAAAAACAGTTGGTATGCCTGTGCTACAGAGGTGAGTAACAAGTCAGCTTACCTGATCTTTCATGGCTTATTTCTTCGTATCTCTCTATTAGACTGTAAGTGTTCAGGTCAGTGACTGTCTGTTCTGCTGGGCAGCCCCAGAATCATCAGTTTCTGGTTAGTGACTTAAATGCTGCAGTAATACAAAGGATCATGGTGAATGAGTTTTCTTTCCCTGTACCTCTTCATAAAGAATGTGGAAATACTGTCAAGGATACCCAAAATAAGCAGAAAAGCAGATTGGCTTAGGAAAGTCCAGTGAGTTACTGGCTGTGAAGTGAGGGAAATGAATGACTTCTCACTTCTCAATCTTTTTCCCTACCGTAAGATTCTGACTTTGTTGAATGAAAGGCAGTGAACAAAGTGCCTGAGGAAAAAGTCTGACTTGAGTGCCCAATTTAAAAAAAATCTGACTGGAAGAATGGATTTTTGTATACACTTTTCCTTCCTTCAAAATTAGGAAGGAGAGCATGTACATGCGTCAACTTCTAACTGAAGGAGTCTGCTGGATACCACTGTATATTCCTGCTGTGCTGTTGAGTTCCTGCTGTATTGCTAGTATAACATATTGTACCAGAATCAAGGCAGCATGGAGTGGCCCACGTAGGGATCCCATAAAAAGGGAAATATTAGGTTGTCTCTGAAGTGGTGTACGAAGGGCCAAATACTCAGTTACAGTTAAGACTTGAATTCAGATAGGTCTCTATCTAGTTGCATCTCCTGCCATTTTAGAAATTTTTAGACTAGGAACAGCATCCAGATTCCTCTGTATCTTTTCTATTGCTTCCCATCTCCCTCTCCACAAGAAATGTTTCTGAAAGCAGCACCTTACACACCTAGGTGTCTGAGTGTTACTTTCCAGAACTCACCTTTGGTCTGTATTTGTAAGACATGCATCTCTTGGAGTTCTTGTACTTGTACACTTCCATAAACAACTCTATTCTATATTTATCTTAGATAGTCTGGGGGAAAAGAATCTAAGTGTTCTGATGCCAATTTAAAACTGATATAGTGACTTGGATATTGTTTTCATGTCAGTTATAATAAACCACTCTTAACATCTGCTCTAACTTGCTATAGATAAGTCATTTGGCTAATAAAGCATGGTTTTGCTCCATTCTTTAAGCATTCCAAGCTTTCTTGTTGCCTTAGTGCATATCACTTAACTAGAGTGTCTGTTCTGTGAGGGGTATATGCATGACTGCAAGTACTCCGAAAGGCTGACTTTTTGCTCAGTCTTGTTTTGGTGAACTGCATATTGCTTGTTGATTTGGAAGGCTGTACAAGAGGCTCTGCAAGTGTCAAAAGAACTAAGCTGCAAAATCTAACTAGGTCATGTTTCTTACCCTAGCTAAGTAAAGTACAAAGCTTTAACCTACCAAGAACAACCTGGCTTGTTAGCTAAAATGCTTAAGGAAAACCTCTGACCTTTGGAACTTAATTTTAAGTGGGAAGCTTGTTCTTAGCTTGTGTTCAAGGTAAAGGTGGTTTTAAGTGTTAGACTTGTAGAAGAGGTCAGTACAACTCTTCTTTAGGTAGCCTCTTCTAGTGTGTTAACTACTCTACTTGCTTACCAGAAGATGCTTAAGCAGGAGATTCCATTATCATTTCCCAGACTGATGTGCTATGTCTGTTTACTTGTCAGGATTGATGAAGAAAACTGTGCTTACTACATCACTTGGGACACACGAGCAGCTTGTGCTGTTAAGCAGCAGGAGGTGGAGGTAGTGAATGGAACAGTTATTAATCCTGTAACTGGGAAAAACTTCTCTTTGGGGAATGTTTATTACAAGTAAGTAAAACAAAAACCTTAGTCCTGTAGAAATCCACTGTAAGAACAGAGCTTGGTGTGACTACTTTAAGTTACCTTAACCATTGCTATCTGTTCCATGGAAATCCCACTAAATTTGCTGCCAGACTTGTACCAGTGATGGACTTAGGGGCCAGACTGGTATTGGACGTCATACAGTTTGCTGCTGGACTTAAACGCTCTGAGCATGTCTAGGTGTACTCAAGGTCTAAACCTGCACATACACTATCTTGATGGCAGAATTGATGGTTGATGCTGAGTGAGTCATTGCTCTCTTCCAGAGAGCATAGATAGCAGTTCAGTTCCAAAGACCCTTATTTGTACCTACACTACTCTTTGGCCTTTTATGTAGTTCCTTTCTTTCTGCTCAGCAGATCCATGTGGAGGCAAGAGCTCATGCTTCAAAAGCCTCAAAAGTGGGGAAGGGCAGCTCTGGAAGAAGGAGTGTTTAAGTGTGTCGGACTCTGGAAAGGCAGGGAAGGACCAACAGTTGCACTGTTTGTATAACATGTTGCACATAACTATTCCAGACAGTTTTGCAGTTTGCTATATTTTAAATAAAACTAACGTTTTATGGAGGGAAAACCACTCCCACTCTAGTGTTGTGGGAAGAATAAACTCTGTGTACAGGGTGCACAGAGTATGCACTGAAGGATGTGGGATCAGTGTAAGTAAACAAGTGTTGTGAATAGACCTGCTGTGCAAACATAGTTTTCCTCTGTTGCTTTAATGCTATAAATAAGGAATCAAATTGGTCTGGATGGGGGAGATAAGGTCAGGACAAATGAGAAGCTTGATGTAATGTTCGATGGAAAAACAAGTTATATTTGAGCAAGCTCAGCCTTTGAGCAGAAGGCTAGAACAAATAGCTCTTAATCTTAAAACATTCTTAGCCCTCATCAGCAGCACAGGAGGGTACAGTTGCAAGTGGTATTTGTGAAACCTCTGCAATAGAACTAGTTCTTCTATAGAAGACATCTTGTTGGCAGTCAGTAAAAGCTATGCTGTGCAGTTTATCGTAGCTCCATGGCATGCTCGATAGGGATTTTATGGTCAACATGTGATGTGTATGAAAGCTGCTGAATCATGCTTGTGTTCCCAGTTATTTATCTTAATCCTCTGAAAGTGTTTAAGCACATGCCTATTGAGGGCAATATAGCTAGCAATGTTTGCTTTTTTTTGTGCGCTTTGGGAAGGTTTTGTGCTAAATATAATCCTCATCTGTAAGTATTTAGGGTGGAAGTCTGTCTCATTGCTCTTCTGGCTCTTGAATTGTTCACTCCAACTTGCTCTGGAATTAGCTAGTGATAGCTCTTATCACTGTTGCCAGCCTTGCCTCTTGAGAATAACCCAAACCCAAGTTTAAACTTCAGGATAGGCCTGCCCTCTGTCTCCTCAGGTTGTACACAGCTTCTGGTGACATACGAACAAATGGTGATAAATATGTATATGAAATTCAACTTTCTGGTATAAGAAACTCAAGTTTCCTGGAGTGTACTGGAGCAAACATCTGCCAGGTCAAGAGTAATGAACGTCGCTTTAGAAAAATTGGTTCTTCCACAAAAGCTAAATATTATGTTGAAGGTAAGTACTTACTAGCTGAATTTGCTTGATCCTCTGTATGCATGGCTTCATGGTTTTGTTTTCATAACATCTACACTAATCCATTTCTGCAAAAATATGCAGAATCTGTTTTCCAGAATTTAAAGCTTTTTGCTGTTGTATAATCTCGATTGCAGAAGTGGCTTTATACTGGATTGTACTACTTAAGTGGGTTGATACTACTTAAAAGACTTTAGGAATAATGTAAAACAGGAGATGAAGTCTCGTAAGTCTCCAGTTTTCCCTCTGCACTTATGCTCTATAAGCAGTGGTCTCCTTTACCCCTTTACCTTTCCTGGTAAGGAACATAGCCTATCGTTCTGTTGTAACTGATGGGAATCAGGTACGTACTGAGTTATGTAAGGTATGGTACCATACAGGTAAGGTCACCCGAAGAAACTTCATAGTGTGTAAATTCCACAATAAATACATGTAAGAATGTTGAGACTAGCAGTTAACTTTCTAGCCTAATGCTGATAGACTGTTCTCAGGGAAGTACTTAACTGTAAGGTTTTCTTCTTTGTAGATGATGACTTGGATGTTGTATTTTCATCAGACTCTGGATGTGGCAAAGATAAGTCAAAGTTTGTCTCTTCAACCATTTTCTTCCACTGCAGTCAACAAGCAAAGGAAGGCATCCCTGAATTCCTTCATGAGACAGCAGACTGTCAATATTTATTTACCTGGTACACATCTGCTGTGTGTCCATTAATGTGAGTAATGTTTTTCTGAAAACAGCTCTTGTCAACACTTGTCAACTAAAGGGCTTTTTGTTTTTATTCATTGGTTGTGAAAGGAGGCAAGCAATTTAGCAAAAGGAGTAGATGCATAGGTAGATTGAATTGGTGTCATGCATGTTATACTTCGCAGTCATTTAGCAGTCAAACTGATACAGACCTAAAACCTTGTTTGCACTGGAAACTGGAGAGGCATGGTGGAGTTTTAATATCCATCTCTCCATTAAGTAAAACCTATTGTAACTGAGGAAACATGCTTTATCTTGTTACTGAAAGGAATAGTCAGTATTCAGGCAAGTATTTTTGTCCTCCCTGCCTTAGAGTGAAAAACAATATAGATCTTGCAGAAGTACTTCATGATTTCTGTAATGAATTGATTGTTCTATTCTACAGATCTATAAAGGATAAAGATGGTCATTTAAAAGCAAAATTACTGCATATAGGTCTTTAACTGCACTCTTGGCACTGGGCAGCCTCACTGAAGAGTTACTCATATGTTGAAATGATTAATCCTAGGACTGTTCATTTTCCTGTTGCTAACTAGTTTTGAAACACGGGGAGGGTATGTTCATTCTGGTTAAACAGGGGATTAGCTATTGAGGGAGTTTGATCTGTATGCTGCCACAGTCAGCTGGAAGGTGAATAATTACTGTAGCTTCTACAGTTTGCTCAGGTGCAGATTTCACTCTAAAACACCTTTGTATGGAAAGCTGCTGCAGTGTAAGCTGTAAAATGTCTAATTGTAACTTTGGTCTTGACTAGAATCTCTATGTACTATTTGAAAGCACATTAGAATGCAGGTTTACTTTTTGAGTGATCTTATTGAGAACAAAAAATCCACTGAATTCTATTCTTTATACATGCTAGACAGGACTGACAGGATGTCCTGGCACGTTAACTTCTTTCAAGCTGCTGTTTCTAATCATGTTTGATGCAACTAGTTTATAGTGCGCGTGTGTGTGTTTTTTTTCTTCCCTTTTCTAATCTATACCATTAGATCAGCAAATGTTCCTGGAAGCCATGAAGGCCAATCTGATCAGGAAGCCCAAATACATAAAGGCCTTTCAAGGAGAAGTCAAGCTGTTGGTGCTGTGCTTAGTGTTCTTCTGGTTGTTCTCACTGCATGCTTAATAATCTTGCTGCTCTACAAAAAAGAGAGGAGGTAAGAAAAAATTGGGAAGCTTTTAAAGGTATTTTGTAGTACTTGGTTTCCTCATCAAAAGGAAATTAGTGAACCTCAGAGATTTAATTTGTTTTTTTCAGCTGACAGCTTCAACTGTTAAACAGCTACTCTCGTTTTCAATTTTTTCATTGCTTTCTGAAGGCCCATGCAAAGAGGAATTGACTTGGACTAATCTCTACTGTAGACCACTAACTAAGAGGAATAAAGTAATGTGGCAATCAATATTTAATGCTATCCACCACCTTCTTTCATGGTGTCAAGCTGGAACCATACAACTGCAACAAAGAATACGTGCAAATAGTAGTGCTTCTCTGATTTCCATACAAGGTTGTCTTTTTCATAGCCTTAAAGGCCAAAGGTATATCAGAACAGTCAGGTTGAAGCTGTGGTAACCAGGAAGATGTACAACATTATGGACCAGCTGTTGCTTATTATAATGGTTTTGAATCAAATATGATAGCATATAGCTTGCTTAATAAAATGCTTTCTTGATAGCAAAACTCCAGTGAAGAAAGGTGGGGGTTGTTAACTCGGATACAATCTTTCTAATGCAGTATCTTTCCTTTTTTTAGGGAAACTGTAATAAACAAGATAACAAACTGCTGCAGAAGAACGTCAGGTGTTTCCTACAAATACACAAAGGTAATATATTGGTGAAATCAAAGGTTTTTGTTTCATAAAAGGTTGCCTTAATATAACTTTATAATAAAACTTCCCAGTTCCTTCAGTGCATGGATATTAAACTTTGTGGCTTCAAGAGAGCCACATGGCTGGTTGAGATGTCTAAAAATTACATAGTGAAAAGATGAAAGGTATGCTTTAGGAAATGCTGAAAAGCTGTCCATGAGTAGTGTAGTAAGGTATAAAGCTTTGGGAGAAGGTAGCTGTGGTTCAGACATAATACAGAATGGCTGGAAGCAAGAGTAATATACTGCAAGTGTGTGCTGTTACTGTCTCATGACATAATAAATCCAAGTCCCTATATGGGATGGGTCTGCTAACTGGAGAGATCAGAAATAGGCAGTGTCTAGTGCACTGTATGCAGTCTCCTCTAGCATCTTTTTCTTTCAGATAAACAGCGAAGAAGAAGCTAATGAGCATGAAACAGAATGGCTTATGGAGGAAATTGCAGCGCCAAATCAAAGAACAGCAAAAGGAGGGCAGGAAAATGGTCACGTTACGGCCAAATCTGTTACATCTGAAGCCTTTACGTCTCTCCATGTTGATGACCTAGACAGTGAGGATGAAGTGCTAACAATTCCAGATGTAAAGATTCAGTCAGGAAGAGGACTAGACAAGAGCAAGCGCCCACAAAAGAAGACACCACACCTTGACTTACTGAATGGGGGGAAGGATAAGAAAGTAAAAGCCAAGCCAGGCCAACAGCAGGCACAGAACTCTACAAATACACTATCATTTCATGATGATAGTGATGAGGACTTGTTGAATGTTTAATAACCCCCTCTTGTGCCTAATTAAATATAGAGAGATTATATAATGGGACAACGCTTCCAACCAAATATGAGGACTTCAGCCTGAAAGATTTTTCTGAATTTTGCCTTTAACAAGAAACCATTGAAAAGGGAAGAGAAAGAAAGATGTCTAGGTGGTTTACAATGATCTGTTCAGTAGAGACCGGATTTCTAACATCCGGTTGGCTGAGTTATGTCGACTCTCTAGCCAGAACAGATACTTTTTCTTTTTTTTCTTTTTTTTCCTTTCAAGCCTCAGCATAGACATTAAATGCTTCTTTAAAAGAGGAACCTTTCAAAGGACAGGATTAAAGCTGAATGAAGCCCATGGCTCCTGAGATTCAAATTATCTGACTACTAGCATTTTAACTCCTTGTATTTATTGATTCTCACTACTCAGGTTTGCTTAATAGCAACATGTTTTTCCTGCCGGCAGGGTATATTATTCTATGGGTTCACCTATCATGTGATAAGAAGAAGTAATTCTTGTGTATTGGGATGATTTGATGTAAATTTTAGAACTGGTCTAACTTATCCTGTAAATTTGAATATCCATTCTAATTTAAACAGATCATTGATTCAAAGGTAATGACTGAAAGGTACAACTCTGTATAGCTTTAGCCTGAAATGGTTGCTGTTATTTGCATGATATTTTTGGTACTGGTTATATGACTGACTTCTCAGTATTTGCCTAAGCAGCTGACAAGCACCCAAAGATTTTACCCCCCCCCCCCCCCCCCCCGATTATGGCTGGACTAGAGAACCAGAGTTTCAAGGCCAAAGGCAGAATTCCTGGCATGCAACCTACACTGCCCAGTTTCTCACTGAGAAAAGCCTAACAATCTGAGGACCCTTAATCTACACAACATCTCTGCTAAGAATTGCAAGAAAAATTTTGGGCCCATGTTTTTTGATAATGTAAGTTCTAGTGTGTATACTGAAGCCTTGGCTGTGGTCATTGACTTGAAATTTGCTGATGATGAATGGAAGTCAATTTTCCTCTGGCAGTCTTGCTTCTCTCTAGGACTTTATGGATTCACCTTATGGACAATGATGTAGTTTCGAAGAATTGTACAAGTACATACACTGGTCAGAATTTTTTGAAACTCTTCATTGTTCTTTTTGGTTGGCTTATTCAGTTTCAACAATGGTTTCTTTTTATAAAAAACTCCATTTTGAGTCAAAATAGTGTAATATAAAGTATTTCAGCAATTTCAATAAAAGATATGAAGTGGGTATTCCAAATCCCACATCTCAAGTCTGGAATCTTTCTTGTATTTGTATCAGCTTTAAATACTAGTATTCCCTCAACTTGGTTCCTCAACTTGGTAATCTGTTCTGCTGTTGCCATAGCTAATATCCTAATCTCATTGCCCAAAGTGAGAACTGTTTTATCACAAAGATCAGAATGTGTACATAAGCTCCAGTAGTGTGTATATATACACACATACACACACATGTATGGGTTTTTTTCAGATTTGATTTCCTCCCTGCTTCACTGTTACAAGTGAAGCCTTGAAACAGTTTAGCCAAAGCTTCATCTCATCATACTTAAAATCATATTTAAATGACTAGCCTTTTCATAGTTAGCATTGGGTTAACTTGGGGAAATTAGAGGCCTGACAGTAGGTTTCTAATTAGTCAGTTCCTGTTGAAACAGTTTCCTAAATGAATGCTGAAGAACGTTGCTTCTGCTACCCAGGTCTTAAAGACTTGCATCTTGGAGTTGTTTATGGATCAAAGCATGGCATGAAATGAAATGATTTCTTATACACAAATTTAATTCCAAATGGTCTGTTCTTTGTGACTGTATAATGAGGTTTAGATAGTACAAATGTATTCTACTGAGCAACATCAAGGAAATATTTCTAAGAACATGCATCTGACAGTGAGTGTATTTGATGTCTAGTTTTGGAACTGCTGCCCATTTTTTCATCTAAGCATGCATGGATAGTTTGACTAAATCTTATCCTGTACAGAGCTGGATGCATAACTTGCTTCAGGAGACTATTTTCCCAGTGGAATACTTGGTTAAATACAGAGGAAAATGTTACAAGGATGATGGGGACCAAGGAACCAATATATGAAAGTTAAAGGAACCCATGACTGCATGGGAAGACTTCAGCAGCTGCTTAATGGTGGATTCTGGGCTGGGTGCTGAAACTGCCAGTTGGCCAGGCAGCTCTCTTGGAGGTGGAAGCCTGTAAGATACCTGCATGGCACAGTGCTCAGTACTGCTCCTTTGGGAAATGAAGTGACACCTATCTGCTGCATGGTATAGGGAAAGACTAGTGGGAAATCAGGACAATAAAGCCCAGTCTAATGTTTTTTAATTAACTTTGAACTAGTACACACAATTACAATCTCTTTAAACAAAACTGCTAGTAAAGAAGCTGGTGCAAGGTTTTTTAATTTTTTTTGGGTCACAATCCAGTAGCTTTCAACATTCACTTTCCAGGCAGGATTTGATTGACTTATTTTTCAGTCTTGGTTTCAGCTGATTGCAAACACACCTCTGGCCTGGGGTGGAAGCAGAGGCAGGCTGTGAGTGTGGCTGGTGCTGTGCACTTGTGCCTCCTGCACTGTATGGACGTCCTGCAGCTGAGGAGGTGGAAGTCCAGGGAATTATGGTGGTGACTTCAGGGAGGTTGTGTGCTTAGTGCAGGGTAATGCTGCTTTCAATGGCTGCATAAGCAGAGTTCTTGTTGTTCTGCTTCAGGTGTGTGTGTGTGTGTTTGTGTTTGTGTGTTGGGGGGTGGTTGGCTGAGGAGGTAGTAGGCCTGTGTAATGCAAAGAATGCTCTTGGAGTACTGTTCACAAAGCAGTTTTTGCAGCTACGTCATAATTAATCTGAAGATTGATAGTTTTCAGTGGCAAATTAGGGTGAAGAACTGGTTCTGGTCTATATTTTTGCTTTGGAACTATCTTAAAAGCTTGCTTATTTTTTGGAGTACACTGGAGTAGTTCTTTGGTCTGTACGTAGTGGCTTAATCTGGGCAAGTCACTTCCTGGACCGCTTTCTTCTTTTTTTTTCTATCTTTAAAATATTATCTTTATTCATGCTTTTCCTTCTGAAGAAAGCTGCTGTTATCAGCAAAAGGTACTGGAGTAGCCATATCCATCCATAGACAGTACGAAATGCCACTGAAGCCTGATAAAATTCTACTTTTTTTTTTTTTTTTTTTTTTGTACACCACAAAGGAATCTGCCTAAAGTCTTACAAGTCTGCAGTAAGAAATAATTGTCACTGTCTTCCTTACTGTATATCATGGCTTCCCAAAGCTATTTCCAGTGCATAATCCTATATGAATGCTTTTTAATCTTTCTGAAACACTGAAATTTTTGATGAACAAAATTATGATCAGATAAAATGTTTCCTGCTATGGATAGGGCGGGTTTCTTTGGAAATGGGGATGTGTGGAGACTGAAAGAAGCTGCTGGGGTAGGATGGTCAGCATATGTGAGTTTGCAGGACAGGTGTTCCTCTGCTGTGATAAGATTCAATGTGGGAGCAATTCTATTCCCCAGTGTATTTAAAAATCCCTTAAAGAACCTAGTTAACAAATCTTGTTCATACATTATGCCCATCAATTGCTACACTAAATTTTTCACTCACTTGTTGATAGAATTTTCAGTCTACAATTGTCAAAATGCTTCATGTCTTCAAAAAGTTGACTTGGCTAATAAGAAACAGTGTTCTAGCTGTTAGGTGGTTTTCTGAAGAACAGGAACATATGCTTTCTGATTAGGGGTTAAATGCAAATTCTCCTTGGGTTAATCAAGGTTTGACTTCAAATGAAACCTAAAAAATAAAGCTTGCAACATGTAGCTTAATAATTTATGAAGTTAGTCTTGACTTTTGGTCAAATGTCTTTGTTACTTAAATAGCTTTGCTGCCAACTAAATATATCAGTACTGTAGGGAGGATCTAGATAAGTTTTTGAGGGAGTTTTAATGCAAAAATGCCAACCCTTGATGAAATCTTAGAGAATGTTGGAGAATTTGACCGGTTCCAAAAGCAAACCTTTTTTGTCCTGTGCTTGCTCTCTGCTGCCTTCACCCCTGTTTACGTGGGTGTCGTCTTCTTGGGGTTCACCCCCGAACATCGCTGCTTCAGTCCCGGCGTGGCTGAGCTGAGCCGTAGCTGCGGCTGGAGCCTGGAAGAGGAGCTACGCCACACGGTTCCCGAGTGGGGGCAACACGGCGCCTCTTTCGCGAGCCGCTGCAGGCGCTACGACGTGGACTGGAACGCCACCGGCCTCAGCTGCAGCGAGCCCACCGCCGCCTTCCTGGGGCACGGCAACAGCAGTGCCGTCCCCCTCACCAGCTGCCGGGATGGCTGGGTCTACGAGTCTTCGGGGTCGTCTATCGTGACCGAGGTAAAAACAAACATGGCCTTCCCTTTCCCCTTTATCCTGAAGAGTTGAAGGATGTGGGAGACATCTGAAATAGCCTATGTTTTTATTTATATGTTTTACAGATACCTGGATGTAAAAATACATATAGATACATATTACTTTATATATATGAATATACGTATAAAAATACAATCACACGCACGTACACACACACATATAAAAACGTATATGCTTACCTGGAGGCGGGGATCATCTCCTGCTGTCAAATTACACAGAAAGCCATATAAAGTTTGTCCACTGTCATCTTGCTGTGAAATATTGCCATTTATTGCCATATTTTTCTATACGAGAGCTTCTACCTTCAGCTCTGGAGGAAAAAGTATTTCAGTGAATAAATCACCATGTAGATAAAGCCCAGCTTTGAATAAAGCTCTAACCGCATGAGAAATCCTATTGGTGGGAGTGTGTAAACATCCCTCAGTGTGTGCTAGAGATTAAGAACTTGTAACACTGCAAACAAAACCGGCTGACTTGTGTGCGGGCATGTTGCAGAGCCTCACGGTCTTCCTGGGACCTGGGCCTGAACTGCAGCTTCTGTGCGCTTCAGTTTCAAAGTTTTGATTCAAATATGATAAAGTGATGAAAGGTGAGGGAGAAGTAATTGCCTCCCACAGGTAAGCAGCTTGTTTTAGGAAAAGCCCACACGGCTGGTTTTGTTCTAAGAACGCACACGAGTAACTGAAACTGGTATATAAGCTCCTTGAAGTTCTTTGGGATTTTAAGTACTTCTAGCTATCTAAAGAAATCAGTTTATTGGATGATCAGTGATTTCATCATAAACTTAGTGGAAAGAAAAACTGACTTATGGCACCTCTGAAAATTTGATAGAATTTGCTAAAATAAATACAAGAGCAGTTAAACTCAAGTTGCTAGTGATTTCAGCACGTATAGTTTTGTAAGTTTAACCCTCTAGAGTCTCATTTAAGGAAATAAGGGAAAAAAGCCCATGAAAACAGGTGTCCTGTATGTGCATTTCTCTCCATAAACTATGGACTATGTGATATTAAGGTGAGGAAATAAACCACCAACGCTCTGTAGGCAGCCTTTAATGAACACCTCTGAAGCGGAGGAGCGAAGACCTCGTTAGGCTGTGACCGCGGGAATCTGCCCCAGCTGGCAGTTTTTCCTGGGTGGTTTGTGCCGGGCTGTGGCTGTTTCCAGCAAGGCTGTTGGGCTCTTGTGTATTGTCCCCTGCTCTGGCGAGGAAGCGGGGCGAAGGAGAGCCTGGAGTAAAGCACGGGGCTTTGCTCTAAGGAAAAATATACACGTGGAATAATATCCTCACAGGGCTGCTGCTGATGGTTTTACATGGATCAAAGATGCATAATTTTAAATAAACTCAGCTTACCAGTGGGATGGGAAGCAATTCTCAGCAACTTGAGGATGGCTTTTTCAAGTAACTTATTCTCCAGTAACTCTCTCACTTATTTTCTAAGCAAGGCATGAGGACTAAGGCCAGATGACAAGTATCTGTGGTAAAGCTTGGCCATGGCTGTGAAATGCCTTGTCTCCAGAAAAGTTAGGCTGTAGGATTTTTTTTTGCTTCCAAAATCCCTCCCGAGCTCACTGAGCTTGGCAGGAGATGCACAGTAACTCACCCCATGCTCCCCCAGTGAGGCACCCACCGCTGCTGTGCAGAAAGCATGACAAATTGGGCATATGTAGAACACCTTTGTGGAATACACCGTCCTTAATCCAGAGCAATTTGCAGAAGCTACTGTGGCATACAAGGAGACAAGGCAGCTAGAACTGTTTAGAAACATTAACCACCTGCTCTCCTCCAAAAACCTGTTTAGAAAGCCCAGGAGGATTAGCAGAGTTTGAACGAGGCATAGTGTGCATTATGGTCCTAATTTTGGCAAGCAGTAACTCTGTTATGTTCTTTCTGATCATAAAGATGAGATATGAATGGGAAATAGCAGAGAATTGCTCAAAGGCTTGATCCTATTTTTAATGTTGGACACTTAATTATATCAATAGGGTTCCTGGATGTTGATAAAATGAGCTTCAACTCAGAAACATGTTAAGTCTCTAACTGAAACTAAGGAGACTTGCGAGTTCCTGATTTCACTGTTTTGCTTTTACCTGTGGTTGTTCCTTAGTTTGACCTGGTGTGTGAGGATTCCTGGAAGCTGGATCTCTTTCAGTCATCTGTGAACGCTGGGTTTTTTATTGGCTCTGTAAACATTGGCTACATCGCAGACAGGTATGTGTGGGATGACAGTTAAACCAGCTGACCTCCTTTATCAGCGTTCAGCAGCTAAGCTTGAGTAAAGGCAGAGAAAAGCTGTACAACTGGTATTTCTGCTCTTTTCAAAATAAGGTAAATCACCTGTGTATTAACTCACAGTCTTAGAAATGAGCATGCTACCTCTCGTTCTTGAGTGAACAAATCCTGAGTCACAAATCCTTGAGTGAAGCTGATAGTTTTCATAGGTGCCAACCTTTCTTGCTCTACAAGTCCTGCAAAAATCGTGTTTTCTGCAAGGTATTTTAGTGCCATATGTGCAAAACTCAACAGTCACACATGAAAATACTGAGGATGTTAATAGAAGCCAGGAAATTCCGATTTGTAGCTTTCACTCAACCAGTCATGCTCTGTGCTGCTACGTCTTGGAAATGTTTGATTTCCCTTTGAGAAACTCTTACTTGTTAAGAAGTAATACACGCAGACATTACCAAATAGACCCAATAGTAGTGCTGGTTTGGAAATCACTGTGTGCCCTGGCATCACAGCACCTAGTCCAGAACCAGCAGATAAAGTCTTTCCTCGGAGGATCCGCAGTGCAACGCACGCTATACTTCTGGCTTGCCTCACAGCAAGTGCGTGGTCTGTGAGGAAACGCTCAAACTTGTCCAGAAAGTTTGGTTTAAAAATAAACAAATGACAAAACTGAAGATCCCTTTTCTCTGTTGCTTCTCTCCTACCTAGAGGCTGCTAGTACTGTAAATTCTGTTCCCTAGTTGTGAAGTACAGCCCACCCAGGGTAGGAGCCACACACAAAATATTTCTCAGGATTAAGTTTCTTGTATATAAATCTGCCCCCGGTTGACACAGGTGTAGCAGAGCCATAATATTAATCTGTACATATTTTTCACCTTGAGCTAAATAACAAATTAATAAACTGCCTGTTCTGGAATTTGGGGATAACGGCCACAAGTATATGTAAATGTGGGCCTATTCAGCTGCTGCTGGGGACATTTTTCTTCTTTCAAGCAGCCTTGAAAGCCTTTATGGAATTGCAGAGCAGTTGCCACAGTAATTTTTCAAGGAATTGAAAAGTGAGCAAGCAATGGGCTAACAATAAAAGTTGGCATGTGTCTATGCCTTGCATTGCAAAGTTTGTGAATTTTTTTTCAATGATGCACAGCTCTCTTGATGATTTAAAACATCTATGTCTTCTTTACTGGTGGTTTGCCTTACGTGTATTATCTTCCAACCCAGGTTTGGCCGTAAATTTTGCCTCTTAACTACGATACTTGCAAATGCCTTTTGCGGAATTCTTCTGGTCTTCGTGCCCACCTACCTGTGGATATTGATATTCCGTTTCCTGCAAGGACTGGTCAGCAAGGGCTGCTGGACCGCAGGCTACATCCTGAGTGAGTTCCAACCTTTACCCTGCATTGGCTACAGAACGCAAGGAAAAAAAACTGAACAAAGGCATTAAAAAAAAAAAAAAAAAAAGGGGAGGGGGAGCCTCATATCTTTTTTTGAAATCATATGTACAAGCTGATCTCAAAGAATAGTCTCCTTTTTTGCCTTACTATTCTTTTTGTAAACCCTTGTTTTTCCTAAACTACAGCCTTCAAAGATAAAGCAAATGATGGTAAATTAAGGCTGCTACCCAAGGATAGGCTGTCCCCTGTGGTGCAGCTCTCCTTGTGCCAGACTTGAGCCCCTCTCCCACAAGTGGGGCATGATCTGGGGAAAGAGGCAGACCCTAATGCAGGGTGCAGCTGCCTGGTGTTGGCTTTCCAAATGAGTCACAGCTGAGATGATGACAAAGAAGGCCATTAAAGAGACGTGAAAAATAGGGAAAACTGAAGGCATTTTTATGATACAAAGAGCAATAAAGGCAAACAGAGGCTTTAAAGGCTAAAAATAACTGAAGAACAGTATGTTCTTGCTGAGAAAAAGACAAGCTGTTTGAGTATACTGGTGTTGTGCACTTGTTTGAGCAGAGGCCAAACTCATGGCTTTCAAAGCAATGGGAAGAGCCTGGCTGTTGTGTTTCTCCCAGGGCTGTGTCGATCACATCTGGCCGCAAAGCGTAGGCGCGTAGTAGCAAGGCACAGCTGCGTCAACGGGAGCAGCAGTCCAGGAGGCAGATATGCCTACGCTAGTCCCCACCGAAGCCAACTTGAGCTGGCATGCCACTGCCATGTGCCCATCCTGAGTGCAGCGTTGCAGCAGTACAGCCTCATGCTAAGATCAATTTTGTAGCTAGTGAACAGTGCTCTGCTGCCCCAAGGCAGAGTTGGGGGCCAGTTTGGACTTTGGGCCCCAATTCTGGGGCTTTGTAGAGCCGCTGGGGACTTCCCTCTTGCGAAGTTCAGCATTTCAGCAATAGACGAACAAGCAATCAACAGAGAAGTGAATAAAGTATTTTAAATGCTGCTGAATTCAGAGTTAGCAAGGTAGGTGACTAAATGGTTATGAGTGAGGTGGCCTACCACACTCCCTTCAGTTAACTGTGACGGTAGCAAAAATGTAAATAGGAACTCTTTAAACTATTGTTAATTATTTTAACACAAATATCTTGCCAATGCAGTTATCCAGATATTTGAGATAAAAATTTAAATAAAAACATTTAGCCCACAGCTAGGCCATTCTCTGCCAAGATGGGACTGTTTCTTCTTGTGTATGCTCTAGATGCTTGTTTAGCCTCTTAAATGTTTTTCTGGTACTGATGAAACTTTCCTCACCACTTTTGTAGGGCTTCACGCAGTTATTATGGTGTAAAATTCATTTCAGGACAGCGACTTGTCCTACCATATTTTCCTCAAATGCACGTTGTTACTTCTGGATTCTCCTTGAAACTTGCTCGTGAGAAAAGTTGCATGGAATCAGGCTCAAGCAAACTTAAACCTGTATCCTACCCTTAAAGGTGGTCAACACTGAATGCCAGTGTTGGGAAGGATACAAGGACAGAGCAACCTTGTTAACATACTCCCTTGAGACACTTATCTGTGTATCTTCAACTGTTTTTGGCTCAGTTTTTCTGAGCCAGAGATGTCTTTTGTTTCTACTCATCATTTGCTCAAACAATATTAGCTAATCTGTGATTCTAAAACAAAGCAGCTCCTTGAACTGCTAAATGACTGCATTTTGTTCCTTTTCCACTGTTTGCTTTCTTGAAATAAGACATAACTGAATGCAAAATTTCACTTGCATGACAGAATAATTGCTATCTCTTACTTCTGTATGAATAACACCTATGAAGCCTAGCCCATGAAGTGATGTTTGCAAAGAGCAAATTAGTCATGAAACCATCCCATATGGGAAGCTTTAAGTCTTGTTTTATGATACAAACATTTCTTATATGTTGGGGCTGAGATGCAGACTGAAAAAGCGCACTTAAAATTCTGTGTTGTTTTTGGGTTGGAGACATTATGTAGGTAGCATTAGATCTTACAATAAAATCTATCTGAGCATTTTGAGGGAGTGTTTGATTTATTCAGAGTTTTCCATGGTAGAAGATAATAACTGAATGCCTGAGATCAGTGTAGAACCAAAATGCTCTTTTCTCTTACTAAGCTTTGGTGATAGAAAAGCAAACCAGCTTTCCTGTAGAAACCCTGGGGGATTTCTTCCTTCCCCCCCCACCTTTTCTGAGGTTTTATGCCAAGAAGTCCAGAATTTCTAAGAAGCTTTCTTTAGGGCATTAATGTAACATTTGTCTTCCAGACTCCCCACAGAGAAACTTATTCCTGCACTGAGCTGTCATCGCTGAAGTATCATTCATCTGTCTCTATGCATTTTTAGTCACAGAAGTTGTTGGTCTGAGATACAGGAGGACAGTGGGGATTCTCTATCAGGCGGCCTTCTCAGTTGGACTCCTTGTGTTCGATGCCATTGCTTATGCAATTCCTCACTGGAGATGGCTGCAGCTCACTGTTACTCTGCCAAGCTTCCTCTTCATGTTCTTCTACTGGTAAACATGCTTTCGTTGTGTCTCCATGCAAGACCAAATAAAGCAACCTCTTTTGGTTCCTGAGACTCGAGAGACTGAGAGAAATTTTGCACTGCTTTTTAGACATTTTGCCTGTTAATGCAAAGAGGCAGTAAACAATAATAAGGAGAGGAAAATAAGACCCCTCAACAAATGATGCTGTTTTGCATCTTAGCCTGTGCACCACATCCAACCTCTTCTTTAAAGGAAAGACTAGTTTTTAAATCACTGAAAAATGGCTTAATTTATTATCTTCACTACACATTTTATAAAGGAAAAGAAATGTCTGATGTAATTTGGTGGATTGCACTTTGAAAACATGGTTATTATGTTGAATACTTACATAATTGACTTTTTTTTTTTTTTTTTTTAAGAAAACCCTGCAGGTCTTTGGTCCAATGAAAAGAAGGTGCATGGGCTCACCTTTATTTTGGGTTCTTGCTTATATCTTTGAATAATATTTTTCAGCTTTGGAATGCTTCAGATACTAGGCATTGTTTAGCTGGATTGTGAGGATAGGATAATAGAAAGGGAATTGTTCTCTTACTTTTTCAATTTCTGTGAATACTTGTTGCTGACCTGTGATAGTGCATCTCGAAAATTGCTCCTTAAGAGAAACCAGTTTGTGGTGGGCAGGCTAAATAAATTATAACATTGCTCTCGCTTAAAAACCTTCCAGATATATCTTTAATAAGCTCATCTTTGACTAAAGCCTCTACGACACTTGCTCCTTTTTTTCCATTGCAGCAGCAGCAGTGGAATAAACTGGGGTAGTGGGGGAGAGGGGAGAGGGAAAAACTGTCTATTCAACAAAAGTACTATCCTCATAGTCTCTGTACATAGGAGCACTGTATTGGCATTAGCTCTTGGTATAAGAGCATCTCCTTGCTTGCCTCATAGGTGCCTCCCAGAGTCTCCCAGGTGGCTGATATCTCAAGGGAAAAATGACAAAGCTATGAAAATTGTTAGTGATATGGCCAAAAAAAATCGGAAGAAGATGCCATCCCATCTTGAGGTGAGCTTGGAGTTTGTTTATAGATCTAAGCAAGCATTACAATAATCCCTTCTTTTAATTCCTCCTAGCAAAAAATTACTGTTTCTGCCCCCTAGTCGCTGATGTAGTAGTCTCTACCATAGTGACAAGGATGGTGAGAAAGAATAATTGCCTTAAGACTGGCTAAGCAAAAAACTAGTCCCTCCCACAGAAATAAATCAAGAAATATTTGTTTGAAAGTAGGGAACAGCAAAAAGCTTCAATAAGAGAATTCTGCTGCAGTCCTGGTGTGCTGCCCCCATTATGTGCGTAAGAGCAGATTAATATCTTCAGGGGCAGTTGCACGCGCTAAAGAGCTGTAGCGCAAGAACGTGTCACCAGCTGCTTTATCAAGGAGAGTGGAAGTCTCACAGCTCCAATGAATGCTGTTCTGGCTTTTCTGCAGGATATTAAATTTGAAGAGGAAGATGGTGGAAAACAGACCCCTTCACTCATTGACCTTGTTAGGACACCGCAGATGAGGAAAAATACATTCATTTTGATGTACAACTGGTAAAAAGATAATGTTCAGATTTCTTTTTGGTTTTAAAAAAAGTTTAAATCTCTAGCCTTGTTTTAGATTTTTTTTCAAGTGCTGACTATATAGAAGGCCTCTGGTAGAAGAGGGGTTTAAGCTTGTCTCAAGGAACTACTGACCCATTACACTGGGGTGTGACATCCTCCTGGCTGCATTAATTTCAATAGCTTTGCTTTTATTGAAATGTGAAAAACCAACAGAGATATCTGTTCTGAATCAAAAAATAGTTTAACCAGGGGAAAGAGCATAAAAAGTACTAATCTTTTCTTCCTTACTGAATTTCAGAGTAGTTTCCAAATGAAACTGAGTTAGGCACTGCAGGTAAAGGGTGATCACACTGCTAGAAAAGTACTGTTCCCCACCCAGACTGCAGGGGACACCCCAGAAGCTCAGAAATATTTTATGGTTTAAGAGGTGCAAATCTCTAAAACAGAACTCCAGAAATGAATGCAGTGGGCTCTAACGTAGCTTGTACTACTGCAGGCTCAGTTACATCAGCCTTTGCCTGCGGCAGCATGATTCCCACTGCAGATCTTGACTGCCCATCCTGTTCTGCAGGCTCCCAGGTTTCACACACAAACACTGCATTATGGCTGAAATTGGCTTTGCTGGTGGTTTTTTTTTTTTTCTTTTTTTTTCCTTCTTGTCTGGTTATGAACTCTCCAACAGGAAGCAGGTCTCAGTCCTCTGACTGAATAACGAAGGCCTAATGCTATCCTCTGCCTAGGTTCACGAGCTCCATCCTCTACCAGGGGCTCATCATGCACATGGGAATAGCTGGTGGGAACATGCATCTGGATTTTCTCTATTCTGCTCTTGTTGAGTTCCCAGCTGCCATCATCATCATCATCACCATTGACCGTGTTGGGCGACGCTACCCGTGGGCTGCGGCAAATCTGGTGGCTGGAGCAGCCTGCCTTGTTACTGCTCTGATCCCAGAGGGTGAGTCATCGGAGGCCGTGGTAGTTTCCCCATCCGAACCTCTTGGGAGCTAGTCTATCTAGTCACACTGCCGAAGTGAAATGAGGTCAATTTGTAGCACTGCTAATAAAAAAAAATCTGAAAGCATCTGGGTCCTCTATGCTGCTTTGGGAATTTCTCCAGCCCGCAATGCATGTGATGCCGACTGTTTGCACTTCCTCATTCATACAAGCAAAATATAACCTCTTAAAAAGAATTAAGTGCTATGGGATTGGTTCATTAACTGATTCCTGCTAAATCATTGGGATATACGTAGATATTTGAATGTGCTTTGCTTGCAGACATACATTGGCTAAAAGTGATCGCCGCTTGCATTGGGCGAATGGGAATCACGATGGCTTTTGAAATGGTTTGCTTTGTGAACACTGAACTGTATCCAACATATATCAGGTAGGTACACCTTCTTCTAGCCAGCCATTTGGCCTGGAAACAGATTGTCTAAGCCAATGTATATGGCATATTTCATGCTAAATTATAACTAATTAAATCCACAAGTGCTTCAGAGCTACACAGGTATTGCTGAATGTGTGTGGAACATGAGGAAAATGCTTTAAAAATGCATGTTAATGAAGAAATCTAATATATTTTAAGGCAAGTGAAAACTTACATGACTGAATTTAAGGGAAAAGTAGAGACAACCTAAATGAATGAGTTCCTTCTCTAGAAAGGAACTGATTATGTGTAAAGTGGCACAACGCACAAAATTAAGAAGCTCTTAATCTCATTTCTTTATCCAAAATGAATGCAGTACAAGACAATTTGAAGTTTTATTTATGGTCCCAGTACTGTGCATAGCAACAGGATCTTTGGACATCATTTGCACTGACAGCTGCCTAAGGTGTACTGAAGCTGAAGTTTTTATATTTTTACTAAATCTGTTTGGAGATTCTACTCAACTTTCTGGGACTGATTCTCTGTCTTTAACCTTGGGAATTTGCTCACACCTTTTCATGTGAAAATACAGGTAAACTCTACTGTTCCTCTTTGCTAAGACTTATTCTTGCACTATATAGGGCTGAATTTCTGAATCTGCCCACCAGATGGGAAAATTAGGGGTGCTTTTTTTTTCTTTCTTTTCTTTTTCTTTTTCTTTTTTTTTAACCATTTTGATGTTTTACGTGCTCTGCAGAGCTTTAGGCTGTGCTCTGTACAAGGTCAGAGTTGATTCCTTTCCATCTACAGTACTCTTCCACACTAACGTAATCCTGTTGCTGTTGAACCAGGAACCTTGGGGTAATGGTCTGCTCTGCCTTGTGTGATGTTGGTGGAGTTGTCGCCCCCTTCATTGTCTACAGGCTGGTGGAAGTGTGGCAGGAGCTGCCACTGATAGTCTTCAGTAAGTGCTGCATTGCCTCCTTGCGGGTTGCTCCTGGGGTACAGCAATGGGGCCCAAGTTTCAAAGGCAGGAAAACTGCTGCTCCAAATGAAGCATATTCCTTTTCATAGAAGCCATAACCTTCAGTTTATAGCAACTTGGAACTTGTTCATGCATTCATGTCTCTCTTGCTGTTAATATTGTTCCTTGTGTTTTTAAAGAAAGCTAGAGATGGATACAGGTTTTACAAATGGCAAAGAGCTGAGAAATATTCTGACATTTTGATCAGATTAGCCTTTTTAATGTTTGATGAATTACTACTCTTCTGTGAGTTACATTGTCTCAGTCCTGGAAGAAAAAATTCCTTTCTTTCTTAATGATACATTAAGCCACAAGTGTGGCTGCTGTATTTCAGCTTTTCCAACAGTCTGTGTTAACTGATGATTCTCCACCTGTTTGGACTGAGTCCGGTAAATAAATGCAAGATGAGTGTCTGACTAGCTGCCTGAACTTTTAGGTCAGAGTCTGCAAAACTTCTTTAAATCTTCAGAAAAGCATGCAGTACACTATTTACTGAAAAAATGTCTTGAATGGCAATACACATTTTTTAACTGAGGGCACATTTATGAGGATGCATAGTAGACTTAAAATATATAGAAATCAGAAAAGCATGCGCAAAGTGGGTGATGGAAATTGTCAATAGAGAGTTATTTAGGAGTTAACACATTGTGAATGTATTTTCTAGATCTTGTTACTTAACAGAAAATTCAGATTCATTTTTTGGCATATATTCAGGCTAAAAAGGATTCCTTTTATTCCTATCTTTCTAGTCTGAGACACTCTAGTTCTGTGCATAATTCACAATCGTACTTTGCCTATTGCTATCTCCACACGACTGTCTTCCCTCTGGAGATGGCCTGGCAGTCTTGCATATAAAGTCTTCATGTGCACATGTTGTCTGAAGAACAAAATAAAATGCCACTTATGAGGCCTTTGTGCAAGATCACAGAAAGATAGTGTGTGTATTGCGAAGTAGTGTGTGCTAATGAAGTCTTTTCATCTGTTCAATTTGAAGCTGTTCTTGGTTTAATTGCGGGTGGATTGGTGTTGCTTCTACCTGAAACTAAAGGAAGAGTTCTGCCTGAGACTCTTGAAGACGTTGAAAACTTGCACAGGTGGGTCAGGGTGAAGAGCTCTCACTGGCCTGCTATTATGCTTATATTATGTCATATATAAAGGATGATAATGTGGGGGGGGGGGGGGGACACAACCCCCCCTAAGTAACTCCCTCAGTGGTCACTATTAAAATTTCCCTGCACTTTGTGATGCTTCTATCAGTTTACTTTTCAGGCACTTAAAGCGAAACAGCTTGTGACCAAACCTGCTGCATCCCTATTATAACTGTAATTTGTACTTTAACACAAACCCTGAAATTTATGTTGTGGAATAGAAGGAGGACAGTTTGATACTAGCTGCTCCCGTAATGAGGTAAATCACCAATATCTACAGAGGAGCCCGAGCAAACCTAGATGTTTTGAAGAGTAACTACTCATTTTCTTTGGAGAAGAGGCTAGGACAAGTGATGAATTTGCATTTAGGTGCTCGTTGAATGCATTCATTCTCGATTTGTTATTCATGTCATGTTGTTCTTGCAGGCAAGGAGCTCCAAAGGAGAAACAGATCTATCTCCATGTCCAGACATCAGAAGTAGTACATGAATGAAAAATGCAGACCTCTTCCTGGGCAGTATGCTTTAGAGCACTAGCATGGAAAAGCAATTTTAAATAAATACACTCTCTTCTGTCTTCCTTTTTTTGTCTATCATTTAATTACAATGCTTGGGTTTTTCTGATGAAATTGTTCCTGTTACTACATAGTTTTGTCCCTCTCTGCATGTTACAGTATAAATATAGTTTAGAGCTGGAAACCTTTTTCATACCAGTTATGTTGGCCTGAACATAAGGGCTGCTCCTAACTTTGGGATAGTGGGGTCTGTCCCACCAGAACTTTATAAGCCTGCATGAAGTCATTTTGTTCAATCTTATGCAAGAGTAGTATGATGTAATAGAGTTTTACCTCTGTAGTGGAAGGGAGGTAACTGCAACTCACCTACAAACTTGTTACAACATGCAACAAATTCACATATTCTTTTACTAGCACATAAGTATCATGGAGTTCACATGTGTTCTTATGCCTTTGGAGGAGCCCACGTGGGGCATTTAGCTGACTTACAGGGATGAGCATATGGCAACCCAAAGCATGAAAAGGAATGCATAGGAGAAAGATGCATCGTCCTTCATAAGGTAATGACCACTCTCTAGTGTCTAACTGCCAAATATTCTTGTCTTATTCATCATGAATATGACATTAATAACCTACACTGTTATTGTGTATGGTACTGTTTGCTTTGATATCCATAGTATTATAACTGTGTGCGCCCACAGAAGCGCACAGAATTTGCCAGAAGAATAGTTTGAGATTCCTATCAACTGAAATATAGGAGCTGTCAGGGTTTGTAGGTAGAGAGCTGAGGCCTGCCAGATCCTGCTCTGCTGGAGGGCTGGGATAGTGCTGGTGCGGGGCAGAGCAGTGTTTCAGTGTACATTTGGAGGGGACAGTCCTGCTATCCCCTCAGGGAAGCTGGTGTTGGGCGAGGGCTCATAGGACTTCTCAGTTGGGATCGGACCGAGTCCACCTCCCCTGGGAGTGTTAGGGTTAAAGTCCGGTCTGCCAAGGATGTATGTATCCAGTACCAGCTGTGCATATCTCCAATCAGATAACTCTTGCCGGAGTAGTTGCAGAACTAGAGCTTGCTTCAAAACCCTTAAGCCTCATGCAGGTTTCTTTGCATAAGCACCACTACTTCTGCAGCTGGAATGGCAGAGGTAGCAGGTTCGGGCATATCTTAGCTTCTGTGGTCACCTCTTGGTTATAGTGCCATTTGTTCCTTCTGGTACCTTGATGAACATGAAGGTAACTGTGCTTTCTTGATTTCCTTGCTTGGCCACCTCATCAATTTGTGTATTTCTTCTTGGAGTTAGGAAAGTCAATAGAGCTTGTCAGATTGGTCTGGCTGCACATGGTTGTTCTTCAAACGCCAAAGCAGCCTTTGCGACCTAGGCACAGGGGAGGAGGGAGTGCGGCTGCGGGTCTCCATTCACCTAGGCTATGCAATGAACTGCCTAACATCCTGTTTTAGATAAAATGATGGTTTACCAGCTTTCCTTCTCCTTGATAGCAGCTGAAGCTCTGCTCCTCCTGTGGCTGCAATGGTAGTGCTGGGGCATGAACAGCTCAGTGGTGTGGCAAACTGGTGCTGGCAGCCCCAGTGCTGTGGGTCAGGGATTGGTCTGGGCAAGCTGGGGAGCACCTGAACAGGGCTGTGTCCAAGCTAATGAATGAGAGACTGGCTTTTTATGAAGACTTCTCCTTTTAAGAAGACGCTGCCTCTGGCACAATCATTTAAAATCAATGTAAGGATTGTGCCTGAAAAATAATATGAAAACCTCCATGTTTCACGATACCTGCCAGCGTCCAGTAATGGGGTTTTGGAAACATTTGCTCTTTACTTTGTAGTTGTCAGATGCCAAGGTTCATGTTTTCTCCCCAGCATCTCTCCTAGATGTTGCAGATGTGGTCCGGGGCAACAATTTCTAAGTGCTGTTTCTGTCCTTAGTTCTTGCTGTCAGCACTAACACCTAGACTCTAGAACACCAGCATAGCTATTATTTCCGACTCTATTGCTAGTTTTATCCCATTAAATATAACTACAAGCTTGATAGAGTATCAGAGACTCTTCAAAGTTTAGTGTCTCTAAAGTATGATCTTAACAAGATCATTTTGTCAAGGTGCTCTTTTGTGTATGTTCCCATAGTAGGGCATTGGCAAAGAATCGCATCCTACAAAACTTCTACAGTTTCCAATTCCACTTTTATTGTGTGATCAAAACATTTATGTATTAGATTTTACTTGTAACTTGTTCCAAGTTCTATTTCTTCTGTATGGCACTGTATCACCCTACATTCATTTTTTTTTTCAATATGAATAAATTGGACCTTTTCCCAGAACTGAGACTGGGCAGGAGACATACTCAAAGTTGCAGATTGTGCTGTGCATGCCCAAGCTGATGAATATAATGTGAATTACATAAGTGGTTGCGAGGGGTTACAGAGAGGACCCTTCAAGCTTAAAAAGCCCTACAGCAGCAATTTTCTGACACGTCATTGATGGAGAACTGCTTAGGAAGCCAGATCCTTTGTGGCTCATCTTTCCCCTCAGCCCTTACCCTTTACAGTTATTTTGGAGTCTGGCCATACAAAAAGCCAAAAACATGGCATTAGGAAAACAGTTGGGCACAAACACAAGCGTAAATTTTCTTCGATGAAAAGGGTACTCTGTCCTGTTATTCATGCTGCTGCCAGTTGGTGCCCAGGATGGGGCTCCCCCCTGCCCCAGGTCACTGATCCATAACTTGGTTGTAGCTGCACATAATCTCCCACAGCTTGAGATTCTGCTGCCTTCAACTCCTCTTTGCCTTCCTTTTCATTTTCTGGCTTTTTCAATATCCATGTTTACTTGTAGTGAACTTACAGGATGCCAAAGCTTAAAAGTCAGTCTGGGTTTGGAAGAATTTATTTTTTGTGCTTAGTTCCCTGGAAGAGAAGGAAATAAACTAGGAGAAATAAAGAGGCCTCTGGATGCCCAAGGACTCCCAAAGTGTGTGACTGGCATCAGTGCTGCTCATTGCTTGAGGACAGACACCTGCTCTGTGAAGCTCCAGAGGTCCATAGACCAACTGGCAATACACTGACGGGGGCTAAGATTTTAAGGGAGATGGGAGAACTGTGACAGTAAATTGGTTACTATCTACATGTTTGCTTTCATGCAAAATTATATGTAGCATGGAAAGGATGACTTGGGAAGCCAAATGCACTCCTGCTCACTACAGAAAAGTGAGTGAGCAGCTCACAGTGATTTTTAGGTTTATAACAAGGTGAAGAAAGTGTTTCTCCATGAAGTTCATGCTCATGCTGTAACAGTTGCTGCTGCCAGATACTCTGGGGCACCAGAAGTATGAATGTGTTCAGAAGAAAATAGAAAAATTCATGGAAGGCCAGTCCATGAGGGACTGTGAAACACAAATACACAATGACAACCTTTGGCTTAGGAACTGTCTAAGCTGCTGGTGGCTGGGAGTGTAAACTGGGGAAAAGATCACTGTAAACGTGTCTTGCTCTTGTTATGCTCTCCCTAAGCACTACTTTGGGGCTATGTGGGGGGGGGGGGAGGGCTGTCCTATGGGTCTCTTTCTGCTTCAGAGCACCAATAAAGGAAGATTCAGGGGAAAATAGGTCTTTATTTGGGTAAACTTCTGAAGTCAGAACGTGGAGATAAACTGTTTTTTCTTTGCTTCTTCCTTGCCTGTGGAAAGATTAAAGAAAAGACAGATGATGTGCCCAACAGCTAATAGCACGACCCACTAAATAATCCATGTGATTAAATAATAAAAAAACCTAGGTTTAATGCTTATCTCATCACTGGCAATTTTTCAAATGTCATCAGGTTATTTTAAAGAACAGCAGAAAAAGAAGTAATATGGAGAATTTCTGTGGCCTTGTTGCAGCTACACCCCCATCTGAGAATCATACCAATGGTTTCCTAATGTAAAAGCCTGTCATGCCAGGTGGTTTCTAAAGTAACATTGTGTGTGTATTGGCACGTATGGACTTCTGAGCCTTTCCTAGAAACAACCTCCTTATGTTCAGCCCTGCACCACATTAACATCCCTAACACAATCCAAGTCCTGTGGAGCCCCAGACTGTGCAGGAGCAGAAGAATGATGGGGCTCAGCAGTCTATGGATCCATGCCAGCCCTGGAGCAGCTGAGGGTGATGACCGGCACAAACCATCTCCTCAGTGCTGCTGTGTTCATCATGCATGGGGCCATAAAGAAATTCAGCTCCCAGAGTACAGCTCATCCCTGAACAAATGGATACTGCAGATTTTCAGGGGATTGTGTTATGTCTCTACTTGAGTAGTTTTCTATGGGAGCAGCCATGTCACTTCCTAGAGCAACCACTACTGAAAGTCATACCCCAGGGCAAAGCATGAGAGAGCAGAGTGCTAGCAAGAAGCAGCTAGTGTCACTGTCCAGAGCAAAGGTAAGACTGGGCTGTGTTACCAGCTACCTGTACACTGTTTCAGGGACCAGATGGACAATGAGCTGATCACAGGAGAATCTGGATAGCTTCTAGAAGGATCAAATTTGATGCCTGCTTTATTTATTCTTTCTCCTCATTCTCTTTTGTCCCACTCTTTTCCCTCACACTCAATTTTTTACTAGGCCAAAAGTCTTTCAGCTACACATTAGCTGCTATAAATGGGAGCAGATCCCTTGGTACACAGGAAGTTATACCCTAACTGTGGGAATTGCTCCAAAGTATGTAAATTGTTTCAAAAAGAGAAAACACTGAAACCACAGACCACTTTTCTGCAACATTTTTCAAAATTTAAAAATGTGCCTCAGCCAACTTTGTCCTTATTGGATATAAGTGTTTCTGAACGTATCAATGAGCTTTTTTTTGTGCACAGATAAATAAGAGATAGGAGGATTAGCCTGTAAGCACTCTCAGACATGTGCATAACTCAGATGGCAACCATTCACAGTTAGGCTTGGAGAGGTAAGTTTTAGGTAGAGAGGCATGATTGACGGGTCTGTTCCTCAGCTTTGCTTTGCACAGCCATGATAGCCAGCTCAAGGTAGCAGCAGGCCAGCAGTGCTGCCCACGCCTGGCCACGCACCTTGCCGATCTGGACCCTGATCCAGACTCATCAAAATGCCTTTACATCTCAGCCTCCTCCTGCCTTGTCCCCAGGGACTTGCTAGTGATTGCTGGGTGATTGGCTCTCGTGGATGTCATCCTGCCCATCTGGCCTGGATACTGTGGGGCTGCCCTGCTTAGCCCCGTGGTGTCCTAACAGACTGCGTGCTTTCTACTGGTGTGCCTTCCTGCAGAAAGGCTCTGCGCTGCATGAGGTCAGGAGTGCAACTGCCGCCTTCACCTTGCTGGTATTGCCCTGTCTGTGGCAACTGCTCCAGCTGTGACTGGTAAGACTCAGTTAGATATAAAAGCAGTCTCTCAGGGTACATGCTGCTGTACTGAACAGCTCATATCTGGATCAGTGCTTTTCAAATTGCATGCAGACCAGACCTCTGTTCCATCCCTCTCTGTTATTTTTGGCTCCAACATATTTGTGAATCTTCATTAGACCATGCAGTTGAGTTCAGAGCCTGACAAAGCTATCCAAGGATGAGTTAATGATCAGCAATCTACTCTATTTACTTGACTACAACAAAAACCAACAACAGATTCCAACAGATGCGCAATAAATGGCTTTTCTTAAAAAAATTTGCTAATGCAAAGTGGGATGTTCTAATTAGTGAGAAGATGCTTAACACAATACTTGTGCATATTTTCAGTATCTTTAATTGTCTCAGCAGAGTTTTCCCCTTAGTCTTAGGTAGGAGCAAAACCAGACCAATTAAGCCAATCACAGCTTCAAAGAAAGAACAAGAACAGAAATCACAAAAGCAATCTAATGGTCATGTTAGAGTTTAATTCTAATTCACTAATTGTATTTGACATCCAGGTGTTCTAGATAAATGAATTAGGATGCCTCAAAGTTATAACACTTGGCTTTCTATCTATATGGTTCTCATTTCTTTGGAATAATTGCCTGGAAATACATCCTGGCTCATGGGCCCACAGATGGTGTGACTGCCTTTCATTACACACACAGTGGAAAGGAAAGAGATTTTTGTTCTGGCTGTCCAGCTGGTTTGCCATTATCCCTAACAGGGTGATCCTGGCTAGCTACTATCGTATTTTCAGCCAGGTTAGAAAATGTAAGAAAGGTTGGCCGATTTTGTCTTCTACTGATTAGCTTTATACCCTGCTATGAGCAAACTTAGGGCAGATGATCACAAAATCACAGAATGATTGAAGCTGGGAGGGACCTCTGGAGATCATCTAGTCCAGCTCCCCTGCTCAATGACGAGTGTGAACACACTAATCTGAATACATGCAGTAGTGCAGTCTCAAGACAATCATGTTTTTCAGGATGAAAACTCTAGCAGTAGGGCTGGCATGTTGCTCTACCATCCTAAATTGCCATGGGATCCTTGATGGGTTAAGCCCCTGAGTTACACGTAAGAGCAGCCTTTGCAACTCTGTCAGGCACACTACGGATTAAGACCACCTAAGCCCATGGTTTTAGGGATGGCCTTAGGGGCCAAGGGAAAGAAAATTAAAATGACTTTGTGTACTGTTACGTCATACTAGCTGTTGAAACTGCAGTTCTTTTACTCTGTATTTTATTCCATGTCATTCCATCTCCCAGTAAATGGCAATGTTTCCTCAGGAAAATCATCTCATATGATTGAAGACAGGGTGACTTCAATCTGGCTGTATGTGCCCCTGAACAAACTGTTCTCTGCAACTTTTTTTTTGTCAGCTTCCCACCTGCAAGCACTCAAGGTCCGGAATGGACAAGGATCTCAGCTATTTGAATCTAAAGGTCTCAGGGCCTGGATGAGTCCCAGAAGCCATTGTATTTCTTTTCTTCTCTCTCTTTCTCTCTTAAAAAAAAAAAAAAAAAAAAAAAAAAAAAAAAAAAAAAATCCAGTGTTTTTCTTTGTAGCCTTTGGCCATGGGGATAGCATGTGGTTTTTCTGCCTGCTTTCCTCACTGAAGGGTGAATAGAAGACAGTCTCTACTTGTAGAAAGACCTTTAAGGGCTTTAAGAGACCTGACTGAAGAGTAAAGGTGTGAACCAAAAATTTACACAGGTAGAGTGACTTTTGTACAAGGAGGTGAGAGGGACATGTTTAGCTGACCTCAAATCCCTCAACCATGCCTTGGGTAACAACTACAGAACTCAAAGACTTTGTCTCTCAGAAGGCATTCGGCAAGAGCAGGTCCAAATCTGAAAAGCCAACAAACAACACAGAATCTGCTTTGCTGCTGAAAGAGCTAATGGGTGACTTGGGCACAATTTACAAGTATCTACAGAGACTTATCAGGCTTCAGCTTAGATGTATACCCACACAAACACACATATATACATATACATACATACATACATTTTTTTTAAAGGAAGAGAGCAGGAGGGAAGAGCAGGTCTGCAACCTGCCCAGGGGATAGCAGCTTATACACTGCAGGAAGAGTCACCCGCCTTGGGAGGAGGAGACAAATAGCGACCTGGATTTCAAGAAGCCCTGGCCCGTGGCATGCTGAATGTAATCAAAGGAAAACACAGGCAGTGCATGAGGAAAATCTGCAATGGAACAATACTACAAAATGAAATGAGTGAGGAGGAAGAAAGTAAGACAAGAGAAGGCAGTAAGAACTGCACTGTAGAAGATAACCCTATCCTGAAAGTGAGATGTCCTCCTCCTTCTTCCATTACTAATTTCAAGATTCCTGCATCTGTGAGTGCTTGGCTTCTGGTTCATCAAATTGCTTTCAAAGAGGAGAAAGTCTTGAAATGTTTGTCAAACACCCCTGGGAACCTGCTGCCTTAGTGCCCAGTGCCAAAGGGCAGAGGAGCCAGGCCCAGGTGGATGCCTGCTTCCTCCTGCAGTACCTGCTGCACTCTTAGTAGGCTGCCTGAGCAGCTGTTCTCCACCCTCAAAACGTGCATTTTATACACATAAAAATCCTCTGTTGGGGCAGTGCATGAGCCACAGGCTCCTTCCCCTCATTCATAGGCTTGAGTCACCCTCTCACGGACTCTCCCTTTTGCTCTCTTTTCACACCGGTGCTGACGCCTTTCCATCGCCTCCCTTGTTGCTCTGTTTCTGCTAGCATAGCTGTGCTCCAGTTTATGCAAAATGCCATTTCCTGCTTGCAACAAAAGTAAACAGAAGACAGCTACTTTGGTAACTGAAAGCTACTTTTTTTTTTTTTTTTTTTTTTTCAAGATAATCTGTACTTTTACACAGTAGCCAGTATCATCTAATGGCCCCCAGGCTGCAGCACGTTTGTGTTACACCTCTCTCTTGCAATGTGTGCTTTCACACCTGCAAACTCAGATGACTTTGCAAATAAATGAATATCTCAGCGCGGCACTTACAGTCAGTCTCCCAGAAACCCCAGGGGGGCCACAGGGGTTGTTAATCCCAAACTGACCTTGCATGGTGGCTTCAGCTATTTCAACTACTACACAGGGCATTGAATCTCTCCCACATTTAGCTAACACGAGATGCCTCAAGCCTGTGACAGCCTTGCTAACTGATGGCTGACATTCACCCCCGGGCAGGCAGCACCACCTTTACTGATGGTGCCCATGTGGGGTGCCAGATGATTACCTCCGTGCTGTCCCTTCTCATGCCCCTATGTGCACAGCAGCGCTGCTGGATGCAGGGCCCCAGAGCCCAAGATTCCCACTCAAGTGCTTCTCCTGCAAAGCTTGACGGGCCCTTGTATAACCCCTGTAGTCCCAGTTGTTTGAGCAAAATGAACTCTACCCTTTTCATTGCCTGTGGCATTTGTTCCTTTTATTTTGTGGCTCTGTCCTTGTTCCCCCATGAACTGATAGTTGTTTGGCATTGTTATTTCTATGGTTTCAGTGTAATTGTATTCCATAAAGAAAAATGTTGGAAAAGAAAAATATACTCATTGGCCCTTAAGTGACATATTTCTTGGAGACCGTGGCCATGGAAAGCATACTCAGCTTAATAAAAGCTAACTGCCTATTGCTGTAGTTGCCAAACATCTCGCATATATGGCACCAGCACTGTTGATGCGTACAGGCAGAAAGCACTTACTATACTCAGATGGTATTTGTGTCTTGATTTTTTTTCTTTTTAGAATTAGAAAACATGAAGATTTTTGGATGATAGCCCAGAAATATGCACTCAAATCTGGATTCTAGGCCAGACAAAAATTACAGACTTATCATGGCATGCCTTGTGATCTAGCACTCATCTGATCTGATGCCATTTTGAAAATTTAGTTCACCTACCTTTCTCAGACACCTCTTATTAGTTGATATAAATGATAGTGGTGGTGGGTCCGTTCATCCATCAGATCTGTCACTGTAACAAGGTGAACACCACCTGCTATTACATTTGCCATGGCCCACAGGTAGTGACAGCCAACGCGATCCATCATTAATACAAGGATGAACATAGCTGGGAACTCAATAAGAATGGAATCTGGATAAATGTTCCCGCCAGCTCTTCCCATGACTATGATAAACCCCTTGCACAAGACAGAGCTGGTGAACCTAGGCAGAAAACAGAGTGCTACTCAAACTTTTTAGGAGAGAGTTTCTGGAAAGAACAGAAATTTTCAGCTGGTCTGGAGCAAATTAGGCTTAAATCAGTGATGACAATACAGGACACTAAATGAAACATCCTCTGTTTGGGTTACAATAACCTTCCCTTACCAAGTGTACACCAAATTGGACATGTGTTTTCTTATCTGAGGTGTCCTGAACAAATAAAGAAATTAAGGTCTGAGCTTTTCTTCATTTTTATTTTCAGAGTTTAGACTCTGGGAACAAGAGCAACAGAAGGATGGGAGGCTGGAGTGGGTAAGGGGGAGTGTGGTGAGTTCTGCAGTGATATTTTCCTATGGATTAATGGGAGGATCAGGTTTTCATCTGCCAGTTAAGAAGCTGATGAGAAAATAACTTCTCCAAAGTGTTTTCAGAAGAGGAAACATGAACATTTATTTAGACTGTCCTCATGTCTCTGTGTGTGTGTGTGTGTGTGTGTGTGTGTGTGTGTGTGTGTGTGTGTGAGAGAGAGAGAGAGAGAGAGGCTGTTCCATGACATGAAGCAGCATGTTAACAAATAGTAAAGATGCTTGTTGGATTACTGTTGATTGATACTCCTTAAAGGAATAATCTATCCTGTCTGCTGGATAGTATTGCAAGCCCTTTTTTCCCCAAATATAGTCTCTTAGAATCCTAAGCAGTTGAAGAGACAAAAACCCACTTGCCTTTACTATATGGAATTGCAGTGCTTTTGATCACGAAGCTGTGCCATACTTAGTCCTATAAAGTATGTGGTATGGCATATTGCCACTAGTCCCTTGCTCTTAAGTGATTCAGACTAAAACCCTGGGCAGTGGGAATGGAACAACAGAAAAATGCCAGATCTGATCAGGTATCGTATTTGAAATCCTATGCACAACACTAAGTCCAATCTCTGTAAAGAAGCTTCCACACCCAGTTGTGGTCCCCTGACTTCATCTGTTGGGTTTTGTTCTGCTGGGATCTGTAACCCAGACATGCTTACTAGTAGTACAGCAGGAAGAAGAAATTGGGCAGAGTAACAGCAGATTGAAGCCACCTGCAGTGTGGAAGCACGTAAGCCACAGCAGCAAGGATGAGGAGTCCCGCACTAAACGTGAGCTGGAAAACAATTCCCGTGGTCCTCCAATAATATAAGCCAATGAATTCTGTAACTGCAAAGAAAAGTCTTACGAAGCACGATGAAAAAGTTAAATTAGCTTGGTGAGTGGGGAAAGCTTAGCTCCCACCAGCTAAAACACATGGAGCCCCTGAGTTTAGCCAGGCTCTTGCAGCATGATGTACCTGTGGTGATTTGCACTGTAAAGCAGGACATGGCTGAAGCATGGGACTTGCTGTAGGAGCTGGTGGGCATCATCCTTACACTTCAGCCTGCATGTACTTCCAGGAAATGCAGTTTGTTCTGCTTGGATGTGAATCAAAGGCAACCTAGTCATGGTCATTTGGTGGAGCTGAGGTGAGGAGCTATTGATGTATATGCTGTGATATAAATAACAGAAAAAATCCTTACTCTTCCTCCTCCAGAGGTCAACTGGGGACTTCACTCCTGCTTTCAAGGGTGTCAGGCCCTCACTCATCAACACAGGGCAAAAATTGCTTGTTTCCTCTCCCTCCTTCTAGTTAAGAACTGAATAGAGAAAGAAAATAGACTACAGGCACTTGTTTACCTCCATCGCCCTCCTCCTATAAGCTTTAGGAACAGTGTTCCACCCCCCAGTTATGTGAAACAAAACAGCAAAAATCACTTGGGTACAAAGTCTGTGAAACATAAGTGTTAGCTTTTACAGAATGACTTGCTACCTTTCCTGGAAAAGTTTCACATGCTTTTGCAGTGTTTTCAGTTAATTCTTGTCTCTGGACTTTCCACTTAATTTTAGCATGTGACCTTCAGCTATGAACACTCATATCAAAGTCTATAGGCCTGTAACCCCTCAGAGAAACGGCTCAGAAAAGAAAACGAAGTATGGGACACAAACATTGGCTTTTAAACATAAAGGTGCAATTTGGTGATTACTGCCTATTCCTGTTGCACACAGTTTCTTAAAGATTGGATGGGACCAGCTAGGGTAAACCAATAGGTTTTTGTCCAGAAAATGTATCTGCAAGCCACCTTAGCTCAAGGTGTAATCTGTCAGCCAGCCCCGCTTGCTGACCAGTTCTCGTACCAGGTGCGAGGTCATCATCTGCATGTAGCTTAGTGCAAGAGCTGTGAGAATCCCAGAGACAGGCTGATGAAAACAGTAATTAGCAGGCTGAATTTACAGCCAAACATGCAGAGGGGAAGAAAAAAAAAAAGGAAAAATGTTTAGGGGATAACTGCAAAACCCCAGTTGAATATCATTCTCTGAGATAGAGGCTTGCTGGCTGCTATTCCTCATGAGTTACCTGGGATAAAAAAGAAGATTGTTTTCTTCCAGATTTGGTCCCAAATTGTTTCTCAGGTGCATGAAGGCTACAGCTTTATTAGCACCTGAAGAGTGATCTGAAGAGTGAATTACTGATACCCAGTGATGTTTTTAAGGAACCACCCTCCCAAGGCACTACTTTGGCTTTTTCTTCTGTCTCATTCACTCTCTTTTGGACTGCCTTTCCACCCAATGCATCCCTTCTTTGGGGCACAGATCAATAGAGACCGGCTGAGTGGGAGACATCCAAGTTGCCACAGTGTTTCGTTAGAAATGCTGTTTCTGTGGCACTGCTTACAGCATGACACCAACTGCTGGTGTACGTGGTGGCTAGGAATCAGATGCTGGGCCCCAAAAATAAAAGTCAGCAGAAAGGACAGCTTTCTTCTGAGATATGGTCAAAAAGGAGGTGACCCCTCAAGAGGGCTTCAGCATCATTTCTAGCTCCAGCAACTCCTCCTGTGCCTGGCAAAAGGTTTGAAGAGGCTGGAGACTGACTCTGTCCCTTTTCTTTCTTTGCTTGAATATAAGTCTGTATCTGCTCCTCCCATCAGAGTATTTTCCATCTTGATGCAGGCTTAGGGGGCTCCCTCACCCTGTGTTTTCAGATCATCACTCACTTTTGGTCATTGACTTAGCTAATGTCAAGAAACATTTTGATGTTGCTCTTCAACCTATCTTTCAAAGCAACAATAGCTTTTTACTTGAATCTTGTTCAATTGCTATCATCTTTACCTATTTACTCATCAACATTTGTTGTCTATGGAGCTTTTCTCAAAGTGGGTCTTGTGCATCCCTGTTATTTGTTGTTCCCTGCATTACTATGACTCACCAATAATCAGAAAGAAATTGTTTCCAAAAGAAATAAGCTTACTGGAATGCTGGAAAGGCATTTGTTTTCTAGTTGACAGAAATACATATTCCGTTAGTAGTATGATTTATAACCATTAAATTAGTCAATATCCACTAACAAAAACAGCGTCTTAATAAATGCCAGCCAAAATAAGTGTCTTCTGTTCTCCACAATAACATCACCAGATTAGATCACTCTAAGGAATCTAATCTGAGGAAAGCTGTCCTGTCATTATTCTGCATAAGCAGGCATTTTTTGACTTGTCCTAAAGGCCAGCCCAAAAGAGCCTGGACAGACCAACAGAGGACCTGGGAATGCCCTTTCTCAGTGCCCCAGCTCTGAAATGCAGAGGTGCAAATTCTGCATGTTAACAGAGACCTCAGGAGCTGAGTAAGGAAACAGGCAGTGCTGATTTCCATCTATGACTCTGAATGTCAAAGTCAGCACCTGGAAGTGTGCCCAGAGACTAGTCAAGTAGAAGAGTAGGTTTAATCCCTCAGAAGAGTAGCCTGTTTGGAAAGGTTTATGAAACCGCTCCTGAAGCATCTAAAACATTCTCAGGAATTGTCCCAAGTACAGTGAAGTATAAAAATCTACACTATGCAAGAAATTAGTGCTCCTTCTTCACTCTTGTTTTCTAATGAGTGGAGGATGGTTATCTCAAATTCAAGAAATACATTATTCATGGGACTTTTTCACATTTTGGTCACTAAATTTGAGGCTTCTAGGATTGTTCTTGCCCTGAGCACAACTCTCTTCGAGTACGAGATTTTGTTTTGCTCTTGGGTGCTTGCAGTTTCATGCTTGGGTGCTTGCAAGACCGTAGGGAACTGAGGCAGAGTGCCAGTGAGTAGAGCAATTGAAAAACCCTTCATATTATGATGCGTGTGTGCATTAGCCTAACAGCAACAATACCCTATTCTCTCCTGTCTTTTCATGCTTTCCATTGATAAAGATGTGGTAAAAATATTCTTTAGCATTCTGAAACAGAAAGAGAACATTTCAGATATAATTGGCTATACGATTTGGAGTACTGATTTCTTTGGCTCACTTAGCCATTCTCTGCCAAGAGATGCCATTGCTATTTACATTATTGTTTAGTTTGGCTCTGTGCTGAAAAATAATATGAAGAGTGACTACTCTGATGGTTGTGGGATCTGCTTATTGCTGTTCATATCATATCTGGATGAGTAGCTGCTGCATACGCCCTCGTTTGCTCCCATAATCTGTGCATCATTATCCAAGGATCAGTTCTGGGCAAAGTTATGGTATACTTTCAAATCCACTGGAAGACTGGCCAGAAAACAAAATTCTGTTTTAAAAGAAAGTGTGGATGGGGGGTTGACATGTGTTTCTAATGCAAAAAGAAATCAAGATCTTCCAAAATGTGTGTGAAGAAAATCGAGAAAATGGCTTGACTGTGTTAACCTTTTTTCTTCAAATCTGTGCTAGGACTGGAGACTGGATGTTGGATGTTTGCGGTATTGGCTGTAGCCATTTGGATGTTTCAGTTGTGCTTGTCTTTTACCTGTCAGAGTTTTCACCAAAGTTTTAGCTGCGCCCAGTAAGTGGCCAGAAAGCCTTGCTTTGATAAATCAGTATCTTCTGATGAAAAAGTTTAAGTAGGAAGCTTCCAGCATATTCTGATTCAGTCAGCTTACTGACAGGTCACTTTGTCAGTAAGCTAATGATTTATGGAGGATAGGAAAATCACCCATCCAATCTATGTGTAGACAAATTTCTCCATGACAGGTTTGTCCATGTCCATGTACAAGTTGGGTTTGGCTAAGACTGTGGTAGCCATTTTCTCCACAAACGTGGCATGCATGACCTGACTGACTATATGTTTGCATGCAACAAAACATGGAAGTAGAGAACAGCAAGATGAATACCTTCCCATCCTTTACTGTGTGATGCTTTGCAGATAGAATATGGGATGGGGCAGTCCTCCTTCCCATACTGTTTCCACCTTTGCTTGGAGAGGAAAGGACAGCAAAAAAGAGAACTCATAGCAGTCACTGTCCAAAAGAGCTGATTCTTGGGTCTAGCTCAGCACAGGAGGAGAAGGCTATAGGCCATTGGTGCTCTCGTATCTTCTGAGACTACAGCAAAAAAGCATTTCTCCAAGACATGCTGACTCCACAGAAGCAATCCTTCGTATAGAAGGAAGTCTTGTTCACCCCTTGCAACCTTCACAGCTCCAAATTCCAGTCTCAGCCTCTCTTACCATTTTACTGAATGAAGTTTGGTACAAATGCACAGGAAGGTCAGTTACAAAGCATAAAATTTGTGTAGAGTCTAACTAAAAAAAAGTGGGGGTAGATATATGGCACAATGACATTTGTTGTTGGAAAAGAAGAGCTGAAGGACAATAAAATCTAGACCTAGCTATACACAGAGCCAACTGAAAAAAAATGGAGACCAAAGAAAATTTAGGAAAAAAACAACTTTTTCTATTTTTGTATTCTGTATCTGGGAAAAACACTCCTATTTTGAAATTGATTTATAGCCATCTGAATAGAGTTAAAATTAATGTGAAACACATTTATCCCAAAGACAGACAAATTATTTTTGGTGTGTGAGCTAAAATTGTATCTCAGACTCTCAGCTCTGATTACAGTTTGCCACTATAAAAGAAAAGAAAATCTCTTGATTGATAAATGAACAAATTTCATATCAAGATAATGAGAAAATTCAAGTGTAGAGAAAGCCACGATGCTTCCCTGGGTTTCTGGGTCATAACAACCTTTGACTACTAGGGCTTTGGAAGCACAGTCCACCTCATTAACAGTGACTCATGAGTGCTTTGAATCAAGTTTTAAAAGCATTCATTTCCTCTTTCAATCATGAATGTTGTTCAACGATATGCACACATCAAATAACCAGAGGAAATAGTTCCACTCATAACTGTCTACATGCTACATACCTGTCTGCTATGTAGCCAACGGTCATGGAGCCAATAAAAAAAATTCAGCATTCACATACAGCTGAAAGAGATCCAGCTTCTAGGAGTCAACCTGCACACCAGGTTAAATTGCAAGGGCAACTACAGCTAGAAGAACAGGAACACTCAGCACAAACCACAGCGTTTCAAGGGATTGAATGAAACCAGTGAAAAAGCAATTAGATAACAGATTCTGGAAAGGAAAATGTCTTATCCCTTAAAACCAACATCCGTAGTACATGTTACCAGATATTCTCAAACCTTACTGAAAAGTTACACCCTGGAATACGATCACACAATGACACACTAAGAAGAGTGAGAAAGAGAGAAAATCTTTGAATGAACAAACAAAAAAGCTCAGAAAAATCTCAACCCTCTCCTCCCTCATCTATTGGAAATTTGGAGAATGTTTGGGACATCCTTTCACTGCTAGCACCAAGGCCCATTTCTAACCGCTTATTATTGATCCATATAAAAGTGAGCAGCACAGTGTGAGGTGGCGTAGCTGTGAACCTGGCCGGTGGTGGCCTGTGTACACGGTGACTATGAGCAGAGCGGGTCTCCATCCAGGCAGCTTGGACACGCACAGCCATGGCTTTGTCCTGGCAACCACCCTCTGCTTATGGCCACGGACCTGCCAGTGACACCTCTTTCGGTGCTTGGGTGTTGGCTGATGTATGTGGTGGCAGTGGCTGATGGCAGCCAGGCAGTTTGTCAGATACAGCTTTTGCCTGCAGTTGAAGTGGAGTCATCAGTAAAGGTCTGAGCTCCTGCCTAAAGCCTTTATTTGGTGCCCGTGTATGGTAGGGGCAGGGGCCATGCTATAGGCAAGGTCCAGTATCTGTGTACTTGTATTTGTTGCTTTATAGAGCATTAAAGTATGCTCCTGTGATCCCTACCAAAGGGGAGCCTGGAAATGACTGTCCTCTTCCTCCTCAGCACTGGCAAAAGGCCCAGGATATGATTGACTTCTCTCTGCAGTGAACAGACAATCTGTAACTTCCTTCTGATTTACAATTAACACTTTTCCAACCTGGACTAAACAAGGAGAGAGTGATAAACCGATGTTAACTTCTCTAAAGATTACTCTTCCATCTTAGAAATGGGAAAGATGCTTCATTCCTGCTTTGAAGAGCAGGCCTGAAGAGGGATTTGGTACCTGCTGGGAGGCACTCCAATATCGCAGTTTTTTGGACAGACACATGCTTTTAAAAGAGGGTTCCCACATGTAAGGACACGTAGAAAAATCAAAATTCACAGTTGATATAGCCTGCAAAAGCAATCTGTGTCATTATGTGAGCTGAAGGTAACTAAAACCCTGTGTTTGAAAAGAGATGGTGTATCAATGAGTGCACTACATTATTCTTTTAAAAAGTTATTATGAAAATATTCATTCAGATGCAACTAGAATTTGGTCTTTGATTTAGTTCATCTTCTTTTTCTCACTCAGGGAAGCTTATTGCTGCTTCCACAAACAGCTCTGATCGGTTCGCCTGGTTCAGCTGAAGTGGAGGCTGACTGGAAATGTACTTCTCTGCCCCAACCCATCTGTCCCAAGAGCAAGTGAGGTGCAGTTGCTTTGTAATGGTCACAGTAATGAAGCATGGGAATAGCCTGCGTGAGGAAGCTGTGGAGTATCCGTTATCACACTTCTTTGAAAGGGTTGCACAAACATCTTCTAGACATATATAGGTATTTAGGTATAGCTGATATAGATTTGGAATTGGGGGAGAAGTAGAAGAGATCCCTCTTGAAGGATCCTACACTTCAGGTTTCATAATGGCTTTCAGACTTAGTACCAGTTTGTACAATTTTTCACTTTCCAAACTGCTCAAGATAAATTGCTTCCTTGGAAGAAAAGACCATTCCCATTGCTAATTCATTATCTAATAATATAGCCCCCTCCTCTGCCTCTGCCTCTGGTCTATTATAAGTGAATACATACTTGAATTACTATCCATTTGCATTATCCATTTGGATTATTATTCAAATGTGCAATTCCCCAATTTGGCCTAGGGGGTTAGCCTCATTTTGATGATTGATATATTGAATGAAGAGAATAGCTGTTGTCTGACTGATGACAAATTTGCAGTATGATCCTGTCAGGAGGAACAATCATTTTCCTGTTCTTATTCATATAAATCTTTGTTGTAAGTCATTAGTCTTCAGGTTGACTATATTGGAAGTAAGGCTCGGGTTACACACTGAAGGCAAACCTTTAATAATCAAGCAGCTTCCAGCTTCAAGGTGAGCAGGCAATAGTGATTTTGCTGGAGCAAACTGTGTCTTGCCTCAGCCACAGCAGAAGTCCCTGGAGATCCACAGACCCCACCATGCTGGAAGGGGCTGAGAGGGATAGTGCTCCAGTTGCCGAAGAAGCTGGCTAAGATGTCAGTGTAGCTGAGTCCCATTGCGTTCCAGGCCATGTCACATCTCCTGCAGCAACTAGAGAAATGTTTATTTCCTAAATGACGTTTATAAATAGACTTTGATGCTCCTATGGGATAGTTAGGCCTTCAGTTTTTATTTTGTTTTGTATATGATCCATTTGAAGTACCAGAGATTGGGTCTTAGATTACTGCCATTTCAGTTGGTCAGTGCATCTTGTGGATTAGGCAAAAATTCCTTTGTCCAGGGTTTTCCAGTTAACAGGGACTGTAAATATTAGGAAAGTAATGTTGTCCTCTCTCCTGTACATGTATGACTGAAGATCTTTATTTTCAAAATTGCACTGAATATACATGACACTTTATATGCTGCTTTGATAGCAACACAAAGAAGACACAACAGGACAGGATTTTTTGGGGGGGTATTTAGTAGCTAAAGAATAATGTTGTGCCCCAAATAGGAAGAAGGATGCAGGCAAGTCATGGTAGTACGAGCTGGCTCTTCTGAGTCAGAGATGCCCAGACCAAACTGCTGTGGTTCACATGTGGCCCCTCACTCGTAGAGCTGGGAGATTGCTGTGGGGTCTGTGCCAACCCTGGGACTGGATGCAGGGCCTCATGCTGCCTCTTCATGCTCTATGCTCCTGCCCTGCACCCTGGGGAGACTGTAGACGGGGTCTGTCACTGAACTACACCTTTGCCTCAGGATTATTTCACAATTATTTCATATTTGTTCATTAGACAATGCTAAAGTGTAAATGCGTGTGTAAAAAATGAAGAAATATTCAGTCTCTTTTACATAGTAAAATGACTTGTATGTGTTCCCATATTATGGCTGCACAAGATCCTTTCATGTTGTTCTCTATTTGCCTCCCCACTTATACCTCTCCTGCAAAAAATTAGCTTGGGTCAACTAATATAAGTAATGATGGAAGATATTCAGTATAGTGTAGCTGAGCATCAAAAATGTGAATTTGAACAAAAATGGGGGCAAAGAATTTGGCTTTTAAAGAATGTTTCTGTCTGCAAATCTTCTGAAGACAGGTCTTCTTATCCCATTTTCTTAGCCAAATTGAAACAACTTTGTAGCTTTGTAGCTTGGTAACTAGACTCCCTCAGCATGCTGGTGTCACTGAGTTAATTTGTCCTTCAGGAGCACTCAATGACCTTTGAGTTTTAGGAAGCATGAAACTAAATGATGAACTTTGGAGAAAAGCAGAGATGATAGGTAATGTGATATTTTAAAGGGCTATTTAGAACACATCCTACTGTATTACCATGACTGCCATACTTAGGAACTGTCATGGATCAGAAATGAGACTGCTATTTTGGCTATTTTGCAATAAACTTCTTTTACAACAAGGAAAACACAAGACCTTTATGCATTTAAAACTAAACTGCCTACCTATCTCTCTTCAAGTCTGTTTTATGTTAGAAGCAGAATATGGGTGACTCTCAGGGTTAAAGTGAAAAGACCTCACCGCATTAGCAGCCTTTAAACCTTTATACTCAGCCCTTTGATCTGGATCTGCTTTCTGGTGCAGGACATGGCTCAGACTGGCAGCCTCCGGCAAAGGGTCACTGTACTTCTGACAGAAGAACCATATTGTGCTATGGTGGCAAGCTAATGAACAAAAGTGTCAGCCGTGACATATCTACCGTCCATAATCAGTAATCTCTTCAGTTTATAGCAGTAAAGGATTACCTGATGTACTTTAAAACATGTAAGCGTTCCAAGAGCTGTTAGGTGCTCCTGTACTCTGAACCCTCCTCAGCTTAAATGTGTGCTTGCAAGGCTGGGCGAACTGTGCATGAAGTGAGGCCTAAAATGCTGCTCTAAAAAACTGCAGATAAAGATAGATCCAGAAATGGATTACATCTAGAAATGGATTTACATCCAGAAATGAATTACAGATCTAATCTATTAGTAAGAATAATATGTAATAACAATTATAATATATAATTCTTGCTGTCAAACAATAGTCCTGACATCCAAAGATCTGAAGACATCTTCTAGTGAGATTGCTCTTAAAGATAGAGAATTGAAACAGAGAGATCTAAGACTAACTCTTCAGAAATACTAGTTTTCAGGTCTTTGAGGGTTTACACTAAAGTGATTTACTTGAGATGCCTTGGATGGAAATTTCCACAGAGATCTCCTAAGGTGTTCTCTGACCAGCTCTCTTGCATGAATAACTGTTACTGCACTTAATTCCTTCTAGTGAGTCATTCTTTCATCCATGTCATTCAGTAATGATTTTGGTTAGGTGCTTTTGTGTATGTATAGACCTGTGAGTACAACAACAGCATGGATGTTAACAGAGAGCTTTGAGCATGACACTGCCTTACAGAACCACATGCTACCTGAAGAGGAATGTACTATGTTCATAGAAATGCAATCAGAAAACACTGGAAACCTCAAAACACACAGTGAGTTATGCTCCTGCTGGAATTCACTGCCTATGCATTTAGGGTGCAGGCACAAGAAACAGGATGAGCCAGTCTGACTTCTTAGTATGAAGGTCCCATTCCCCATTCCGTTTGCTGAGGCCATTTTTGGCATTCGTTTGTCCCACACTCTGTGTATTGAGCTAATTCACTAAGCAGGCAGAAGCTGAACCTAGCAAATAACTGGATAGTTTTATCCTGCAGTAATAGGTTGTACAGGCTCAGTGCAGGACTGCAGGAAAAGCAGAACCAGCAAAAGGGAAGGGACAGGACCACAGGTTGGAAGCTGCAGGGAGATGGAAGATGGTATGGAGAAAGAAGCAGCAGGATATCTTTCCTGTGCTGATGAGGAGCCTGACTATCTTGTGCAACTGCACCTTTGGCTGGGATTTGTCTTGGCTAACTTCAGCCAGGTAATAGCTGAGCATCTAGTTAAAGTTATTTGTCCAGGCCTGCTCAGCAGTCAATACAGAAGAAGAGGTGTCTCCAGATATATGCAGATATATAGCAGGATTCTATAACGATGGTTAAAAGCAGATATATGCATGTTGTGGGGGTAGCGGGGTAGAATATTAACTCTAGGTTCATTGCAAACAAGTTTATTGAAGATGGCGGTATAGTGTAGTCATAGTAAACGAATATTAATGCACATTTGTTATTGTCCAAGTCTTGGTTTCTTACTTCTCCAGTGAAAGGTTCTCTTAATTCCTGGAGAGTAACCTTGAGAAGTGCCCCAGCTCAAGGGGAGATTCACCACCATGCAGCCCAGTGCTATGCAGGAGAGCTGTATGGGCTCCAGACAGCAGCACTATTTATGGGCACGGAGTTTGACTCATGGTCATGCAATAATCGGTCCTACAATACTAATACAATAATAATACAATATACCATTTTTGCTCATGTGTGCTGGGGGAACTTTTTTGTTGACCTCATGCCATGTTGGGGAAAATATACCTCTTTTTGCTCATCTCATGCTCGTTTCTGGCCTCACCAGTTGCAACCAGTGTAGCCTATTTCCTCCTGGTCAGCACTGGGCACTGTCAGTTGTTTGTAGTCAGCTGGGCCCTGAGATAAGGGCTGAGAGGTAGTTACACTCTGCCACAGTGCGCCCAGACCTGTTGCTAACAGTTGGAACACCAAATAGTGCATGTTTAATATGGATTAGGTGTTGTCACATGAGGACATTTCTGACAAATTAACTAGGGTATAAAGCATTGAGCTCATGGTGGGGCTATGTTATGCCAGTTGTGGATGAACAAGAACACATGAGCTGGCATGAATTCTGCTGAAAGAAAAGTGTCTGACAAAAAGTGCTTAAGCAAATTTGAACCACCAAAATGAGTCTGCAGTGCATCTGTACTTTGTGTCATGGGATCAGAGCTTTCTAGGTCCAGCACTGAAAGCTGCATAGCTCAGAGCTAAGAGCTGACTACAGGGGGAGCCTACACACCTTGCTTTTAGCCTGCTTAAAGTTAGTTGAAAGAACATGTTTGAACCTGGTGTTTATCTACACCGCAAGAACATACTTTATAGCAGGGAAACAACATTTATCTTATGGTTGGCTTACACACTGCTAACACATTTTTCTTAGACGATAATCACACTATGTTTGGCAAGAACCCTCTAGTATGGGGTTATTTGCTTCTAGATCCAGAAGTTGCAGCTTGAGTTCATTTTCTCATTAAACATTAATTATCACTCAGTGTTGTGCAACCTAGGAGTAACTCCCTCGATGCTCAGTACACCGTCCTTGTGCTCTGGCTTTTGCCTTGGCGTAGATCATGATGTGTTCCTAGAGTTTGCTCTCTGAGCATGTCCTTTCCGCAGTCGCTGGGCAGCATGGCTTTTGTGAGGTGCAAGAGCCCCTTGTGCCTCCGGCTCGGTGTTCTCCTGCTGCTGTGCCTGGCATGAGGGGGCCATTTGGGCTCGGTTACTGGTGAGGGGAATAATCCTGCTGCTGGGAGGAAAGTGAGGAGGCCCTGGGGGGCTGCTGTGGGGAGTGAGGAGCTCCAGCGTGCTGTCGTGGCCACTTGGCTCGCTGCTAAACCATGCCATGGTCCTGCTCCTTTTCTCGGTCTTACCAAGGAGACATCAAGGTCACCCAGCAGTGCACCTGGGGTTTGCACAGCTGCTCTTATCAGGGAGGGCGGTGACAGCAAATTACCAAGGGGAGCAAAGGTGTTCAGGCAGTGTTGCACAGCCTGGAGGGTGTGCTTGGCACTTCAGGGAAAACACGTGGGTTATGTTAACATCTGTCAGAGCTTTTTCTCCAGCCCAGGTTTGCCGCCCGTCCACTCAGCTCACAAAACTCTTTGTAGAGCTGTTTGGAGTGAGTGAATATGTCCAGCCTCTGAGCTGAGGCCAGACCTAGACACATAGGGCCTTTCCTGCCACCAGGGTGGGTCATGCACAATTATTCTTGTATTTCAGCCTAGGCAGCAGTTTCATCCAGCAATGTGACTAGGGAGCACACAGGTTACAGTGCTTCAGTTTGCTTGTGAACAGTCATTTATGAACAAGCCCCATCCCCAAAGGACTTGCAGTCTAAGTTGTAGGTATGATGTTTCTTTTGTGTAGGTGAACTACTAATACCTGCTCTAAGTGCAGTAGGATCTGACATGAGACAAGCAGCTCAAACAGTACAAGTACAGTACAAAACTAGATCCTGCATGAGGGACTTGATAAACAAGGGAGGATGGAGTGAGCCTGGAGATGGAGGCTATAGTATAATACGTTTTTACCAGTGGAGAAAGTAACTTGCACAAGCTGTGCAATCAAGAACAGCCTACTGAGTAACAGCACCCTTAGTTACACAACAAGGAATGAGATTGCAAGCATTTAATTATGCTGCAAGATCTTGGGGAATGAATGCTTAAATAATTCCTTGACAGTACATATTAATCATGTACTTATGTGCTCTGCTGGATAGCTCAGTTGGGAGAGCATCAGACTTTTAATCTGAGGGTCCAGTGTTCAAGCTCCTGTTCAGGCAACAGTCTTGCTGTTTACTCAGTGTCTTCCCTGTTGCTCAACAAGTGGCACCGCAAACCTTGGCAATAGCAGGTGGATCCTTAGAGCCATAAACAGGCTTTCTGGGGTAGAGGGATAGTATAGTGGTTATCACATCTGCTTTACATGCTGAAAGTCCTGGATTCAAGCCCCAGTAGAACCAGCACCAGGAAATCTTTGGGAGGCTGGACTAGATGATCTCCAGAGCTCCCTTCCAACCTTACTGTTTCTGTGATATCTGCTCAGCCAGGGTATCAGGGCTGTATGGCAGGATGTCAGGTGAGGGGTGCCCCCAGGCACTTCACCTCTAACTCAAGACAGGAGTAGAATGGGCAGTGTGGGGGGTGAGCCTGTGCTGCCTGTGGATGTTCAGCTGGGGATGTCCTCTTCCCATGGTAGCAGTGCTCCACTCCCTCGGCTGTCATGGCAGGCTGGGAGGAGGGAAGGTGACAAAGGAGCAGCACATCCCAGTAGAAGCTCTTCCCTCATCCCTATTCCCAGTGGAAAGGGTCTGAAATCCCTGCTTTCTGGAGCTCTTCCCTATCCCCAATCTTTCTCTTCCTCCACCTCTTCTCAATGGGGACAGCATCTATCCCACAGAGTCCTACTGAGAGGATGAGAAAGGACTATATTCTCTGAGTGGGAAATTTGCATGGAGGGGAAGGTGGGTCTGTGGCTCACCAGGCAAGACCTCACTGGAGCAAAATGACCCGATGCTGGGAAGATGACAAGGAATAGGAGGGCCTTCTGTTGTCCTTAAAGACTCACTGATGCTTCTCAGAAATCCCCAGACTGACCTCTCTGCCCTGTCTCAATCTCCGGAGAGACCCCATCTGCACTTCTTGTCTGTCAGCGTGATACTGCTGAAATCCTATCAGATCCCTGAGGCAGCAAAATACACTGTTACCTAGGGTGTCAGATTGTCTCAAGCCGGACTTAATCAGATAAAATATGATGTAACTTTGTGAGACCTGATTTTCTTGCATTTATGTCAATCCTGCTCCTTGGGTATCACAAAGCTGTTGTTAATATTGTTGGTATGAATGTAGGCTAATGAGAAAAAGCAGATTACTGAATTCCCCACTTATATCATACCAGAAGACTTCAGCCTAAATGTCACTATGTGGATTATTCTTACGTTTTCTGTAAGGTCTTCAGTTAAAGCAGCATTTTAGCACATGAAGAGAACACATGTCCATCTAATCTGATGTTGTTATAAATTGTAAATTGCTTTTCATGTGGCAGAATGCAATTAGCCTAGAATCAGATGCAAAGCACTTACTTCAAAAAGAACAGTGAAGCAATTAAAACTGGCCTAGAAAAATGGCAGTTGAAGACCAATCAGTGTAACAGATTTAGTGAAAGATATTTTGTCTCTGAGTTTGAGTATAACTTTTTTGGATGCAACAGGAATTCAAATATATTCTCCTAGCTTAAATCTTTGGGGAATTAAGTATCACAGCTCTCAGTGTTCATTTACAAACACAATTGTTACTAGCACAAATATTATTCTATTTGTCCTGAAAGATTTTTCTGCATAGAATGGGACGAATCTAGTGCATCTGTTCAAATTGCACATAAATCCATCTCTCTTGTAGTTGAGAATAAGCATGCTTGACTCGCTAAGGACTCTGAAGCCTTCCTGTGCTCAGGTCTGCCACCTCTGATACTGTACGGGTGCAAAAAGATGCTAAAGGATCCAACACTACCTGCTGTGGTAGATGCTCTTAAATCTTCTCTTCCAGAGAAACTGAGAGCCCCCTGATCTTGAATTTCATTTCCATGTCTTAGCCTGTGTTGTAAATTTGGGGTTTTTGATATCTTGCAATTTGGTTTCATGGACATTTGGCATCTGCCTGTGCTTTTGGTGGTAATAAAACAAACATGCTGATGACACAACTGCAAACAGAATGAGGTAATGGAGATGCAAGGACCTGCAGGGGTAAAGAAAGCTGCCACAGAGCAGTAGTAGGAAGGGAGAAGTAACTTAAATCTGAATAAGTGATATAAGTCTTATATTTGTGGATGAGTGGATGGGCTTTGGCAGAGAATTTCCTTTTAACTTTTAAGCACAGGTAAATTAGGGCTGCGTGCTACTGATCCATGGTGAATGGAGGCAGGCCTGCCTCACTTTATCTCTTGGACTTCTGTAGCTTCCCTAGGACTAACTAGATCAAAGGGGCTGGTCAGAGACAGGTCCAGGTCCAAGAGCAAGGGAATTCACTAGCAGACAGTGTTGAAGCCAAACACATGTTGTGTGGAATAAGACTTAGGAAACAGGGACTTACTTAAATTTTCTCATGGAGGCTTCCCACACAGTGGGTAATTGTATTGCCAGCAGACTTAGGTGGTCACTGCAATAGATGCCTTGACAATTGTCTCTGGCATAAGAAAAGAGGCAGTGGGTGGATGCTGGCAGCGGGAGAAGCAATAAGACAGTGATGGTCACCATTAGGCATATTGTTTGGGGCAGTTCAGCGTGAGAAGTTGCATGACTGCTTGAGTAGGAACATATTATCACTGTTGAGCATCTGTAGGGCTGGTCACTCCTTTGAACTAGCAGCTTTTGAAGTGAAATACCCATAGGAAAACCTAGGTGTTTTATATCCAAAAAAAAAAGAGTAGGCGGTGGAATGAAATTATTTGGTCTTTGCACTTCTTGCTGACGAGCCATAAATCCAGAGCAGGGGCATCGTAGGGCTGGAGCCAGGCTTGCTCACGAGTGAAGAGGAACTGGGTAACTGAAGCCAGGAGAGCTCCCCTGTGGAAGAAACTAAGGCACTGAGTCAAATATGTTAATTAAATGACTGTGGAAGCTTAGCTTCTGAGTCAAATAAAGATGAAAACAAGGACAAAGTGCAGGAACCATTCACAAAAGAAGCCACAGATTCAAGCACGGAAACAGTAATGGGTCACTCTGAGTGTGTGTGTTGGGGGAGAACAGTATGTATGTAGGGAGGATCTTGTGTTACTGAGCAGCTGATGAGCAGATAGTTGCCCCATAACCTGCCTGGCCAGTTGTCATAGCAGTGCCAGCATCAAGTCCCTTTGAACCCATTGTGGTTTCCTGAGACTGGAGCTGGAGAGCCCATGGCACAGATAACGTTACAGCACATGGAGTGTTTTATAGTAAAATATTTTGGACTGAGTGACCCCATAAAATGTATGTCTTAATTCTTCTATTGAGCAAGCCATTCAGTTGGTGCAAAAGGATCTCAGTGACTTCTGAATTATTGAGCTACTCCCATGGGGATTAAATACAAGAATAAATGGACTATGATTTTACTAGAAAATTCTGAGCCTAAATCATCATTAAATATATCTCCATAAGTGCCTGAGAGTGGAAGTGGGTGGGTAGAGCAGTAAGTTATACCAATGCAGAACATCAAAGTGACTCACTATTCATAGTCATATGTGTGATAAAACGAGTATTACTACATGATTTGTCAGGCCAGGCTGTAGCTACTTCACACCAATGTTAATATTTAACTGCATTTCCGGCGGTTAAAGCAGAAGATGCGGTAATCTCTTTTTTTTTTTTTCACAAGCTTTCAGGATATGTCTCTGCTGTGATCTGCAGCAGAATTGAGCACAACTGTCCCACAGCCATTAACACGAGTGCTGGTACTCAGGTCACACAGCACACACAACTGACCTGAATCACGTGGGCTAAACACATTTCAGTTGAATTAGTGCACATGACATAAGGTATATGCCAACTTTATGTTTTTACATGATTTTAATGCAAGCCACAGGATTACAACTGATATCCAAGCCAGCAGATAGTGAGGGACTTCAGTCAGCATAAATTCAGCCAAAAAATCTCTTCAATACTTTCTGGACAAACCATAATCAGCTGAGCAAATTTATGCCAGCTCAGCATTTTGCATCATTTTTTGATCCAGTACTATGAGCCTCTGTGTCTACCACTGTTACTAGTGGGGCATAGATATTCCCATGCACTAGACACATCTGGTATCTGGGCTATGCGTCACCATAATAAAAACACTACTTTTTGAAGGCATAGCTTCTGTTCTTTCAACCTCTTCATCTTTGTCCCAAATTTCATTTTATTTTAGTGCATTTTTATATTTTGAACCTACAAGATTTATTAGAACTATTTTTTCATGCAATTTCTTTAATTGTACCATAAGGGCTGCAATTTAGGCTTAATTTCATGAGATACATTGTTTTCTTGAACTCCACAGTTACAAGGGGAATAGTAGATAGCAAAATATCTGGGCAGGGTGATATCAACTGGGAAAAAACATCTGCTGTGATGATTTTGGACAGAGTAGATCCAGTTGGATATGTAAATCTTACCAGAGCTACTCCTGTGGGGATTAAATACAAGAATAAATGGACTTGCTTTCGTCTGAGTGGACATAGTCTACAGGGATTCACATACAGGTGCTCTGTCCAGCTAAGCAGTACTGGGGACAGACCATAAATCTGTACCCAATTTGAAACAAATCTATCTATTACAAAGCAGAGGAAAAATACATTGCAGAACCTCAAGCTCTAATCTTATCAAGGACATCATGTAACATTTTTGTGTGGTCACAGATAATTACAGGTGGCAACTGTTAAGAGAAAAACTTTTGAGTCAGATGACAGCACATAAGAACTTTATTTGAACTTCTGTCTGCACTCTGATTATCTTGTGATTTCCAGACACAGTGAACTCTTGGATTTGTTGTTTCCTACTGCAACATTACGGGAAAAATAATCTTAAAGGTTCAAAATAACTGCCTCTAGATCTGCCATACAAAACTGCTATGTAGTAAGTGAGAAGCTGAAAAATATCCAAAAAGGCTGTAAATGACTAAAAGGTGTCAGAAATGTCAAAGAAATGAGCCAAAGTTTTCTAAACTGGCACCAGGAGTGATCAGAGTCCTAAACGGTGACAGCGAGAAGCTAGCCACAGAGCCCAATTGCTTGTCCCTCTCTTCAAACATTGCCAGATAGCTGCTATGACTGAGGTGGGCAGCATGCATTACCCTGGTGTCCTGGTAATGGCCCAAGTGACATGAACTGAATGAGAGCGCTTGGGAAAATCATGTCCCTGAGGATGTCAGAGGAGCTGACAATGCTGACATGCAGCATTCATAACCCGTGCCTGGGAGTGACAGCCACTGGATAAGCAATAGCTCTTGTTCACATTCCTCCACTCCTTTTTGCTGAGGAAACCCTTGTGCAGACTCAGCCCCTCAAAACTTGCTGTGGTTCAGAAGAGTGTGATGTGATGAAGATTTTGTGGTTAAAAAGATGTGACTTTGTGCCTGCTTCCTTCATGCCAGCTTGGCTAATAGGTTTGTGCTTATCCTCCTGTAGGTCATTTCGACAGTTCCTCCTTGTCCTCTTTCTGCTCCTTGATCCTGGGGTCACCATGCCCGTGTGTTATGTCTCCATTAAAGCTCAGGGCCTTGTTTTTCTAATTCTTCTGCAAACACTCCCCATAACCGAGGTTTTCTGGCCAGTGACCTTTACCTCTGGCCCCATCTTGCATCAGGTCTCTGTATGAAAACCTTCACCTCCAGCACCTCTTGTGTGTTTTGTCAAGATGGCAATCTCACACCAACAGCCACCCTGCACTCATGATCCTGACACATCCACCTGACATGTGGATCACTGCTGGGCCACATCCTGGGGCTCTGATGAGCTCCATACTGCCTGTCTTCAGAGCTGAGTTTGCCTCTGCACCACCCTTATATCTCTCCTAACCCACAGCTTGTCTCTATCCTGCCCCTAGAGCTGGGCAGCCTTCCTTAGCCTCACATCCTGTATCTCTGCAATTCTCCTTACATCCCCTTTTTTGTTTCCCCAGGCACATATCCTGGTATGGATAACTGTGGCAGAGATGCACTGCCACAGTTTTTTAAAGACAAAAGATAGGTGCACATGCACACACACACGGAGTGTTAGTTTACTCCTTTCAGAAAAATAAGCAGCAAAAGGAGGCTGTCTCTGTCCACTTCCATCAGATAAGCATTTGCTGCATGTCTGACTTCAGCTAAAGTCATGGATTATGCTCTGAACTGCAGGTCCAGACAGTAAGATGCCTCTCCTGGATACTTTCTGGGATAGCTGGCTGCCCTACTACACCTCTGGTGTCTTTTTTTTCCTGCTTAAGACATCAGCTTCTTCAAAGATACCACCTGCAGCAATAATGACCGGAGAGACTCTGTGGATGCTTCTGACTTCAGTGAAGAAGGGTTTTTGCTCCTGTGGAGTTAGGGACCAGAATCACAACACTGCGTGTCAGTGCTGCCTGCAGAGCTGAAGAATGTACAATCCACTGCCTCTTCTCCTGCCCTTCCTAACCCCTCAGGGACCCATCCTTCTCTCTAGCCCTTCAACCATTGTCTAACCCATGCCTCCCTTTGCCAGGAGCCTTCAGAGGTAACCTGCTGTCTCCGAAAATCTCACTCAGCTCTTCTTCCACCCCATCCCTCTCTCTTTATTTCCTTCTAGGAACAGGTCCTGGGAAGAAGCTAGAGATAACAGCCCTTAAATTGCCTCCAGGGAACAGCCTATCCAGCTAACAGGGACCACTGGCATATGCTTGCTGAAGTAATGTCATGTTCCTGTGGCTGTAGTCAGATAGCTAGCATGTCCAAAATGTCCAAAGGATGGCTTATATACGGCTGCAAAGTGTGGGAGGAGGACGAAGCTGCAGTGACACAGAGAAAAGCCCCCAGGTTGCCAGCAGAAGCAGTAGCCTCCACCTGGCATGGAGGGAGCACTCTGATCTCCTGCAGCTGCAGGATAGCTGGCACAGTAGTGCCTCAGCTTGGGTTCCCTCAAAGCCCAGCACAGGAGCTGGAAGTGATTCCAAACGTAGTACAAGACATGACAAGTTGTCCGCAGTGGCCACCACTGCCTTCCCTGCCCCTTGCACCTGACCCGTTCCTCCTCTTCCTCCATCTCTTCAAGGCCCAGAAGGGCTGTGGGGCCACCAGAGGAGATGCATACTCCTCAGCAGTGTTCCCCCTGAGACCTGGCCCTGCACAGTGTCTCTACCAGCTAATCCCTTCCATGGCCTTTACTTCTGTACCTGCTTTGTAGCACCTTTACATTTGCCCAGTGAAACACAGTGGTTTCACTTTGTTTCAAATAGACCTTTTCTCCACAAGCTGCTCTTTGCTTTCTGCAGAGTGTTTGACAGCCAAACCTTCCTGAATTGCCTGGCACCAGAAGAAGCTGAGAAAAGCTGGTGCACAAGAGAGAAGGTCTCAGCCACACTGCAGCAGACAAGGCAATCTAGTCATCTGGCTTGATCATGAAGGACACTTGTGGATGGGCACAGCCTGAGGAGGGCAGGTGGCTGGGTGGTGGGGTGAGACAACCTGGGCTCAACTGGGCTGGAGCTGCAGTGTGTGGAGGCATCGCTTGTCCTGCGGGCCAGGCAGCGGCGTGAGAAAGGTGTACAGACGGCAGGTGACAAGGTGGTGGTGGGGGACTTCACAGTCATGTGAGGGCCTGCCCCGGCAGCCTGCCAAGGTTGCAGATTTCGTGAGGAACATGTGAGTGGACTGGGAGGTGCTGCTGTCACAGAATCAGTAAAGTTGGAAGGGAGCTCTGGAGATCATCTAGTCCAACCTCCCAAAGATTTCTTATTGCTGGTTTTAACTGGGGCTTGAACCCAGGACCTTCAGCATGTCAAGCAGATGTGATAATCACTATCCCTCTACCTCTACCCCGGGGGCTTCCCAGGGGCATTAGTCCTTCATTGATACCAGGAAACATGCCAGGTCCCTTACCAAAAACTGGTGGGGTTATTGCTGGGCTCCAAACTGCAGCCATCAAGCACTGGGCTGGGCTGGCAGGTAGGTACCAGGGACCTGCTCCATCTCATGATTTGCTCTGCCTCATATACCATTTTCTCCTTTTTTTTTTTTTTTTCTTTTTTGCCTCCCAAGTTCTTTCCCCTTACCTTCCTCATCACCTCCCGGACAGACTGCTCCATTTACTCTTAACCAGCTGCCTCTGGTTTTGCTGGTTTTATGCTGTTATTTGGTATCTGTGGTATGATTGTCCCAGTGATTTCCACCTTAGCCAGCAGTTTGTTAAAGCTACTACTCCTCTTTCATCATACACTTAATCTTTCTTTCTTGTGCCTTTTCTCATGTTGTACAGGTCGGGGTTGGCCTTTTGTCTGCATACCTCAGCAGAGCAGCCAAGCTGGGACAGCATGGAGGCCAGTGTGGGTTCATCTGTCTCAGTTAGTATGGACATATCCATGTATACCACAGTGTGTATGAGAGGCCAAATGGCTAGTGAAAAAAAACTATCTTGGGGCCACTTAGCCGGACCCAACAACATAAGGCTGACAGGAGTAATTCTGTTATTTTTTGTTATGTATTTGCCATCATTGTGCTTTTTTTTTTTTTTTTTTTTTTTCCTCGTGCTCAATGACGAGCATTTTTCTCCCTGTTTTGGAGTTCAAAGTGATCAAATGATGATCAAATGTTAGCTTCTGAAGGTAAAAAATGCATCTGCAAGGCTCTCCTGTAATATGTTTCATTTTTCCTTAATGACTAAATAGCCGTGTGACTGGGGAACAGTTCGGAGGGGTGATCCCAGTTTCCTCTGCTGCAGGGCAGCGCTGGAGCGGGTGACACACTGGCTGTTGGAAATGAAGTGGGACCCTCATGGGAAACCCAGCACATCACACACGCATACATACACATGCTGTTTCACATTTCTCTAAAACCTCTTCTCTGCACCTTGGTTCAACAAGTTTTTTTTTTAAATGTACTTTCCAGTACTAACTACAAGGCTCTTTGATGGTCAGTCCACTTTTTTTGTTATAATAGATTTAATGTAAATGGCTAAATACTATCATTTCTTTTATATTATAAATGGAAAGTTCACAACAGCTTTCCAGTTGAACAGGCAAACAAAAATGCCATTACTTGTGTGTATGAATAAATTTTTATCAAAGTACTTTTGTTTTTTGAAATAACTCTGCCAGCTGGACCCTGTAAAAGACACTGGCTTGAGAGAGCTCACGTTCAAAGTCTGCCTTGGTGACTGGAGATGTAATTGTGTCACGGAAACACTTGCTTTCCCACTTCCCTGCTCCACATGTGAATGGCCATTGGGAGCAATGGGCACTTGCTTACCTACAGAGTTCACCAAGCTGTTTTCAGACGCTAAAGGCTGCTTGTAAGCTGCAGTTTGTAGACAAAGTTGACAAAACTGAGAGCTGCACAATCTAACCTCTTACAGTTGACCTTACTTTTTGTAAAATCTTAGAGATAATTCAACCAAAGAATAGGTCGACCTGAGAGAACTTAAACACTGTGAAGAGAGACCTGGCGTTACTGTGGTCTTAGTGGAATTAGAGGAAATGGGCAGAATATACTTTGACTGGATTTAAAAATTGGTTCCCTGACTGCTCTAAGATGGTAACCCTTACTAGGGGAGCTACATTGCTCTCAAGAGCAATAGAATAGGCATGGTTTTCTGAAAAAAGAAAGGGAGGGAAGGTGCAAAGGACTTAAAATGTGTGTAAGTTTGGAGGAGTGTCTGGGGAAGAGAGATACACTGCTCTGTTTTTTGGCTGGTAGTGAGGGAGATGGGAGCATCTATTTCCACACACCCCAGTTTGCCTCTAGTCTGGCTCAGGAAGTATAGACTGGCCCTTCAGTTTTTTTTTCCCAGGGAATGGATGGTCTCATCCTTTGGCCCTTTGAGTCTGACATCAGCAACTAGCAGGGAACCCAGACTCAGCCCTTGATCTAATGCCATTCCATATTTTTGGCTGTTACATTTGATGACATTATCAAATGCTGGTTGTCCAAATTCCTAGCTGTCAGATACATCGGAGTTACCTGTCAGAGGACATGGGTTACTTTTTGAGGGTATTCTGAATCACCACAGTAAACTGGGCAAAGCCCACTGAAATGTTTCACTACACTGGAAGGAGATGCTAATGGAGGCTTCTCAGGGCTTTATGGCACCTTAGCTGATTTCCTCACATTTCTCAAGGTTTTGTAGCAGCCAGAGGACTAAAGAGGATCTTTAGGTGCATAGAAGGAGAAATTAAAAAAGAAAAAAAAAAGATAAAAAGGAAAGGGAAATGACTTTGCATTGACATCCTCACCTGGTATTGCTCACACTGCTTCTAGGGTTCAGTGACCAGTTGGGCTGTCTCAAGACAGCCGTGGCAATGATAGAGATATAGGAGTATAAAGTACGAATATGATCCAGGGGCTGAAAAACAAGCTTTATGTAATGGGGGTAAAGGAGTTCAGGCTACTCAATTATGAAACAAAAGGCTGAAACTTGACTCAATCACAATGAAATTATATGAGAAAGAGATCAGACAGTTGAAGGATTGCAGGCTTTCTGACAAAAGTTTAAAAGAGCAGAGCTGAAGTCAGACAAATTCAGACTTTGTTTACCAGCAGTAAGAGAAGTGGCTTAGCACAGGTATGGTCAGCTGTTGTTGCTTGGAGTTTTAAGGGAAAAGGAAACATTCTTCTTAAAAACATGCTTTAATTCCCTCCTGGGAAAAATTCTACAATTTATCTACACAAAAGGTTGGACAGGGCCTGAGTCAATGAATCTCTAAATAATCTTGGCACAGTATAAGCTAACAGGAATCACAGCTGTGACTGTGGTTGCAAGGTCCTCAACCTCCTTACCGAGGTCACAAGGCCAGCATTTCCCCCTGGACTGATAGCCTTATGGAATGGGAGAGTAACAGGAGGAGGAATTTCTCATATTGTACAGAGTATTTTTCAAGTTTAGTGATTTGTCCAGGAGGAGACTGGACTTGCCTGAAGTTGCCATCCTCAGTGGAGGGAAAATTAAAGTGGAGCAAGGTAAAATGAGAATAAAGCATCATATGGTGAGAAAACCAAGGGACAGACTTCCCTGAATATAAAAACACCAGCAGAGGATTAGCTGGGAAGATTATAGACTTTCAGAATATAAACAAATGATTTCCTTGTTAAAAGCTGACATATTTTTTTTTAACCAGTGCCACCTTCTGTGCAAAAGTTGTTACCAGGAAAAAGGTGATGATGTATTCTAGATGCTTCAGAATAAATTGACATTTTAACCCTAGAATCAAAAGGAAGGAGGAAAGAGAGATTCTTTTTCCCATTCTAATTGCACTGAGGCTGTTTCTAAGATCCCCTGTCATCTAGTCAGTTGTCTTTTTGGAAAAATATTGTGAAGAGAACCTAGGCTGGTGAAGAAGACTTTAAGCCCTAGCCAAGCTGATATGAGGGCTTAGTTGGGTGATCGTCAGGGATGAGGCAGCTCTGCGGGATGTAAGAGACAGCCTTCCTCTGGGGAAAGAGGCACAAAAAGCTCTGGCACATGTGTCACCCCACTCCCCCCTGCTGTTCTGGACAGGAAAAGGTGGATTTGACTGAACTGCTCCCCACGTGGGAACATAAATAGCTCCTTGACTCCTCTGGCCCAGGCACAGTTGCGTATTACATGCACTGCTGAGGAGGAAGTTATCTGAGGGGTCAGGATGCTGCCAGCAGCAGTGCTGATGCTTATATGGAAATGATATGGTAATGCTGCTGTTTTAATTTATTAAACAAGTCCAAAGTAAATGCCTTTTGCATTTCTTCAGCTATCATTTTGCTAAAAATACCGTGTGAACTAATTCTCCAAATAACCTTTTAATAACAATCATTTTTGGACTGCTCTCCCAAGTATGAGTTTCAAGGAGCTGACAGTTAGTCCATTAACTGCATGTTCACTGAAACTGCTCTGTTCCCTATCTCCTCATCTCTGTGCAGAGCAGCAAAGAGATGGAATTTGAAGTACCAATATTCCACTATGATTGGCCTCTGTGGGGTTGGAGCATTGCTTGTCAGCTCCATTATCATTACGGGAGCCCCAGCTCTTGACCACCACGAGGCTCTGTAAGGCTGAGTCAAGGCTTGTACAGCTCCTGCCAAGACTGGCTGCGGAGGGAAGCAACATCACAGTAGAAAAAATGATGCCTTCCAGTTACTGGTGTCCCATATTTTCCACCAACTGCCAAACTTTGCAAAGTGGTGAAAGTGCCAGGGAGCCACCCAGGTTCACCACTCTGAGCTTCCTGTCACTGTGCTCCCCTACACTGGGTCCTTTGTCAAAATATGCATTTACCTGTAGATCCTGAAGACTGAAAGCTCTGTCTAGAAATACTGCAATTATCTAGTCCATTGCCTCTACCACCTGTACTATTTTGTCTGGTTCAGCTTTCCAAGATGCAGATGTTAGACTTTCCATCCAGTCAATGCAGGATTGTTTCACAAAATAATGGATATCAATGATGCAGCATTTTCAGAAATGCTCAGCTTGAACTGGCCTTTGCTCCAGCTCATCTACTTGCTCAGATCTCAGCATCTTAGACCAATGAACACAATTGCTTTTCTGCCTTGATTTTCTAATGTTTGCTAAATCACTTGTGGTTTGTGTCTCCACACTGTGTATTTATGTCTTTGCATATATATATATATATATATTTAATGCTCTCAGGCACATTTTCCAGGAGGTAGAAAATATAACAAATCCTGTGTAATAAATTCACTGATATTCAAAAGCAGAGTAGCATTAAAACAACTGAAAGCATTGAGCTTTTTGAGAAATACTCAGTGGTAGGTCCAACCTGCCCATTTGGAGTGGTGTATTAGTTTCTAGATCATGAACAGCTAGAATATATGCCTATGGCCTGATGGAAATTGCCTCCTCCCTCTTCCTACTATTAAAGCATGCTAATCAAACAAGGGATGAAAGCTGAGCTGTAAAGAATTCCTTTAGATTGGTATTCTGCAGTTAGGACAAAGGACACAATGTTATAGCAGAGAGAAACTACAAAAACAGTCAACTATAAATAGATTGTTACCACTAAGAGCTTCCAAAAAAACCTACATGGAGATTAGAGAAAGGCATTGAAGAATAACTAGTTCCCATCCATCCTTCCAGAATAATTTGAACTTTTGCTGATGCATTTAGAGTGACCTGGGTCTCTGCTGCTGCTCTGAAGTTACCCTGCTCTAATAGTCTTATGTATTTTCTTCAGAGATGTATCTTTGTTCTTTCCAGTAGAGGTAATTTTTTAAATTATTATTATCTTGGAAAGCCAAAACCAGAAAATTTGCTGAAATTAAATAAGTTTTCAGATAAATATGACATGTATGTTAATTCTCTCATGTGGAATTAGATCAGCTAGATAATCAGACTCATGGGCTTTTTCGAACCTGAATTGCTTTCTGTATTGAGTCATGCTTCTTCTACCTGAAGTTGTCAACAGGATTGGCAATGATGATCCAGGAGATTCACTCTATTACCTTGTTGTGATATGTATGAAAGCCCTAATTTTTTGTTACACTGATCAGCTTAGTGATCTTCAAATGTCTTAGAGATCTCAGAAATAGAAATTATGTAATAGAAAGTCCATAGAGAAGGCTTGTTAGGAATATTACATAAAACACAAAAACAGAGAAATGGTATGGCATTATATAAAAAGACATAAGTTTAGAAACTCTGCAAGGCTTTTTTTTTTTTTAAATGCATATTCCATTTCAGAAATAGCTGAAGACTCGAACAGCTAGTGAGTGGCACTCCCAGAACTCTTCAGTACACTTCCATCTTCCTTGATATTGTTTAAATGGTTCACATTTATTCTCACAAAATTGGGCTGGAAACTTTCACACACAGGCTTTTTGTAATATTTTGAAATGTTTGCTTCCAACTTGATGGAAACTGAGTTATAAGGGAGGGATATGCAAGAGTGAAAAATCACGAACAAAAATTATTTGCATTTCACCTATCTTTCCAGGCAGGACTTGGAGCAGGTGCATGCGAGGGAAAGCAAACTTGTGATTCACAGCTATCTGATAACATACTGAAACATTTTTGTTTAATTAGATCTTTACAACCATCTTTGGAAATATTCCTGTTCATTTCATTATGTAAAATAACCTTTGGTGAACTTGAACTGTCTTATCTCATGAGCAAAAATGCTCAGTTTCTCTAAGTCCTTAACAAGGGTCCTGATAAATGAAATCTGGGATTATGGTGTATTTATCTGAACAGGAAGGTAGTCCTGTACAGCCTATCCACTGGTCTCCAAAGTGACCGGGTGAAGAAGAAAAGAATGAGGGAAGCCATATATTTACTCTGAAAATGTGTCTGTAGGAACACATTTTCTTCTGGCTGCCCTTCCTTCAACTGGCCATGGAGAAGCTCATGAGCCCTTTCAGTTCCCCTTCCTGTCTCAGATACTGAACTGAAATTCTGACAAACAGGCGGTTCCCAGAGATGCTTGAACAGTCACAAGTTTACATTGTTTTCAAAGAATGGGATAAAAATCAATAGGGAGCAGACACACACTACCCAAAGGGTCCCAAATGTACAGTGCCTGATCTTCTTTCTAAAAGGCAAAGAACAACCACAGCTTGTGACCACCACCTTACTGCATCAGCCAAGTCTGGGTAAGAAAACACACTGCTCAAAGGGTCCTGTTTGCCTTGAGGCAGAGGACACTTCCCACTCAGAAAGAGTACATATAAGGAGACCTGCAAGCTGCACAACAGCATGCACCGCTGGAGGAGCCCTCACTACTGGCTGTGGTGGGAGCAGGCAGCACTGAAGCCATGGGTGCAGTGGGCACGTAAACCCCATGGCCCTCACACCCTGCATGCAGGGTGAGACATGAGTTCAGGGGAAAATCTAAAGGGGTGAGAATGAGCACTGGCTGTTGGGTAGAAGATGGCTTCTCCTCTGCTGAAAGCTTTGTACCTACACAATCCTCAGATTGACTCTGCTATGCTCTAATATAGGTTCTAACATGAGCTGTCTCAGGTGTGATTTCTACTGGTCTGTTTTTTTCTGTCATTCCATGTGTGCCTCTTCATTCCTGTTTTGATTTTCTCTTCACTCTCTGCTTCTCTTCCTCATCTGGATTTTCCCTTTTCTTCCCAGGTCCACGTTTTCCTCTGCTGTTTCAGCTGCTGTCCCAGTGATGAGTACACATCCCCCTGATTGCTGTACTCTACAGTTCCTAGAACTCACGTTTATTTATATTTATTCTTGGAATCAAGATGGTAAAAATAGCCTAAAGGCCATGGAAATAACGAGGGAGGAGAGTATAATGCATTGTGCATTGCTTTCATGTGTTGCCAAAAGGTGGAAACCCTGTTGATTGGAATTGACATTTCCCATGTCTCAAAGTTAGCCAACAGCTCACTAAGTTGACCTGGAGGCCTGGGAAAAGACATTCTTCATTGAGTAGAGATGCCATCTTTTGGAAAGGAAAAGAGGAAATTTGGAGCAAAAAAGAGGGGAGAGATAAAAGAAGATGAAAGTGGGAGGTGGGAGACAGGAGGAAAAAAATATTAATAAAGTGAAAACAAAACTGAAAATAAAAAGCTGTCAGAGAAAAAGCTGTATCCAATTTAGTGTCCTGACTTGGAATGTTATTGTACCATGTGTTTGAGAAGGGAGTGTAAACATCTCTAATAACCAGAGGGGGAAACTTGTACCACAAAGAGGTCTCACTCAAATCTCAGATAATCCACTGTTTATATAACACCCAAAGCTGATGTTCCTATATCCTTTCCAAACTTTCCTTAAAGGGGTATATTGTAACAAGGTGTTCCCAAGAACTATACAAACATGCAATATTTCTAGGACTGGAATCAGGATGCTGCACTTCACCATGAAAGAATAATGATTTTTGTATGGAAGAGTCAAACCTGCAAGATGCAGCTGGTATTTACAGAGTAAAAGATGAAATGAGAGAGAAAGAATGAAAAAGGGCCTGGTCATCTTCAACTTTGAACTAAGCTTTGGCATTAGGATCTGTGCAAAGTACTGTGAACTGATACTGCCCAATTTTCACAGCAGTCCCCACTCAGAGGCCACCATTTAGCAGAGGTACAGATAAGCCTCAAATGCAGGTCTGCAGGCATCCTTGTCCTTTTTTCTGGCCTGGAGGGCTAAAGAGCAGTGTGGGCTGATTCCTGGCCCTAGGATGATATGGTACTAATTGGTTTACATCTATACGGTTTAGCACTATCTTGTCTAGAGCAAATTTGTCTGAAAAATAAATATTTGGTATAATGTGAAGCAGAGTCAAGCAGTGAGATAGCAAGGCAGGATGGATGATCCCTCCCCAAGCTCCTTCCCAAGTCTTCTTTTATACAGCAGAAATGTGTCTGCAGGAAAGCAAAACCTAGAGCATGCTTTTCTGCATAACCTGATCATGGAAATGATGCTATAATGTAGGATGGCGCCATCAGGTATCTGGAAACTGGTTATGTCACTGCCCCACTGCTTGTTTTGCCCCGGAGAAGAAGTCTGAGGTTTTACTGGCAAAGGTTATCCAGAGTGTTACAGCAAGGTTTTAACCTTACTTTTAAAAGTAGCTATTGATCCAAATATCTCATGGTCTCACCCAGGCATGTATAAGCAGCGGTCTAGTGACAAAACAGTATATTTGCCTTCCCTTTCAGATCATACAGTTTTCATTCTGTTTCCTAAATAGCTGTGACATTTGGGCTAAACAGAGCTCCAAATGAAGATGCTTATGTTTGCAATTTAGTTGTACTTCTATATGTCTTTCCCCTCTGCTCCCCTTTCATCACTGTTTCTGCCTCTGCTCTTTCCCTGGCTTGCTGCCTTCCTACTCCTCTCCCTCCCTCCTTCTCTTCTCTTGTCTGTATCTATTTTTATTGCTTCTCTGTTCTTCATCAGTCAGCAGCTTCCCTGACTCTTTCTTCCCTTGCTTCTCTCCTAGTATCAAAGAGCGTAATTTTTTACTGTATGCAGGATTAGATGCTCAAAAGGCTGGTTTGACCTAGAGATCTGTCCCCAAAGAATACTTAAGGTCATTTTTTCAAGACGTTACGAATTCAGGTTGTGCATATGAGCCCATCATCTCCGACTTCTTAGATGTATTCAGCTCTCACAGCATACAGGGTTGAAGTTCCAGGAACAATTGGGAATTGCTTGCTGGAGAATAATGCTAATGCATACTTTCATGCATCTTTCAGTGGGGTATTTCAGCTTCTCTGACAAAGAGGATTCTCAAAACACGCTGATGTGGTAGTTAATATTGATATGCCATATTTGGTCAGACAAATGAGAACACAGGTTGACATTAAGGAACTAAGGTCACTTTGACATCACCTACACTAGGCAATGGAATTGACTTTATTAAATGAATGCTTGAGCATATCATCAGCTGTTATTGCTGGGAGTCTTACCACTCCCAGTTTCTACGGCAGTGACATGAGCACTGATTTCTCTCAGACACTAAGTTTTCTGGGTTCCTGTCTGACCGAGGGTGATGCACATGCTGTACATGACAAGTGCATAATGGATGAGATGCACAAAATTTTGACAACCCCCTTCACTGCTTCCCTTCCCTCTCTAACTCAGACAAACAGCAGAATAGAAAAGTGAAGTAATTTATTTTCATTCATTTTGGAGGAAGAGACAGAAAAGCTGATCATTTCTCTTTTAAATGTTTGGAAAATGTCGTGAAATTAAAATAAACAAGGTCATATTAAACCTTTTGTCGAACAGAGGTAAATCCAGCAGTAGACTTAAAAAAAAATCCTAGATTTTGGTCTGTCACACTTTGTGATCCTCACTCTAACTACACTATTGAAAGGAAATACTCCTTCAAATTAGATCTGTACAGAAGGTGAAGTTGCACTTTTGAGAAGCAACTAAACATTTATTCACTTTATTTCCACAGTATTCCCTTCTGTTTGCTGAAGGAGACACTTTATAGCTCTGCTTGAAACAACTTTCTGTCCCTGTTCTGCCACAGGGTGACTGCATCACTTGCTGCTGGTTTTTGCAATAGCTTCAGTACTGTTTCTTACTTAACTCTCCGCTTTATGCTGGCATCTATTGATTTATTGCAGCCACAATAGTTTCTGCCTCTGGAGCTGGCAGTTGCTGCTCACCCACCCCTAAGGAGTTAACCAGTTTTATTACATAATCTGTTTAACCTTCTGGATGAATAGGAAATGCATGCTGCCCCCCCCCCCCAATCTCCTGCAATGTTTGTGCACTTTAAATCGCAGCCCGCCGCGGCTGTGCGCGAGCCCCACGCCGCTTGACATGCCCTGACTCCCTGTGGGTACGTCCGGGCGCGCGCATGCATGCCTGCGCGCAGCTTGCCCTGTTGCGGCTCCACTTATGCTGCCGTGATTGCGTGTGTGTGCATAGGAGAAGAGAGAGAGAGAAGGCGAGACGGCCCACGCTGTTGCAGTTATAGGAAGTACCGGCTGCGGTTGCAAAGTGTGAAAGCAAACTCTTGTCACCTCTTGAATTGCTCCGAGTGGACAGACACCTCACATAATGCCATCTTTCGATGAGGTTTTAAAAGAAGCTGGGGAATTTGGAAGATTTCAAAAGAGGGTCTTTTTCCTCCTTTGCCAGACAGGCATAACTTTTTCCTTCCTATTTGCCAGCGTGGTTTTTCTTGGGCAGGCACCAGAGAATTACTGGTGCAGGATCCCTGGGGCAACTGAACTGAGCGAAAGATGCGGCTGGACGCTCGAAGAGGAGCACAACTTTACGGTGCTGCCCCTGCGGCTGGTGAACAAGTCTTTGAGCAGGGAGTGTGAGAGGCTGGACACGGCATGGGACACCTCCACCAGCTGCGCCAGCCCCCTCGCCCGCTACGGCAACCGCAGCGCGGGCAGCCTGCTGCTTACTGCATGCCGTGATGACTGGGTGTATGAGGAGCCCTACTCATCCATCGTCAGCGAGGTAAAGAAAATCTTGATCTCTAATCAGCAGCTGGTGCGGGATTATGACAGTAAAACGGGATTGCCCCTGCCACCCCTGCAGGACACAGGGAAGGGTCATTGCTTTGGTGGCTGTTTTGTCTTACCTTACTTATTGCTTCTCATGTCCCAGCTTAAGGTCTCCAAATTGTGAGAATGGACGTGTCAGCATCAAACTTTTAGGTAAAGGTGAGCTGATCAGGAGGATGCCCCATTTGTATTGCTTCTCCCAAGCCGAACAGCCCCAGCAGAGATGGCTCTGTTGCTAGAGGAAAGTCAGGATAAAATGAAGAGTTGTGTCATTGCAACTGATGCTTCTGATGACCAGTTAGGGCCAGCAACTTTGGGGATGTAAATCAGCTGACCACTCTGAGTGTTTCTGGCTGGCACCACTTGATGATCTAGATCACTGTGTATGCGTTACATATTCTTTGTATTTCCAGCAGTAACCATTTAAACGTGCGGGTAACAAAGAATTGATGGCTAGCTGCCCTCCTGACTTCTCAGAGGAAACCACAGAGATTATAGAGATAGTAGAGAAAAATATCCACACATTTTTGCCCAAACCTGCCATTCATCTGTCCTCAAAATGCAGACTAACTGCAGATTGGCTGTTACTGCTAGTGGTAAGTGCTGGCAAATGTAGCAGCTTTTTATTAGGCTGCTAAAGGCCAGTTAAGATGCTTTCCTAGGAGATCCTCTGTGTAATCTGTAATCATGTAGTGGATGTGCAGTGGTCTGACTCCAACACACAGTCTGCACTCTAAAAGCATGTGTTTTAAGGTCATCCTGACAACAATTGTTGTCAACGCAGTGCTGAAAAATATGAAGTACATTCAGAGAGATGAAGTAGCAAATAATCAAGACGCACTGCAAAATATGTCACAGAAATTGTGTGTTCTGGCTCTTCCGTGCCCTATGAGCGTCCCACCGTGGGTTAGGTGTTTGAGCTGGAGCTGTGCCCTCTGAATCACAGACCAGGGCACAGCACGCAAAGCCCTGAGCAAACACTGAGCAGAAAGCAGTGCCTGTCCTGACCTTTCAATTCACCCTCTTTCCACATCCTGCCAGGACTCCTGGATCTGCTCACATGTTTCAGGGTCTTTGGAGCAGGAGCTTTGTGCCCTGAGCACTGCAACCATTCTGAGCAGCTTTTGCCAGAATTTATGCTTGGGAAAAGGTAAATAAGAGCAACTGACTGGTCCTAGAGCAAAGCTTTTGGAACTGGCTTTTGTGTGAAATCACTGCAATGGAGGCTACTCTGAAGGCTGTAAGCGATACACTTGGAGTTGGTGTCAAACTTTGGTCCCTGAGAATAACATATCTTTACCTCCATTGGCTGTTGCAGCAGGAACTGGATGGGCTGGGAAGATGAATGCTACTCAGGAGCTGTAGCCAGGCTCGGGAGTGAAACCACAGGAACAGGCAGAGGTGGGAAAGTTACACTGCTGCTTCTGGTGTAATCTTGTCAGAGAGTTTGGAAGATTTCAGTCATGGTGGCTTTCATCCCTGGTATATCCATGCTAGCCATTCTCCTCAGAAATTAAAAAGGAAAATAAGCAGATTCCATTTCTTTTCTTCTTCCATTTGTTATTTTCTTAGAATCATAGAATCAGTAAGGTTGGAAGGGATCTCTGGAGATCATCCAGTTCAACCTCCCTGCTCAAGCAGGGTCACCTAGAGCATGTTAGACAGGGTTGCATCCAGGCGAGCTTTGAATATCTCCAGAGAAGGAGACTCCACAACCTCTCTGGGCAACCTGGTCCAGTGCTCCATCACTCTCACAGGGAAGAAATTCCCCCTCACAGTCAGACGGAACTGCCTGTGCTTCAATTTCTGCCCATTGCCTCTTGTCTTGTCACATGGGACAACTGAAAAGAGATTGTCCCTGTTCCTTTGACACCCTCCCTTCAGGTACTCATCCACATTGATCAGATCCCCCCTCAGCCTTCTCTTCCTCAGGCTAAACAGGCCCAGCTCTCACAGCCGTTCCTCACAGGGCAGGTGCTCCAGCCCTCTGAGCATCCTTGTAGCCCTATGCTGGACTCTCTCCAGTATCGCCATGCCTCTCTTGTCCTGGGGAGCCCAGAAGTGGACACAGTACTCAAGACAAGGTCTTACCAGGGCTGAGTAGAGGGACAGGATTACCTCCCTCGACCTGCTGGCAACACTCTTCCTAATGTACCCCAGGAGACCATTGGCCTTCTTGGCCACAAGGGCACATTGCTGGCTCATGGTCAACCTGTCATCCACCAGCACTCCCAGGTCCTTCTCTGCAGAGCTGCTCTCCAGAAGGTCAGCCCCTGGCTTGTACTGGTGCCTAGGGTTATTTTTCCCTAGGTGCAGGACTCTGTACTTGCCTTTGTTGAACCTCATGAGGTTCCTCTCTGCCCAACTCTCTGGCCTGTCCAGATCTCTCTGAATGGCTGCACAGCCCTCAGGTGTGTCAGCCACTCCTCCCAGCTTGGTAGCATCAGCAAACTTGCTGAGGGGGCACTCCACCCCTCATCCAGGTCATTGATGAAGAAGTTGAACAGGATGGGACCCAGGACTGAGCCCTGGGGGATGCCACTAGCCATAGGCCTCCAACTGGACTCCATGCCACTGATGACAACCCTCTGAGCTCTGCCTTTCAGCCAGTTCTCAATCCGCCTCACTGTCCACTCATCTAACCCACACTTCCTGAGCTTCTCTAGGAGGATGTTATGAGGGACAGTGTCAAAAACCTTGCTGAAGTCAAGGTATACAACGTCCTCTCCCCTCATCTACCCTGCCAGTCATTCCATCATAGAAGGCTATCAGATTGGTTAATCAGGATTTCCCCTTGGTGAATCCATGCTGCCTACTCCTGATCACCTTCTTTTCCTCCATATGTCTGGAGATGACATCCAGGATGAGCTGTTCCATCACCCTTCCAGAGATGGAGGTGAGGCTGACCAGCCTATAGCTGCCTGGGTCCTCCTTCTTGCCCTTTTTGAAGTGTGGAGTGACACTGGCTTTCTTCCAGTCCTCAGGCACCTCTCCAGTTCTCCATGACTTTTCAAAGCCTTGCTGTGGCTGAACCCAAGTAAGCTTTTCCATAAAATTCTACTCACAGTCTGTTTATGGCAGCAGCCTGCATATCTAACAAAGTCACTGATATTCTGGCAGCATTGAGCTACAGGGTATGGTTCACAGAAAAATGAAACCAGTGTTTACATTATAGCAATAAAAGGGAGTGAAAGGTTGAATGTTTTCTGGCCAACACCTTGTCAAGCTGCACCTCGTTCCCCACGTGTCCTGAGAAAAGCCTCCAGGGCCATGGAGGGGAGGAAGGATCAAAAGATGCTTGGGGAAGCACCTGTGTTCCCAAAGGTGCATATTGCCAAAGCCAAGAAGTAATGGCCTTTGAGTAGCACTGTCTTTCCCCTGTGCCAAGCTGCAGGTCCTGTCCTCAGCGCCACTGCTGTACCTAGTGGGGCTTTTTCTGGCTCAGGGCAGCTGATACCTCACTGGCAGGGCACTGGGCTGCGACCCGACTCGTGGCATTTGCCTTCTATCCTCCTAGCCCCCGTTTTGCACTTTGTTTGCTAGATAGATCACATCCCACTTGACATCTCCATTTAAAAGGGAATCACACGGCATGCGCATCCTCACTCAATTGCTTTGAGATCAGCTATTAAAAGGAGCTCAGTATGCATTAACACAATGTATACCCAGCAAAGACAATTTAAATCCCAGACTTAGTCTAGTCTTTTCTAATTCATTTGAGACTCTAACAAATCCTGATTCAATTAAAGCAGAAATGTGCTTTGTTTAAACAGTTCACTAAACATGACTTTTTCTTTTCTCATACGTCACCTTGTAAATACTTCATGGTGTATGTGTGTGTGAAGAAATGTGCTTTGTTTCTTTTAACTTCTGGCACTTTGTGTCTGGCTGAATCAACAGTGGAAATGGCCAGAGAGATGAAGTAAAAAAGATGAGTTATATGATAGTCTGAAGGATACATGTTCAGGGAGAAAGGAGAAGGGAGAAAAAGAAAAGTCAGAGATACTGAAGGAGTTCTTGCAGGCTTATGGCAAGCACAGAACTGGTGTAGATTTCCTGTGTTGCAGGAGAGGAATCAGGCAAATGCAGGCATATAAAGCCTTTGCTAAGCGAAGATGCCATCTCACAGAGCAGGTCCGGCAACCCAGCCACAAGCTATTGCAATCATTTCTGAGCACCCCAAAGTAGCTAAAGTATATGGCTGGAGGGACTGATTTACAAGAAGTTGTAAAATGAATGATATTGCAGTACCTGACATCATTGCTCTGATTTCTACATGACTGACCATACTGCTTACTGTGTACTACGTCATCCTAGATAGCTATCTGCTGCAAAGAAGTTCACAATAGCATCAGCAGAAGGAAGCAGCAGAAAAACGGGGGATGTGGTCTGGTAAAAAGCCCCTTTGGCTTTGTAAGCAGTACTTGAGATGCCTGCCGCAGCACCCACTGCTGTGGGAGCCCCTCAATCTCAGTGCTGGGGTACAGCTGATGCTGAGAGAATATACCAGACCTTTCCTCCTTCAGGATCTGAGAAGAAGAGCAAAATCCATTAAGAAATCATGATAGGTCACAGGCCACTGAGCATTGCTGGAGATTCCCTTGTAAAAGTTTCCTTGGACATCTGGCAGGCTCTGAGCACAGACCCCCCGCTTCTGCACCTATACATCTAACAATCTCTGTGCTCCACTGTTTTGGGTCAGGCTTATCCCTGACCAGGATCTGGCTTATTGCCAGATTGGAGGAAGATTTGTCCACAGATGCGGAGTGAGAAGTGAACAGCCAAGTGCTGCGGTGCCTTGATTAACCTTGAGCAAAATGTTGCTGGGATGACTTAAAGGTTTCAGGATATCAGCAAAGGCCTCTGCTATGTGTAAAATTTGACAGTCACCCCACTGATGCAATGGTATCATAGGTGGTGAATTTGAGTAAAGGACGTAGGTCCAGTGCAAATAGTCTCCTCTTTAATTTAATGTGTCTTGTGTAGCTCCCTCTGAAACTAGAAGAGCTAACTATGTGCGTCAGTAGTGGGACAGCAATCAACTGGCTTCTCAGATTTTGCTTGGAGAAGGAGGCTGAAGAGATAACTACTGAGCTAAGTTTGTTCCTGATTCATGCCAGCTGATGTCATCTGAAATGATGCTGGACATAGCAGGTGGCTGGCACTTCTCTAGAGGGAAGGCTGGCCGACAGCAGCACCTCTCACAGGGTGCAGAGGGCAGGAAAGGCCAAACCTTCTGCTCTGTAGACGGAGCAGGTGGAAAAGCAGGGGTGCCCGGGGCTGTGGCATGGCAGTTTCACGCTGACCTGTCAATCTAGGAAAGGAACTCAAGTCACCCTGAACTAGGAAACCTATTTCCTGCCTTCTCCTTCTGGGTGATCTTCTGCTGTCTAACAAAGAACATCTCCTTGGCAGAACACAAATACAATTCATAACATTTGTAGGAACTGAGCTTTTTATGAATCCATTGCACTTTTTTGTTGATCAAAATTGGCCTGATCATTGTAAGAGTTAGAGCAGAGAGACGCATGTACCCAGAACACGTGAAAACCAATAAACCTAATTTCCTCAGCAATCTGTGCTGAAGATTGGGTCTTTGACCTTTAATACTGCTGGGCTTTGGCACTGCATACTTCAGTCCCAGTGGAGAAAATCTAGCACTCTGTGAAAGGGCGACTGATAATAGCTTGCAAAGTGATAGTCATTTTATTAAAACATTTTTGGCAATGATGACTCCTAGAGGCATGTGAATGAATTACAATCACATTGTCAGATTAAATAACACGTGGTTGAAAGGGAGAAAGAAAAGTCTACGAGTTCATCAGCTGCCACAGTACAGCTGGCATATTTTGGGCTTATTAGCAGCTTTTGTTGGCAGGAGTTTAGCAGAAGGGCCTGATTCCAATATGTCCTGACTGCAGCAAGTCTTTACGGTATAGATGATGTCATTTCAAGACTTGGCAACAATTTATTGCCAAAGTGTGAGGTCTGAGGTGGTCAAAATCATCTGAACATATTATCCTATTGCACCTGCTGCCAGTAAATCTGCTTGCTCCTCTTCTTGCCAGCTGTCTCAGAAAATAACAGCCAGTCAACACTTGCAGAAGGACCTATATGCAATGCAATAATGTTTCTCTCATAGTTTTTACAGTGATTTTGAGTAGAGAAGAATTCAACAGTCAAGCTCAGACTGGAGAAAGAGCAGTTGCTCCTTTTAGCCTCCTCCTCCAAGACAATAAGCAATGCAGCTCTCCCTCAGAATGCTGATCTATTTTGATGATTGTCATTGGCTTGGCAGTGCCCTGCCTTATTCCCACCATCATGATGGGGTAAGCAGTGGAGGGAATGGGAAAAAGCATGGACAGAAGAGCAGAACACAGCAATCGCTAAGTTTCTTATGAAACACTAAACTTGCCCTGTATGAGATGAGCTGGAGTCCCTCCTTGCATGGGTTGCATCACAGGGACTATGTTTCTCTCATTGGAATCATGCTAACTGGTACTTGCTGAGGGTTTAGACTTTGATTTTTTCTTACTATTTTTTTCAAGAGCTGCTATTTTCTCCTCTTCAGGAGATGATAACATTTCTCTAGTTCCCTCTTACTTTGGCCATGGGTAGAGATAAGAAAAAAGAAGGACAGAAAAAGTTTCTTTCCCTAGAAAGTGTGATGAGTCTCTGTGTTCCAAGCAGCAGAGGAAGCATGGGTGCCAGGTAAGCCTGGGAGCTGCCACAGGACAATGCTCATTACAGAAACACCACAATGCTTTCAAAACCAATTTGCCCAGCAGCAAATAAGGGGCATGCATCAACAGGAGCAGTCTCCCCAATTTTTTTAAACACCTAACATTTCCCTAAGCCTATTGCCACTGGGAGTAAAAAGACAAACCAGCCTCTGCTTGTCTGCTCATCTGGATGCCATCTGATAGAACTATTGGTGCTGGGCTGGTAGAGCAACGTAGAACTTGTTGGCTTGTAGAACTTACTGACTAAAGAGTTTCATCCACCATTTTGAAATTTAATTGCAATAGGAAATGAAGTGCTTCCAAATTTCTACTCAGATGCTACATTCTGAAGATCTTTTAGTGATACTTAGTCATTTAAAGCAATGCATTTCTTCACAAATAGACCTGCTAAGGTATCTTGGGGCAGGTTCTGTGCGGAACTACTGTAATTCTGTACAGAGCTTTCATTTTAGTGTTCATACCTCTAGTGGGTGGGAAGACATTCATCATGAAGATATTCTTCTAAGCAGGAGTTTCTGGCTGCCTGTACTACATGGCCATTGGGGTAGTCTTACACTGTATAGAAGCCATGCAGGCGAACATAGCACTGAATGTCCAGAGAAGCTGCCATGATGTGTGCTGCACACTCACTTGTGCAGCAAGGCTCTCGCTGGGAACATGGCAATGTGGAGGAAGGGGATATGTCCTTAGCTGGAGCTGGCCAGCCTGGGCTTGCTCACCCACGTGGTGATTGCATCAAGACGCCAGTTAACTAGGCTTTAACAAGCACTAGATATAGACAGGACTATAAAGTTCAATGAACAGCCTAGGGAATGGAGTTCTAAAAAACTTAAGGCTTTCCTTTCCTTTTCTTCATCCTTCCCCCCAGCATGATAAATGTTTCAGCAATTAAATTTCTACTCTGTAAAGGAACAGGGACTGAATATGAATATGGTGATGCTCTCTTTCTGCTCTGTTGTCCTGAGGGATCTTAATCAAGTCAGACCATCCAAGTGAAGCTGGAAGTGTTTACTTCACAAGGTAGCCATGCACAGTGAAGACCCTGTCCGTGGACAGACACAGCCACAAATGCACAGGGAGGACTGGAAAGTAAACTCTGTTGACTCCAGTGTCTCCCATATGTTTCTTGAAAACATGTCTCAAGTTTTCAGGCAGTGTGTGCATGCTGATGCAGCAGTGGACGTGAGGCTCCCCCTCAGCTAGAGCCCAGCTTGCCTACGGTTGTATGACGCTGAGAAATGAGATATTAATCTCACGTTTCTTGTGCAGTTTATTTTCAGTTGGGGTGATCATAGCTCTTCTTCCATGGAGGTACCAACATGAAAAGTTCAGAAGGAAGGAAAAGTCCACAAAGCAAAGATGTTAGACAGCTTTGGTCTAGACAGAGAGAGGGCCTTAGATTTTTTGATTCTCAATGATGTTACTAATTTTGGGAACAAAGCAGGATCACAAGAGGATAATCTGTGACATTTAAAGACCAGATGTTGAAATTTTTTTGGTGCATTATGAGAAGAATGTGTACTTTCAGGGAAGGGGATTTCCTATCACTTGCTGAGGGAAATGGTTGCTGACAGGAATAGCTCTCCTTCTCCTTGATATCCCTGGAAATTTATATGGCAATGCCCCTGGTCAGTAAGTGCCTCACAATTTGGACTGCATCTGCCTGTGCAGAGATAGCCTGTGTGGCAGCAGCACAAACATCAGCCCAGGCCCAGATGAGAAAATGGTTCTTGCAGAAGCAGAGAAAGTTCTTTTCTCTTTTTGTGGATGCTGTTAACAGGGTTTGGGAGATGTTTTGGTGGACTGTCATATAGGAGGACTACTAGCTAACTGGGAACAGATTTAAATCCTGGGTAAACAGCTGCAAATGCTTTTCCTCCAAGCTATGGAAATAGGGAAAACTATCAGGTACAACCAAAACAGATCATATTTGAATGAGTGATGTGGGTCTGATAGGTCACTTAGACTTGAAAAAAATTCTGTGCTGTCTGCAATTCTCTTGCAAAGGTTATGTTCCCTTTTAAAGGTTACATTTGTAAATTAAATGCAAGACGTTAACAGGGTGACCGTTTAAATGCTAGATGCTACGTCAAACAAACAGAAAAGGTTCAAGAACGCTTATCTGTATCAGTAGTTATTTAAATATATAGAAAGGAACAAAGTGCAGGACTAATATAGAAGTGAACAGGTTAATGTAACTAAGCTCTTCAGAAGAAAACTCATGGTTTCTTAGAAGTTATCTATTTCCCAGAATATCTAAGATATTTGACTATATCATTAGCCAAGAGCAAGTTTTGACTGTTGCTTAAATCTTCTGAGATGGATTATAAGATGAAAGAGTGTTCTCTAGAAAACATATTTTTCCCTCTTTGTTTCTGGCACATGTTCTTTGCCTTCTTTCATGACAGCTTATTCACTGCCTGTTTATTGTGAAGAAAGATCAAATTATTTAAAAAATAAACATATACTTTGAAAAAGGATCAAAAGTTTAAACTTTCAGGACGAGGGCTTGCAGCTGCTGCTGGGGCAGGCCCCTGCACACTCTTCTGTGCTAGCTGCCTGCTCTCCTGGGCACAGCTCCAGTGGTGCTTGGTGCAATCACCCAAGTGCCCACCAGCACCCCTGAGCTTGCAGGGCTGGGGCACGCTTCTATTCTTCCATAGACACCGTGGGGCTCTGTGGCTTGTCTGAATCACAGCATTGATAACTGGTGAGTCAGTGAGTTTCTTACTCACTGGAGTGTGTTGGAAACATAATATCCTGGTGCAAAGGTTCATATTAAGTAGGGATCAACGTTGAACACACAATCAGGTTAAAGCCGGCCTCTGCCAGACTCCATAGCTGTGAATGATTTTTGAAAAGGAGGTGATGCGTGGAGCAGGGAAGATATCCTCATCCTGGTGAGAGAAGAGGGCAGATAAAAGCCGTACCAGAGATGAGGCAAGTCAGTAATGCTCAGAGATGCTGGGGACCCTCTACCCTGAGTGACAGTCGAAGCCTCGCTGGACAAGGCCCAAAGCAAACAGGTCCTGCTGTGAATTTGGACCTCAGCTTGAAGCTGGTCCTTCTTTGGGTGGGGTTTTGAACCGGAGGCCTCCAGAGGTCCCTTTCCACTTAAATTAATATATTATTCTAGGAGGTAGGGGCAGCAGCAGAAGGAAGCCCTAAGCAACACTTCACTCTGTATTTGCAAGCACTGAATGCAAATCTCTGAAACAGCTCATGCTGAAGCAAATTTTCCATTTGGGTTGTGTTTGGCCCCCTGTGTCTCCCACAGGAAAATACAATGGTGTTTTTATAGTACAGAACAGTCTGTAGTCAGCAGAGTCCTCCTAGGAGATCCAGGAATGGTGACTGGGAAAAGTCAGCTTACTGTTTAAGGACAGCCCCACCAGCTCCTAAGCAATCAGTGGGAAACGGTGTGAAATAACAGAGCGTGTTGTGAAATAGCTCAGAGCTGTTACCTACCGAGCAGAGTGCAGGGTCTCCCCTGCTGGCACCCATCTGACCTAAAGCCCAGGAGTAAGCTTGTAGCTAAGCGATGGGGCGGGCAAGGGGAATGGGAGAGCTGCGCTCTGCTCTGGGGTTATAGAAAAGCTCAGCTGGGGTCTGGGGTCATGCAAAAGCTCCGCTGGGCAGCTGCAGTGCCAGTATGTCGAGCTTGGGCCCTGGCTGCAGACCCGCACTGATCGGGGGACTGTAGTGTTTCTGGCTCAGTACAGCTCTGGCCAAGTCAGAGAGATTTCCTTGAGCTCCTGTGAAACCCCTCTTCCTGTTTGTCCTTGCTGCCTCTATCTTCATGTAATTATTTCCTTTTCAATTACAGTTCAACAGCACAATTTTGAAGCCAATGTTTTCTCAAAGCTAACTTTTCACCCTCTGGTGAGCTGTATTTCCCTGTACAGTTGGCTTCAGATGCTCCTCTGAGAGCCCTAACAGGTGCTAATGTCCCAGGTAATTGCATTGGCTTCTAAGCTCTTTTAGTGGTCATGCTCATGACAAAACTCTGCTTTCAAAAGCTGTGTGTTTTGATACTATTTCACAGGGCTGTCATATTTTCGGAGAGCAAAAGGTTTAAGCAGTCTTTGAAGTCTGAAAGTGCTGCTCCTTGTTGAGGCTGTTCTAGGAAAGCATTGCACCAGCCGTTGAGTGGGACAACTGAGAACAGCTTTTATTTCTCTCAGAAGTTAATGTTTCTGCAGGTGCTGGTCAAGATTTTCAGAAGCAAAAACTAGTTGATCCAAGGTGGCCACTCAGGCTCCCTGGAATAATGGAGATGACACCAAAACTCTGACATTTTTAAAGTAAGTGGGGGACAGGTACCCATAATGCCGGGGACTTAGGGGTTTGCTAGCCAAGTTTTTCTTCAGAATTATGAGAGCTGAAAACTGCCGTTCTCAGTCACAAAATTCCCAGACCTGTGGCATCAAGCAACAAAACAAAACAAAATAAACACAAACCCAAATACCCAGACTTCCAATTAAATCAGCATAACTAACAACAGTAATTCCTGTTGTAGTTACTATCAGTGATTCTGATAGTGCTAATACTATATTTACTATAAGGAAAAAAGAGTTTTTGTGTTTAAAAGGAAAGAATAGCTCAAAGAAATGGGTATGAATGGCAGTTGTGTGGAGTTTCAAATATTAAATTGTCAGGCTTCTCATTTAGGTACCTAAATATAAATTTAAGAATGTAACTTTAGATTCTTGGATCCAGATTAGGTTCAGTTAAATCTAAGTCTGGGTGCCTGATGTATATCTGTTGGGTCTGCACCTCTCTTCACTGGGCATTACAGCAGACAAATGGATGAAGATAAATTTAGGCTCACGGTACTATATTTTAAAATCTGGAGAAATATGAATGGCAAAAGAGGCTTTTAATCTCTAAATACCCGTGAAATCGCTCATTCCAAGTGCAGTGTTTGAGCACCTTTATTGATGTATGTCCTGGTGACAAATACACGTGTACCTCAGGAACCAATACCTTGTTAGCGACAAAATAATTTCTTATAGCTCACAGATTAAAGTGAAAAGGTATTTTTAGAGTAAATAGTAGAAACTACTGTTTGACTATGACTTCCCTTTTTTCCTGAACCCGATTACTCCTAAGATTATCCTAGGTATGGATCAAAGCCTCCTAACTCTGGAAGGCCTGCAGAACTTGGCAGGCAGCAGTTGGTATTCATTTATTCTCAAAGAGCCTCTAATGTAATTTCCAACGACATACTGCCTGGATAACAAATTAATTTTCAGTTCATTATGTTTTCTTTTTCTCAGTCTCTTTCTCTTCCTCCCTCTCCCCTACTACCCCATCTCCTCCATCCCTGCTCATCCCTGTCCCCAACTCTGTTAATAAATTTTTCAGGCATGCACTCATGTAATGTTTTGTTAGACAATTATAGCTACCACACTGTAAGGAATAGAAGAGTCTGGGAAAGCTATAGCAAGAAAGTACATATTTAACTTGCTTGAATTTGATCTGAGATGTGTTTTCAGTTTCCTCAGAGGTGACACATTTTTGCTTTTATCCAGGAGACACTAAAAAATTTAAATCATTTCTATAAGCTGATGTTTCTATTGGCTATAGCTGTGTGCCCTTATTCTGCACTAGATAAAGCCATGGCTTTGCCTTAGTAACAGATCTGTCACTGTTGTGTTTTGTTTGCAAAACAGCAATTCATTGTCCATATCTGGATAACTGATGTATGAAACTCAGCATCCTTTCAGCAAGGAGAAGCTTTCCTGTGATCCTAGCAATAGCTTAAAGAATGCTGAAAGTTCCCTTCCCCTTCCCATTCCCATTGCCCTTGCCCTTTCCCTTGCCCTTCCCCTTCCCCTTCCCTCTCCCCTTCCCCTTCCCCTTCCCTTTTCCCTATCATTTGCAGTTTCCAGAATGCTGCTTTGAGGATCTGGGGATGTTTATACCTCTTCTTTGTTCCCACAGTATAACCTTGTGTGTGGCAATGCCTGGATGCTAGATCTAACGCAGGCTATCCTCAATCTGGGATTTCTGGCTGGTGCATTCACTCTAGGCTACGCTGCGGACAGGTAAAGTACAAGCACTACTGTCCTTTGGAGACTGAACCACTTGTAACCTAACTTGCACTAGGTTGCACAAGCATTTTGGAGGTTTAACTCACTCTGGATAAACATCTCTTTTCAATGAAACCCAGCTAATGTAATCTTTGCTTCCTTTTGGGCTGGAAACTACATGTGATGGTATTTCCTGATCCTGTTTGGACTTTAAAAAGTCATGAAAAGAGCCTTTCTTGTGGTTTCCAGTATTTTGTGTGCACATCTGGACCTAGGAAGGGCAGAAGGACACAGAAATGAAAAGGAAGCATTCAGAGGAGTTTTCTGGAGGACCTTTAGTAGGGGCCATTGATGAAGGAAGCAGCTACTTGGCTAAAGAAGGAAGGAGCTCAGCATGGTAACTCTCTCCATTCATGCACTGGACTGACCACCAAGGTCATAGCTCCAGTCAGTCTTTCACTTTGTTAGAGCTGGATCAAAACTAGTGAAAAATGTGGGTGATATTCAGGCATAAGCTGAGGACCTGCCCCAGAGCAAGGAAAGCCAATAAGGTCTACCTTGCCCTAAGGGAGTCCCGTTTGTGCTTTAAGTTGTCCATTAGTAGTAGGCAATCTATGCACTGCCTGAGAGCACCACCGGCAATTTCACTGGCAGAGCATATTTCCTCAGTTCATAAAATATGTCCTTTTTACCTGTTTTATTTTTCTTTGATATACGTATAGTGATAATAATAACATCTTAAATTATGATTTCTTTGGAGGCAGGTGTGCTTGCAGAATTGTCTAGAATGTCATTTCAGATAACAAATTTTGAGCTAGCAAACAAAAATACTTGCAAGAAAAACTTGATTTTTCTAAGGACTTTAGTCATCTTCTGGAGGTAAAAGGGATCTCATTGACAGTGATTAACTTAAAACATCACAGCTCGGTGTCTGACTGGGCAGTTGTAATACTAACACCTCAAGACTATGTAAGAATAGAAATATTACAACTACTTATTAAAATAATATCTCTAAGAGTATCTATACATTAAGCATAATATAACTATAGTACAATGATTTCATATGTGATAGCACTGGGAAAAGGTGCTGCATTAGACCCTTGTGTCCTTGAGAGCTGAAAGAGTTGAACTGATTCAAAATACTCTGATTTTTTGTCCCATATAAATTATTCACAGGAATCTTTCTGAAAAGAATGAACAAAAAGTATTCTCTCAAGTACTTTTTGGCAAGATAAACAACTATAGCAGTTTTCACAGTCTCTTCTGAACAGTAGAAGAAAGTTTAATCAAAATGGAAACTAGTTCTGTTCTAAGGACACATTGTTATGAAGATACAGGGAAGGGTTTAATTTTTTTTTCAGATTTAGAGTTCGTCTTGAGCACATCTGTTAATAATGGTTCTATTTGCTGGAAAATGAGGCTCATGAATACATAAAGCAGAGTTAAAAACCAGGTGATCTCAAGCCTAAGTGGAACGCTGGAAAATTAGATAAATTATTTAAAGAAGAAATGGCTTACAAAGCTGACTGATTTGTGAAAACAGAAATTCCCAGCAAAAGTTTCCCTTCTTTCAACTGCATAACATTCTGAACTGTAACATTTGTGCTATTAGTTTAGCTGCTAAAAGAATTAAAAACTGTTTCCTAAAATAAGAGGAGGCCCATCCTCATCACTACTTTTAAAATTAGTGAGATAAAGGCTGTGATAATTACTATAGAGAAAAGAGTCCCATATCCTAAGAGCTGCCACTGCAAAGTTTCAGGCAACCTCCCTTTGGAGCAAGGTAGATCTCAAAAAGGCACTTCTGAATCTAGCATCAAAATGAGATGCCAGGAATAAAGCTTTCTTTGTGGCCTTTAATAACTTTTACTTTCTTTCCCTCTTTCAACAGATACGGGAGAATCCTCATTTATCTTCTCTCCTGCCTTGGGGTTGGGATATGTGGTATCATAGTTGCGTTCGCACCAAGTTTTACTGTATTTCTGATCTTCCGTTTTCTCCAAGGTGTGTTTGGCAAGGGAACCTGGATGACATGTTATGTGATCGGTGAGAACTGTTATTTTCTTTCTTTTCTTGTTAAGAAAAGTGAGAGGTGGTGAACAAGGTGACTGACTCTGTTTTGAGAATAATTTTTTCTTGTAACAAAGTGGGGACCCTGAGATTGGCAGGCAGTGAACAACCCAAGCCCATCCTATTTGATGTTTTTATTCTCCAAGACATGGTGACTGTGTGCAAATTGCTACTTGACATGATCCCTGGTCAGGACTAATGCCTGAATAAAATGCTTGGGGAAATACTTGCTGGCCTGTGTCTGAACCGTGCCAGCAGCCCTTCCAGCAGCTAAACGGTATACGCAGTACAGTTTCTCTACTTGGTGATATGTTCTAATTTATTAGTAGAGAGGTGTCCTCTTAGCATAGCAGCAAGTGCAAAGTTTCCGTGATACTGCTACGAGATGGAAGTGACCAGCAGTGTATATGCCTGCCTGATTTTGTTGGATCCCAGGGAGAGGAGTGAGAACTGAGGAAGCACTAAGAATGAACTGTCTTTCAGAACTATCTAAATTCTCCTTTGATATTCCCTTCTGTCCGCTAGTACATGAACATGCCTGTGTGCAGCTGGCCATTGGCAGTACAGTAATAATGCAATATTTTCTGTTGATGCTAAGTGAAGTCTTTTATAGGTGTCTAATCTGTGGACTTGGACAGGGAGGGATGAGGTACTTATAGAAAAAAAATATAAATAATTACAAGGTGGAGAAATGGAATGTGTGTATATAAAGGTTTCCTTTTTATATAGAGATTACCACATTGGCCAAAATCGACTGAGCAAGCCAAGAATCAAGCAGGATACCCTAACAGGGACATTGTTTATTTTAGCAGAGTCTGAACAACTTCTACAGGTCCTCACAGGAGCTAACTGCATTTCTGCATGGGCAGAACAGATGCTTGGATGACTATGCTTCGTTCTTTAGCAGAGAGGCTTTGCTGAGTGCCAGATTGGACATATTGTACACCAGGATCCATATTAGGATTATCATTTCCTGAAAAGGGAAAGGGAAGGAAAGCTCTCTAATAAATAGTATCAAATTAGCAGAGATCCAGACTCCTTGACAGATGATGTAGTCATGGTCCAGTGATGATGAACCTCTCATAACTAGCCTACTTTTAATGAGAAAAGGGTATTGTTATGACATCTTGAATGACTGCCAGGTTCAGAAAGGGAACCTTTCCAATTCCTTTCTGGAGAATGAAGTGGCATAGTGTTAAGGAGGACATCCTCCCAAAGCAGACACATCAGATTTACTTAAAAGAAGATCAGTCCTTCAATAATTTGTGACAATCCAAAACACAGCAATAACATTATTATATATTGAAGAAATTCGGATCATCTCTGTAGTCTGTGAGGGCTGTGATACTTTTAAATTGCTAGATATAGTAGATGAGTGAGAGCACTACTAAAACCAGACAGAAGCAGTTACAGTGAAATTTAGGAATACTATTGTGATCTGGGTGAAAACTTACTTCCTCAAGACTGCTGTCTAGCCCTATCACTATCTAAAGCCCAGAAACGCCTTAGTTTTCTGGACAAAGTTTCACTGCTGAACAGCTCAGGTCCAAGGTCTGGGGAGACAGCCCATAATCTGTTTTCCTCCACACTTCTGAGCATATGCCATAATTTTAAATTGAAGAGAAAAGGGAACACAAATCTTGTCCTAAAACTTCAGTGAGTGCTGCCACTACCAGAATATTTTATGACAGACCAATAATTCCCTTAAAATAGCCAAGTTTCAAAAGGTGTAGGAGGACTTCTTTCTTCATTTTTGCAATACGTAGATTACCTAATTTTAGGAGAAGGTACACTGAGGGAAAGTGTATTTCTGCAGCCCTAAGTAAAGTGTCTAGAATCTTGGAGAGGGCAAGGGCATACGGCTCTGCGTGCAGCCCTGCTCTGTGAAGTCATTCATCTGACCCCTCTTCTGAGACACCTAACTCTTGGCATGCATAAGGGAGGCAGTGTAGTTGTCATTTTTGGGGGCTGAGTGGCAAAGGGATAGTGGATATTATGTCTCAATCCTTTCATGGACCTACTCCTATGTCCTAGTACCACACAGAGTATCCTAACATCTTTTAAGAGGGACTCACATCAAGAGGGACATTGCTTTTGCTGCACAAAAGGATGGCTACTGTAATACATCTCCCTAGCTACAGATCTTGGCTTCACCATGACTGGCCACCCCAAGAACCTCCCTAGCATTTATGTTCAGTCCAGGTCTTTTAGGGCCAATGCTGAGGCAGCTGCCTTTAGGCAATAAGGTTAGCCAGGCGCAGTACAGACATGATGAGCAGCCAATGAAAATAGTAGGGCTGCCAGCTGAAACAAACCACTGTTGCTTGTAAAATCGTGTTTCCTCTAGTAATTTTTTTTAAAATGGTTTCTATGTATTAGAAACCAACATAAAACCCTCTGCTTGACGGTGACTTGACATTGCCTTGCTATATAGCAGTGATAGGTTTGAAACAAATCAAAGGAGGCATTTCTTCACATGCTTCAACTATGGATCTCATAGCCATGAGATATTGCTTGAAATATGGGCTTACATAAGTTTCAAAAGAAATTAGACAAATTCACAAATTAAAAAAAAAAAATCCAACAAGGGATTAAAAATGCCTGTGTTTGTACTGGTAGATAAAACTGAGTGGGAACCATTCCTTGGCCCCTAAGGCAACCAGCATGGTATGGCTAAACTTTCTTCCCTGCAGAAGCCTTGTCCAAATTACCTGCTGGGAGCAGCCCTGTCCTGGGTGATCCCCTGATCTGGAGCCTGAGCCAAAACTGTGCCAGGGAGAATGATAACAATTTACCAAAGCTCTGGATCAGAAAGTTTCTGTGTTACAGACCGAAGGAAAGAAGGTGAGTGAATGGGAGAGTACCACCCATGCTTCCCCTGGCCACCTCTGTGAAATGCTTATGCTGCGGTGGGCAAGACAATGGGCTAGACAGACCTGTGACCTGATACGGGACTATTGTTCCTTTTGTTCCTATAGCTGATATTTCTCCTTTGAGTAAGTTTTCTTTCTCTATTGTTTATTTTGGCTTTCTATCTGTTCAGTGACGGAGATTGTTGGTTCTGACCAGCGGATCATTGGGATCGTGATACAGATATTCTTCACCTTGGGAATTATGATTCTCCCTGGAATTGCATACTGGATTCCCAGCTGGCAGGGTATCCAGCTGGCCATTTCACTGCCCAACTTCCTTTTCCTGCTCTACTACTGGTAACATTGCAGTCATTGCTCTTGTTATTATTTATTGACGGTGCTACTATGGCACTGTGAGACTCCATTTGTGGACACAAGTCCCATCTGCACTGTACAAAATGGTGTAGATTAGCAAGAAAATTCTTATGTTCCTGTTGATTATGTCATTTTAAACTGTTTTAAGTAAATCATAGACATGTTACTTTTATTTTTCTGTGCAGGGTCTACCTCTCACAACAGCTGGATCTGGTATTTCACAGAATCCTGCTCTGCTCCTGGTTAACCCAGAGCAGGCTGTTGAGCTATATGATTTTCTAAAAGTTTTTTTGAATCAGTCATGGATTTCACCTTTACCTCTAATTGCACACTCAGTTCAAGTCTGGGTATTTGCACCACAAGTCCCATTGTTGGGACTTGTTTGCCTCAAGTTGGGCACTATGGCTAATGAGAAAGCAGAGCACTGTGTCCTGGTGACCATCTCAGAAAGGTTCAGCCATCCTGTGGGCTGAATCCAAATAAACTAAGCTGCATGTCCTCTTCCTACATATTGTACTGTTTCCTTGCACAATGTCATGCATTTTTAAATTATGATTCATCTTAATCACAGGCCTAGTATATACCAGAGCACCAAACAGTAGTAGTGCTAAGGGTTCAGTTTATAAAATATATTTACATTTGATCATGTGTGTGTATATCTTATAATGATACAGCCAGAAGTTTCCTGGTCAGCCTGTTCAAGTATTACATGTATTTACTGTTGACTTTCATTTGTTCTTCATTGTTTTGCAGGCATCATTCTATTTGATTGTCAGTTGTTGTACTTTTGACATCCACCAGGCAGATATAATAGTTCGACTTCTTATTCTTCAGCTTAGCAGAATATTGATCTAGCCCCCTCCTTTCTTGACCACAAGAATCAAATAATTTGCATAGCAGGTTGGAGACTGACTAGAAAAAGCAGTCCACAGAAGAGTTTCTGTCTCCCCCAAACTATCAAATCAGTGGGAATAAAAACAGGCAAAAGGCAAAAGACTTTGGTTTACTGGTCATGTTAATGGGCAAAATCCCTATTAATGTCTTCTGTGTTCTTACAGGGCAGTTCCTGAATCTCCACGCTGGCTCCTGACACGTAAAAAGGGAGAGAGGGCATTAAAGATCATGCACAACATTGCAAAACACAATGGGAAATATCTCTCACCACATTACTCAGAGGTACTATAATCTGTTTAAGATTTTTTTTTTTTTTTTTTAATTCTGGAACTCTTAAACTTCTGAACATTCAGTTCTGTGAAAAAAGCATTCTCTGTGTGATGGGTAACCCTCTTGAAGTGTCACTGTCCCACATCAACTTTGTTAATTGCAAGTGGATAAAAGTGAATTGACTGGAAACGTATGGGCTGAAAAGCAGATTTGTAAAACAGTATATCAAGTCTTTCCTTGCAAAGTTTCTTTAAAGACTTATAGGACATATCTGAAACTAGCGTGAAGGCCAGCAGCTGCAGTTAGGACTGACAGAGCAAGTGGAGGCGGCAGGACCTGCTTCCCACCGCTCTCTTACTAGAAATTCCTTCTAAATCCCAAAGAAAAGACCTAGTAGAAAATCTGAATTTAAATATGAATTTTCTACCATTCTAATACGGGAAAAATATGCCCCAAAATTCAAAACAGGTAATGCACTGTCTGAGATCACTATTTACAAAATATGAGAATATATCTAAGAACTGCAGTGCTTTGCGAACTAGTCTTGACAGAGCTGAAAGGACTGGTGCATTTCAAGTGACACTGTTGTGTCATTATAGTATTGTACGTGGTCCTGATCTGTTTCTGGTAGCACTGCCTGCCTTTAGGCCATGCTTGGTCACATGGTCAAATGGTAACAACAGAGGTGAATGGGATTACTTTTTCTTAACAAACTAGCTCTGAAGCCCAAGTGCTAGTAATTATTTGACGAAAGGAAAGAGCCTACAAATTACTAGCAGACTGCAGTGCAGAGGTAGCGTACTGAATATATTAAGAGTATTTCAGAAAGACTGTTACTTTCATATTGACAAGAAACTGCTTATGAAGAATGTTTGCTTCTCGGGACTATGAATATACACATGTCTTTGCATATATTAAAATGTTATTAACATGCATGACTTCTACAGAGATTTTCACTGAGGCTAAAGGTAATGACTTTGGGATGGCAATGTTTGGAGATGACTGATGTCTCCCACCGTGTCACGAAGGGACAGTGTGATGCATGTGCTTTGTAAGGAGTAGTTTGCAACTTGAGGTCCCACAGGTTGATGTCTTCCCTAGTTCTTCCTCATCACTCTTCTTTAGCAAGGGACAACCTGGGAATGTAACCCAGCTCATCTGAAAAAGTGGAAAGCTGTACCAAAATCCTGCAGTGTAATTCTGGACGAAACCCAAGCAGTGAAGACTGGCACTCCGTTCTTTCGACGTCAGATAGCTTTTCTCAAATACACATGATTTTATTTATCTGGTAAGAAACAGGATCTGTAAATCAGCCAGCCAGCCTATGCAGCTCTGCTTATTCAAGACCGTTCCTGCTATAAAATTAGTCCTTGCATAAAGTGCATGGTAACAGAAGAAATATAGAAATGGCCAGGAATCGGTATAAATCAAGTGATTTATATGAATATTCTGTTACCTTTGCACTTTATTAAGTGTATGTTAATAACAGTTAATGACAGTTCTGACAATTTAAAGTTCACACAATATGTTACATAGAGAAGCTGGGCCCTAACTTACTTTATACTTCTTAGGATATATGAACTTATGTTATACCTCTTAGGATATATGACTGTGGGCTAACAACATTGTAATGTCAAAACTAGACATATCAACAGAGAGGAGTATGCTGAAAGACACATTTGCACAGCCAACTGCTTTATTCATATGCAATCTGTTTTACTGCCAAACTGTTACTGCAGTGGAGTTTCTCTGAATATTGTGCTACTCAGGGGAGCAGGCAAAGGTTAATGATGAGGAGACAAGCTTGCAGGGAAGAAGTTGTATATAACTTTCGTCACCAAGAAACAGGATATACAAGATAAAGTTGTGATTGATTAGTGAAGCAATATGATGGAAGGGGTTTTTGTGAGCTGGAAGAGGCTAGGCCAGCAATTAGTGAGCCATTTCCCAATGAACGCCAAGGCGTCTCTGTGATATGAGCCAAGGTTAGGAAATCTCACCTTCAGCTGTCTCACAAAACAGAATGAGCTTTGCCCAGCCCCACTGGAATAGCATCTTAGGCTAGAAGGACAGTAGGCTGAAACCACTGAGAGAGAAACTATCTGAAAAAAAAATGACTGAAGAAGGAGAATAAAGTAAATCTATTCACTGGTCTTGCCTGGGACAGATGCACCAGTGGGAGTCCTCTGCCCTGGTCAGTATTACCTGGTGCTGCGTGTGGCCTGAGACATGCAAGGGGATCGCTGTGTTGCTGCAGGTCTCCCTTCACATTCAGCCCTGCATTCCTAGACTGGATTCTCCTCACTAAACATCAGCATTTTCAAAGCCTTGTGTTGCAGTGGACACTTGTGTCTTTTCCTACTTCTTTTTCTTAAAGTCATATTTTAATTTTTTTCAGAAATTTCCTTGCTAGTGAGCTTAAGCCATTCACAGCTGCAGATGATTAACCTCCACACATCTAGATCCACGCTGGATCTATTCCTGGGACCTTTGCAACATACAAAGTCTGTCATCCTTGGTGCTGTGCCCAGAGGAGAGAGAACATCTCCAAGAAGTGTGTTAGTAGGGGATCAAGTGTATTTCTCACATTAACTGACGTCAGAATTCGCTTTTACATAGCTGTCTCCAGAATTTCAAGCAAAGTGGTGTGTGTGTAGAGAGACGGGGAGAAGTGAGAGGCATTATCCGTCAATGCATTTGGCTCGGACTTTCAAACATATCTGTAACAACAGCACTGGCCAAGTCCCTTATGTGGCTCTGGATGTAACAGCCTTGCATTTTTATCGGCACACACAAACCACAGATGACCTTTGTATGAAAACAGACAAACTTTTGCTTCTTTTACTATATGACATACATACAGTTCAGTTCTGTCCAGATCCATTACATGCACTGTAAATTACAACGCTCTTTTTTTCCCCAGTTGCTCGTTATTCTCCTGGCATATATTTTTTCAATAAATTTTTTTCATTCGTAGTCTCTGTCCAAAAGGGGAATGGGCTGTGGCCAGCTGAGTAAGAACTATTTCTTGAGAGGGTCATGAAACAAAATAAAACCTTTCTTTATACATGTATACTTATAGTACATATATTAGCTTACATACATATATATTACATGCATGGCTATACTTTCCTGTGCAGTTAAGCATATGCAGAATTCTGTGTCTGTGCTAAGAGGAATCTTTAAAAATTATTGCAGAAAAAGGTGAGATGTAGGTCAATGGGGATAAATATATCAGGAAAGTTAGTTAAAACACTTTCTCCAGAGTTTGCAGATAGTGTATCTTTGGAAACATGGGCTCTGTGATTCAATTTCTGACTCTCCTGATATAAATAGCAAAGCTTTCTTTGACCTCAAGTAACAAAAAAGAGTATTTTTTTCATCACAAAGAGTTGATTTTCCACAGTGATTTTTTCCTTCACCCATAAAAAATGTTCGCTCACCTTTGGCACTATTATGACTTTATTAAAACATAAAAATATAATGTTAGCCAGCATGCTGAATTTATCTTTGCTTTAGGAGGACTTAAACCATATTTGCACAAAGTCACAACTAGTGGCTGGCAGCCTGCTTTTGTAAACTAAGTCATGGCAGCTTTATAACCATATAATGAATGAGTTCAAGAGCAGTATAAAAACCCAGCAACCTCAGCCAGTCTCACAAAAAGCTCTGGCACGCAGCAGATGGGCAGCATTTTGAAGAAAATTTCTGGCTCTGGTTACAGAAGAAAAGCAAGAGGGAGCTGACAGGAAATTCAAACAGATGTTGAGTTCCTCTGTCCACTTGTAAAGTTTTGTGGCACTTAGTTATGAAAGAAGCCATACTTAAATACATTCAGCCCAATCTTACTGAAAAACATCTGTGCTATCTTATGATATGAAAAACGAGTACAGAACGAATGTGGAGGATGTGGCCCTGGCTGAGCCGAGGAGGAGACTCTATGGCAGCGCCTTTGGGTCGTGTGCCTGGTGCCATTGTCTCATTACTGCTCTGCGTGTTCCCACGTGCTTCTCCATCGTTTTGCCCTTGCGAAATCTGCCCCTCCCCACAGGCTGGGAGTGGGTTTTGGGGGGCTCCTCATGTAGGTGCAAGAGGTCCCTTCTGCGGGCAGCAGACACTGTGGTCACAGAGGAGGGTTTCCTCCTCACAGGAGTGGGGGACTCTCAGCCCCCTGGGAGTCAAAATGTCAGGCTACCTGAAATTCTCCTCAAAACGTCATAGCAGATTTAACTCCATCTTTTCTGAAATGTCTTTGAGGATCAATGGAAATCTCAGCAACGACTGTTGTTCTAGGGTTAACTCATGGTTTGTCTTTGCCTAAACCCATCCGTGCCTGCTCTGCCTCATATTCCTCATCTGCAAAATGGCCATGTGAACAAAAGGGCTGCCATTTGACTCAGACCCCAGGATGTGTCCCAGCATGTTGTCTCTGCAAATAACCAATAAAGATAGGGAGAAGTCTTGGGCGAGAATAATGCAGTCCTTCCACTGATATATTCTCCCAGTTTCTGACATCTGACAGGCTTGGGAAACTCCCAAACCAAAGTTGATTTTTGGCCCTTCACAGTTAAAATCTACTGGTCAAGTTAGCCTCCCTGAATATATCTAATCCCGTTTTGACCACAATAATATTCTGGCTTCACCAAGTCCCATGGTAATGAATTCCAAATTGCAGTCTCACGCTGGGTGGAGAGCCAGTCTTTTTCTGTTATTGTTAAGCCTCCTACCTAATAATTTCATTGAATGTCTCACTGCAACAGTATTGGAGGAAATTTTGAATAGTGAAAAACAGATATAAGATACTTCTTAGCCAGTATGAGAATGTTTGTTTATACTTTTCAGGACTTTTAGCTGTTTCAGGGTAAAAGCCGTGTTCAGCATAATGCTTGTACTTTAAGTCCATCTGACTTTCACTAGTTCAAAGTTTTATGAAACCTAAGCCCCTTCATAGATCTGTTTTTTTCTCTCACTCCTTTTTTCTTCCTGCTGCCCAGCTGTGTCAGCAGTGACATTCCCAAGTCCATTGCTTTTTTGCTCATCCCCTGTCGCACACTGCTTTCCCCATCCCTATTGCTTTGCCGTTCCTGTGAGAGTCTCCTGCTCTTTGCTGGTCTCTGGTCACAGGCAGTTCTGCTCCAAGTGACTGCAACATGACAAAGTGCATTTATCATCTCTCAAGGAATTCCAGCTCAACTTCTCTCAGTTTACAATGAGGAAATTATTTTTTCCATTCTCAAGAGGACCCAGAAGTCAAGCTTTGGGATTTTTTCCTGGTTTTTGCACTATCATTGTTATAAAATACCAACAGCTGTATTCAATTATAATTTATTTCCCATAATTGCATACCATTCCAGAGTGCTAAAAGCAGCAAACTGGATCATAAACACCTTTGCTCACTTTACTGGAATATAGCTGAGCACCTTGTTTACTTAGAAACTGTGTTTCAGTGCCAGTCTAACTCTTGCCAACTGATTCTGCCGCTTGCTTATCTCCTCAGATCACTGTTAGTAATGAAGAGGTCAGCAACCCCTCATTTCTTGATCTAGTTAGAACTCCCCAAATGAGAAGAAACACATTGATTCTGATGTACGCCTGGTGAGTACACACATCAGTGTGATTTATTGGAGGGGTGGGGCGTTTTGAAGAATAATTCCCATGTGACTTTTAGGTTCTTTCCAGATGTTTACGGTCGTTGTTTGTTTCTAAACGTTTTTCCCCTTTGCTGTTTAGGTTCACAAGTGCCCTGATCTACCAAGGGCTTGTCATGCGCCTGGGAATTGTTGGAGGAAATCTCTACCTCGACTTCTTCATCTCAGGAGCAGTAGAACTACCTGCAGCTCTCCTAATTTTAGTGACAATTGATCGTATTGGTCGGCGTCCTCCCTTCGCAATAAGCAATATTGTGGCGGGAATTGCATGCTTCATTACTGCTTTCTTGCCAGAAGGTAATTCCCTTCCTTTCTGTTTGCTTCCCAACACTAGGCTGTTTAGGTCAATGGCTTCTCTGTGACATGCCTTGAGTAGGAGGCCACACAAAGCTGCAGGTAAAAGTAGAATCTGTCCTATAATGCAAGTAACACCACAGTTTTGGGGCAATATATCTTATTCGTTCATGGATTGCCCCGGAACATATAATAGCTGTATCTTTGATGGACAGGTAGCAACAGATGGATGTAGTTTTAAGAGAGATACATATAAAGATATGTGCCCTGTTTTTGAAGGCAGAAGCAGGCGAGGAGGACACAAATATAAGGGGAAAATATATTCCCCTACTTGGAAGATACTTATGAGGTAAGAAATCAATAATTTAAATGTGACAACATGATGGTCTTCCCATCTCCAGATAAATCATTGTGTAGAACAAAAATACACAGCCTATCCTCTAAAGATCTTCATTCAATTTCATGATTCTCCTGGTATTATCAGGCTATTCCTGCAGCCCATAGGTGCCAGGCTGTAATGTGCTCTGCCCACTTTTCAGTTTGACTCTGCATTTTCTCCCAGTCTACAACAACTATATGATGTGAGGGCTGCAGCAGGCAACCTAAAGATGGCTGCCCTGCCTTCACCCTCCCAGGAATTTAGGTGATGCTAAGGGGATAAAGTAAAGATGTAGCTTTCAATTAAATCATTTTTGTCTGGCTTCAGAAACAACTAAGGGGTCTGATACTGCATCCAGGCTTTACAGCATTCCTTTCTTTTCTTCAGATTGCTTTCCCTCCTGTGTAGCTATTTATCTATACTGTGAGGCACATATCCTCAAAGAAGCATTTAGAGCTGCTCTGCACAGAGCATTACCACATCAGCATGCTGTGCCTCAGAACAGCTGGGAACTGGCAAATGAATTGACATTAGAGAGGCTTATTCCTCTCCAGGATTTTTCCCATCAAAGTGAAGCAAGTCCTGGCTAGCCTTAGAGGTGCTGATTGCAGAAATTGTATCACAAGGGAATAGTTTGCCTAGAGAAAAGCCATGAAAAGCCACTTTGAGAGTACTAGGATATGAAAACAGGCAGCTTTGCTGTGAGTACAGACTGAAATCCTTCAGAGGTGTGTTGATTCGCTCCCTTTAAACGGATTCTGGCTAAAGTACGTGAAGTTAATGCTGTATGTTTGAGGAGCTCCATTGCTTCAAGAGAAGCAGAAACAATGTGACAGAGAAATGGAATGGGGAGGTGGAGGGTCTGCTCTTGGCCTGGCACTGGTGGCTGTGTGACTTTCTCCTGGGATGTTGTATTGTAGTCACTTGTTTAAGTTCCTCAGTTAACAGCTGAAGTCTGTCAAGATTTGACCTGCTGTCCTGAATACTTCAGGATTCTCCTTGAGACCTCCCAAGTCCCCGCTGCTTTGAGCCTCTCCGAAGAGCCACAGTGCACCAAGAGTGGATACCAGCAGCGCACTGCTGCTGGTAGCAGCTCCCTGCTCAATGAGGCCATGGGGCCATTTCTCTCCATAAGCACAGCATTTCTGACACAAAGGGCCAAGCTAAGCACCCAACATTTCTCCTTTGTGTCTATTGACTTTACCAGCACCGTGTTCAACCTATGTTGCATTGGGCCAACAAGGACTGAGGACAGTTGATTGTCCAGGGCAGAAGGATATAATAAAGAATGACATTGGGGAATTATTCCTTCAGGGCATTTGCCTGAAGCAGTTATCCTTTTTTGGCAGCACCATTTTGCTGAGCACCATGCAGCAGGTCTGAGGTTAAAGCAGGAGCATCCTGTGGGGCTGGGATGACCTGAGGGAAAGACCGAAGGGGTAACCTACAGCTATCCAAGTGCTGCCGTCAGCATACCCTCAGTAGTGACAGAACAGTGCTGATGAGACTCTGCTCCCCAGTAATGTTGATCAGGCCGAAAAGAGGACAGCCTGGGGATTAAAACACTTGCATACGGGACACCTGAGGTCCAAATCCTGCTTTCAAGAAGCATATGTTTATACAGATGGGAAGAAGAGCAGCAGCAGCTTGCCAGAGCTCAGTCACATTGTGGTGCTCACACAGTTCAGGTCGTCCTGGCAGAGGCAGAAGTATGTCACCCTCACCTCGGACACCGTATTGACTGAAGCTATGGTGACAATCTGGATTTATTTTATTCTTTCTAGGCTTTGCATTTCTTTCAAGTGTTTGAAAAACAGACCTTTTCAGGGCAAAGGCAATGTCTCGCAACATGGGATGAAATTTGTTAAGGGATTTGTTTGATTGTTTTGGAAGGGGGAAAAAAAACCAAGACTGGTTTAGACCAAGGGTTTGGAGAGTGTTTTTGTTAATTGCTGGCCGTGTGGTTTGCCCTCCAGTCTCTTCTTCCTAGCTGGTGAGCGATTGTTGTCAGTGATTTCATGTAGCAGTAAGTCTTCTGTCTGTGAAGTAATTCTGCTGCCTAATTTTGAATTCAAGACACCTTGAAATAGCCATTGTAGCCAGAGACTGCTCAAGAAATCCTAGGAGACCAGACTCCTCTGGAAAATCCTTTGGAGTCCAGTGCTGCTGAAGCAATAGTTAAGTTGTGCCAAAACAATAGGTGTCTGGTGCTTATGCTGTTACTTTAGTACCTCTTTCCTTTTCAAATATAGAAGCAGCTTTTTTCTAATTTTCTCATCATCACTTGGGTTTTACTGAGTTCTGGCACTTCATAAATAACCAGGAAGAGGCTTTTCTTATGCCTATATATTAGAAAAACTCTGCTGCAGTTTGTGGAGTTATTGGTATAAAATCCGTGTAAGTGAGAACTAGGTCTGAAGCATGTGGCTAATACAGGAAAGCACACCTCATCAGGGTTTCTTTTTGAATGAACAGATCTCCCATGGTTCAAAACCACAGTAGCCACACTGGGAAGACTGGGCATCACAATGGCTTTTGAAATTGTGTATCTTGTGAACACTGAGTTGTACCCTACGACGCTGAGGTAAGTCAAGTTGGGTCATGGGACAAACCTACCAGCTGAAGCTCCTGGAAATCTTTTCACTTTTTCCTCTGCTTTCCTCCATTGCTTATTCCACTGCTTTTTAGTAAAACTGTTTTCTCCAGAGTTTCTTAACTGAACAGCTACTGTTCAATGTGAATGTCATGTACTGATGAGGTAACCTTGGGGCTAATGCCTACACTCTGTTGCCTGAAGTGCTAGTTCATCTGTTTGTTAGCATCTCTGAAATAAGTATTTTTCTTTTACAGAAACTTTGGTGTTTCCGTGTGCTCGAGTTTGTGTGATCTAGGTGGAATCATAGCCCCATTCCTGCTCTTCCGATTAGCAGCTATTTGGTTGGAGTTACCTCTAATTATTTTCAGTAAGAAATGGTTTAAAATGCACTTTTTGATATTCTTCATACTTAGTGTAAGAAACTGAAAGGCAAATATGGGGGAAACATCCCACTTCCTTCCACGGGTAGTGGAGCACCCTGGACAGCATGGGGCATCCCTACAACCAGGCAGGAAGCCTCATAGCAGGAGCTGTAGGACCCTGCTGAAAGCTCCCCCTTGTGCTGCACTTCTAAAGGTTGAAGCTGTCCCTGGAGGAATAGAGTCCCCTTCATAGCTGCTGAATATATGTTATCAGCATGTTATCTTTTATCCTTCCAGCACTGCTCGGACTGTATCCATGCCGCTGTCATATGTGATAGTCTTTCCTCAGACAAACAGAATTCCTTGTTTAGAAACAAGCTACCAGTAAGATGACTTCCTCTCATTTTGCAGCAAGTTATGGGAGACCTCAGGTCTATTTTGGTAGCTTGGTTGAAGGAGCACAGAAGGTTGAAGGTGCTTGAAGAATGAGCAACCTTGCAGCTGAGTTCTGTAATTGCAGGGAATGAGTTTAATATCTCAATAGTAGAGGTTGATGTGCTTTCAGAAATCTTTGTTTTATTTTTCTGGTATATATAGCTATGACTATAAATATTATATTAAACATATCTTCTTAGTTTTATTGAAGTCTACTGCTCAAATGCACTTTGAGAAAATGAACCCTGAGGAGTAAATTCATAGAAAAAAATAGCTATTTCCTGCAGGGAAGTAGGAGTCTGCAATTAAACCAGACTTCCAGAAAAAACACGACAGGAAAAAAAGTAAAAGACATAGGATACAATAAGAAGGGACATTGGTGACTAAAGAAAACCTCAACTTGAAAACACAAATGGAAAGAGAAAAAACATTTTTTAAAAAACCACCACTACACCAAGAATAGATGTGTATAGAAATACTGTGTTCACATTATCTAATTCCAGAATTCTGATGATGATGAAGGACATAAGATTTCCCACTGTCTTGAGTAAATGACTACAAAATCTGTGAGGATCCTTCTGGAAAGATTTTATTGCTAAGCAAACACATAAGCAAAACTCCAGGTGCAACACAGTCAGGGAACATTTTACCTTTTCCTCAAGTCCTACTATTCTTTAATTCCCAAGGACGAAGTTTTATTTTGAATTATGTAATATACTTTGGCCATGGATATGTGAACAGAATATTTCGGGAAATTCTCATTGGTCCCAAGGAACACAAAGAGATGCACCTATGTAATGTAGCTCCTTGAACGGAAGCATATCTGTCCTAGGTGAGAAATGTCATCCTAGCTCCAGCACATTTTGTGCACTTACTGATATGCACTTGTGTCAGGGTGGGTTTTTTTTTTCAGCCTTCTTTTTTCTTTTTTTTCTTTCTTTCTTTTTTTTTTCTTTTTTTTTTTTGTTTGTTCTAAATTGAACTAATTTGGGATAAAGATGTTCTATAAGAGTAGGCTCACCCATTTTAACTTTAATCCAAATTAAGCATTCTTCAGTGGATAAATCATGAAAATAATGAGCATAATGAATTTCTTATTGCTTTTTCTTTTCTTTAATGTCTACTGTAGGTATTCTTGCAGTTGTTTGTGGGCTCCTGGTATTGCTTTTACCAGAGACAAAGGGAATAGCCTTACCAGAGACAGTAGAGGGTGTTGAACAGCTTTCAAGGTATGATGTGTACTTCCTTGCTCAGAGTGTGCTCCTCAAACTTTACCAGCTCTTGTAAATTAGAAATCCGAAGAGACTGATGTTCTTAGAGTGTGAAAGTGAATTCCCTAGTCAGCCTGATGTTGTGTACAGGTGACATTTTCCTTGACAGAAATGTGAATTTTTCAATACCACAAAGGTAATCTTTTTTAAAAAAATGCATGGAAATAGAATCTGTATTTTTCTCATAAAGACCTTGTACACCTCTGGGAGCAGAAAGTGATAGTGTACAAGAGAGATACTACAAATATAGTCTGCAGCTCTCTGATCAGGACAGCTGGCCACTGCCTCCATGAAAATGTCCTCTGAGGAAAGGCTCTTGATAATGGGAGCATCTCCACCCATTGCGAAGGCAAGTGTGAGATGAATTTACAGTTAAACAGCTATGGGCACTGTCTTCCCACTCCGAAAGCCCAGCAAGCCAGACTCTTCACTGTGGTGCAGGCATGAAGGGGATGTTTACACTTTGGCTTGCTTGGCAGTAATTTTCCTGAGGATTTAATGCCATACATTACTGTTTCAAACAATAATTTTGACTGTTACGTCAGCAACTTTTGCCCATTTCAGTGTACAACAAAAAGAAAGAGGAAATTATCTATAGAGAAAGTAAATGGATCAGTACTGTAGCTTTGACTGTAACTCTCTATTCTCTTTTCTTCCTTCTTTCCCCTCTCCCCTCACTTTTCTTCAGTCATTATGGTAAATGTGGCAAGAAAAGGAAACACCGAGACACCAACTCTTATATTTAATCTTTGAAGGACAACATTGAGCAAAAAGAACTTTGTTCCCATACTGGGAATTTTTTTCCCGCCTACTACCACTTTAAAGTTTGCTTCAGAGTATGGATTATACTTCATGTTCTTCTTCTGAGCATAAGGACATTAAAAATAAACAGTGTATTTTTCTATAAATATGAAATAAATACATTTTTTCTGAGTATGATGTTGGCAGGAAGAGAATGCTTTGTGATTCTTGGTAAGAGCAGAACAGCTTTAAAGAGATGCACTTTCCAGCTCAGTGAGCAATTATTTATGTCATTATATATTTGAGTTCTTTGTTTATTACTAAATAGTTTTAGTAAATACCTCTGGTGGAGAGAGTTGGAAAGGAGGCTGATTGTTCAAGATTTTGATGATTTGAGGAAGAATGGATGAATATTTGAGCCTTTTCTTCTTTGCGCTTGAAAAACCTGGACAAACAGAAGAGCTGATGGATCAGGAAGAAGGATGTTAATCATGGAGGTGCCGAGATGGCGTTTCTCAGGTCAGGAAAGATGGGAATTCATAGTTGTGCCCTGAGAAACCCTTGCACTGGTCTTGCCTCTGCCCCAGCAAACCTCTGTGACAAAAGCTTTCCATTCCTCCCTGTTCAAGGGCTTTCTCAAATGTGACAGCTTTCTACCTCCTCTCCTTGCCTGGGCTTTATGTAGGTTTCCTATCCTACAGAGGGCATTAGCTCTGAGTGTCATGTTATCCCACTGCCCATCAGTCTTTCCCCCCATTTCCAGGGTTTGTATATTTTCCCATTCCCCTCTCCCCAGGCTGCAGTCCCCCATGCTTTGTAGGGGAAGAGCTTCTCTCTGCTCGCCCCTGTTGGACGCCCTTTTCTAACCCTATCTCAAGAGATACATGCTGATTTTTTCCCCTCTAAAATCTAAATGCTCATCTCTACAAACCAGTTCCTCTACCAAGATCATCCCCTAAATTCTCTCTTCTCCCTGTTCTTATTTGTCATCTTTCTGCCTTAGAGATAAGTTATTTGGGATATTGACTGGTTAAACTTTCTTGGAAAAATGAGCAGGACTGAGTGCTTTGGTTATGCAGGGAAGTGTTTGTTGGACCCAGTTGTCTGACAGACGAATGACAGCAGAAGTGTTTGGATATGTGCCTCTGCAATCAGATGGCAGGGGCACACAGTCTTCTCTTTCAGCTGTATGAATTTCTTCACCAAGTGTTGGATCCTGGCCACAGAAAGAAAATCCACTCTGTGAAATGAAGGGATTGAGAAGATGTGGTGCTCAAATGCTATCCTATTACCAATGGAGAATCAAGCAAAAAACCAAAAACAACCCCCCCAAAACAGCAACAACAAAAACCCAGGTCATTGAGCTGTTTTAAAGATTGTAAAGGGACTTAGAAGCTCAGAGAATAACAAATTTACTATAAGACAGAGTTTTGAAATTCATACCACAAATGTGTAATGTTAACATTATGATCTGTGCAGCAGAATGACCACTGCTCCATTCAAACCGTCTTAAGAGTGCACAGTTTCCTGCACAAGGAGATTTCCTACAGTGCCTCCATTTCTCATTGCAGCCTGATGAAGAATATTCTATGCATCTCAACAGTTCCCAGCTCTCCCCGCCTTCTCCCAACAGCTGCCCATACCATCAGCCCTGCTGGAGGAAAATAGGACCTTTGTTAGGAGTGTAATACAGGGCTGTCTTTCAAGGCTGTTTCTAATTTACTCTGAGGATAGGATGGTTAAAATCAGATACTTAGGATGGGATAGGATGCTTAGACTCAGGAAAGGTTGTTTAGCAGAAGTCACTGGTAACTGCAAGAAATGAAACTAAATGAGCATCTTAAAATATATCTGGTTAAATGGTGATGTCTAGAATGTGATCTGAATGTGGAGCTACCACTGGAGGGAGAAAACTACTCCTATGCCAATATGATCTTCTGCAGACCACTGTAATTCTGCAGACCACTGTAAATGCCTTCTGGGCCAGCTGACGGAAAACCAGCTCTGAACTGGAAGCCATAGTGTTGCATTAGTCTGGCGCTGGCCTGAGCAAACTCGCTCCTGCCCGTGAGCGCGGGGCAAGAGCTCAGCCCTGCCTGCCTTGCACCCAGTCAGCCCAGATGGAGCCTCCCTGTTCCTTTTAATGCTTCTTCTTTGTAAACTCTAATTTAAAAAATGAAGGCATCTGGGAAGTACTGTGGAAATCATTGAATGCTCCAGCTTGCCAAAGAAATGTCAGTACTGTTTGCCAGCTGTTGCTGTTATTTGATGACTGAATTGTGCTTGAGAAGTCAGAGACATGAAGGTTTGCTTCTGGTCTATCAGACTGTGTTTTGTTTGGAATAGCACTGTATGTTGTACAGAGCAATATATTTTATATGAGCAGTATATTTTAGTATGTAATTTGGCTAGGAAGTTGTCAGAAATTTAAATGTATTTTTATTATAAAAAAGTGTTACGTAAAAGACATCGGAAAAAAGGACGTGGTTGTGTTCTGACTTTTAATATTATAATACTTACTAATAACATTAGATGTAACTTCAAGTGAAGTTTGTATTTGAACCTGTGCTAGCTCTTACCCATGAACAGGTGGATTTTGTAAGGCTGAATATCTTCATGTCTCTGTGAGAATTTTCCCCTGTATTCACAACCCAGGGAACAGGGTAGTAACCTGTTGGCATGACCAGAGTTTTGGTGATGATGGGGTTGCACTGTTGTGGGTGAGAGGACAAACGAAGCGATGCAAGCAGATGGAGAACATAAGCGAGGGAGCAAGAGTTTATATGTGAACAGCTTTACAAATCAAAGACAAAGCTGCAACGTTGAGTTTCTGTTGTCAGGGATGTACTATGTTGATTTCTTGGCTGACTTAATGATCAAAATTAATAGATATAGAAAAAATTCCAGGAGGGTATTTGTGCTCACTGAATCCCTCGTGACCACAGAGGTAAGTGGGGGAATGCTTTACTGGAACTTTTTCCTGACGTTGTGGCTTATCTTGAAATAAGACTCCAGGCGTAGCAGCTGCAAAAATCATCCTGTCACCTATTTCTTCTTTATAGCTCTCAGATTGCCATTATAGTCCACAGGAAAGGAGAGGAGAGGAGAGGAGAGGAGAGGAGAGGAGAGGAGAGGAGAGGAGAGGAGAGGAGAGGAGAGGGAAAACCTAGACTGAATGAAATGCACCTTGGCATGCGTAGGAGTGGAACTCTGCACTGCAAAAGTGGGCAGAATGAATCCCACTCCAGGAAATTGGTGAGTTTTGCAGAATACCCTAGCTTATGCGGGGAATGAAGGAAGGACTCCACATACAACCAGGAGGTTTCAGGAGCCTGCAGGACACTGCCTTGATAGTCTGGGGTGCAGGATGGACTGGGGGGCTCACTCTGGCAAATGTCAGCTAAGTTTTCTCTGGCAAACACCTACAAAGTGGGGGATAGCTTGGTAGCTGGATGTCCCTTTCAACATGCTTGGCTGCCTTTTTCCCTCATTTTTGTTGAGGAAGGTTTTATCATCACAAGGCAGACGATGCTGAGCAGAGTGCTAAGGAGATGAGACGGGGCAATCAGGTCATTCTTTGGCTGTATTGACTTTCTGAAGACATAAATGTAGCATTTCTTTTTTTGTTGTTAAAATGGGAAGGAAATTTCTCTTGTTCAAATCCATCTTCATATAATGAGAAAGGGTATCCCAAAAAACTCCCAGTTGAGAACAGTGAAAGGTACTCTGTGTAAAGGTTAACAGTGAGTAGTGACTATCTGAGTCTAGCTCATCTGATAACAATAAAAAACACAAGGAAATGATTCTTAGAGATAGCAGCAAAAATGTGTGAGCACATTTTTAGGAAACTAATAGGACTGTCGTGTTAACAAGCAGTGCCTTACTGGACAACTAAAAATCAATCCTGTTTACAACACATTTTGGGAGGCAAACCTTTTGGACAACAAGAAATAACGGATAGAATAAAGAATGAATATCAAATGCAAAGCGAAAAACAGAAAATCCTCATGGAGGAAGTAGAAGTAACATTCTGAAATATTTGATGGTTCAGAAATTTGACATTGTTTGGCATAGAGAACAGCAACTTTTTCCCCTCCCTCTAATGTGTATAATGGCATATGTACATTTAGCAGAAAAACACTGAGTTTTTTTGGGGGGTGGTCTTTTTTGGACTTTTCCTTCAGATGTTATGAAGAAATTTACCATTATAGAACAATGTAGAAATGTCTGTATTTTAAAAGACACTCTATGAGCATAGCTTTCATTTACTATGACCGCAGGCATGCATAAATCTTTTTCTTTTAGAGGACAAAAATATACATGTAGAGTTTATATTGGGAGACAAGACTAGTACTGTTGATGACAATTTTATAATATAATATATACATTGTCAGTACTTACTGTGATGACTGACATCAGTTATTTCTCTACTTTCACTACGGACTAATGTTAGGGTTACACTATTTTCTATTCATTGTTTTAGATTGCTGGTGCTACAGTTGTACTTTTGCTGACACACAGATTTCCATGTCAATAAAAAATATGAGAACAGAAATCAAAGGCATTTGCTTCTTTTTTCCATCCCATGTATTTGATGCCATAGCAGATGCATCTAATAAAACTTGGCATGCATCCACTGTGAGATTCTTCTTTGTTTTAGATCATTAAGCTGATAAGAGGGTCAGACACCTCATAGAAAGCGAGCAGTAGTTCTCCTTCATTTGTTGGAGGCCCAACATTTTGGCAAATTCAACCACAGAAAAAGTCGTTCTAGAGTCTAAGATTGAAGACGTCCTGTTACAGTTGGTATTGGGATTTTTGACAAGTATTTTAGAGGTTGGTAGGATTATTGTCAAATACAGATAACCACAGAACTTATTGGAAAATGGGTAACAAGCCATGAGCTGAGTTTCTTGGCAATGACCATTAATTTATAGTGATTTAAAATGGATGATTATATTTATTTTACTTTGTTAAGAATGATTGTAGCTTTAATATTGCACTTGGAACCTTCTATTTCTAATGTGCATGCTGCTTTCCAGGAGAGGGCAGTCCATATCCAGGATCAGTAGTTTTCCATTACACTATTAATCCAAGGAATATAATTAGAAACTCTGACATAAACACCAGGTTTCATGGGTTGGGCACATCCAAGGCCCCAAGAGGTGACTCCATGTTGGACAAATTTATCTTGATCAAGACAGACTAGAGGTCCTCCACTGTCCCCCTAAATAGAATAAGAAAGAACAGAATAACTCTTTCAAGGACAGTATTATATTCAAAGAATGGTGTTCTCACAGGAAGCATAGAAATATAAATACCTCTTACATGTAAGGTCTACACAAGCTTTAAAAATTAACTGATCTTTAGCCAGAGAAGAGCTTTCTACATTTGGTGAACACTTCTGCAAACTCATCACTTCTTGTCACCCAGGAATTACATTTATTTTTCAAGTAAGGGGATTTGATGAGAAGGAACCTGACTGCCCTTAATAATTTTTAAATGGCACTTCCTCCTCCAGTCTCTTCTCTGAGGTCTTTATGGCTTCCTATTTTTACTAGATGATTCAAGACAAACCGAATGCACACACTCAAACCATATTCTTCATATATGAGTGCACATCCCTCCATGGCCTGCTTGCCCATCACAGTACTTGCATATAGAGTAGCTGTGCTGCTGAGGCAGGTCAGCACTTGTTTTCAGACTTCTTTACAGAGTCATTTCTAGCTTTTCAGGAAAGAAAGTTTCTAGCTTGATTCATTAGGTTAAGAGCATTTCTAAGTCCTTTCATATATTTAAAGAAACTGAAGAACTGAATTTAAAAATCTAGACTGCTGGAAAGAGCCTTCATACACTACTTACTGGGCATTACGGATAATTGCCAACACTACCTTTCCTTTTCAACACAAGGAAAGTCTAGCATGTAGTTTGCCTCACATGGAGTAATTTTAAGAGGCACTGACACCTAGAAATAAGCAGTTCTTCTGGCTCTTGGTACGTCTGCTTGGCAGACTGCAGTGTATTGTTACTTGATCCTTAGCTGAGATGACTCAGATTGTTGACTGAGATGATAGCCTGGATATTGGAGATAGCTTAGCTTAGGCAAGCAAAGTCGAATGGGAAAAACAAACCATTAGTCATTCTAAGCTAGTTCTCATACATCTAGCCCAGATAGATAGCCATATACTACATGTGCTTATTAGTTCACTTACTTGAAAAATTATCTTTGTCACTTTGTAACAGCAGGCAAAGGAAAAAGGGAAAAGCAGAATTCATGTTCATTTTTCAACTCATATGCCATGTAGTGTGGCACCATCCTGAGGCTAATTCTGAGCCTCTAAAGCCCGGAAAACAGAGCACTATTTGATTTGAATATGCTTACAACTGACTTTGATGCTCACAGACTTTCTTACCTGGCAGCTATCTGTGCCTCCATGAATATTCCCAGCACAGAGCTCATGTTTTTGGACTCTTCCATTCAGAAATTCAGGGCGATTGCATATTTTATTCTCAATTACAGGGAAACCAGTTTCCTTTAAGTAGCCCTCTCCACCAGTTCCTTTGCAAATAAAAAACAAAACAAGATAAATGATAAGGATAAATGGTTTACAGAGCAAATCATGATAGAGCTAAGCAGCAACATAGTACCACAGTCTTTATGCATTGTGCATGAGCTTCCTGCACATAACATGGAATGATACAAAAATTAGTAGGCTTTATCATTACTGTGGTACCTATCACTATGTCCTCACCACCGAAATCCACATTGCACTGATTGCCCTTCCCCATTCTGCAGTACATCCCTATGAATCTGGTGCCCAATGATATCTGTGGGAGTTGTTCCCAAGCCATTTTCTTTCTCTGTATCTGAATTTTCCCATCTGTAGAAGAGGGGAAGTAGGAAGAAAACGGAAGGTGGAAAATGGCATGAAGATCACAACTAAGGAAGCAGAGAGGGTACTGATGCTCTACTCAGTCAAGGCACTGTGGGAGGTTTTAAAAATGAGGATGTGATTTCATTTGAGTGAGATCTGGACCAATTTGGCTGGGAGAAAAATCACTCAAGAGGATGAGCAAACTCATCTTCACGTGATTAGGAAACAGCCTAGAAAAACTTTCCTTTTGTTTACTTAGATATTCACTTTGGGTAAGAGCAGAGTGGACTGAGATATAAGAACTAGCATATTCCTAGGTTTGGTTCTTCTCTTTTTGTGTGGGTCTAAGGAGTTTCAATTTACATAGCTCTGAGTGTCAGGAGAATATAAACTAGAGAGAGGGAAAGGAAAGAAAGGCAGTACTTGGAGAATTTTGATAAAATATATACTCATGCACACCTGTTTGGGGTTTTTATGACTCAGAGAGCATTCAGTTTGGATACAAATTGATACTATATTCTTCTAAGAACACGGAGCTTTCAGATGTATTAATGCTGTCCCACCTTTTGTATCCCCCCAGCCAGTCACATAGCACTCCTCTCTTCCTCCTAACACAGCATTTTCTCTAGGCAAACAAACAGGTATTACATGGTTGTTGATGACTGCTGGGCTGAAAAAAAACAAAAGATTCATATAGGAAAGATCGTTAGCAAATTTATCCCTGATACCTCCTTTAGGTTTCTGAAGAGATTAAATGCACTGGGTATAGGAACATACATTCATTTCTACAAAGCCAGCACACACTGGTCAGAACACAGACAAATCCCCTTGTCACATCGGAACAGAGGAACGCGCCGGATGAAACGGTACCTGCTCAACTTCAGCAGAGCAACGTCTGCCCCATGCGGCTCCTTGAACAATTTCTCAACGTCTCGTTTCTGCACTGATGGCTCTAATGCTCTTTCTTTGTGTAATCCAAGGAATACTTTGTATGCAGATGGCCGTGAAGACCTATTGGAAAAGATTGCATACGGTGAGCAAATAAATCCACATCCAGGATGTGGACCACTTAAGATGTTGTTGGCCACCTTGTTATGTCAAAGTCAGAAAAATAATGCCAGCTTTGGCATAAGCTTAATTCCTTAATCTATTACCTGCACATGAAATCAAGGCTTGCTATGCACATTAGTTGGCAAAAGTTGTCACCCATTTTTTTTTGATCAAAGTTCTGCTTTTATGAATGATAATAAACTTGATTCAACTCTATAAACTTCTTGAGAGGCAAGAGAGAGTTCAGGCTGGTTATTGGGCCCATTTTATTTCTCCTCTGATTTTTTATATCAGATAAAAAAAATTGTTGTGGGTTATGACGGATACTTACTTTTCTAAACAATGAGCAGCAGTAATTACCCACTGTGGGTCTATGAGAGTGCCCCCACAAAAATGTAGGCCGAAACTGCAATACAGCAGAAAGACATGAAAAGGGCGTAAGTTTAAGTCTGGGAAGTTAATTCTATTGCAATGCAGTTCATAATGTAGACTGTCATCCTTCTAAAATATAGGCCTTTACAATCTAAAGACATCATTCTGCATTTTCATTAAGTATCAAATATTTTGTTTTCCTTTGACAATATCTCTTCAATGATGGTAAGCTGTGTGGACATCTTTATAAGGTCTTTTATGAAAATGGTTAGATCTCTGTTTTCATTAACCAGTATTTCTGTTACTGGAAAACACTATGTGCAGTGACATAACCATTTTTAGAGATCATGGCTTTTATTTAGCTCTGATCACAGTCAGATAACTTTAGAATTAGATTGGATTCTTAGTTTTGTTACCAACTTAACAGTTAGGTTCAAATGCTTAGGTAGAAGGGCCAATCAAGATGTCTACTAGCCATACTTCAAACTGTTATTTCTACTTGTAGGATACTGGTTCTGCTGCAGCATATAGTGTCATTTTTTAAATCATTCTGCATTTTATTGAGATAACAACAATTTTCAAATTGGCAATTGTATCTATTCTGTACGTATTTATCACAAAATTGGAGCATTCCCAATTATGTGAATGACATTCTTTAAGATTTTCACAGAATAACATAACATAAACTTAATAATGTTTATTTTCAAATTTTAGTTTAAAAATATTTAAACCTTGTCTTATTTTTAAACTAAAAGCAAGATTCCCATCAGAATGTTGCAGCTACATACTATAACACACTATAAGATGTAAGGTCTATATTGTTTCCTAGTTCCTTGATTATAAAGTCTAATGTAATGTGGAATAGCTACACCTTGTTCGGAGGCTGATTTGCCAAGGCCAGGAGTGTGGATGTGAAATACACCCGGCAACAATCCTCTGAGCACACAGCTTTGGTCTGAACTTGGATTTTCCACACTCATACTGAGCAGGAGCTATGGAATAAGAAAGAAATCACTGTGAATCACCTCAAAGTATTTGCTGTACCACTCATTGTACTCAAAAACTCTGAAGTGAGCCTACTACATTTATCGCTTCACCTTTTGATTTGCTGTGCATGCAATTATACACCATAAACCACCTATATGTTGTTAGGTTACATTAATCTGGAATTCTTTGAAATTGTCAGTATCTAAATTCTCCTAACATCATCTTTAGACACACTCTTAAAGATGACAGCAGTGTAAAAGTTGCACTACTAGCTGTATTTATACTAATCTCAGTGATACAGTAAGTGCAATTCAATTACTATCTCTGGATAACAATTTTTTTTCCAGCCTTTTAAGGCTTCAGATGTCTCCAAACACTTCAGAAAGGGTTGCTTTTGTTTAGTCACGGGAAACTGACTTTTAATAACATGGCATGGAGAATTTGTTGGTGCCAACAAAAGACACAAAGCAATTAAAACCAAAAGCCATGTTTCCTCTGCTCTTTAACTGAACACCTGGAAAAAAGTGCTAGTTTTAAAGATAATTCGAATCTATGAAATGAAGACTATAACTATATGAAAATGCCATTTTTTCCCCTAAGAGACCCAGCCCAATACTTTCAAGGCAGCAGTAATTTTACAGTTACAGTATATGTATATTAAGTAACATCTTTCTTTTTCTTGCCTATTCCTTTTGAGGCGTTTGATCAGAGGTAGTGAAATATATGCTGCTGCTCACAGGAGCAGCTGAGAGGATACAGAGGCAACAAAGACACCCTTCTTCTGGGTGGGAACCACCTCTCTTCCTGGCAAAGCCTTTGTTATTGCTGGATGAGAAGGCAAAACGCCATACTCACCTCTGAGTACTGAACTGCTTTAGCTAGTAGTAAAGACAAGGGAATATGGTTAAATATCCAGGGCCAGACTCACTTCTCACCCATAAGATATGGCACAATACCAGAGAAGGGAAAATCTGTTTTTACATCCAGGACCAAATCAGAACCTCAGCAGATTTTTTGCTGAATTTTGTTTGAATAAGAACATCTTCTGTTCAGCCTGGTCACAAACATCATATGACTTAGTTATGCCAGGTGACCACACAGGAGGAGGCGTAAATTCGGTAGTAACAGCCTTGTTTTGAAACACATGGAAAAATCATGAACTTCAGTGAGCGCCACGTACAACTTGTGCGGCTTTGGGGGATTAGAAGGAATGAGTACCATTTTTAAGAATTTATACAAGGGTTTTGAGCATCACATCCCTGAACCTTAATTTCCAATCTAAAGCTATTGCACTCTCTTGGATCAGTCTCAGATTAACCTGTGAATGTCTTCCAGTGTTCATACAAGATTATAAGAAAGGAAGACATTAGTATTTAAAGGAATAATTACGGCATTTGGGAATGTCACAGTACTCCCAGGCTTTCCTTGGGTCTGCTGTATAGCACCAAGGTCCATTCACATCTCCATCGGGATTCCTGCAATACTGTAACAAAGAATGAAGACATCAGCTATTAACAACAGAGGGACAAAAAAGTCTATCAATGCATAATTCAAAATAATACTGAATTACATTTGAGAAATATTTTTTTCACTTTCTTATTGATGAGTGATTCCTAATTTCTTTTGGCAAAAATTGTTGTTTCATTTTTCTATTCCCTCTGTGAATTTGGAAAAGGTCATAAAAATGAAACTTGTACAACTATCTTCAGCCAGCAAAATCAGCTGGGGCAAGCTTGGACCACTAAGGTCTCAAGAGGTAGAAGAGCTCAACCTAGTACAAGGTTTTGTAAAGCATTAAGTTGTCTATTCATGCTTCTACTGCAGTGAGTAGGAACAGCAGGGTCAGCCCTGAGGTCTTTTCACACCCACTCTGCTTACGTGACTGTGAAGCAAGTGGGTATTGTGTAAACTGTTCTTGCACAACCAGATGATGCGGTAGAGGCTACTCCCAGAGGCCCAGATGAACTCTTCATTTCATCCTGGCAAAGGGTGTCTGGCTAGCTGAATTACTCTCTGTGTTTCACTGGCTGTACTGACTGATCTCCATTCAGCACACAACTGCAAAGACTCAGATGTAGGCATATGAATTTAAATGTCTTCATCTCAAACCGAGTCCCACTATCTGTGTGTGCTTATCAGCCACTCTAAAATACAGTAAGCAAGACCACTTGGCCCTGCATTAGATTTTCTAACACAATTCTGCTCTTTCAGAGCAGCTTCACCCTCTCTCTCTCCTGCCCAGACCTAGTGTTCAGTAATGCAGAGAGGAGAAAAGGAGGAGTATGGGCAGAGCACTGTCTGCCACATTGTCCACAGGAGTTGTCAAGGACAGTACAAAATAATCTGAACTCCCAGACTCTGACTTCCCCCTTCTCCTTTCTATTTTAGAAATACTGTTAGACATTTTTCTAGCTCCCTTCCTTTCTCTGAAAAATATCTGATGTTTTAGGAAAAAGGAGGAGATCTTCGCTTCTGTTCCACGAGAGTCCTTATTACTTGCTCTATGCAAGAACCAAAAAGTTATGGCAAACAGCTTTGTCAGAGAGTTTCCCCAATTTGACCGGAAATTCAGTTCAGACTATGTCATGCCATCGGATGATTGGTTAGAGTAAGCTCCAGAATCATGCACCTGAAGAAGAAATAGTTCAAACTGGCAACATCAGACAAGCTCTTTGTATCATATACACAGCTTGCTGCAAGCCAGGTAAGTATTGTGTAGGAGATGTTACAAGTCTTAGCAGCTATTGGCTGAGAACAGGAGAGCTAGTAACAGACAGACATGTTAGGACTAGAGAGGAGACGGAGGATGAGTTACAGAAGGAGTTAGGATCATGTATAGCCTTGTGGAGTGGGCCATGGCAGAAGTTGGAGGGGTACGTGGGAGGACAGTATTAGTAGAGAATGAGGGCTTCGGTCCTTCTGGTTTATATCTCAAGAAACTTACACTGGATACTGAATCCCTCACCATCTCACCCAACACTGATGACACTGAAACCTATGATTCCCAGTTCCTCTTTCCAGCAGAAATCTTTCCAGAGGCAGAGATACTGCCCACAGACCAACTCCAGAGAGCCCTTAACTGCAAGGAGAAATAATTGGTCATCTGAAGCCCTTTGCGTGGGCTGCAGAAGCATTTGAGAGACCTGTTGGATATCTGTGACTCACAAAACTATATGCTGCTTACATGAACAAGAGCTAGCATGGTCAGGTTCTTGAACTGGATTGAGGGGAAGAAATTAATTTACAAAGAGTCAACATGAAATGTTTGCTGAGACCTCACAAAGAAAGGAGAAAATGCTCAATGACAATAAGTATTGCATGGACAGCAGTTTACATTTTTATCCAGGCCTGCTTCTGGATGAGTCGTGGGAGTGAAATAGTCATGGCTATGAGGTGTCTGAGAACTCCACGCTTGACAAGTCCTGCCCCTTCCAGTTTTTGCTACCGTGCCACGATAATCTTTACCATTACCATTTATACAATCTGCAGAGAAAGAGGAAAAGGAAACAATTGTTAGCCATGAGCCATTGGTCACACACTTGATGGTAGTGAAGCAGAAATAAGATACAGTAAATGTGTCTATATTGTATTATATGCAAAGAAAGAAGGCTAGGAAAGTGTTAATGATGGCTAACAATCACATTTTAATTTGTTTTTATTTTCAAGGTCTCATGAAGGCTAGAAATCAAAGAAAGCTTAGATTCAGCTGACCTCTTATGACTTCAGAAGCCAGAACCAGAAACATCATTTTTTATAAAGTCTTTTTCTTATAGGCACTGTCACCTGCCCACCACATTTTATTTTATGTAAAGAACAATCATACATGTTCCACTAGAATTATTAGTTTTTTAACTAGTAGAATATGATAGAATAAAAAATGAAAACTGCAGCAAATAAACTTCTACTGTACAACAAAATTGCATCTGAACTGAATTCAGAAAGTCAGCTCTCCTCCAGTGGGAAATAGAGCCCTGGAAATGTGAAGGCATGGCACAGGAAAAGACATCCTCTGAACAGTTGCCAACAAAACACAATTACTTCTATATTAATTATCATTGCTATTAGCCTTTCCACAATATTTTGGAGGCTACTAGCCATCTGTTTCCTTGAGTTTCCAATGTGGCAGGATGCAATAGCTGAAGATGTCATATCCATCCAAAATTGAATACAGAACTCCTGCTATAAAATTCTACAAGACAGTTCAGAACATTAAGAGGATGAATATAGTCTTATATTAAATCGTATAGTTATTCAGAGTTCCCTGTTTTTCATCCTCATTAAATTCTATGTGAGTTTTCTATCAAAAATACATCTTACTGGTCACCAGCATTCCTGGGGGAAGTAGGAAGCGTTCATACCAGGGTTTGGTTCCAGTGTTGTTTGAGGAGGTTTGGGTAAATTCACTTGCACAGGATCATCACATCTCTTCAGGTTGCAGTACTCCCATCTCACACTGGGGTCAGTGGTGTAACACCATGGGCGGTTATCAGCATCTGGGTTTCTGCAATAATTCTGCCTCAGGTCCCTACAAATGTAAGCACATTGTATTCCCATCCATGCCAAAGCTCTGAGAAGAACTTGAAAAAATATTTTAGAAAATAGGTGAGGTACAGAGTATATATTCATTTTTTTAGGTATCATAGAAATCCTTTTTCTACCTAGCAAAAAAATCAAGTAATATTTGCAAAGGATTTAATTATGCAAATACATATTCACTGATTAATGCTTATAATAGTAACACTGTTTCCAAATATAGATGACTAAATGTTCATAAGTATAAAAATATAGCATTCTTTTTACATATTCAAATAGATTAATAGAATTTAAGGGTCCCCTTTTTTTTTTTTATTTTGCATTTTGGGATAAACAAATGCTAAATATTAGGCTTAAGAAAGAAAATAATCCAGCCGTTCCTCAAACTCTACAAAACTGCAAACTAGAAAGCAAAGACTTATGCATAAACTCAAGAGCAGAAATAGTTCAATTCAGTAGAAGGAAAAGTTATGATAACTCTTAACCCTTTTCAAAGTAATGTAAAAATACAGTATTAAATAACAGTCTAAATCATAACAGTGACAGCTGTGGTCTGTTTTAAGGCTGATACTAATAGAAAATGTTTCCATATTTTAAAAAATAATGAAAGGAATAATTTTTATCGACTAGGATCCCCTTCCCAATTATAAAATCATTATTTTGTAAAGATGCGGCAAATAAAAATGAGTCCATTAAAGGTCATTGTTCAGTGAAACACAGAAATGTGAAACAAACATACGCATTTGGGAATTGTTTTGCCGTTTTATTGTGACGGTGTGGTGACATTGAATTCCAGGCTTGGCATTTCTTTCCCGTGATAGTGAAAGAAGTTGTGCCACGATAATTCACGCCATTGCCTCGATAGCACTCCTCAGTAATTTGAGCCTGCTCAGGCACATCAACAGCTGTAGTGAATAACAGAAACCAGTCCCTTGCATTTTAATAGTTTGATATTTATACATGAGCATAGAAAAACCAACAGAAAATAAAAAGCCAGAGTAATTCTGACAGCTCCAGGATGCTCTCTGTAATAAATCTTACTCAGACTATAGATCAAAAGGAAGATTCCCCAAAACATTTGTGAGAAGGTCATAGATTGCTTTCTTATGTGAGACTCTATTCATTAAAAGCACTTGTACATCAATTTAACTATCATGCATTCAGATCTATTTCACCTAAAGATCCAGAAACGTTCACATCTAAGTTTCTCCAGAGTAGGGAATGCCTGTGGTTTTGCCACAGATGCACATGTGGAGTAAGCTTACCTTGTGTAAAGAGAAGTTTCTTTTGATTACTTTTTATGGAGCCTTGGTTTATTGCACTTAAATTGTCTTAAGTTTTACTTTGAATTGAATTTTTCAGGAAGTGGCAGATGAAGCTAATTATCTTCTGCATGGAGCATTTTAAAATTCAGAGGTGGAGAGAAACACTACTTGGCAAAAGGAAAAGATCTGTGTTACTGTAATTTTTCCTAAGCTGGGTCTGTAGATAATTTCTCTGCACTTTTCCACCAGACTGAAAGTACCAGCCTGGCTCCCCACTGGGCCCAGGAGTCCAATTGATATATAGCAGTAATAAGAGTGACAGCAATAATACAGCCGATCAAAGAATCACCTAATATTTTTCAAAACAAAACCAGAAGACACCTAACTTCCATATTGCAGATGTCTCCTGTTCTTACCAGGGGTCTCTGGCTCTGTCCCATCGCAGGAGGGTATGGTGCAATATTCCCACCGAGCGGTTCTGTTGGTGGTGTAACACCACGGCATCTTCTCATCATCAGGGTTTCTACAATAGTTTTCCTCCAAGTTCCTGAAACAGAAACCCTAACTAAGAAAAGCATCTCATGGAAACCTGATAAAGGTTATGAACAAGAGGCGAATGTATCTTGCTGCCCAGTTTACTGTTACAAGTGAATAACCACTGCTGTCATTTACCGATCATATGTACTTGGTTTATAGATGAATAATTGCAATGCACTGGTGTTTTGAATACAGAAAATCAGATGCTTGCTGGATTGACAGATGTACTGAGAGATTGTACTTCCTCTAGTACTTTAAACCCAAAAGCAGCATAGCAGAAACATGTGGTGACAGAACGTAACTGCAAAGGAGAATCTTCATTATGACTTTCTTACTCCATACTACTTCACCTGAAAAGAATACTGTAAAAGGATAAATTGAAGGGGGGGAAAGACATTTCTAAGATTTCTAACATGCTCTAGGTGACCCTGCTCAGGCAGGGGGGTTGGACTAGATGATCTCCAGAGGGCCCTTCCAACCTTACTGATTCTGTGATTGTGTGATTCTGTGTGATTTAAGAGAGTCTGAAAGCCATAAGATTTGAGTACTTGAGTACTCAAAGAATAAAAAATCAAATAAGAAGAAAAGTAAAAAAAGAGAGCTGAAAAGGAGAGTGATACAGGAATTGTGTGAGCTGTTGTGATGAACAGCGGAACTGTTACTTCAACAGAGTTGGAGAATGATGACGTAACTGTGCCTTGGCACTTCTCATGGACGCTGAATAATGAAGAGGTTTCACTTACTTGCAGGGATAGTTTTCAGGAGTGCGAGCATGTTTGTGAGGAGACTGAGCACTCCAGTGCTGACAGGTATTTCCTGATTCTGTAACAGATATCTTGCCTTGGTAGTCTTCTCCTCTTCCTAATAGACATTGACGCCCTGGTTTAGGAGTTGGTGGGGGTGTAGCTATGCCAGAAAAAGGAACTGAAATTAAGCAGTGTCTTCAAGACATATAAGAAAAAACAAATCACTTTGACTTTTATAGTTAAATTGGAATTTCTTTGCAGGTAAGGTAAGGTAAGTAAAGACTAAAATAGTTGGAAAATCTGAAATGTAGAGAGAATATCTAAACATACCTTCTTAATTCTTCTCACTCCAACTTTAACATTTTCACAATCAGACTGCCAGAAAAGCATTTCCATCCACTTTTTTACATCAGCCAGGAAACAACAAAACCAAGTGCCCAGCAACCCCATCAGAACAGAGTTGAGAAGAGAGCAAATGGCAATATTGTGAAGAAAACTGGGATGAAAGTGATAGGCACATCAGTGATAGATAGAGGTTATAGATACAGATATAAAAGACGTTCTCCAGCTGGTGAGAGCTAGAGACAGTGAGGATGAGACCTGGAGAAAAGCTCCAAGGAAAAGTATTGCAGCAAGGACAGGATTCTAGGGGAAAAGAAAATCTAAAAAGGGAGAACTGAACTGGAAGAGCTTCCAGAAGATCAGAAGATTTTCAGGAAGAATGATACTGTTTAGCATCAGATGAGGAACGCAGAAGAAACACATGAAACACTGAGACAGCTGATCATGGAGCAACGCATGGAGAAAGAGAGATGTGTTCCAGGCAAAACCACTAGAAATGCCTATGACAGAAACCTTTAGCACCAAAAGAGCTACCAAAGTTTAATTTTAAAGTTATTTCCTTTTTTTTTCCCAAGATCAAAGTTAGCACAATCTTTTATTCCTTTATATTTTGGATATTTTTCATTTGTTCAAGCTCTTTGCAAAATGGTCTCTCCATGCCTAGATCTCTGTAAGTCAGACTCACTGCAGCGAGGAATGTCACAATATTCCCAGCGTTTAGTGGGGCTGGTAGTGAAACACCAGGGTCGAGGTTCACCATCAGGATTACGACAATAATTCATTTTCAGATCCTTCTCCGGAAAACTGAACAAAAAAAAAATTAAAAATAGAAGTCACTAAAGACTGACTGTAATGATTAGCCTGTCTGTGGCAGAGTGGTCTTCAAGCCACCCTGACAACAAATCATTCAGCACCAAGTCCAACTCACTTTTCGGGGAGGTATCCGTGAGAGTGAGGTTTCTGGGAATCCCAGCGCTGGCACTCAATCCCAGATACTGTTGTTGAAACCACTCCATGGTAGTTTTCTCCACTGCAGTGCATGCACTCCACTGTACAAGAAAGGCAGAATGAAGCCAAGAAAGACAGAAAATCACTATGGAACTGGGCCATAAACATTCACACTGATTTCACCTCAACATCAAGTCTAATAAAAGTGCAAGGCTGAAGGATAAGCCTTTGACAAAGTAAAACTTTTTTTCTCAGTAAGATGACTTTAGCTACTTGATTATATCAATAGTATTTTACTTAACAAAAAAGACTATATTTTTTAAAGGAGCTAAATTGAAAGTATTAAGCTATAATTGAAAATCTGCACCTTGCTGCCATTGTGTTTTTGACTTTTGCACTAACAACTGTCATTTGGTCCAATTTTAGGATGATGGTAAGAAAATAAACTCATACACCATCCTTTATCAATGAAAAAAAAATTGTGTAGCTATTTGGGATATTTTGGGTATCTTCCTTGTTTGTGCTGAAAACCTCTGAAAAGTGCCAGGTTGAACTAACCTTTGCTCTGGAACAAATCCTCACTTAAAACCAAAAATAAAAATAAGTTCACATTCTTTAACATCTTCCAAAAAAGAGAAAAAAAAGGTATATGTATCCTGACCTTCACACTCTGGAATGTTACAATAATCAAATCTGGTAGCAGGATCTGTTGTGTAACACCAGGGTCCCTTTAGATCTTTATCGGGATTTCTGCAGTAGTTTTCCTCCAAACCTGCACTGGGATGATTTTCAGCTGTGTATCTGTAAGAGAATTAAAATGAGATTAGATGATAAGGGAAATATCTAGCTATTCAGCTGACTTTGAATTCTAGAAGTGAAATCTCTATATGAGGACCACATTGTAGATGTCATTCATTAGAAGTCTCCTTACTGCTACTGAGTGCCACTGGCGACAAGTTAGAAGTGTCATAGCTACAGATTTCAAGAAATATGTTGTCTCAAAGGCTAGTTATGTCTTTAATATTTGCATTTACACCAGCTGTTCAGCTTGCAGTAAGTTCTGTTCAGCTGAGATATTTTTTAACACAGAGAAAAGTCTCTGTTATCACATGCAGGATATTCCCTGGGAGATGCGGTGAGAGGATGTACACTAAACATGTGAGAGCTCTCTGTAATCTGAATGCTATGTTGTGTCAATAGGAGGTTACTAAGTAAACCCTGTCGGCTGTTGTTCATTAAAAACCAGAAATACTGCCTGTGAGTAGTCCATGGATTCATGGATAAAATAATGTACCTCCATCTCATCTGCCACATTTTATACTTTAAGCCAAGAGATTAAATTCTTGCCCTGGTGAGAATACTGAAAAAGTCTTACTTCATTTCAACAGAACTAGGTGGTTCCCTGTCCAGTGTTTCACTTGTTTAAAGACCAGAAAATTTAAACAGCATGGCAAAACTGACTGGGTCCCCCTTGATCATGTAACTCAACTGCAATTCTCTGAGTTATGAGTTAGATTAGAGAAAGATAAGCATGGGAAATTATTTCATAAGAGGAACTTCAACACCAATTTGTCTATAAAATTACTTAATAAATCAAACTACTTAGAAAAAATTCAGAAAAATATGTAAGCAAATATAAAAAAGTCATACTTTGGTTTGTGGGGAACATTATCAGACCACTTCTGGCACTGCACACCCTTCTGAGTTTTGGCTTCTGTTCCTCTGTAATCCACCCCATTTCCCTTCTTGCATTCTAGAAGATAAACTGAAATGATACACATTTAATTAATCAGTATCATCACATTTCTGCTGGAACTAAGCATATACAAAATCCATTTTCATTTTAATATGTTAAATGCATTTGGCCATATTCTCTTATGTCTTTAGAAATAGAGGTGACATTTTAAAAATGTACTAGTTAGCTGATGTCAGTGTTGAATTAATTAGTACTGAAAAACTTATGCAAAAGCCCAAAACTCCTAAATGAGAATTCTTAGAGAAACAAGCGTAACAAAATATGGCTATTTTGATTTAAATCAGTAGATTTAAATGATAGAATATGTTTTTATAGGCACTATAACAAAATATAAAAGCATTCTTTTTTATTGCCTCCAATGATTTTGTTATAGTAATGCCTAGTAATTAAAATCAAGCCTTAAAACAGAGTAGTTCAGCTGAAGAAGATAACAGTATGAAGTCACAGATGCATATGCACAGCATTTTACCGGTATAAAAAAATTTGTGTTTTAAGTTGATCCCAATTGTTACGTTCATATAAATAGAGATGACAATATCTCATTAAGGTTCACCTTGTCATGAATGAAATTTAATTAATTCATGATATTATGCTAAAAAAAAAACCTCTCCACTGTACAAGATAAGTTTGATAGCTGGTTGAAGTTACATATTACAAATACTTTGAGCATTCTTAGCTTTTAGAACTTAATAGTGCCTCCATGAAAAAAGGAAAAGAAAGAGAAAAAGAATTAACAATGAATCTATGTCTTTACAGAAGTTAAGGGGAGTTCTTATTGCTGACCTAAGCCTGGATTTGTATTAATAGCCTTGAAAACACAAAATAATGAGAGCTGAAAGCTCAGCATGATCAATTTTTCCTGGCTGGAGCAGGGAGCAACCATAACCACTTTGCAGCCTTTAAGACTGTTCTGGGAAGACTGAACAGTTGTCTTTCCCATCAAAGAGCTCATGGCTAAGACCAAGAGCAGGCATATAAGGGTCAGCTCTGCCAAGGAAGAAAAACAGATTTATGCAAGCTATCTCATATTTTAGATATCTGTGGTTTAGGAAGAATCAGTGCCTGGCAGTATGGCCTCTGGGTTTGAGAGCTAGTCAAGAAACTCATCTAATAGCTCCTCCACCCAAAGTCATGTGTTCACATCATGGTACTCAGCAGCCATACTAGCTTTAAATATTCCCAGCTCCCTACAGCTTCCTCTTTTCCCAGGGTTTCATCACATTGCTTTCACAGATATATCTGCACAATTGGCGGCAGGGTCATGCTGTTGACAAGATCTGTCGTGAAGGAAAACTTGACAAAAGCCTCATACTGTATTGCAAAACTGCAGCTTTATTCCAAGTATAGAGAACAAAATGTAAAATAGTGAGTGAGGAATGTCAAGCATACAAACCTAAAGTTGATGAAAAGCAGAACTTGAGATTCTTGTTCATGTGCCCTAACACAGATCACTTGTGCAGATGCCATTTTGTGCAGGACTCATCAGTACAAAACATATATATAAAGAAATGAATATATCACAAGAAGTATCTATTGCAAGGCTGGTTCACAGTGCAGGTTCTTGCAGTTACAAGTTCATTATCTCTGAGTCAAGAGTTCTGTCATCTTTGTTTGCTTTTCAAACAGCTAGTAAAATTTAAATGATAAAATTAATTGTTGCCACAGGCCCACAATCCAAGCACACTGGCCATAAGTCACAAAACTTTCTTAGTGTCATTGTCTACTGTGTTCAGTAGCAAACGTAACAAATCATTTTTGTCAGTTCCTTATTTGGTCATTGAAGACAGACTTCACCATGCACTTTTTTTCTAAAAAATATAGATTGAATTGATAAACCGATTTTATTTTTCTCAGAAACATTCAGTAACCTTTACTTCTCCCCACCACTCAAAATTTCCCTATGCACAGTGTATATTTCATTGATCAGTTCCTCCCTTCTAGTGGCAATGAAGAAATCTCTCTTCTAGGTTGTGACCTACAGATCTATCTTGACAAAAGTGAAAAGAATTAATAATTGAATCTGAAAATAGTTTCAGATCTTCTGTAGGCAAATAGATAGTTTAGATCTGTATTTCTAGGTCTATCTTTAGGACCACTTTTATTTCAATATATATATGGACAAGTGTGCAGTTTACTGTAGAAATTTTAGTTGGAAGCCATATGGATTCCTCAAGAGTTTTGCAATAAATTAACATTAAAACCCCTGAATAAATAAACATTGAATCGATCAAGTGATGATTCTTTCTGTTTGCATAAACTTTTGACCATTTACATAACCCTCAGGTTTCTTTCTGTCTGGTGACAAATAACCAGCTTCAATCCTCAAACTCAACTCATGTTCGCTTGGGTTAACTCTTTAGAAACAGGTATGTGGATAGCAATTAAAAAATGCAAGCTTTACTTCTTATTAGTCTCTCTACAACATAGACAAGATTAATCATCTGTTTTATACACAATAGGATAAGCAACTGAAAAAACCTGATTTTTGTCCCAAATGGCATCCAGTTTTTTGAAACAAAGATAAAAAGTGATTAGCTCTCAGATACTAATTGCTCCTGGTCCAAAAATAATATTGATTTCAGCAACAGTATTGCAAAAACATCTGGACAGGTGATAGGAATTTCCTTGAAATATCAGGACAGTAGCAGCTGCTAGAAGCAGTTATGTGATCTACCTAGGTAAATGCTACATTTTTGTCTTGTATTCTGTAACACAATAAAATTAAACTGATGTTATCCTTAGAATGGATAAATGATTATTTTTTCATTTAAGACCATCTGAAAATGGAAAGATGGGTACCAGAGAAATCCTCTGACACACACGCACACACACTAGATTAGATAGACAGAGAGAGAGACAGAGACAGAGAGTCAGGGAGAGAGACAGACAGATAAATAGTTAGAACTCTGTCATATTTTGTACTGAAATCTTGGAAATATCACCCAGCTACAATCAAAAAGTTCATAACCAGAAGAGAAAACAAAACAATTGAAATGAACTTCGTTTTTGATGCTCTTAATATTTAGCTCAATCTTTTGATTTCTGTGGGTGGGATATGAGGACAACTTTTGGATATTTAGGTTCAGTAAACAGTAAACAGACCTACAGTTTTTCGTATCTTTACTGATGGAGTTGCTATGCTTTCCAAGAAACTAAAATCTGTCTGTGACCTCAAAAGGCTTAAAAAGATGCAGTCGCTATTTCTCATTGAATGTTGCAGGACTGTCATCAAGGTTTTAATCTCGGTAAATCCAAATGACATCTCAAAGATAATAGGACAAACCAGAATGATAGCCCAGCTTTTGATCACTGTACTGAAATAAAATCAGTACGGAATATTTAAATGTAAGTTATTTGTTCAGTCTTTAAGTTTTTTTACTTGCTAGTGCATCCATTCATCATTCATTCTACAATAGAAACTGCAGAAAATTACTTAGCACTATTTAACCATGAGTTAGGGAAACTGCCATGGCTTCTGGCTATAATAAAAATATCTCATCTTCAAAACATTAAATTATTTAGCAGTGATACATACACCAAAAAGCAGCTGTCTATATACTTCAGAGCATTACCTCCAGCAATAATAATAACAGATGGGTTATTCAGGTAGAACCAAATTCTCTGCCAGAAAAAATAATTCTAGTAGTGATCTGACCATTTAAAGCATCAAAGGATTTTCAAGCCAGGCAGTGAGTTAATAAAGGCAGCTGATTAGTACTTTTCTTTAATTATAATAGTTCTGGTGAGTTAAGCTGTCAAAATTAAACTCTAAAATGGGTTGAAAATCAGAGCAGAGTCAAATATCTCCTGAAAGATTATGTAAAAATACAAGAATTATACAGAAATGTGGAAAAAATTAGATTGGAAAGGACCCTCAGTGGTCTCTGGTCCAAACTCCCATTCAAATTATGGTCAGCTTCTGAGCTGGATGAGATTGGTCGGGGCTTTACCCAGTCAATATCTGCAAGGGTGGAGGACCCACAGTATCTCCAGATAATGTGGTCCAGTGCTTATGCATCTTCACTGTAAAAAAGTCTTTTTCTTGTATCTACAATGTCAGATATTAAAAGTGAAACACGTTCCTCCTTTCTCATGGATAGCAAGTGCTCAGTGCTTGATTATACAATTCAAAAATTGTTTTAGAACCCAACCATATGTCTACATTTGGCATATGGTGATAGATTTTTCAAAAGACGATCAAGAACTTGGATATCTGATATTTCTTAAAAACAGATTTACTATCTTCAGACAGAATATCAGATCAAGTACACTTCAATCAAGTCATTCCTATTTAAGACAAAACAGAGTGACCAGGAATAAACCACATATAAATGAAGAATCCAAAATATCACCACATTCATCAATTATATTCATTAAAACATACAATAGGATACAAATTTTGCTAAAGTTCATTAATTAAAGAGTAAAAACATCATATAACAATATACAAATACTATAAAAAAGACTATTTTAAACTGAAGCATGATTAATACCTCTAATCCTTCTAACAATGCGTGAAACTAAAACAGTGTTGGTTTGAGTCCTGATTTAGGAAACCGTGAATTTTCTTTAGAGACATACATGAAATTTTCTGGTAGTTTCCATCAGTTTTCAAGTGGGCAAAGGTATATTGCAGCAACCTTTGCCAGCACAAGTTCCTAGGAACTCCATTAGGAGCAGGAAGGATGCAGCTACAGGTTATCAGGCTGGTTTAAAAGAAGAAAGGAGTCTTAAGCACCTCAGTTACTCTGAGCACCATTCCCATTCCCAGAGCAAAAATGCTCTTCTCTGCCTTTTGGCCCCTGATGTCTACATTTAAGGAGTAGGAAAAATGCTAGACTACTAATCTGGAAAATAAAACGGCACCACTGCTTTATCAGCAGTTGTGGCAAGAAACAGAGACTAGGAAAGAGCCAATCTATCGTTTTGGACTTAGCCCGCTGTTTTTACAACAAAGTTATGTGAGTCCCACTAGAAAGCAAAGCTCAGTGAAGTAATACCAAAATATAGACATACTTCTTTTTTCATAAAGAACTGCATTTGTTCTTCTGAATATTACTGCTGTCTTGGTGTTCTCGGCCAATGTTAAACACTGTTGGTCTTTGCTGGTGAATAAGAAGGCTCTGTTGAAATTAAAAGGAGAGACCAACATAAGAAACAGTAATTGAACATCAGTTATAATTTTAGCAAGCACTTCCCTTCAACAATGTTTCAGTAATGTTAGCCAAATCACTGAGTATCCCAGCTCCTATTTTCAGTGGTGACTTTGATTCCTAAGTCTCTATACCAACTTAGGTTGAAAGGGAGCTACATGAAAAAAAATTACAGAAAGGGAAACAAAAGAAGATTTATAATGTGCCAGAGACACCAGGGAACATGCTAAAGATGGCACCTGCGCAAGAGACCTTCGCCTTCTTTCAAAAAAATTAGTGGTCATTCAAGAAGCAAGATATTCTGCAGTAACCTGAGGCATATCAGCAGTTACCAAGGAGCAGGTAAAACACAACAAGCCAGCACCTTAAATTACCTTGTGATAACTGTTCTGTCTCTTCAAACTCAAAGCAATGTAAACACTTTGGAAAATATTGCCATTTGTCTAGTCAGTAAGTGCCCAGTTCATAAGACATCCTGTAAAACTAGAGCGGATGATGTAACCTGTACATTATTATCTAAGGAAACCTCCTGACAGGCTAAGCAATTTCTGTGTCTGCCCTTCATGAATCAGTAACGAGCAACAGCAATATGGTAGTCAGTGGCTAGGTCTGTACCAGGGAATGAAATACTGACAGAGCCCATTTTGTAGCCCTTGAGGCCAACTGATACGGTCTAGTTGCATCCATACCTGTAAATTCCCACCGCCTCTAAAGGAGAGTGGACATATCTGAACTTCCTGTTGGGAATGCTAACTTCCAAACGGTGCCCACGAGTTGCGTGGGGAGTGCTGGCTGTCCCTGATCAAAATCATGCTAGGGGTTGTTCGCACTGCTCTAAGCCCAGCTCTCGGTAGTGTCTAATTTACAAATAGAGACGTGGCTAACAGGGATGGTCCAACACACTGCTAAGGCCTGATGACAAGACTGCAACGTTGACCTGATTTCGTTGTTCTGAAGCACTGGTCTGACTGTCCTGCAGTGCTGGTGTGATTTTGAAGCTCTGCCTACCATTTGCATTTCCCCCAGATTTTTCCTGCCAGATATCATCCATTCTTTACTGACTTTAAGAAATCTCACTGACAAAGCAAATGTAATTAATTAGAGAGGCAAGGACAGAATGCCCTGATGTTATTTCAGTCTCAGAATCTCATAAACTTTGGTGATGTTGAATCTGATCTGAGGCAGAGGCTGAGGAATGATGGTATATCCAAACATGTCCCAATAGGGAACAATGATCCTCTATAAACTATAAATGAATTATCTGAACATAAAGTCTCAGCCTCTCTGTCTTTCTTCCCAACTGTGCTAAGTATTACTGAGGCAGTGCCTTCTCTGTGTGGTCTTCAGAGAGGGAAATAGGATCAAAGGGAGCAAGTGATGCTTCACACACTCAGACCGAGTATCTCTGTGATCCTTTATTATTACATCTCTTTAAAATAAGTGTAATTTTCCCTCTTGATGCTATATATTCCTCTTTTTTAGATTTAGAATACAAAGTCATAGAACATGTAAAAAACTCAACAGTAGAGTATCCCTGCCTTGAATAAAAGCCCTGATGGGGAATCAAAGGCTGGAAACAACTCTGCAGACAATTCCTGTTCAGAGTTCAAAAAGTGTCCCACAGAAGTGGCAGATCAAGAACTGATGAAAATTAGAGCCAGAGTCATATGGGAGGAAAGCCTCCTACTGCATTAAAGATTCTCTTCATCACTACTAATGCCTACTTTACTGCTGAAGTTCAAAGGGCTTCTAGGATTTAAGAATACAATAGGCTTCACTAAGATAGGAGCCTGAGCAAAGGACAGTAGCGTAGGCTGTCTTACCCGCTCTGTGCTCGCTAACTGCCTGGGCCGGGTTAAATGCAGATGTAGAGAGAAGGCTTGGATGCAAACAGGGTTTAGGACAGTCAGAGGATTAAAGTTTAGGTGACTACCTGTTTCTCAAAGTGAACAGAAGTTACACAACTCTAGTAAAACTCAGAATAATGGATGCATCTGCAGGATAATTGGTAATGCAACGAAACTGATATCATTATTGTTGTATTAATTTCCAAGCAATTATTTATGACTTTTTATGGTAAAAGGAGCATAAAAGCATTAATCAAACCACATCAGGCTGGTTTTCAATGTGCCAAACTGTGCACCAAGATACCATTATGCTTTCCAATGAAAATCCAAAATAATTTTTGAAATGTCCTTATTGATTTTTGCTGTCTTCACCCAAATCTCCCAGGCATTCACTTTCTACGTATTTTCTGTTTTTCTCACAAACTTTGGAAACACATACTTCTAAAAAAGTTCCTCAAAAGTAGTGTCAATAAATAAGGGCAAATACTTTATCATCTGTGATTAAACATATGGAAATCAGCAGAAATTACCTGCAAGTAAATTTATTTTCAGTTTCACATTGCTCCGCGCAGTTTTCTTTAGTACTTGTCTTATAAATTTGCTTCTTCGAGCTAAGCAGCCAAGCCCCCTCTGTTCTTACATAGCCATCTAGTATGTCTCCTAGTACTAAAAAAGAAAAAAGAAAGAGTTAAAAATGACAATGCTGATGCTAATATAGTTTATTTCAAATTTTCCTGTTAAATTCTGCTACCTCAGTTAGTAACATAATTTAATTACAGTAATACTGAGTTAATGGTGACAAAAACGAGTAAAGTTGTGTTCCCTAGTATAGTGAAAGGTAGTGTCATTAAGGCAGATGGCTGAAAACACAATAGAAGGTAGGACAGAAATGTGGCTTGAACAGTGTTTTGTACCATTTGGAAAGTCATAAAAAGTAGCACAAACCCAATGTGTAGAGTGATGGGAATATTGAAGAGGACCCAAAGACCCAAGGACCCATAAAAGCAACACAAAGAAGTAACTGATAGTCCATATCTTGGAGAAAATGGAGAAACGGGGCTGTGAGAGGATGTGAAACAATGACTGTCCGTTTCTGACAACTACCCACATGAAATATGTAATCATTTCATTTTTTTCAGTCCCATCATAGTTGTTTCCGTTCAAAGGCTTTTGCAAGAAACAAGCCAGCCTCCGTCATTCCTTGGAAAGGAATTTGCCATCTTTTCCTATTACATCTATTCTAATTCTGAATATTAAGCTATAGTTCACAGAACTATGACTTTAACAATTCCAGCAAGAGGGTCATGGAGCTGCATGAGTCTTGTGGTTGTTACAGTTTCTATCATATGAAGATTTCGCTCTGGGAGTTCCTCATTCTGAATGGTTTCAACCCCAAACACATACTTGGCCATGGTCTTTGCAACATATCACAGCCCTGCTCTGTGCTTTGCACAGCTGCTAAACAACAACTGCTGGGTGTATGCTGTTGCAGGGTAGCGTAGAGTTTGGCCTTGGGTTCCCAGCCCTAAGGGCTGGCAGTTTAACAGAAAGAAAAAGGAAAACTAAAAAGAAAAAAAAAGAAGATACACTGGAAAGGGATACAATGAAAGTTCATGTGATAGGCACAGGACTCACTGATTCCACTGCTTATTACAAGCCAAAAGTGAAATCAGAACGAAATTAGAAGTGAAATCTGTTTTGAGAGAAATCATTAAAACAAGGTAGAGCAATATTATAGGGATTCTCTCCCTCAAAGGACAAGAAATTAAAGAATTCCTAATATATTAAAATGTGGCTTCCATGCAACCTTAATTCTCTTCTGATCTGACACTTTGACTTGACCTTACCGTTATAATTAGAGAAATTAATTTTAAAAATATCTGTTTTATTTGGATCATAAAAGTATATGTTTTTCCCGTTTCTCTTATGGGGAAAAATATATTTTCTTTCATAGTCCCTACATGGCAGGGAATAATACTTAGAGGGGAAAAAAAGAAAATAGATGTAATAAAAACTCAGCAAGTTTTTTTTGCTGCTGTTTTTTTCTAAGCCTATGCAGTTCTTCAGTGTTAAAAAGATCTATTATTGCCTTATTCAGAAATGCAAATATTTACAGGAATTTGATAAATAATTTGCAGATAAAAGCAGACAATTGCAGACAAAAGCTCATATCTCATAAATTCCTGCCCACGTACATAATTATTACTTAGGTAAGAAGTCTCTCTTGATTTGAATGAGCCTGTTCACCTGAGAAAACACAACTTAAAAGCATGAATTTAAGTTCAGATGATCTTTCTTTAACATTAAATAATGTCTATAATATGTTATTCTGGAGTATATCTGTAATATTTCTATTTCTAAAACTGACTCATCATCCAGATAATAAAGTCTATCCATACGTTATACTAACTTCTCCAACCTCTTTTATATTTTACAACTACACATGTCAAATTTGTATTTTATTGTTATTTTTGCATATGTGCTAGCATACTTGTAACTATATATTTAACTGTAATTGCAGCTGGCCATTTCATTACACAGAATGCCTAAATGAAGACACACTGTCTGAATTCCCTAGTAAGTTTAATCTTTTCAGTACATAGAATACTTACTTGAGCTTTCTGTAAGAGTTACGATCTACTAAACCCATATATATATATATATATATATAAAAAAAGAGATTTACTTAGTTCTTAGCATTTTACGGATGATTTTATACCACCTTTCACAAAAAATGTTCTTAAAGCATCTAGATTACTGCAGGTACTGATACTGACCAGATTTTGGCCCCCCCTACTGAAATGAAATGAAAATTTTTCCCATAAGATTTTGGCTATGAAAAGGATGGAAACTTTAGTGCATAAAGGAAACTTTTCATTTTCTTTTTTATTTTGTTTTGAATGCTGCATTTAAAAATCTTTAAACCTCTACCACAAGGATCGACATCAGGACCACGGCGCTCGGCAGTGCTTGGCAGGAGGAACGGCTCTGGGATGTGATCCCAAGCCTGCTGGCATTCGAGGCAGCCGTCACAGGGACTGTGGTGGGCTTGGCAGCAGGCTGCTGCCGCAGGGTGCCGAGTCCCGGCACGGCTGGAGGAGCCCTTTGCTCTCCACGCCGACACCGAGGACCGGGCCGCTGCTCTCCCACCGCCTCCAACCACACGACCCTGCTGAGCCCACTCTGTTCGGGGGACGTGGCAACCACAGCGCTCAGTTTGCGCGACAGCAACCCTCGCTGGCCGGCCACCCCAACACCCAGCGTCAGCCAGGTACCTGGGGATACATGGATTTGGGGACCTACCTCCACAACGTGGAGCTTGCAAGTGTTTGGTCCCCGTCTCCCCTACTCAAGCGCAAGGCAAAGGACTCTTACCTGAGCTGAGCAAGAAAAGAAAGAGAAAGGCAGCTTTGCTAATCCCCATTTTGGCCCAGCTGGCGGGTGCTGGAAGTTGCGTGTGTCCATGCACAAAGTTTTATTGACTTGCACTGGAGTGAGGCGGCATCAAACAAACAAGGCGGTCGGGTTAAGTTAATCATTCTCCCACTCTGTGACCCCCTTTGCCATAGTCAACAACCTTGAATTGTATATGTTTCCAAATAAGACTCAGTCATTTGTACTGGATGTCGTGAAATGTGAAAGAACGCTCTTGATTTTTCAGAGGCCAAAATCTAGTCAGTATTAATAGGTGCAGTAATCTAGATGCTTTAAGAACATTTTTGTGAAAGTTGATATTAAATCATTTGTAAAATGCTAAGAACTAAAGCCAGATGGAAGAACAATCTTTTGTTCTCAATTTGTCGGTTCTCACTTTGCTAAAAAATAAACAGGAATAATGTTGGTGGAAAGCATGGGAAATCATGTTCCCAGGCAGAACTTAAATTTCTCCTGATGCTGTGCTCACTTCTAAGGTCCCAATGATAATCTCAGTCATGCACACTTGTACTGATTTAGATGGACCAGTTTCTTATTTCCCGTGTAATCTCAGAGTAGGCATTATTATGAGATCCAAATAATATTAACTTTCTAAGATAATTCAATTTTACTTTTTCATCAAAGACTTCCTCCTTCTCTCCCGTGTTTCCTGGATCTAGGATTTTTTTTTTTTTTTTTTTTTTTTTTTTTTTTTTTTTTGCTAATTTTGGAGGTAAGGCTTAAAGTTCATTTTGGTTTGATGTCTAGTATGCATAACTTTAGGTTTAAGAGACATAGGTAGTTATTTAGTGCTTTCCTTCCCAGACACTTAAGCTTATGCCACATGCTTAAACTCATCTAGTGAGGGTGTCAGACTTTGCTCATCCATGTGTTATCCTGATTTCAACATCAGCTCACTCTGCATTTCCCAAGTGGCCTTTGCCTTGGAAAAGTTGCACTATAGGACCATTGTGTGGCTTCTCTAGCGTGTTAGCTCGCTGATGGAGCTTCAAAACAAATTGTTGAATCAAATATGCAAATGACTCACCAGAGTCAGATGGGGATTGTATACTGGATAAAGAAAACAGGTCTGAATAGGCACTTATGGGTCATGAAGTTTAGTACCAGGCAATTGAAGGCAAAAAGTTCATAGAACCATGATCTCCATCTTAAAATTAGTGATGTTACCCATGTCCTTCTTGTCCTACCTATTTTAAATAGAAATGACAATGCATTGAGACATGAGATAAGGCTTGGGGTGAAGGAGTAAATGTGTAAGAGAAAGATTCCAATATGGGTGCCAGATTAGTTGCTATTTTACACATTATCCAAAAAAATCTAGAGTTGATCCTGCTTGTAGTCTTGTGATATTTTTCTCCTGTAGGATGCTGTAATACCATGTTATCTAGTTTTCTTCTGCACTTGAACCCATTTTAATGCAACTTGTGAAGTACAGCAAAGCTTAGGATATCTGTAAAGGCTCTGAAAACTGTTAATGGTAAACTAGGGCAACAAAGCAGATGGGTCTAAAAGAGGAGCTGAAGGGAGTTGGAGGCAGCTCAGGGAAAATTTTAAAGGATAAGAGAAAGAGGCTGTTAATGTCAACTCCTTTCCCCTTCTTTTGAAATGCCAAAGAGGCAACTGTGCTTAGTTTGACACTGTGCAATTACATATGGGAAAGGAGCATAAAATGAAGTAAGCTTCTCTAGCAAGCACACTTTCGAGAACGCTTCAGATCTGGCTTAGTCCCACATCTTAACAATCTTAACCCTGTTTTCAATACTATCAGGGCCAGCATGGCTAGTGATCCCTCACTCCAGGCTTTTTCAATGGTTTTGAAGGGTCCCCTGGTTGTTAGACAGAGAAGAGGAGGTCAGGACTCCTGAGCAGTGTCCAGCGTGAGCATTTGCTCTGTCTACTACTTGCAGGACCAGAATTTTGTTTTCAGAAAGCCCAGAGCAGAGGTAGACAGCCTGGCCCTCTCCCTTACTGGGCTGCCCAGGCTATCACGGCAGTTCAAGAATGCTTCCCAGAAAGCAAACTCGGAGCAGCAGGTGGCATAGCCCAGGGCAAGGCTCTTAGAGTATCCTAGAGTATACTCACAGAGCTATGATGGAAACAGGAGTCCGCTTCATCCCGGAAAGTATGAGCAGAAAGCTGCCTGCTTAGTTACATCAGGCCTGACCCAGCCAGCCAGCCAGCCCCCATTGGGAAAGCGCTTACCTGCCTCCTGTGTCCCCTGCTCCACACACACCTGTGCCCAGTTACCGTTTTGTCCCTCAGCAATTACAGTCCACAGCCACAGCATGATCTCCCCTCCCCGTGCCTCCTTCCTGTCAGCTCTTACAGGTTAGCTGGGGAAGATATGTCATTTTTGAGCAGGTACTAGCACCTCCTGGGCCAGTACGCAAGAATACACACATGCAGACAGGAACAGAAAAAACAAAAGAAGCATGCTCTATTTTTCCCTAACTCCCCCACAGCATTTATCTCTCACTGTGCTGAACTACTAGCTTCCCTATCCCCTCCCGGCACACTGGCATATGCAGAGCTGCCCCATTTACAGTGCAGGCCATATGCACCATCAGGCCATTGGTGGCAGATGCAGAGGGACCTGCTGCCCCTGAGGTGGACATGATGGCTTGTGGACAGCCCACCTCTCCTTCCTCCCCATCACAGCCCTGTCCTCCTTGGTACCACATGGCACTATCCCCACAACTGGCTCCGCTGGCCCTGTTTCCCTCCTGTTTCCTCGCAGGTATTTGCTGCATTACCACATTATTATACACCTCTGGCGGCTAAAGTACAAGAAAAAAAGCTGCATATTCGATCTACATGGATTTGGTTTTTCTGTGCTGCCTGGCTCAAGTCTCCCCTCCTTCAGAGTCTTCTCAGTAGGGCATTGGGAGCTGTACTTAGTCCTAATTTTCCCTGCCAGGGACCACTTGGACTCACTATCCCTGCATACTCCAGAAAGCCATGGCTGGTGGCCATGCTAGTCTGGCCTAACCTCCCAGATGAGTTCCTCCTGTAAGGGGGAAGGAGTAAAATCTTGAGATAAAGCCTTGGCTGTGGGAGTAATGCAGGAATGGGCTCCTTCTGCCTAGATAAAGTCAGAGCATTCATTCCCTGAGCTTGGCCATGGGGAATGGCCTCTCCTGATGCTGTCCTGCACCTTCTCCAAAGCCAACTCCAGCATGGGGAAATCAAGTCAGAAATACCTTCCCTGAGGAATGTGTGAGTTACTTTGGATTTTATTTGGGACTTTCACATTAACGGGGAGGTGAGGGTTGTTTATGCTGCTCAGCTGTCTATGCATCAGGGCAGTGTTTGAGAGGCCAGAGAAAAAGGAAGTCACAAATGTCTGTGGAATCAATGACATGCCCGAAATATGCTGTATTGCGTCTTCTGGTCCTGATGTGTGGCTGCAGATAGAGCACTTTACCTGAAGGCATTTTTTCCAAGGGCCCTTCAGACCAGTATAATAAAATCATGAAGATCTGGTTCTGCCCTAGCCTTTGCTAATGGTGACATCGATGCTCTCAGGAGCAAGATATTTGTCCCATCTGTGGCTCAGTTTTCTCTAGTTAAAAATTAAAAATAATTTCTCAGGGACAAGGAGGAAGGATTTTGAAAAACCTTTAGTTAAGTTTACAAAATTCTTTGATAAACATGAGCAATTTTAAACAGATTAGCTTTTTCTACAGGTTTACAAAAACCAAAGGCGTTACCTGGAGTAGTCAAAGTCATGTTAACATGTCGCTCTGTCCAGGATGGTTTAGGAACATCTACATATATCATGTAAGTAAGTAATCTTCTGTTGTCTTTCTTCGTGTTAAAGGTCCATATATACTCATTTAGGTCTATAATAATTTCTTTTAGATTTGGATCTCGTTCTGCTCTTAATCTCATTGCCTTTAATCTGATTAAAAGCCATCTACTTCAGTGCAGTTGCTCCCGATTTATTTCTGAGAAATGGAAAGAAAAGCTGAGTTTCCATTGCTTTCAAGGATGGTAATGCAGATTTGGAGAAGCGTAATCTACCTCTGTCTTAGTGTCTCAAACTCTGGAGAGCTGGACATGGGGACATTATCACCAGTTGGCCCTGGTGTAGCAACGCACATTCTGTATGTTTTCCGCCTGAAAATGTCAAAACAAGAGAAGTATCATTCGTTTCCCAGGCCAACGCTCCTCACTGCTATCTCTTGACAAACATGTGACCTCTCAAGCAATAGTGTTTAAAATGTGCTTTTGATTTCCCTGTTTCCTTTTGTGTCTTTCCTCCTCCTCCCGTTTCCCTCATCAGATCCATATACTGTCTGATTTTTCCCGGTTTTGATTTGGTAGTGTTTGTTCTCTTTTATTTGACAACTGTGAGGCCTACCTTAGGTGGAAGTTTATCAGATCTTATTTCAGAGTCAGGATACTTTCGTTAGCACAGTGGTTAAAATATAAACAACAGTAGAAGGCTTTTTAAATAGAAGTTGACCCTTGAAATTAGGTTTACTGTAAACTGAGAAAAATCCCCTACTAAAGAAATTGTCAACAGTGTTGGAATAGAGGTCACAGTTTATGGAATAAATTCAGATAAATACAATTTCCTTAAATTTTGAACTCAGAAAAAGACAAAATATTCACTTAGATATCAATTATTTGCCAAGAGGAAAAAGGACCAAAGGCAAGATTCAGCTGTTCGTAGGGAATGATCTCAAAAGGTGGCAATGAAGCTTAGCTATGCTAATACTGAGGTGAGTGCAAGCTAAAGGAGCTCTTATCAGTGTTCCAAAGGGTCATAGTGTGGCGTAGATCCATGGACAGTTGGGAAACAAGGAGGGTATTTTTACATTCATTTCAAAGACAGCTAGAATATATGACAAAAGAGAGATTAACATAGCCCTCACTCATGAAGCCTAAGTGTACTTGGGACAGAGACACCAGAGAGATAGTGAGGATGGCCTCCAAAGGCACAAACATGTATGTAAGGTGGGAAGTGGTTAAAGAATGAAAAAAAATAGCAGTGGTAAAAATAAAGCCTATTCTTGCCCTCGGCGTAAAGGAACACAGAGGGCAGAATAACTGTTGAATAATTTCATCTCCACAACTTGTGGCCAATGTATCTGTCAAAAGGGAAAGTGACAGTCACAGGGAGGTGAGACAGACAGGATGTTCTTTCTGAAATAAAGAGGCTTAGTCTTCAAGGCATTCAGTTTTTCTGGCTGTTGCTGGATGCTAGGAACCAATAGAATAAATTCAGAGAACAAACTGAGTGTCATCTTTATGGCAGAAAGAGTCAAAGAACTAACAACTGTTGTTTCTGTGTTGCAGAAAAAATATTTGAGAAAACAGAGACCCACAATTGCCTTTAGTAGAGCAGTGAAGAGGAAGAGTGGCTTAGACAAGCTGGCGGCAGTCTTTACTGGAGAGAATTAAGAGAAAATGCAGTCATTTTCCCTGCCTTTTAAGGCAGGGAAAGCAGCTGAAAAATAAACTCAGCCCTTAATATTTACTCAGAAAGAGTGCCCAGTCCAGCAGCAGTTGTGTTTAGCAGTCAGTTGCTGGAACTCTTTGTAAATGAGGGAGCAATTTCATCATATCACTGCTAAGCAGGAGCGCAAAGGCAGTCTTCATTTTCTAGACAGACACTCTGGAGAAGCTATGCCTAGTCTAAAGGCTGGTATAGAGCAGAGTGACCCAAGAGGCAGATCTGAGTCCTCTCCAAGTCCCAGCATGTAATGCCCAGTGGCAGCACCGCTTTGGGAAAATGGTTCAGTAAAACCATTGCAGTGATCTGTTGTGTGCTGCCTGCAATCTCATCCTTCCTTGCTTTTGTTACTCCCTTAGTATACAGTAATCACCTTGCCACCCAAAGGTGCTAGTCGCTCTTTACACATGGGGATGCACAACAGACATTGAAAAGACATTTCTAATAGGGCCTGAAATTCAATCTGTATGTCTTGTTTTGTTTTGTTCTGTTTTCTTCAGGGAAATGTCTGCAAGAAAGTGAGGCTCTATCTGCACTCAGACTCCTCAAAGATTGGTGCCCAGAGGCTCATGGCAACACATTTAACTGTGCTTAGCAGGCAGGTAGTTCATGCCTGGGCTGCCCTGAATCAAAGGAGGCAGCTGTGACTGCTGCTCTGGAGGCTGTGCAGAGGGAGGGCTGCTGACCAAGCATTCAGCCCTTCCTCTCACATGTAACCCTTTAACCACTCCGGGAATTGATCAAGTGTCTACAAAAACCATGGCAAAATTCTGCTGTTTGTGGGGTGTTATTTTGGTGTTTTTCTGTTCACTTAACACAGCTATATACAGTGATCCCCATGGTAGAGTATTGTTTACTGATGGTTCCAGTATCAAAGGAGAACTGGCATTGTAATCGACTATTTACGAATGTCACTGAAATGGGATGAGTGTTTATAGCTCCTTCCTTCTATGACAGTCTCACAAGTGAGGGACAAGCCATCTCCATTTTTTGCATAATGTATACATTGAAATTGTCATTGTAGTTTCTACTTATCACTTGTATGTAGGATTATTCCCATACTTATTCTTGACTCACTAACTTGCATAAAGGAAGTAAGGTCTAACCAGTTTAATCAAATTGAAATGAAATGCTAAAACAGCAAGGAAGTAAATGATGTTACATTGCACTCAAGACTTTTAAATGGGATAAGTTCAAGCCACTTGAGTCAAAGAGATTGTTACCAATATTTCAGTGGGTAAGAATATTGTCTTCATCAGATTTAATTTAAAAATTCAACTAGAAAAATAAACAGATTTTTTATATGTGCATGTGCCTGTATGCATGTGTGGTTTTGTGTGTGTGTATGTGTGTATGTATAAGAAAGTGATTTATGTCTAGGATATTTGCACTGACACTTCCCACATTCTCAGTCCATGGTGATATCTGAGTGGTTTTCATAGAATCACTCAGGTTTGAGGGGACCCCAGGTGGTCTCTAGTCCAACCTACTGGAAGGTCGATGATCACATTTTATACCAATATCTAATCATTTAGTGCTTGTTATTTAATAAAATTAACAATACCTTGGTTTTACCATCCTTCTGGAATAAGTCAGCCATTTGAGTTTCATACTCTTTGCATCTGTGGAAGTCAGAAGTCATTTTCCTTAAGTCCCCTGGACAAATTGACCACCACTTGCTACCTTAAATTGATATGGTATTTTGCTAAATAGATATTGCATGGGCATCCTTGAGTGCTAACATTTGTGATTTTTGTGAGTTACATGAAAAATATTCCATAAATAATATTCAAAAATGTATTGGAATCAATAGAGAAAAAGGTGGTATTTATAGTAAGCTTTTAGATTATTTGTGAAATTTCAGAATTTCCCCCACATTTCAAAAACTACTATAAGGTATAATAAGGTAGTAGAAACGGGACTTAATACTCTAGCTGTACTATGCTGCTAGTGCATCTGTGCTGCTTTTTTGGCCCAGAGCGAATATTTCCATAAGCACTGCTATCTGTTGAGCAAGGGCAGTCAGTACCTCTGCAGCTTAATTGTCCTCTGAGATTCCTTCAGGGAAAAGACAGAAGGAAAACTTTAGCCTCCATCTTAGCAACACAGAGTGCTGCTATCCAGGGTTTCCGGCTAAAATCCATCTCTGACTGTGAATACTGGAACAAAGCCTCTGAATTCAATGTCAGTATTACCAAAATCATGAAAAATTTGGTAACACATCTTGTAGCTCATTTCAGTCAATACCTCATCCAACCCTCTTTAGTTTCATGTTGAAAGCCCCTGCAGATTGCTTGAATACAATTTCACAAGCAAATTTTCCTGCTTTTATTTCAGTTCAACTTCCCAACAGATTTTTTTTGGTGGAGTTCAGGGAAACTGCAAAAGAGGAAGAATAAATATTTTTCCAAAGCTAGCAGTAACACCTTCTGCATTTGCAAGCAGTTTATAAATCTATTTATGATGGTTCAAATTTAATAAATTTTGTTTAAGTCTGTTAATCATTTTTATATTCCTAAAAAGTGGAAAAAAAAAAAAAAAAAAAAAACTTGCTGTTTAATTCCACAGCTTGCATTTGTCAGACATAGCATTGGAAAAGATAATTTTTTTTCCTGAGTCTTGGAAATGCCTAAACTAAGATGAGGAAACTTTACTTTGTCTGGTGAGCTTTGTCATTTGCTCCAGTTCTGTTTTGGTACAAAGTAAATTTCTGAAGGATATGCAATTTATATATGCCACATGTACATATATATGACGTGTGCAAAAGATTGTAGCATATCATATTCTATTTTTACCAAAGAAAGTGAAGAAATATAAGATCCAGCACAAACAAAGAGCTGGAAGAGAATGAAAGCAGGGTGAAAAGTTAACCAGTATGTGCTAGTAGCAACTGAAAGTATTTTTGTAACTTCTTTTCAGAATTTGTTCTCAAAGTCTGCAATGTCTTCCTGAGTTACAAACTGTCCTGAATCTTACAACATCTTGTATAGAGTAATTTCCCAAGGCAAACACACTGTCAGCAGTCAAAAAGATTAGAAGAGCTGCAATTGTCTACAAGCTTAAGGTAAACAAAAATGTCCAGCAGTGTATTTGCAGCTTTGAGACAGAGTAGGAAGCTAGAGGGCGCTGAAGGAGCCTCCAGGAAGCTCTGATGAAACAGAAAGGATGGTATGACTGATGTGTTGAGGATGGAGGGTGCCAACTGATGACAAAGTGCTGATGTTATTATCAAATTCAGGGTCCAAACCCTACCTTATGTGATAGTATATTGACAGACCATCCTAGCAAGTGATGGCACTAACAAGCTGCACAGTAAATATAAAAATAGATTTATTACTTAGTCATGCCAGAACAGTGGAAAACGCAAGAAGCTCCCTTGAAAGTAGCATACCACTATGTGCCAAAACCAGGACAGATGGCCGATAACAAGTCAAGAACTCCCATGCTGTCCGGAAACAGCTAAAACTACAGTTGTTTTCTCAGCTGGAGAATATAATGCAGGATTTCCAGACTGTATTCTCATAAAAGACCCTCTCCCCCCCCCCAAAAAAAAACAGAGTGTGCTCTCAGACACCTACAGTAATGTTATCCAAAAAGAAAGACACCAGGAGTGAATTCAAATACCTGCAGAACCAAGTCAAAGAAGATCCAGAGGATACTGTAAAGTGAAGGCTGAAGAGTCTTTAGCTCCTAAAGAATCCCTGTAGCAATAGGCTGTATTGCTAGTTGTAATGGATTGCATGGATTTCTGAAACACGACTTCCAAATGTCACATGAAAATTGTTATATTTGTTAGAGTGTTAAGGGAGAGCTACATCAACAATCACCCCAAATCTAACCAAACAGTCTTAGGTCAATACTGTTCTCTGACAAGAACATCATGGGAGAATGGCCTTTTTTAAACCTCGAAGTTAAGAACAATAACCTTTATTCTGCATGAAAAAGCAGCAATATTTCCGTGACAAATGCACAGGATCTTGGTACCCTGTGGGATGTGCAGCTGCATCCATCTGTGATACTGTGATCTATGAATGGCAGAAAAAACATACAAAATCTTTGCAGGCAAAGTCATTGCTCAGGGAGGCAGAACAACAGCTGGAACAGTTCAACATATATCAGCAAAAGATGATATCAAATACCTGAACTTCCCATCAGGTAATGCCTATAGGCGCTGAGAAATGGCTTACAAGCACCAAGAGACACAGGTAAGACCAATTTCCACACCCAGTCAATTATTGCAAAGAATTTATGTTTTTGAAGGAATAGTACAAAAGCAGCAGTTTCCTTGAGCCTTTCATATGCTCAAGGAAGCATTGTACTAAACCAACTGTAACAGTATACAAGTTTGCTAAATGCATTTTGAGAGAACTAGGGAGGGAAGCAGTGAATATTCTGCCTCTTGCAAGCAGAGACTGCCTGTTGAATTATAGTGGTGACAGAGAAAAAGGAACTGTTTCTGGGTGCACCATTTCAAGTCATTGTCCAACTGTCTCACAACAGTGGTGTAGTAATGATAGATATCTCTCAGCAGAGGCGAATGACAAGCTGCAGAAGTGGTCTCAGCCTGAAACATGTTCCCTTGTAAAGGCCTGTAACACGTTCAGCTGACCATCACACAGGGAAGTATGGAAGAGAGCCACCACCATCTCTAACTTCTCTTGGTCAGACAACAGAGATCTGTGATAGTTTTAGAAACTGCATACTAAGGGCCATGTCCTTTAAAAAGGTGATGTCTTCCTATGGCCATGGAGGGAGTATATAGCCAAGGGAAGACTGGATGGAAGAAGAACAGGAGCTCAGAGATCGAGACATTTTTCAGGATCTTGAAGGAATCCTGGAAGAAGATACTGTCAGCAAAGACTAGGGTAGAGAAAGGCTATTCAAATAGTACCACGATGACCAAAGGAAACTGCTGAGTGGGACATCTATAGAAACCATAAAGATAGAGCAGGTCAAGGAATGGGTAGGGAGTCTTTAAATACTTTTTTAACTCTTTTTTTTTTTAATCCATAAATTGGTTGGTAAAGCCTGATCTCTATAGAGTTCTTGTAATAATAATGATAATGATGGTGTTAATAAAGTGTTTGAATGAAGTACTTAAATACTAGATATGGATCTATAATACACTTTAAAACAGGCATGCAACTAGAAAATATAGAAATCTTTGTTCAGATTACAGATTCATTATGAAGTATACACTTTAATGTTATCAGATTAGTATTTTTTTTTAAGCGGTAAGTTTTTAAGCAATACACAGAAAATCAGAATAGCAATTGAAAATGCTGGAGCTCACTCCAGTGACTGACTGAAAGTCAATGGAACAGGTGGGTTTCTGTTGATTTCTGATGCCACTGGAACATGTCTCACTCAGCAATTTCCTTTGGTCACTGTGGTAGGGTTTGAATAGCCTTTCTCTAACCCAGATGTTCTTGACAGTGACAGTAGCAGTCCTCATCCATAGCTCTGTGAACATGTTGGGCCCATTTCCATGGCTCTGTGAAGCTTGACCAACACAGGGATGCCATTTTTTTTTCTCCACCACCCTGCCTCAGCGCACAGAAGTGCAAGTTGCCAAGCCTGACTGGGTAAGGTCTGGCATCCCAGCACCCGGCTTCCCTTGTCCTGCTTTCTATCGCTCTGAGGCATCCTTGCTTCTTCTGGCAACAAACTGAGAAAGGCAGTTTATTTTACTTCCCAGATTCAATGTCAGGGGTGAACTGATGGTGCCAGACAGTACAACAGGATTTTAGTATAAATATCTCAGAAATATGTTAACTGTACCAGAGCCCAACAGGCTCACTGCTTTGCCCATTGGAGTTGATGGCTGTTTTTCTCGTACAAAACTCTAACCTCTTTTTCCTACCCATGCAGCTCAGCACAAAGCTTAGCTTGGGTGGTAACACTAGGGGAATTAGCCCCAAGGAGGAGCAAGCCCACCATGCTTTTGTCCAGCTCTGCAGGTCACAGTCTTGCCTGGCCTCTCCTGTGCCACAGCAGAAGCTTGCTCTGACTGTTACTTCCCTTCTCCAGGAGCAGTGGCAGAAAGAGGGCAGATGCCAATGAGGGGAACAGGCACATGCCTGATTTGGAGGAAAGTTTCTTGCGCAGGTTTGTAGGAAGACTTTATATATACAGAAGGGTCAATTGCTTGCATACACACAGGAGAAAGGGGGCTGTTCAAACAGAAAAGGAAGTCACTTCCATGAGTTGGAGCACGTCTCAAAAGAGAGAGTTGTAGTAGGAACCTGACATCTGCCACTGTTGCCACAGCATGGTTGACTTACTTACCCATGCAGAACACAGACACATTAACGACATTAATAATTGGTCAGCTTGGCTGTTGCTTCACAATAACTGCTCATTCTCTGCCAGTAATGATATTTATTTAAGATTCTTATGAATTATCTCAATGTTAAAACCATACTTGGAATGCTATTTCTCTGACACAGACTGTTTTCCCAGAAAAGCCAGCTTGCATCCAGATTCAGTGGGCAACCATTACATTCTTGATCCATGAAACAAAACTAGAAATCTGGACAAAAACAGTAGGCTTCGATGGCTGAGTACAGTCTAGTCCCCAAGAAGTGACTCCATATTGGACAAATTTGTCTTTATCTTGGCAAACCAGAGGTCCTCCAGCATCAGCCTAGGGAATAGAAGAGAGGAGAAAGTGACTGCTCTGGTGATGGCACTGGACATGCAAACAGCAAAATATTAGCAGGAATAATGTTGTGGTCTCAATTCTGAAGGCCTCAAAATATAGCTGAAGCAAGAGCTGTAGAGAAAGGGAGAATTTTTTATTAGAGCAGATGGTAGAGTTGGGAAAAAAGCTATCTCCAAGCATACAGGCCATTCTGATCTGAAGAGAGACTCAAGTACGAGTCACTGATGTGGGAATACCATCAGATGACTGCGAGGCCAAGCACACATCAGAAGGAAGTTTCTTAATTTTCCACATCCTCTGACCTACTTGATACTGAACAAAATGAATATAACTGTTAAAATGGTATTTCTTAAAATCCAGATGTGGCAGGGTGCAAATGCATCTGTCCAGTGATTTGTACACCTATCAATGCATTGTCTATGCTCTCAAAAATATCATTTGCACTAGCAGTCCTGAATATCTGCTCACACAGACCAGCGTTTGCTTTCTGCCTCTGAGTAATTACCAGCTTTTTATTGAGAAGTTTCCAATATGATCCCTGCCATTAAGAAAATAAAACAACATTTTAAAATATATTCATGTGTTTGTGAAAACTGGAAAACTAGAAACACTTGAAGCATTAGCAAAATAACGATAAGATAAAGTGGTACAACTATATAACTATGGGCACTGTAAACATTTCAGTAGTTTCCCCTCTTTCTCGAGGAGCAAAGGAAAGTACAGGTAGTATACGATAGGCTTTATTTCAGGTGGGATGTGATATTCACAACACTGGGCTACTATGAGTGGAATATGTCAGCATGTAGTTATAAACAAAAAGAGAAAATGTCCTACACAATTTACCTGCTGTTCTAATTGACCATGTGAATGAAGAGAAGATGTTATGTATGACTCTACATATGTATACTTCATGTGGAAGCCTTGATTTGCTGAAGCTATTTCTGAGCTTTGACAGTACAAATTATCTTTTGATTCGTTTGTGCTCAAAACTAGATTGTCCTTACCTCACAGTAATCTAAGCTTCCAAAAGTAAGTCCACCACAAAATTCATGATTTTTGACACTTCCATTCAGAAATTCGGGGCGATTGCATACTCTATTTTCAAGCACAGGGAACTCAATGTCCTTTAATCTATTGTCTCCATCAGAACCTTTGCAAACAACCAAGAAAACAAAACAGTTATAAATGGTATCCACTGTGACACAATGAAGTCTGAGAAATGAAAAGACTGAGATCTGTCCCCAACTCTGCTATAGACTTTGAGGTCCTTAACTACTTGGTTAAATCTTTTAACTTGTCTAAACTTGGATTGTTTCCACTCTAGAGCAGAGAGAGCAATGATTATTCTCCTTTACAAAGTGTTACAAAATAAATGAAAAGCAGATGCTTAGTATTCAGGACCGATCTCTTCCCCCCTTAGACCTGGAAATGTTCTATTGACTTTCTACCCTAATGCAATTCCAGAAGAAATCTAGTCTGTACTGTATTCTGACAATGATTGACTAGAAGATAGGAAGCCTCTGCCACCTTGAGGCAGCCTACATAGAAAAAAAAAAAGCAAGTAAGGAAGAGAAAAGATGAGTGGAAAGTCAGTAAACACTGTTTACTATGAAGAAAAGTGGTTCTTCATAATCCTCATGAGTTGCACTAATGTTATAATGACTACTACTCTTAAGTATTATTTGAGTAGCATCAATTTTGTAGCTAAATGACACAAGAATGAGAGAAAAATTACTGTGAGACTCAGAGACAAGGGCACATTCTATTCAGATTTTTTTTTGTTGTTTTAGTTATGGGATGCACATACAAAGAAGGGTCTATTGGCTTGCTTCTAAAACTGGGGTCTTCATAAGGTGCTGTCCTGCAAATGGAATGGGAAGAACAACCCTCGTGTTTGCTTCAATGGGTGCAAATGCACATGTGCGGGAGCAGAAACTAAATGATGCCAGGCACCAGCATTCCTGCTGGAACCTGCAGGGATAAGAAGCAGTCTCCTGCTATGACAAGGACAGGTCAAAAAGGGCTGGGGTATCTGCCAACCCAAGCACTGGTGGAGAGAGAACCAGGCAGCAGGAAACCACTTAGATCAGTTTTTAAGGCTAGACTGTGAACAAAATTCAGATAAGGGCTTTAGTGACATTAAAAGTCTTCAGCTTGTGCTCACTTTGCCGGTGCCACAAAGGTAGCTAGATGCGAGCAAAGGCTGACTCAAAGGTACCATGTTTTCAGGGACATGGTCTTGTTTCAAATGCAAGGCCTTGGAAATGAGGCTTGCCCATATACCCTGTCTCTGTGGCAAGAATGCAGGTCTCTACAGAAGTCTCTGAAGACAGTGAGGTTTAGACTACAGGTAGCCAGGTACAAACTTCACTTCTGAGTTTAAAATTTGACTATCTGAAGGTCAGAAGGTCATTATTTGAATATTGCCCTTATTTATACAAGTACAGTGTATACTGTGTATATCTTAGCTGAGGAAAGACTAAAATAGAAATAAAAGATGATAAAAGTCTTAAGTTTCATACTCCTCTTTCTTTTTACTTGTTTAATGAATTCAGTTTATATGACTGATGAGGAAGAAAAATAAAACTCTAAGTGAAATAAATAGAAAGAATAATGTTGCCTGATGACATTTGACTTACTTAAATCTTAAATATTTTTTTTCAATTTCATTGAGTATTTATATTATGGGACAAGATTTGAGAACTCTCCTAAGCTTTCAACTACACTGAGTACATTTTACCTCTTGTTTTTCCCCAGGCAGTTAGAAAACATACTGTGTTTCTTTCCACCACCAGACTTGTTTCAGGCAAACAAACTGGTTTCACATGGTCAGTAAGTATTACAGGACTGGAAAACAAGCAGAGAAAAATAAAAAGATCCTTACAAAATAATCATCGGCTTGTTTATTCCTTATACTCACTAGACTTTTTAAAGAAAGGAGGAGGTTGGGGAGAGAGGAGGAGAAGATTGTACCTTAAAACCATATAAATATTTCTAAGTTGGTTCTTGGTCATTTAGTGAAAAAGAGGTTACTTACCAGCAATAGCAAGTCTCTGAGATGTGTTTGTGGGCAGTCACAGTGTGAGTGTATTTGCAGCCTAGTGCTAGAGAGTTGACCTCTTGTTACCCAAGCAGCACTTGTAGGAATATGCACAAGGCCAAGCCCAATGCTAGCACCCCTTGTAGGCAGTGGGAACCTGACTTCTCTCTAGTCTTCCCTGTCTCAGATGTCATTGACATTTACAGGGACTTCACAGGAGCAGGGAAATATGGATGAATGAGTAAATAAACCGACACAACTAAAGCTGCTGAAAATTCCTCTCTCCTCTGGTTACATGTCTATACAATTACATTGTGAATGATTTCACACTGTATATAACTAAGTCAAGCACCCTAGAGTCCTCAAAAGAATAAAGGCAAAAGTACAACTGTTTCCTATTGCAGTACCATGCCTAGAGGTGTCAGCAGTGGTGTAGGAATAGATGCTGAGTGAATGGGGTCCTGGGAAGCAGTTCTGCAGAGGATGAAAATGTTGTGTAGAGAGGTCAAAGGCATTGCTTATGCTCATGTGTTCCCTTGGAGCAGGGTCTCCACCCTAGCAACTTCATGACTGAATTTTATACGGTGAATCATCCAGCGAAACAATTTTTGCTTTGGCCTAGCTGATCTTTTACTGGCTTTCGGCAGTAGATATGAAAAGATTAAATGTCTTTTTTTTTAAGATACATTATGCTAAAAGTCAGCTGAGTGCAAGTGGTTTCAGTTCAGTGAACATTTGTTTGAACAAAATGTCGAATAAGATATGTCAAGGATCAGTCCTATGAAGGTTAGTCCTGACTGTGAAAGACAGCAAAAGGACTGAATGAACTCCACATGTTGGGCAAGGTAGAATGAGCCTTTGTACATTTCTTTTCAGGCCCAGAATGATTTTCAAAGTACGTGACATGCTAGCTGGTGGGACCTCCATTATAACCAATGTCCAATTAAAGAGAACTAGCAGATTCCTCTTTAACTAGGCCATGCCAAGGCCAGGAGTTCTATGAAGATTCAGGAGAATGAGAGACCAGATGGAACTGCTCCTGACTCATGAAATGAAGGCCTCTGCAATGCAAAGAAACATCAGTGCAAGAGTCCAGAAGGTTAGGAAATGCTAACCAGCTCCTGTGTTGAAGGTACAGTAGCCCCAGTGCCATCATCATTATTTTGAACTCTATTCTCCAGCTCTCCAAAGTCCAAGATGGGGATTTCCAATCTCGACTCTCACATGGTTCCAGGAAATTAATACTACATAACCCCTTATCGCTTTGTGGATGGAAATCAGTTCTGTAGCTTCCAAAACTAGTTTACTCACCTCTCAATAAAGCACACTTCTACGGAAAGAACTCCTGAAAATATATGGGCAATAGGAGGCTAAAGTGAGATTATTCAAAAGCTCAGACTGATGTGTTTTCAGTGCTATTCCTTTAGTGCCTTTCCTTTCAAGGTTGTATTTAGCACCTCAGGTGCTAGTATCACTAGTTTTGGAGTATTACATCACTAGTATGGTCCTCACAGCATCTCTGTTTTCTGCCTTGCCTAGTGTGATGAAGCCAAGAAAACATTTTTGAACTGGAGTAGCTGGCCTTTGTAGTTTCTGCTTTCCCAATTTTAAGAAGTTAATTTTATTTCCATCCATTCTACACCAAGAATTTTTTGGGCCTATCTTAAGACATGACCTCTCAGAAAGCCTATTGGCACACAGAAAATAGGACTTTGAGGAGCTTCAAACTAACATAGAGTGGTAACTGGCAACTCCTCAGAGGCCTCTGATGTTTGTGTAGGCAGGTGGACAGAAGAGCAAGGAATAAGACCTGAATACCAGAATATGGATGATAGGACACTAAAGTAGAAGTATAAAGTCCCACAGAGCAGAGAGATGCTCAGGAGCATGGCACATAATTCACCTGGGACTACAGTTTTTCCTCTACTGAAGCTAGTGGTCCTCCTTTGGGATGATTTTAGTCAAGATCTTCACAGACCCATATCCATTCCCTGACATGTCTTGTTTATTGCCACAAAAGGCAGGCATATGAGTAGCAACCATCCTTCTCACATCCTATTTTCTCAGTGATCTGTTGCAAGAACAGGCGTTGAAAAGTTGGGAAAAAAAATTGAAGACAATTATAAAGGGGAACTTTATGCAGCTGAAAACAAGTAAAGTTTATCTAAGCCAGAAACTGAGGGGTATGATGTCCACATCTGCTACTTATGGCATGTAACATGTTCATATGGGTAGAATGTGTTCAAATGGTGAGTGCTGCTGATGCAAAACTGACTCCAGTGCTGCTGGAGCATGCATGTATCTGCAGAGTAAAAGTGCATAGAGCAACTAATGTAAGAGAGATCGGATGCAGCAGTTACATGCCGAAGCAACAGTAATACAGATGGACCATAGGGCTCTTCTACTCATCTGAACTCAGAGGGAATTGTTCTTGTACAATATCTTGATTAATCAAGCACTAGAGAATCTGGGCTGAAATTTAAGTAAAATTTTTTCAAGTTGCTTTTTAAAGCTGAAAATAGTATGGTGAGAGGGAAATGTCCTCTCAGGTCAGACATGATCTTTTCATGTTCTTTAATCCATGTGTGGTGAGTATAAGAGCAATAGAGAAACCCATGAGAGAGCAGAAAAGTTGTAGGAGCATTCCAAAGGGAACAAATATGATTGAAATAACCGCTTAGTTTTCAGAGTAGACTGCTTCGATGTCTAAGCACGACACAGAGGAGGGCTTTAGGCAATTACAAACATGCACAGGAATTTTCACTGCATCACAAGCAGGACTTGGTTTTACTGAGATGTGGGCTAAGTCTAAAACAAGCATGTGGCATGGTCATGAGTACTGCCAGGAAACCAGACCTTTCCACTTGCTCCACGCAGAAGTTGTGGTCCCTCCTGGCCAGTACTGCAGTCATGGCTCAGGACACTCAGGGCTGAGCAGTAAGAGCTCCCGAGCACAGATGCTCCAGCCACAATCCCATTTTGGTTTGCTTCCTCCCTCCCTGCTTCAATGGAGCTGCTGCTTAGTGACCAGTGAGTGGGAATCCTCCACTGCAATCCCTCCCATCCTAACTGGTCCTTGACTTTCCTGAGCTGGGTAAGTTGCTCACATGGGTTCTGCCAGTGAGGTCACTCAGAAGCAGGGGAGCTCAGTTTGCCCTTAAATAGATGACTAATCTAATACTCAAAGGGACTCACATTTGTCTACACCACTCACAACCAGCTCTCAGAGCCAAATCCAGACAAAGCTAATTCACGCCTTCACAATAAAAACATTAAAGGGGAGAATCTGGGTTGAAATTGTACCTGCTCATCTTCAGCAAGGCAATGTCTGCTCCACTGGGTTCCCTGAATAATTTCTGAACACTACGGATTTGCAAAGATGGCTCTGCTGCCTTCAGGTTCTGTAGCCCCAGAAAGACCCTATAGGAAGAAGGATCTGATGACCTGTAAGAAATGACAGCGGCAAGGTTATATATCCATATGTATAATCAGGAATTTCACACTTACAACATTTGGTGATATCCATGGAGAACTGTATTTCACAAGATGGGCCAAGATGCTGCTTTTGACAATAAATATCCACCTTAATCTTGGGGAGGAGGGGGAATTTTTTTTAACAGTTTGATTTTAATGACTATGGAAAATCCCATGGGCTGCAAATAATGAGGCACCTTCTTACAGTCTTCACAGCTCCTAAAGCCCAGTGAGTCAGCTGCTACTTTTCCAAGTATAATTAGCACCAGCACAACTGCTTTTCAGAAAGGGAGAGGGTAGATGAGAGAAGTTGTCTCCATGGTGATTGTGCTGCAGTTTGACAAAGGCAGGAGCAGTAGGACATGGATCTACTTGCTAGCAAGCAAGACAGAAAAGAAGTAGGTTGGGAGTGTATAATAAGCAGGTGCAAATTTCTTGATGTAAGACACAATTGACACAATTTTTGCTCTAGCCAGCCTCAAAGGAGAAAGTTCATTTCTCCTTAGATTACCAATAAAATGACCAGGAAGAGCAAGGAGGTGAAGCAGTTAAACCAAAACTTTTAAAAGCAATACAAAGAAAAGAAAACTGTGACACTGGATATTGGATTGCAAAAACAACATGCCAGTGCTACTATGTTTTTAATGTCATTAACTGTGTAGTAAGGCAACTAAACTACGGGATATCTTTGCTCTTATAGAGACTCTTCTGGTCTGTCACTAGAATTTAGCAAGAGACATTATTTTCTTTTTCAGTCTCATCAACCATCGTTACATGCCTTTAATTTATTAAGTGATTTCCCAAGACAAAGTTGCTCACTTCAGATGTTAGAGCTGCTCCTTGCATGTTTTAACATGGAAGAACTTTGCAGATGTTGGATAGGCCAAGCAACTGTCCTCCAGGAACAGCAGAGGAAATGCCTTATGAAGTACATCTTGCTTCTCTGTTGATCTTTTCACCCAGCTATAGGAAACACCTGCTACTTATTCTAACATATACTCACTGTTGCAAGCACTGAGCTGCAGTAAGAACCCACAGTGGATGTATCAGAGTGCCCACACAATAGTGCACATCAGTACTAGAATAGAGAAGACAGTAATCAGATTAATTTAGGACTACATAGTCAATTCTCCATCACCTCTGCTGTGCACAGTAAGAAATACTGGCAAGCTATCACTATGCCCCTTATTCAAATCTTTATCATTCATATAGTGTATTTTATTAATGGTATGAGAAATCAAATACAGATTTTCAAGGGACAAACTTTATTTGCTCCAGAACATGAGACATACGAAAAGAAGTTTAATACTCAGACAGAAGTTTTGCAACAATGTTCCAGTTCAACAGAGCACTATTGCTTCTGGGAATATAATAAAAATAATGATATTTCCTAATAATTTCATTTATGGTGTAACGGATTTTCCCTGAACAACTAGCAAAAGGCTACATCCAGCTGATTTTGGGGGTGCTGGCTTATACCAGTTCTCTAAATAAGTATGTCACTTATGCCTTGTTATAGACTTTTACCTTTTGAGGGGATAATATTTATTATGGTGACTGTCAAAAACTCTACAAAAAATTCATAAACCTTTCTGTTAGCAGTTCTGCATCCTCTGTTCAGTCATTCTCACATGGCTGTGAAAACACAGTGCATAATGGTGTTTTTCTGTTGAGAGATAATGACTTTCATATGGCCTCTAACATGATTAAGATCATGTTAACATGATCAAGATCAGTTTACATTTGAACCAGATTGGATATCATATAAAAAGGGATAAGTAAAATCCATTTGTACACACTGCAGGTTGGCAGCTCCATACCTGCATTTAACTCCCCCACTTCAGGCTGCAGTTAACTCTCCTCATCCTCATGTCCTCATATTCCTTCCCCATTTCAGTGTATTAAAACATACTCAAGGTCTGCAGTTCAAGTCTGCCCTCTAGAGATTTAGGAGAAACTGGAGAGTTTTGGGATAACCACTCAATAGTCACTATCTGTTGACATTATGCTAAAAAAATACATTTTAGGGTATTTTATATAGACACCAAGGCAAGTCTCCAGAAGCACATGTACTGCTTTGTCCAAGTCTCTTTCTAACATCTGTTCTTTATGAAACCCTGCTGCTCACAGATGGTGATGCGGTCTGGAATATCAATACCTTGTCCTCAGACTGATGTGCCAAGGCCAAGACCCTGGAGCTGCATAGCACATGCCATATGGCTCACAGGCTCTTCTCATCGGGAATTTTCCACAGTCAGAGTGAGAAGAAGCTACAGGAGAAAAGAAAGCCACAATATATCGGAAAGCAGTTCTGTAATGCCTTTCACAAGGTAATGAGATGAAAAGAGAAAGGAATAAGCCTATGTCCTCTTTAGGCTTTTGTTCTTTAAGCAGGTTAACACAAACTAAGGGTAAAGAAACAACAAGCACCCTTTGAACTCCATTCTATCATTATTACCATAAGCACTTTAAGCTGGAGTTAATATATCACTTTTGACATGAACAGACATTGGCAAAAATTGTCAGCTATTTCTAGTATTTGGATGCCTGTGACCAGCTAATAGAAGTAAAACTACGATGAGCCAGAAAAAAAAGAACATCTGAGTGGAAAACTGAAGGGAAAAGAGAATGAAAGGAAGTATAGGAGTTTCTTGCCCAGATCAATTATATGTAATAACTCTCTAAATTCCTCAAATTACAGGCTGCACCTTGATTGAATTTAAACCGGTCTGTAAATTGTTGTAAATAAAATTGAGTCACTATCTCCTCGACACAAAATATTACATTTTTGTCTTCATATTGCTCACTTTGCTTTCTTGTTAGTCCAAATTCCTCCGAATTTTTTTAAATAGATGGAGCTTGGGTTCTGAGAAAGGACCCAAGTAACTCTTTCCAGAGCTGCATATGTTGCTATGAACATGAAATTTGTTAGTTCCAGTAAGAGACGATTAATAAAGAAATCAAAGACAAAAGGCAAGAGACTTTTAAAGATCCTGTACACTTGAAATTAAAAATCTAATATTCAAAGGCCGCTTTGAAAAGAAATCAGATCTCAGAAGTAAAGATTAATCACAGCAACTCCAGGGAGAAGAGCTTTTTACAGCTGTGGTATGTGTTTTTGTATGCTACTCTTTATTTTTTTTGTCTGTGTAGGTCTTAGGTCTGGCTGGCAGTCTTAATACATATGGTCATAATTGCTGTTTAGAGGAACACATTAGGTGGCCAACATGAAGATTTTACACTACTGGGAGAGAGACCTCTGCGGTTTTATACTGCTACACTGTCAAACAGAGCAGGAACCTGGATTCCATATGTTATTGTAGTACAGTTAATATATAAGATGAAAAATAGACTTTTCATCTCACTGCCAAATATATCAAAAAATATTTGCCAACATTCAGACAAGGCAGGGAAGAGCAAATCCAATGACATGATTGGCAAATACGCCAAGCAGCACTCCCAGTACATTACACTTCTTATTGACTCATTGCCTGGGAAGCCAAAAATTCTTTTACTGTTGAATTTTTACATGAGAACTACACATGCACGGTATGCCAAATAATATCCCAAAATAGAAGGAAGAAATTAAGGAAACCTATATAAAATATCCAGGACCAAATCCACTCCCCACCATAACGGAAAGGCAAAATGCCTAGGGACAGATTACTTAATATCCAGATCAGAATAAAAATTATTTCAACATAAGATGAAAAGGATAATCATGATGTCGCTGGTGTTCTCCAATAACAGAAAACATATGTGAGCAGGTTCTAGAAGTGCTAGTTCTGCCACAAAGTGAACGGGAAGACTAGCATGAACATCAAGTAAATCCTCTCCTGTGCTTGAAGGCTTCAGGGAATGAGCACCTCTGTGCAGCTTTACTGAATATTTTGACTTCACCTAGCAGCTCTGAGTGCTTAGCTTCACTATTGATAAAGGACACATGAATTGTTATCTACAAAATCATATAGATGATTCCTAGTCCTGGGTTAACTAAACTTTCACTGGCTATTACAGGCACCTGGCTGTGACAAACTTCCATGCAAACCTAAATTCAAATCTAAAGCTACTAACTTTTGTTGGTTGGATTGAATACCTCTTGTAACTATCAAAGCGGACTGTAGAAAGTGAGGACAGAAATGTTTTAAGGATAATTACAGCAGCGTGGGACTTCACAGTACTCCCATTTTTTTTCTGGGTCTGTTGTGAAGCACCAAAGACCATTTACATCTCCATCAGGATTCCTGCAATACTGGAATAATTACAAAAAACAGAGAATGAAGACTCCAAATATTACACAGAATAAAGAATTCTACTGTAGTATGTTTTTAAAAAATGTTAATCTAAAGCTATGAAATATTTTCCCCAACTACTTTTCCACTGCCTTTCTGTTAAATGCTTTCTACTTCCGCTAACCACAAAATTCTTTGTTTCCTCCATCTCAAAACCACTAGATGAAATTAGAGAAATGTAATAAATTCGTATCTTCTTCAGCCACTAAGAGTCAGCCTAGCTCTAGTGCTTTTTAAGGCCTCATGAGAAGTAGAGTTTGACATAGTGTGGGGTTTGCTTTAGTAAGCAGTTAGTGTTGGCCTAATCATTCTTCCACTAAAGTCAGTGAGAGCAAACCAGGTCAGCTCTGAGAATCTGCCAGAACCCTGCTCATTTTGTGACAAACAGCAGAAGCTCTGATGTTTGCAGAAACCAGATAAGCACTCTAGGGTCTCTTTTGCACTGCTTGTCTGTAAGCATTGATGCCATGGTAAACCTCAGTGCTTAAAATACCAGCATCCTAGGTGCTATGTGCAATGCATCTTTCCCTCTCCACAACCATTGTAAGTCTGTGATGTGATGACCTCCAGCTATACTGAAACTGGTCTATAAAGACTCAGCATGAAAAGTTTGCTGAGAGGTCAAGGAGGAAAGAAAAAATGCTCAGTGAGAGCAACGGCATGAACAGCTGTTTACATTTTTATCCAGGCCTGCTCTTGGATGAGTCACGGGAGTGAAATAGTTGTGGCTATGAGGTGTCTGAGAGCTCCATTCTTGGCAAGTCCTGCCCTTTCCAGTTTTTGCTATTGTGCCACGATAATCTTTACCATTACCGTTAATACAATCTGTGGAGAAAGAGGAAAATGAAGTGATGTTAGCTGCTGAATTCATCTGTCATGGTAGTAAGTAGAAATAAGTTGGAATAAGTAACTCTAGGACTTAAATAATCTGCAAGTTACTATAGCAGAAAGGAAGAAGAAAAGGTACCCCAGGATGTGATTTCTTTGTTTGTCAAAATGGATGTGTTATTGGATGTACAGAGCAACTGAGCTGGAAAAAAAAAATCATGGGACTCCCGGTCAAATGCCTCTGTAATATATCACAAATATTGGAAAAGACTCCAAGATCCTTACTGAATTAGTGTCAGCAAGCAACTCTATATTTAGAGTTAGCAGCCCATTAAGCTGAGAGGGCAGTTGTTTCCAAGGATGTGGCTTCAGGTACTTCCATCTGCCTCGTGTGAGTGAGAGTACACTGCACCATTAGGGAATGAATTTTTAACCCAGCCCTAACATATTCCCTTGCAAAGCAAATATCCACTGGGATACTCCACTATGTCAGATAGTCACAGTGCTTTGACTAACAAGGGTTTTTCAATTAAGAGAGCAATAAAGTAGGGTAGAGCATAAACTAGTGTTTCTTGGTGCAAAACTTGGGCAAAACACATTTGTGTATGAACCAAACTACTCCACTCAAGCTAAGGGCAACACCCTAAAAACATAAAGCACAGCGCCAGCAAAATTCTCACAATACTGACACTCACTGCCATCATATTTCAATGGTGCATGGCTACAAAAGCTTTAGAAATTTTGTCTATGTTCCTCTTGTTTCCCTAAATGAAAAACGTATCCACCAGAATGTGCTGTAAAATGATACAGGACCCAGGATACAAACTGACTACAGAACATGTGCTGCAAAATTCAAAGGCATGGTTCTGAAACCTGGAGAAGGGATGTGACTGTCTCTTATGTTATAGCAGTACTCAAGAGTAATTTTGATAGATGATTTGCTTTACCCACAGGTGCAACAGGAAGTGACACTTATAGCCAGCTTTACCAGATGCGGTGGGTGTAGTCGGGCCAAAGCCTTGTGCCATCATTGCAGGAAGGTAGTCTGGTGCACGCTCTTGTGTCTGATCTTCACACCTCATTAAATTGCAGTACTCCCATGACACGTCAGGGTCAGTGGTGAAACACCATGGACGTTTATCAGCATCTGGGTTTCTACAATAGTTCTCCCTCAAATCCCTGCGAAAAGAAGCACAATATTCACATTGCATAGCACTAAAGGTGGTCATAGGAATATCTTGCCAAAAAAATGTGGATATGTATGATGTAAAAATACATTTTTTTTTTTGCATATTACCTGATATCTTTTTACCATCATGCAAATTTATGGCTGTGATATGAATGAAGAGTTTAGTTCACATGCACTTCAGAGAGGTGAATGTATTTAAACCCAAGGAAACATAATCTGACTATCAGCATAAATTCTGGATGCAATATATCAATGTGCTGAGTGCCTGAATAAGTGACTAATATCACAGAATAGCTGGGGTTGGAAAAGGCCTCTAGAGATCACCTGGTCTAACTTCCTGCTCAAGCAGGGTCATCTAGAGCAGGCAATATCACAATAATTTTATTTCTAAGCACATATAAATAAGCATATACAAGTATGTGAATGTGCAAATTACTTAGCAATAAATATACAGCAACATTCATACTGTTAGTGGGCAATTATGCCTTAACAAAATAATTATTTTTAAATGCTAAAGGCTTCCTTCTCACATTCTGAAGAATGGCAAATAAATAATGATGCACATGAACCATTTTTTCTGCAAATATACTTCCACTGAATGCAGTGGAAGCACTGCCATGGCTATTTTTGTGGGGCAGGAGGGAGTGGAATTCCTTTCTCTAATAGTTGGCAAAGTTGCAGTATTCCCCAATCCTGCATCATTGCAGAGTTACAGAATGAAGAAAAATGAAATGCTTTTTTCCAAATATGCCAGAACATGCTGCTTGCATGCTTTCATAACTTGCTTCCAATTTTTAAAATTATTTGTGAAAAACAACACCCTCTCTGAATATGTTTGAGTTTCAATACATCAATATTTTTGATGCAAAAATGTAAGTGAACATTTCCAACCAAATTTATTTAGGGTGAAATCATAAAGAAAGGGGAAAAAATAGAAAGGTATCAACCTTCCTGCTCATACTTGTAACCAACCAAGCAATGATGGATTTCCTAGCAATTGTTGCTTTCCTACCCTTATTAACTACTGGGACATTAGTAAGTATGATTAGCTCTGGAAGTCATCATTGGTCCAATTTGTTAGTCTAAAAAAGCAAGTAAACAAAATAAGTGAGAAAACTAAATTTGTGTAATTCTGGGTGTCCAATTCAAACCACAAAGAACATTTAACTTTGTAATAATAATCGTAATATAACTATGTTTTGCAACATGAATGTTATGTTCACCCCAGATAAAACAAGTAAAAAAGCTTAAATAAAATGCGTATTTCAGCAGATGCCCAGAATCGGGACACAAATCCCCTGCTGTCAGTTACCAGAAGCACAGGTTCCTACATGTAAAATGACACAGTTACATTTTGCTCAGAATTTAAATGATGGAAAGGCATTTTATTTTTTTAAATTAGACTAACAGAAAATATTTTCACATCTTGAAAAAAAATGATGGTGAAAATTTGTCTTTTACTGCTAATATTTTAAATCATGGAAGTGTAAGGATAACGCAATCAATATCATTTCCAGCAATGGTCATTGTCAGATAAAGCAAAAAAGCTAAAACAAACATACGCGTCTGGGAATTTGTCTGGGGTTTTTTCATGTCTGTGCGGGAACATGGAGTTCCAGGCTTGGCATTTCTTTCCTGACACAGTGAAGGAAGCTGTGCCACGGTAACTCAGGCCTTTGCCTCGGTAGCACTCCTCTGGGACCGGACTCTGTTCGGGCACATCAGTGCCTGCAGAGAACAACAGAAACCAACGCCTTGCATCTTAATTTCAGGTTCGTATTCAGTAGGCACAAGAAAGCACCAAACACACAAAAGGGCGAAAAGGATTGATTCACTTATGCAGATGGCTTCCAGTAGCAGCATCTCAGTCAGCATGGAAAACAGAAGAACATTTCCAAGTGTATTTGGATAACTTCCACAGATTATCCTCATATGTCAGAAGCTGTTCACTGGAAGGGTCATCCTGCAGCTTCACTTTGGTATACATGAAAATATTTGCGTTACATGTCCAGATCGCTCACAGGCAAAATTCCTCCAAGATTAGAGGTATTTGTGACTTTGTTTATGATGCTTTGAAAGACCCTACCTTCGGGGGGGGGGGGGGAGTCAAAGAAATAAACCTCTTTCACCCTTTAATTTTGCTAATGTTGTATTCAGTGGTGACTTATATCCTTCACTGCAGTTCCTCATCATTAAAAGCTCAACTTTCCAAAAATCGTATCTGGCAGATTTTGCAACATGCCAAGCAGAACAACTGCATAACAAGAGTTACAAAGTGACCGAACAAAGATTTGACATGTTTACAGTGAGAAAAAAAGTGTCTCACTGCTTCAATGTCCTTGTCTCAAGTACACCCCACTACTCATACCAGCAATCTCTTGTTCTGTCCAATCACAGCGGGGAATTGCACAATATTCCCACCGCACAGCTCTGTTGACTGTATAGCACCAGGGCCTTTTCTCTCCATCAGGGTTTCTACAGTAGTTTTCTTCTAAGCCCCTGAAACAGAAACACTGACTTAATATTACTCATGGAAATCAAGAATGGTTTGTGTGCAAGACTAATAATTATTGAATGAAGAATTCAACTCAGTGATTACACTTATTCATATTACCGATGAATTATCTTGCACACCACTATTTTGGGATAAGTCAATAGCTTTTGTAATTACAGTCTAGATGTTGATAACTTATGAAGAGCTTTCTCCAGTGTTACTTGTCTGCTTTTTGCCCTTGTTTTGGAGGCCAAGATGAGGCTGTAAAAGCTGACTGGAAAACACAAGCCACTGGAGTACCGCACCTTCATTGGCAGACCAAGGGGAAGCTGGATGTCACACACTGCTTCTTGGAGGTCTACACATGCCAGCACAGGTGCACACTGCTCTCTGCCCTTCGCCCTCCTCCAGAGTGCTGGGCAGGACTCCACATGCCCAGAAAAACTTACTGGATCCATTTCAGAGCCCACAGGGTTCAGTTACAGCGCTAAAACCCTTGTCAGTCCCAGCTACTCATGCTCTTTGGTAGTGCTCCACAGGCCAAGCTTCTCTGACCCTGGAGCATCAGAAAAGGGAGTAAGAGCATGAAGAGTAATGCACTGAAAGCATGCAAAAGCCATAGGCCATTTGGGCCACGGGAATTTTTAATATAGAAGTAGTAAGCAGTTACAACTCTGCAGCCGAATGAGCAGGAATGAAAGCATAGATGAGATAAGTTCATGAAAATAAAGCAGTGGATTAAAAAAAAAAAGGAATCAGAAAAAAAAAAGAAGAATGAGATCTGAACAGTAATAATGAGAGTTGGCAAAAGGAGAGAAAATCACAATATAGTTGTAGGAAACTTGTGCTTCTCTTGCCTATGCATCTGGAGCTGTTCTTTGGTATTTGTTAAAGTCACTGAAAAATGAAGTTCAACATACTTGCAGGGATAGCTGTCAGGAGTCCAGCCATGTCTGTGAGGAAACTGTGTGTTCCAGTGCTGGCAGGTGCTTCCCGATTCAGTGATGGCTATCCTGCCCCGATAGTCTTCTCCATTACCTGAAAGACACTGGGAACTGGATCCAGAAACTGGTGGGCGTGTAGCTGTAACAGGAGATTAAAAAAAAAAAAAAAAAAAGAAAAAAAAAAGAAAAAAAAAAGAAAAAAGGAAAAAAAGCATTGCTTCATTGCTTTTAAATATACAAAAAACACCTAGTTTTTTGTAATGTGGAACATGTCCATTTTTCTTTCTGCAGAAGTGACTTTGGTGAAAGCCATGGCAAAGCCAGACTGTACATTTTCACAGGCAGTCGGGCTACTGGAGAGATGTCCTGTGCCTGCCCTTTTACAGCAGTCGGTAAACAATGTTGCTGGATCAAGCCTGACTTTGTACCTGCAGTCCCATGAGAACAGAGCTGGAAAGGGAGTAAATAGTCTTTTACATTCCTGTAAAAACACATGAGATGAAAGGAGCACATTAAGATGACATATACAGATAGGATGGAAGGGCAGAAAGAATAAGATAAGAGCCAGGAAGAAATTGTGAGAGAAAGCAAAGCAGTCTGGAGCAAAGGCTCCAGAGCCAGTGAGTTGGGACAGTGGGGCAGGAGGAAGAGTGAAAGCAAGCCAACTGATCGGGTAGCAAAAGTAAGAGTCACGAGCAGTCAGATCAGAGTCACTATGTAAGAATCACAGCACCTGAAGAGGGTAGAGGGGAAAAGAAACATACTTTACATATGTATTACACACACATCATATAGGTAGTTTCTTGAGGAGAAAAATATAAGTCTAAAAGGTCAGTTTGCTCCCTAAACTTTCTGTAAGTTTTAAGCACCAAACAGATATGCTGTGATCTCTTGCACAATTTACCTTATCACACATAGGTCTATAAACAGTCATTCTTCCATCTATAAATGAGCATGCTGAAGTGAACTATGTTTAGTAAACACATGCTGCTTTTTAGAGCACTGGCTAGAGCAGATGCATGAGAAAGCAAGCTCTAGCAATACGAATACAATAAATTTTCTCAAAGTGCGGTACAATTCTACAAATGGCAATGCTAAACTTATTATTCAGGCCTCAGGAATGTCTGTTATACTACCAGTTATTAGTATAACTAATAGTTACTAGCTATTACTAGTATTATATTACTAGTATAATGCTAGTGTACCCAGTTTAATGGATTAAGCTCAGGTTTTCTTCTGAGGCCTGAATTTGTTTCATAGGATTTATCTACCATTAGGGAAAATGGGAGCATTTATCCTGTGTTAACTAACATCAAGTAAAAATTCACAGTATGACAATAATGTTTATGTTTCCCACAAGCCAGCAGGTCACACGTTTTCACTATAGCCTGAGATTAAAACTGAGTATTATGTTTCTAGGGTTAATTGAAAAACAAGAGTATTAAAGACAAATTAGGACTTCCATAAAATCTGTGGCAATGTTGTGCTTTATAGCACCTGTGCCCTCACTGAACTTGCATGATTTAATGTAACAGAAAATTAGTGAATGATTCTGCTTCCTGATGTCCACCTTCTCTGGTTCACAAAGATTTCTTCATGATACTGGGAGCTATGATTTTTGTCTTTCCCCGCCCTGCATCATTCTGATGAGAAGGGCTACCCTATGGAGTAATTGCTGAAAGTCAGACTCACTGCAGTGAGGAATGTCACAATATTCCCAGCGTTTAGTGAGGCTGGTAGTGAAACACCAGGGCCGAAGTTCGCCATCAGGATTACGGCAAAAATTCATCTTCAGGTCCTTCTCTGGAAAACTGGCCATTAGAAGGTAAGTTAAGCTTGTGAGTCAGTTACGAGTGAGCTGCAGCAACCAGACTGGCTGCAGGCAGGGTCTCCCAGGCACTGTGGGAAGGAGTGGGACAATTCAGCACTGACTGTGACTCACTTTTCCAAGGTATATCCATGCATATGAGGTTCTTGGGCATCCCAGTGCTGGCACTCAAACCCAGACTCTGTTCTGGAAACTTTTCCATGGTAGTCTTCACCATTACACTGCATGCACTCCACTGCCAGGGCAGAAGGAAGACAAAATAAGGTTAGGACCAGACCTTGAAATTTGATCCTGATTCATCAATAACAGAGAACACTGGAAGGCAAATATAATGATGAAAGAAATCCAGAAGTCCATGTGTTATAGCCTAGCGCTAAATAAATGAAGCTTTAGGAATACATGTTATGTGCAGGGAGGACTTTGTCACATATCTGCATGTACTGATGGTAATGGAGATTCTGAATTTAACACAGCATTGGGTCAATCTTTACTCTTGCTAGAATTAAAATATTTGTTAGGGTTTAGAGTAGGACAATATCAGCAAAAGATTCAAAATCTTTATTTCCTTTGTATTTACAAAATCATTTTGATAACCAGAGCCAGTTAGTAAAACCAACTTTGTGCTGAGAACTTCTTAAATTCCAACTTGATCTAAATTCACATTTCGAATCAGTCTTCAGTAATCAAATAATGAATAACCAAATATAAATAATCAAATAATGAAGAATAACACCTACTTGAATACAATTTCCCTGAAAAAGAATTATACCTTCTTTGCTGTACGTGTCCTACCTTCACACTCTGGAATGTTACAGTAATCAAATCTGGTGGCAGGATCTGTTGTGTAACACCAGGGTCCATTTTCATCCACATCAGGATTTCTGCAGTAATTTTCCTCCAACCCTGCATTGGGGTATTTTTCAGGTGTAAAACTGTAACAGAATTAAAATGGCAGGAGAGTGGGAAAGAAATGTCCAACTTCCTCAGCTAACTTTGGCCTCTAGTCATTCACACTAAACATGAGAGAAATGCATTCCCCTTTGTAGCCCATAAGTGAAATCTGAACACCATTCTGTAACTGTCTTTATTAGCAGCCTCTTTCTAGACTCAAGCTGCCAATGATGAGCAAGCTCAGTCTGTAAGAATTATGACAGTCTCAAAGGACAGTTATTAGCTTTACTACTTGCATCCAGCTAGTCTAGTTAGCTCCTTGCAACCTGTGGCTCTGTGACATAGTTTTCTTAATGCTTCTACTTTAAAGATGGAGTATTTCAAGAGGCTATTGACCCAACATAACTGCATCCCAATTTGCATAGGCTTTTAATCAAGTGACCATAAACATTGTGCTACAGCAGTCCTTCTTCCCAGGTCTCCCAAAGGCTTTTAAACTAAAAACAAACAAACAAACAAACAAACAAAGAACAAATCAAGCCAAACAAATGCATCTAAATTTCATTGAAAAACAAGAAAAAATAACTTTTCAAATAGTTATACTCCACACAGATCAGAGAAAACACAAATAGAAAGGAGTCATTATCCACTTTTCCTCTTTTCCTCAGTGTCTTTGCAGACAAGCCCTCTGCTTCCAGACTTGTTTCAGCCAGCGCATCGGCAGCCAGCCCTGAGAATCCCCGTGCCCAGGTTCCTCTCGGCCTTAAATGCTTTGCTGGATGTTTCTTCTTGACTGCTTCTGGAAGGCAGGCAAGGGCTTATAGAGCTGGACCTCTTTCAGAGTTCTCAGAGCTCTTTCACTTGCTCTGTTTTACACCTCATACAAAGGAGAAGAATTCTAGCCCTACTGTCCCCAGTGGCAAAATTTTCATCGTGTCTTCATGAGATCAGCATCTCACATTATTAAGAGGCCCGACATTAGGCACAACTTCTCTAGCTGAAGATCCACCCTTCTCTTATCCAGCACATTGCAGTTCTCTGCTAGTAGAGTCAAAGGTAACAACAGGAGAGAGGAAGAGAAAGCACCAAACAACTTGCTTTGATAACAGGCACTATAATGTTGTTTATATGCACTGAATAGGGGCAGCTTGAAAAAAGATTCAGAACAGTACAGAGACAAATATAAATAAGGCCATACTTTGGTTTGTGGGGTGCTTTTTCAGCCCACTTCTGGCATGGAATACCCCTCCGAGTTTTGGCTTCCATTCCTCTGTAGTCCTTCCCATTTCCTCTTTTACATTGTAGGAGGTAAACTGAAAATGAAATTGGCTTTGTTGGTTCAACAGTGTTACAACATTGCATTTCTTGGATCTGAGTATTTACAGATTCAACCATAAAGCTCATCTGTTTAGATACATTTACCCATGTTTTGACTTTTTTGTACATCCAAATATAGGTTTATGATTCTATAAAATATTTAAAACCAAATTAGTTAGCAACTACTAAGGAGCTCCAGATAAAAGTTTCAGAATCATTTTTATAAAAGAAATAAAATCAAGCTAAGGAAACAGACACAGTATGTTATAGAGTTTTTTAACTGTATGACATGCATGTTTATATTATCATATTACTGGGATAAAAAGGAAGGTCTTTCACCAACAGCTGGAGATGCTTTGAAATGTGTTGTTCATAAGCACATCTGTAGTATGGATACTATGCAACTATCTATTCTTTCTAGTTATCAGAATACGTGTCTCATAAATGAACCCTACGTCTTCAATTCTTCTTAGCCTCAGACTCCCAGATACATTCTAATGGTATTCCAAGGGGAGGAAACACAAAGCACCTTGATCTCAACTTCGTTATTACCAACACAGATTTCAAAAATGTCAGTTATTGGGAAATGCCTTTCATTTCCTCTTCTCAGTAATCTGTATCCAAAAGAAGGCTCTTCCTAAACCCCAAAAGGTCAAATGGAGATGTTAGAGCAGCGACAGAAGACCCATCTGATCTGAAGAACTGACCCTGATTTTGACATCTTGCAATAATTACTGCCATTGTCATGCATGGCTGGGCCTACAAATGACTGCTTTGAATGTGTTAATAGAGACAGTCCTCAGAGCCGCTACCTGGGTTGTCAGCATGCTCCTGGAGTGCCCAAAGGTCTTGTCATTGCTGCTTCAACACTGATACTCCAGTAGCAGGTCCAAGCATGATCATCTCTGAGTAGCATTAGCCTTGCCCATGGACTTTCTGCTGTTCCCAGGTACCTCCTAAATGATTTTAGCCTATTGAAATAAAAAGGTAGGACACATCTGATGCCCAGGATGATGGAGGATCTGCATAGGTGGGTCAGGAATGAAGGCAAGCCAGTAACTTCCTTGCTCAAAAGGCACATGGGGATCATTACAGATTTGAGCCATGGTATTTGGTCCTTCTTAAACATCATTTTTAGTGGCAAGGCATGGGCCCCAGAATCTCTCCTACTTTTCTGGCATATATAGGACCTTGCTATGGTTGCCTGTGATCGCTGAAAATCTATTATCTTCCTCAAAAGAGTGATGGGATCAAAAGTCGAACTATAATACCTATGTCAAGACAAATTAAGATTCCACTAAGGAAACTGCTCCATAAAGAGAAGTAAATCTTTAATCATATTATTAAGGCATTCTTTCCTGACCAAGAGCAAAAACTTTCAATATTATTACCACAAGGAAGTATACAACACAGATGGCCACTGAGCTACTGAAAAAAACATATTTTATAAACTCTGAGAGGCAAATCAGGGTTAAAAGAGAAAGCACTCTTACAGGTTGAGGAAGGAAGAAATGTGACTGAACACCATACAACAAGCTTAGCCTACAATATATATTTGTGCCTTATGAATTTTTTCTACTATTAACAAGGAGGCTGACATCAAAAGAGGGTTCCTCATAGAGTTTTGCCACTAATATAGAAAAAGTGGAATTGGAACTACCAGTCATATGTACGTGGAGTTTCTTTTGTAATTACAGACAGTCCAGAGTGTGGTGTGCATACAGATCACAAAGTGTCTGTGGTGAGGTGAAGTGTGAATACAGCCCAACACAGCCAGACAAGATTTTATTCATATAGGGATGAATCTTTTGGTTTTGTAGTAGCTGTTTTGTACATATCTTTTGCATCCAGTCCCAAGGAAAATAAGGTCTGGCAAATACTGATGCCAGAGTAGCTGAAGAGGTCCAAGGTCTAAATCAGGTGTAGTTGAAATTGTATAATCACCATGAGCTGAAGGGAGTGGCAGAGTCACAAAACATTCTGTAGGCTGCTTGTTCCAAGGTAAACAGATTTCATTTTATCTCAGCATAAAAGAGTTTTGTCGTAAGGATTTCCTAGTACTAGTCACAGGGAACAGAAAACCTTTCTGGGCTTAAGAAGACTGAACATCTTTATTTGCAAAATCGTTCAAGTTGTGTGACCCTGGCAGTGATAATTAGGTTGCTTCAGGAAGGCTATTGTTTATAATCTCCTGGCCTTCAAGATTCTCCCTTTTACAATGTACTTTAAAAGTCCTGTGAAATGTATCTGAGGTGGAGGTGGATTGGGAGCATTGCTGATACAAAATGCTGCTACTTGGATTGTCCAGAGACTTCACTCTGTATACTGGGGTAGCTGCTAGTTTCAGACGGAGTGAGGTAGTTCTCTACTCCTACCAGAGAGAGAGAGAGAGAGAGAGAGAGAAGATGACTCTACATCCTCCGTTGAAAAAACAGGCACTGTAAATCTCTCTCCTGGAAAGAGAAAGGAGCCAATTTTCTGGGCTGCTATCGCTAAAAGAATACTTATTTTTTGCTGAAGCACTCTCATGAAAAGATATCCTTATAAAAGCCAGAAGTAGTGTATTGTCTAGTCACAGTACAGGCAGCAGAATGGTATACGTGCGGGAGACTGAGAGTTACTCAGGTGTCAAAGGTGATTCTCTCCTGGAGTGCTTAGGAAGGTAGGAGTGGAAGACGAAAGGAGAGGTTAGGGCTACTTGGGCTTATCTTCAAAGATAAGGAGGTAGAAAAGAGAAAACGTTCAGTCTCTGCTGTGGTAACACTATCCGATGTGGTGTTTTCTTTTTCAACTAGTTGGGAAGACATCAAATATGCATGGTCATGGTGGGTGCATAGGGAAGTTCAGCAGATCTGTACACAAACCAAGAGTGACCTCTAAAATCCTCCACTATCTTTCCTATCTCCTTTGAAGATCTCCATGACCAAGACCAGAATGTTCAAAGAGAAATGAAGCTGAGATAGGCCAGGCTGCTGTATCTGCTGCACTGAGTGCCTCCAGGAAATGTGATCTACATGCCAAAGTTTTCAGAGAAAACACTGAGCCTCTTTTGACACAGGCAGTCATAAAATTGCTGCAGATCCTGACAAAGTTGGTTGATAAACAAATGATGCCTGGTAATTCATTAGCTGTAAATGAAGGGCTTGTGAGGTAGATGTGTTTTTTGCGGCTAATATCCAGCTGACTTGAGTCTCAGGCATGTTGATTGGGTTACTTCAGTTTATTGCTACCATTGAAACATGGTGGCACAAAGATAAAATGGGGAAAGAGAAATAGGTTGAAAACAGAGAGATTTGGCAGATGTGATCTGACTTTCAAACTGTGGCAGTACCTGTTGAAGGTCAGCTTGTCTGGCTACCGAACTGCTGGCATATCAGCTTTCAATGTTGATAGCTGCTAAATATCGAGAAGATTTGACTTCCGCTCAGTTTGCAGTGAGAGCTGAAGGGAGCCAGCCTCTGCTCTTAGAAAGTCAGGAAAGGTCTCCCAGTCATTTAAAGCCACTAGTAACTCTGCAGAAGGGCTGCAGAAAAAGGTGTCTGCTCTGAGAGCCTTTTGATAGAAATAACTCTAATAGTACTTTTTCCTTTTAAACCATGAAGGAGTCTGACCATCATAATACTAAAGAATCAAGCCATACTTTGCAAAGTCCACCATTATTTTTCTATTTTTTTCTTGGTTCTAGTAATTCATTTGAGCTAAACATAAGTTCAAGGAAATTTATGAGAAAATCCACCTGTCACTAGCACAGGAAGAAGATACCAAGGAATACGTATTGCACCATTAGAATAAAATTTCACTGGGTGATAACCAGCTAAAGGCTAAGCTAGTAACTACTGAAGATATTTGTTACAATCTGAGTTCCATATTGTGCCAGGAAATGGGCAGAATTAGCCAGTTAAAAAAGCTGGTTAGATGTTAACATTCTAACTTTTTGTCATGCTTTTTGTCATGCAAACATTAACATCAGAATTATATGAATTTGTACTAGCTGAGAATCCAGATGTGAATTGCTATCTCTTTAAAACTTTAACACTGTAAAAGGAATCTGTACCGTGATTATTCATGCAGTTTAATATTTCTGTGTATTTTCAAACTCTTTAGAATTATAAAGACCCTAAAAATCTCTGTCTTCTCAAATGGGCTGAAATGTTCCTACAGGAAATCTCCACTATTTATTTTACTTATTCTTATTTCTCTAAATGGTAATAGGGGCCTTCTTCCTCCTAGAAGACTCACTGAAGTTAACGTTTGCAACGGTATTATATGTATGTTCTCACAAAAATTATTGAGACAGTCTCATTAAAAGAAATGTGTTTTTCCTGCTACATAGCATCTGTTCAAAACACAGAAAAATATTAATTAATTCCAAAATACTCTTAAAACTAAGACTCTTATCTGAGCCTGGCATACAACAATTGAGTGTAAATAAGACAACTTACTAAACATGGATGTTTCATTATGATTTTAAAAAATGAAATATAAGTAGATAAAATATTTCAGTCAAATAATTCTTGATTGAATTATTACAAAATTAGGGAAGTAGCTACATAAAAGTCTGTAATCCTATGGTGTTGAAATTTCATATGACCAAGTATTCCACCAGCTCCACGAAGCAGAGGACTGTGAATACTTAAGGGGAAGAGAAATGCATGATTTTTGCTTTGAGGTATATTTGTTCTGCCTGGTCCCAGTAGTACATGACTAAAGGAGTCTGGATTAAATCCAGTCTGAGTTGAGCGTAAGAATCCTTACTGCTATATGTGAAAATTTCTGGCAGTTTCAGGCACATTCCTAATGAGTGAAGGCCCACCTCACTGAAACTATGACTATCTGCATTGTTTTTCTGCAGCAGTACAGTGGCAAATTCAAGGATGAATAAACTTAACACATGTGACTGTGTAGCAATATGCCATATACATACTTTTCTTCTCGAAAAGAATTGCATCTCTGCTGTTGAACATCACAGTTGTTTTGGTATTTTCAGCCAATGTTAAACACTGCTGCTTTTTCCTGGTGAATAGGAAGGCCCTGTTGAAATTGAGAAGAACACGTGAAGCGATCTTACTAAATCAACTTGTATTATTCAACTTGCAATCAATTTTCTGTAAGTTATTCTTTTTCTAGTACTTCTCTGTATCCACTTAGATCTTTAAATACTGCTCTTCAGAGATACTCAGTAACATTTTTTGTTGATCCGAAATGGCTGACTATCAGCAGGTATGACTACATGACTAAATTACTGTGTGAGAAGCTAGATACTGCATTTGCAAAATATTATCAACAGCAGCCTAGCTTCTCAAGTTAGTGTCTTTCCCTTCAACAAATTATCTCAAACCTCTTCCATGAAACACAGTAATATCCAGCTAAAGAGGTGCAAGCAGCTTTCCATGTAACATTAGATGAAAACACTTAATTAATACACTTGTAAATCCATCCTCTAGTTGACCTAGTGGTAATTTACATGTGGAGGCAAAGTATAAGTGAAGACATTAGGTAAAGCTGCTGCAGGCAGAGCTGCAGTAGCCCCTCACTGGGTCTCTGATGGGTGCAGATGGTGCCTCCAGCCCTTCAGGCAGCCTCAGTTGCTTGAATTGCCAGCTACTCTCAACTCAGGAGAAGAAGGAGCTTTCCCAGGAGGCACTTCCCATGAACTGACACCTGAGTGACAGTGCCCTGGGCCCCCCAGGTGCTCTGAACTTGTTTTATCCAAGTATGTTCATGTAAAAATTGTGTGATGCGCCCATCCTTGTTTCTGAGCAGCAGTGGCGTGTGTAGAGCAGAAGGGCTGAGAAGCCTCAATGCCAGTGTGTTACAGTTTCCTGGGGAAAAAAGTGTGCCATTTTCCAACAAGTGCTGAAATTAAAAACCATTTACTTGATTGCCTCTTCCATAGCTTTTTAACTTCTTTTTAACTACATATTCCAGCTATTCACCTTCTCTGTTTCTTGTTTTCTTTCCAAAACTGAGGGTGTGCTTACATCTGAGCAATAGCAGGAAAATGTCATTGATCAGCTATTTAGTCACCCACAATGACATAGCCTGGGATTCAACAGAAATTACCTGCAATTAAAATTTCTTTCATGTTCACATTTCTCCGCACATTCTTTTTCACTATTTGTCTTATAAGCCTGTTTATTTTGAGTGAGTATCCAAACACCATCTGTTCTTAAATAGTCATCTAGTATATCCCCTTTCACTACAAAGGAAGAAAAGAAAGCAGACATTAAAAACGAGAATGTTGCAGTTAAAATAATCTGTGACTTTAAATCCATTTTCCATGTAGCAATGACAGGTGAAGCCACCGTTTGCTTTGTGTACTTCTGGGTAAATGGTGACAAACTCTGAGGAAATTTCGGTCTCCTGGCACAATCACAGCTACCTCACTGGAATACATGATAGCAAGAAACAATGAAAGAGAGATATAGAGAAGTAGCTCTGAATGCAGTTATGTATGAGTTTGAAGTAGAGAAAAAGAAAAGTGAACAAGAGTAAGCGACAGTGGAGAGAGGGACTTAGTGTCAAGAAAAGGCAGGCAGTGAAGCATGGGAGCTGATATCAACATTAAAGTTTTGGAGATGCATGAGCTGGGAGGACGGGAGATTATGACCTCCCATGTGGAATATGCAGTCTCTACAGTTTTATTGGTCACTGGATGGTTTGGTTGTCCTCAGATGTCCTCCAGTGGGGCAAGAAATGTCAATCATAAGATGACTATATAAACTTTTACAATGATCACTGTTATGTTTGTTACGTAGACTTAATAATAAATCTGTCCAGCTGTATCACAGCTGCAACAAATTAACCTAAGATTATAAATTAGTAAATGAATTAGTATGCATATCTCTGAAAGCTAGATGCACATAAGATGCATCTGATGAACCTGCTAATACATTTAACATTTCTGTGAAAAAATTAGCTCCACAATGTTATCATTCATAACGGAGTTTGCCACCTGATTGATTTTTCCCTCTAATGTCTATAAAGATTCTAAGTTTCTGCTCCTAATTTATACAACAGTTTATTTCTATATCTAGCATCAGGTTACAGAGTTACAGCAGTGATATGGTTTAATCATTTCTTTTTTTCAGGCTGTTGCTACTGAGAGGCAGAGAAAATTCATTGCTATTTTCTCTATAGAGCCCCAACCCCAGCCTCAGAGTCAGCAACAGGCTTTGCATTACATAAATCCTTTTGCACTCTGTGCTAATCCATTGTACAGCAACAATGAATTTCATTCTTCCAGGTAGCATTGTGAATCTTTCTTCTGTGCAAACACCCATATTAGATTCAACTCATTGCAACATCATTCCAGTGTAATGCCCATGAAATGGGGGCATCTATGCAGTTGCATACCTCTACATGCCATACAAAATAAAAGGCATTCGGGCCACTAAAAAAGTCAGGTGATTAGAAGATACGAGAGCAATCTTCTGATAGCTGTTAGCAGAGATTGCTCAATGCTATAAGAATTCATCTGAAGAAATGCCTGACACAAAGGCCTCCCTTATCTAATCCTAGCTGCAGGCCACATGTAGTGCCAACAGCCTACCAACTTCTCCTGACTGACTCAGCAGACAAGTGTTCCCGCTCTTAGCCTTTTCCCCAAGTTTAATGGGTCCATTGCTACTGAACTACCGGAGACCAGATTAGGAAAATGTGACTTTCTAAGCTTTTCTTGGCTCATCTCAAATGCCGTGTGTCAGTCCAGAGACTTCCACTTTGGATACCATTCCATTTCAGTGACGATAAGGAATATTTATTTCAGCTGGTTTATGTACACAAGAGACTTTGGATGACATGCAGAAGCTAACAGGCATCGCAGACCAGCAGAAGCTTAGATAACAGAAAAGCAAATGTGATGTAAATTGTCTTAAAATGATTACAAAAATGTAAATGAAAAAAAGAATAGAATGAATTTCAAAACAGAACAGAGTATGTATTATTCTAGCCAAAATTTGTATAGATGTACATTTGAATATATTTATATAGATATATCATGAAATAATATATGTGTATATATATGTACATATATAAAGGCCAAGTCTTTATAAATCTACATGACACATACAAATTAAATAGAATATTCAATTACATGGGCACAAATCAGTTTGTTCTTTTACATACGCATCTCTTTGGAACTGACCAGTACTAAACAAGAAGACATAAAACAAGATTTTAACGCAGTTTTGTGGCCCATTACTTTGGAGCAAGTGAGTTAGAACTGACTGCAGTGAACAAACACAGCACTGTACTAGCTGCCTTTTATAACCCAGCAATCATACAATGATACATCCTTGTTATTCTAGGTCATATTACATCACTGGGCTATTATAAAATCATACAGACTGTGTTCATATGTTTGTAATAGTATTTTTAAAAAGTATTTAAGCACTGTATAATCACATGCAATGTTAAAGTACCAGCAGAATCTGATAGCTGATTGAAATCTAATGTATACCACACATGCAATATATATTTATAAAATTTGTAGATGTGCTTCAAATCAGTATATTATCTTTAGAGGGCCTCTTATCTTCTTCAGGAATTGCAAAAGGTATTCTTGACCTAGCTGTGAAAAAAATTGATCTAGATTACTGAAGACTAAATTTTCACTTACTGCTTCAAGAAAACAAGAGAAAAGTGTTTGGCTATAGAAAATACGAAATTACTCAAATATAAAAGAGCTTTTTCTTTTTCTTTTTGATTTTGTTTTGAATGCTGCATTTAAAAATTTGTAAACCTCTACCACAAGGATCGACATCAGGACCACGGCGCTCGGCAGTGCTTGGCAGGAGGAACGGCTCTGGGATGTGATCCCAAGCCTGCTGGCATTCGAGGCAGCCGTCACAGGGACTGTGGTGGGCTTGGCAGCAGGCTGCTGCCGCAGGGTGCCGAGTCCCGGCACGGCTGGAGGAGCCCTTTGCTCTCCACGCCGACACCGAGGACCGGGCCGCTGCTCTCCCACCGCCTCTAACCACACGACCCTGCTGAGCCCACTCTGTTCGGGGGACGTGGCAACCACAGCGCTCGGTTTGCGCGACAGCAACCCTCGCTGGCCGGCCACCCCAACACCCAGCGTCAGCCAGGTACCTGGGGATACATGGATTTGGGGACCTACCTCCACAACGTGGAGCTTGCAAGTGTTTGGTCCCCGTCTCCACTACTCAAACGCAAGGCAAAGGACTCTTACCTGAGCTGAGCAAGAAAAGAAAGAGAAAGGCAGCTTTGCTAATCCCCATTTTGGCCCAGCTGGCGGGTGCTGGAAGTTGCGTGTGTCCATGCACAAAGTTTTATTGACTTGCACTGGAGTGAGGCGGCATCAAACAAACAAGGCGGTCGGGTTAAGTTAATCATTCTCCCACTCTGTGACCCCCTTTGCCGTAGTCAGCAACCTTGAATTGTATATGTTTCCAAATAAGACTCAATCACTTGTACTGGATGTCGTGAAATGTGAGGGCACCATCTGGTTTTGCTGGACGCGCTTTCGTTCTCAGCTTGCTGGGCCTCGCTTCGCTGGTGTCAGCTGTGTGCAGATGCCGTTACCTCCAGAACTGTTAGGGCCTGGGGGGTGGGCGAGGTGGCAGATACCCAGGCCTTTAGCACTGAGGACATCCCCAGTGAGGACTGTGATGATAAATTCAATGAGAAGACCAGCAGCCCTCAAAAATGGGGGACTGTGAGCCAGCAGATCCCACCAATCTGGTGCAACTATGTGGCCTGAGACCTCCACTAATGCCTCCATGCTGCGCCATGCCCTCCAAGGACAGCACCCCACTCCCAACTGACCCAGGAATTCAGGAAATTACACACATGTGCTATTTTATAGAGCAGCTATAGCTCTCGTTGCAAAGAGCAGAGCAACTCTCTGAGCATGAGCTCCTGCTTTTAGCGACAGATGGCTTCTTAAGCAAAATAGGACAAGGATGATGCTGCCTTATGTTTTTTGTGGTACTAATGCAACATGATATGCTTCCTTGATACTCTTCTTATATTTTTATTTACCTTGATTCTCATCCAATTGGCAACAGCATCTCTGAAGCAAAGTCTGAGTGAGAAATTAATCTGAAATGAAAGAAATACCCTACATTATCCTCCAATATAACATAGCATCTTCAGTCTTGGTTTTGCTGTGTATCTCTGAACAAAAGGAATTGCTAAACAGAACTGCAGTCAAAACTCCCTTTACTGTCTATTAAAAGAGCAGCAAAAGCAGGGCAAAGAAACAAGTTTTCTATCAGAGACAGAACATGCATATAGCTAGCTGGATCAGGATACGTAGAGGGTTTTCTCTTGATTACAGATAAACAAATGCTACATCGAAACTTCTAAACATAATGCATCACAGTTGCAGTATCACTGAATCACAGAATGGTTGAGGTTGGAAAGGACCTCTAGAGATCATCTAGTCCAATACCCCTGTTCAAGCAGGGTCACCTAGAACATATTAGACAGGAAAATATCTTCAATTTGACAGCATTTTTAATCTAGGCCCACCCTGGTATTGTACTTTGCATAATTGCTACTGGTCACTAAAATACAATATCATTTCAAGAATGCAGTGCAGCAAGCAAAATTTACTTTGCCATTTCCAATGAGGGAAAAAAATGAAACTGCCTGAGGGAGATAAAGTAGATTTTTGCAAAGCAATTAAAATGCATTTTTCATATTTTTGGCATGCAATTTATAGAACCTGAATGGTGCACTTCCAATTCATTCCATACTTTGCAATGTTTGAGGGGGCCTGGTTCCTAAGGAAACAAGTCTTTCTGTGACCTCAGGTTACCTGTTCCTTCCTCCACGATCACTTTTGGAACATATCATCCAATTTTAATCACATCTGGCAGACCTACTTTACAAGATCTAGTTCCTACAAGATTTGAGAAAATCAGTGATAAAACAGAGGAAAAAAGACCTAGTTAGTTCTCCTAAAGGAAACTCATAGGGGAAACAGTCATCACTCATCTCAGCTTGGCCAGCAGCAGGTCTGTACCCTGTCAAGCAGCAGGACAGCAGGGGAATGCTGGCAACATCTGCCTTGTGCCTAATAAAAGCACACAAAGATGTTAGAAGAAATGAGGTGTCCTAAAGGCAGCTGGGAGTACCCCATGGAAAGGTGCAGGGTCCATACTGGGAAGAAGAAGGACTAGGGGACCACTTGGGGGGTGAGGAGAGCATGGGAGACCTGGAGATTTTTCAGTTTGGAGGTGACAAGGAGATACATGAGAAAGGTGAGGCTGGCAGGGGGCAGGGGGAGAGGACGAGTGGGGATACGAACCCATGCAGAGCAAATCCTGGCTCATTCTGCCACTGACAGCACTGCTTGCTCTGCTCTTAGACAGCAAAATACCATAAACTGTAGATTCCAGAGTGCTGCCTGAAACCACCCTAAATCTGCTGAAAGATAGCATGGAAAATCCTTTTTCTTGGCTCTTGGGCAACAAAAGGTAGAGAGGTACATGTACAGTTTCTAATAGAAACCATGGAAACTGCTTTTTTTTTTTTTTCTTTTTTTTTTCTTTTTTTTTTTAATCAAAGCTATCCTCTATTCTTATCCAATTTTCTTTGGGCATTTCTGGAGAACGTGCTGTTCTGGTAGTGTCCAGAAGGGTGCAGCAGATGATACTTCTCTGACAAAGTCAGTGACACTAACACCCAGTGTAGGCAAAGGTGTCACTAACCACTCATGACACATGGGCAGATGTTTGTTCAGGAGCCTGGATAATTCCAGGCTCACAGTACAAGCTTTTAAGGAAATTTGTCTTTGCAAATGTGTTTTTCTTTTCTTCTTGACTTGCCTTGCCTTTATATTAATGTAATAATAATAATAGTGTGAAAAGAAATCAGAAGGATAAAAGGATGATTCAAGACTGAAATTTCAGTTGCTGATAGAAGGAGAGCATGGAAGTGTACAATAGGATTCAATAATCCAGCCTGGTGAGCAGCTTGTAAATATTACCGCCTTCCAGCCTGCTGCATCACAGAAAAGCTACACAGAAACTCCATCATTGTCCATTACCTCCAGAGCTGGACCTCTCCAGGAAGGAAATCAAGGGTCTTATGCTGGCCTTAGCCAATCTTTAACAACAGACTGGGTGCCAATGAAAAGAGCTATACAGAGCATCGGTAAGACAATCTGAAAAATATTTTTGTCTTGTAGAGTGAGAGTTACTACACTAATTAGTGCACTTTCTGTATTTCTGAGAAGGGTATTGATTGTTGAAATACAAGAGACTTAGAGTTGTTTGGTTGGAATTACTATCATATTAATAGGCTCAGAAGATGTATTTTGTCACAGCTATATTCTGTCTAGGAAAGACAGCAGTCAAGCATGAAATAATAGAATAATAGAAAAAAATAGAATGAGAACAGGAAAGGAGAAAAAAGTCAAATGTAGCATTCTCACTGTAAGATGCTGAAAAATATGACACAGATTAGGAGATAGTGGCAAAAGGCACTTATTTTGAACCATAAAAAATGAAAATAAGTTTTGAGAGAACATGGAACAGAGTTTGCTTAACCAGAAAAATGAGAAAGAATGGGAACACTCCCTTGAAAATGAAAATAAATATAAATAAAAATCAACAAATGGGTTGTGAGCTCAAGCTATTTTTATTTTTTGGATTAATCTGGAAAAATATAGCTATAAAACTCTAGAGAAATAATAAAAAAGAAAGAATGTGAATGCCAAGTATCATAAGACATTTTCATCAAGCTTTCAGCTTGATGGGTGGGGGGGTTGTACATGCTGGTTCTCTTCACATCTTCACTAGGAAACATCACAGACCTCTGCTGTGCTGGCTTGGAATATGCATTTTCTTTTAATGATGCACAGGGAAGTTAAATGAGCAGACACTTCCAGCCATTGATTCAGTAAAGCCTGTCAGTGGAAGAGAAATATTTTTGCTGACTTTAGAGGGCTTTTTGACAGACCTTGTGTAATGTGTAAGTCTTGAAATCAAGTTCAAGACTCTTGGGAGGAAAACAAAGCCAGGAACAGAAAAAAAAATGAATTTAACTCCAAACAATCAGTGGGAAATCATGTGTGCAGTGTCCCTTATCAAGGATGATACTTTCTGCAGGGAAATAATAGCAGAAAAATTCCTTTGAAACCCAGCTATTTATACCTCCTTAAGCAAAGTCATGTGAGCTACAACCTCCATGAAATACAGATAACTTATCATTTTTCCATCAGACATAAATACATTCCAAAGAACTGGTTCCTAAACTACTTTGTACTTTATTTCTCTAATCCCCAATTATTCTTAACTGGTGAAGATACAGTGACAGAAGTAGAATGTGAGAAATCAGCTGCAAGAAATGCTTTCACAATGGTTGGCCAATTCATTTGTTTTCCAGTTTCACATTCAACATTTCCCATGTTTATTCACAGTATTCCCAGCTGCAAGCCTTTTCCAGGGTAAACGAATGCAGTGTCCTCTAACTTTCTCATTAATAGTTTCCTGGTGGATGGTCGACTTTGTCTACTGACACACCACTGAACTGAGTGGACTATTAGGGCAGTGTTTGAATATATATGTATCTGTGCAGTCAGTATAGCTATATCTAGTTTGGAGGGCTGAACTAGATAGTGCTTTTTATTTTCCTTTTTCTTTAATTCTGTGAATTAGATTGAGGAAACCTAAAATCTTCCCCAAAACAGCTGTACAGTCACTCTCCACAGACCGCTGGCAGTAATCCTGACCAGCAACCCCCCCACTTTTTTCTCTGCAGAATGGCATTTGTTCCTACCCAGCACCTTCCTTCTCCACTGATCCACTCTCACAACTTGCTGACTTGAAAAGAGGACATTGCATTTCCAGGACTCCGCAGTTTTTCCGAGCTTTATATACTGCAGTTTCTGCTGCCACAGTCCCCACTAGCCACCTCAGTTATTTCCATATACTCCGCTCTGTTGGTGGGCTGCAGTTCAGTGCTGTAGGTCATCCCTTAAGCATTTTGGTTTTCTCTGGGAAGAGCACAGTAACACACAAAGTCCTTGCCACAAGAAGACTACCTGAGCAGAATAATATTCTTTAAAAAAAGAAAAAAAAACCCTTCTTTTCCAAACTCTTCTGGGAACACTCAGAACACTCTCCTTTCTCAGAACTTCTCTAGTACGAGCCTACAAGTAATGTCATTTTACTGAAGTGACAATTCCTCCTGCCCTGGGCACACTGAGCACAGCTGGTTTGCCCCTGCATTTCACAACATAATTGCAACTTCAAAAGTTGCCTCACTTGGACAGTTCATTTGTTTTTAGCAGAAATGCCCCCTAGCTATGACAAGAAATACATGCGAGTCAGACTTGTTTAGGCCTGATCCCCTGGCCTCTGCCAGTTCTTCCGCAGCTGGTGAGGGAGAATTTCTGCCCTCCCAGGCCCTGCCAAACTGGGGCTTTGGCTCCAACCCAGCTGCTGTTCTCCTGCTTCAGACAAGAATCCAGCCAGCCTCTCAATGTGAGCACCACGGGAGCAACCTGCTCTACTCTTGCTGAAAGCTGTCTATTTGGCATAGGCAGATGCTGAATTATGAGATGAAAACCAGCTCCAGAAAAATATCTTGAACTAAACGGCCTTACAAAAGAGGAGACTGATAGTCCTTCTAAAACATGATCTAGGCTGTATGATCCTTCCCATATTGACATATAGTTGAAACCCATCTAAAGGACAAAACGCTCTGATGGAGCATACTCAGAGGAATGATGCCCCCATTAATAGTCAGAAACAGCTGGTTGTCCATAGCTAACTGCTTTCAGGATGGAAGGTCTCTATGACTTGCTGTCCGTGAGGAAGTTTTGAGATATGGGCCTAGAGTCCCTTTCTTTCTGCCATTGTTTGGCCCCATGTTTTTTCCTCCCATAGGTAGCTATAAACGTTTGAACTTGTAATTTGAAATACACTGCATACACCCAGAGTGTGAATTTGTGCCCTTTGTTGTAACAGTAGGAGGGTTGCAAAGGGTTCCCAGAAACCACATAGTCCATTTCCACTCCCTCAGACAGGATCAACTACATCCCTGTTGTTTCCGATGTTGCACATGTTTATTCTTCCTCTATGGGTAGTCCTAGACTGGCTTCATTATAGCTGTGCCAAAGCTATAGAGGCCCCATCCTCTTTATACCCTGCCTTCAGATGTTTATACATATTGATAAGATCCCCCCTCAGTCTTCTCTTCTCTAGGCCAAACAGGACCAGCTCTCTCAGTTTTCCTCATGTGAGAGATGCTTCAGCATCTTAGTAGTCCTTCTCTGATCTCACTCCAGTAGCTCTTGTATTGGGGAACACAGAACTGGACACTGTACTCTCAAGGCTGGGTAGAGGGGAAGGTCCCTTGATCTGCTGTCAATGCTCTTCCTGATGTACCCCAGGATACCCCTGGCCTTCTTGGCCACAAAGGCACATTCCTGGCTCATGGTCAACTTGTTGTTCACCAGGACTCCTAGTCCTTATATACAGTGCAATATGTCAGCAGGCCTTGAATAAATCTATGATTCATCTGATATTACTGCTTTCTTTAAAAATATCCTTCAGTTTGCAATCAAAGCAATCAGGGGCTTTATTTTGATGTAATACTTTGCAGAGAAACAATTCATCATACAATCCATGTGAGGGTAAGTGCCCAAAGTGGCTCTCAGCACCACAGGAAAGAATCCAAGATAACAGGCATCTTTGTAGAGAAAAATCTGCAAAAGCAGTTTCTTCCAAAAGGAGAAATTTAATGTTCATGATGCTTTACTATCTGTCATCCTTCCCCCAAAAGACACACAAATGTAGCCTAAAGACCTTTGGCATTATTTTTTGCATGCTTACATCCATTGTGACTTTTCCCACACAGTGCAGGACTGGAAGATGGACTGGCAAAGAGATTATTGTTGCAATCATTTTTTACAGCCCTTTGGAAGAACTTACTTGTTTTGCTTAGACATTTCACTAAGGAATGAAATAATGATCTTCTATGACATTTATTAATGCATGTTTTATTGTGTTTAAAGAAAATGGCAAAACTATACATAAGAACACAGCAAGCTACAGCATAGGCCAATGTTTTATGTGATATGTCTAGACTATCTTAGCCCTATGTTTGCTTTAGCCATCTTTACCTCCCTGCCAGTCTCAGGTACTATGTTGTCATTTATTTTTCTGCCATAAGCTGGGCCTCCCTTTAAGGAGAATCTTCTTGAGTCTCATCTGAGGGAAACCATTTCCCACATATACCTCTTTCCTTTCCCCCTAAAAGAAGTGACCATGATCAGCTGGATATCTTGCCATGGGTCACTTGTCAGTGGCTGAAATTCACTAGCATAAAATAAATGCCAAACTATTCAGATGACTGCCTACGTTTACATACATTACAATTGTAGCAGTCAGCTCATGAGCATAAATAAGAGCTAACTTTGTCCAGTAAAATGAAAACAATATATTATTTGTCTAGTTATAACATTAAGCCTAATATGATCTCTGGCATCCTCAGCTCCTCCTAAGCAGCAGACTTTAAACTTAGTTAGTGTCATTGGCAACTGGGCTTTCTAGCTACAACAGCTTATTGCTCTTCTTTCCTGTAAAGGATGTTATTTTAGGAAATCACTAGAACTGTAACTCTAAAAACACTTTAGAATATGCACTTTTGGATAAAGTCTCTTTTAATCAAAATTTTATTTTCTTTGGAAATAACATTAAATTCCTACAGGCAGAACGTATTGGCCTTTATATTAGGACACATTAGCAATCCCATGCTGTAATGAACTATTTTTGTTCTCCTCCCTTTTCTGATGTGAGATCATGCTACTTTCTTGCCTGGTGAGTTAGCAAACTGCTTCTCAGAATCGTGATCTTTTATTCTCCATACAGTAGTTGTTCAGGTTCTCCTCTGGCCTCTGCCCTGCTTATGCAGTTTCAGACTGTCAAGTTATATGGCTATCCCTCTTGAGAGATTGCATTTTTTTGGTCAAGGAGATTGAAACAAAGCTTTTACCTCTGTTCTTGGCTAAAGGCTTTAGGAGGAGGTATTTCTATATAAGAAGGATCTAACTTGCCTGCTGAAGGTGAGAAGGAAAGAAGCCCTGTCTCTACAAAGGTAGGATAGTTGTTGAAAATGCCCTTCTCCTCTTCCCCTGTGCCCATGCCTCCATGTGTGGGAACAAATCCAGGGTACAAAGCGCACAGGCAGGAATAAAGAAAGCAGAATCTCTGCTGTGCGATCCCTTAATCGTGCGTAAACCTGCAGGGATTTTGTCTCAGTACAATGCAGAGCTTACAGATGCCGTATCAGTAAAAACCTTCATGAATATAGAGATATAGGAGTAAAATATGGACATGGAAATATAGCTTAAGCTGGGTAGGGCACATAATCTATGTTAGCAGGAACTCTTCTATAACTACATTCATTTTTGAATATCAGTTTAACTACATCAAAACAACTAAAGCAGAAAAGTATTTCAGTCCAGTTACCTTCTAGAGGTGGAAATCATTTCACAGACTGAGAATCCTTGGGAACAAAACACCATTCCATACAAATACAAGTAGAAAAGACTTTCAGTCTGTTTACTTTTGCTGTGATGTATCTACAACAGACAAGCCTTATAGGTAGAGCTCATATCTTTGGTTAGACCAGCTGATGTAGTTAGACAAGCTTTTGTGCACACAAGCTCTTCGTGCCTCAAGGACTGCCTACTTTTTCCAGTCATGAAAGCTGGGCTGATAAAAGAAATTTCTACTTAGGAACAGTAATGGTGATAGCTAGAGAATCAAGAGGAGCACAGGGGTGAGATAATGCAGGTTGGTTCACGCATTTACTGTAATAGGATGTTTATTATTTTCCAGCAAGTCTCTTTCTGGAGGTTTCTGGAATCTAACCAGTTCTGTTCTATAATAAAACGTGGAAAGGTCAGGACTGTTGATAGGATCCTGGAATTACACATCATCTAGAAGTATTTCAGAGTTGTTTTAACATTTTTTTTCACTTATTTTCTAAGGAAAAGAGAAATTGTGGCAGATAATTACTTTTTCCCTAGTGAAAATGATGTCATGCACAGAATAGCAAACTGCTGAATGCATTTTGTCCAGACTTTCCAAAAAGAACAACTGATTGACAGAGTTGGAAAATTTCTGTTTAAGCACAAAACAGTATTTTGAACAATTTTGTGACCTAAATACAATGGCTGCTGTAAAGAAATTGGTCCAGTAATTTTTTAAATAGCTGTTATATTAAAATCCAGCAGTGATTTTTAAAAAATCTTTATCAAAATGCTCATATATTTCACATTCATATTTAGAATCATGATAAACCAGAAAACCTAGTTCACAGGCAAAGGTAAGACTGACAATATGTCAATAAATAAAATAGTTAAGAAAACTCATTAATGATGCTGTAGTCTTCTTCTGCCCACCTCGGAGAAAGGGATTATGAGGCAGTTAGTTAGAAAATCCTTAATAGAAGAGCTGCCATGTCAAATGTTTCCGCCTTTTACATAAGATGAAAAGCTATAGAGTTATGCAATGTATGTCTTCTACATGTATGGAGAAATATATAAGCTATTAAAATATACTGGAGTGTTCCTAAAGGCAAAATAGAACGGAAAATTTGCATTGAAAGAAAACAGATCAGTAATTTCAAATCAATCTAGTTCTCTGTTGAATTGTGTCAGCTGATGCTATAAACTTCCTGGATAAGAAAATCAACCTTTGTTAAATTCTTCTGGTTTCAAAGTAATTTCTGTTTATTTGAGCTGGGTTTTTTTCTCTCTCTCAATTTTAAAGGATTTTCATATGAAAAGAAAAAGGAAACAGTATCCAACCACTGCCCCTCTATTTGTTATATAGATTAAGTCTTCTAGAAAAATGGCAAAGGAATAACCAAAACAGAACCAAATTAGGTTTTTGAAAGATCTAGTTGAGTTGCATTTGTTCCAATTACACATATAATACTTACTACATTTAAGATTATTAAGCACAGCACAAGCAAGACCATAGTGAATAGTAGTTTAAGATAAAAGAGGGAAGATCTTTTTAATGGAGTGGTATGGGCAAATAAATTTGCAATGTTTTAATGCACTGGGTTTGAAAAGTTTGTAAATCAAGTAATGGACATGTTGTTGCCTTATGTCCCTTTAAAACATTAATGAAGTTAAGACACTTGCAAAATTCATGTCTGACTACAGTTACTCTTCTAATTCTGTTAGTGATAAAGTACAATATTACCCAATCAAATAAGATAGCCAAAGTATACTGGATATATCTTGTAGTACATATTGCTTACAAATACATATATTAAGTGGGTACTCTAAAGACAAGAACAGCAAGCTTTGCTGTCCAGTTAGAAAAGGAGTTGTTGCTGTAATGTTTTTACCGATATCTATCTGTTTTGCTCTTGCCAAGATAATGGGCATGGAGACAACTGCTGGGGTTTTACTTTGTTAGAAAAGTTACATGCCTGCTTCCAGTCATTATTCTCTTTCTACAAACATGCATTTGTTATAATACATTTAATAACTTCAACACAACTTTTTTGAAAATAGATATGCAACTTCCCTATCTTTCTTTTTACAGAATATTTGCTGTGGGAAATAACTGGATTATTTCTTCCAAAGTTTTCTTAGCTTTTATGAGGCAGCAAAAGAAATCAGCAAGGACAACTGATAATAGATATAACTGGATAAAAGATAGCAACATTTTAACAGATAATTATGCAGATAAACCCGCTTCTGGGTAGGAATGAAGCTGTGTTCTTTCTACCATATATGTCATTGTGAATAATGAAGGTTTTGTCATTGGAATTTAGAAGACAGTTGCTAAAGAGGAAAAATAGCAGTCAGATTGGTCTTTATATCTGTATTGTCTCTGTGGGGAAATAAACAAAATAAGTATTTAGAAAGAAGTAAATTCATGTGACTAAAATCCATAGGCAGCAAGATTCACAGCTCAAAACAGGCTAAAGTCCTTAGAAAAGATTTCTATCCAATCTCTGCTCTCCCAGGAGAGCAGGGTGGTGAAAGTCTTGTGTAACGTATTTTTGAATCTAGTTCAGGGTGACCATTGTTTAAGCTCAGGGTGAAAACCATTCCTGGGGCTATGAGTGGCAGATGATCTTTTGTATGTACTGGCATATCTAGAGAGCTTGACAATTTTTTTCTTAAAGATGGTAGTTCATTATATTATCAAAAAAAATAGTGCTATTTGTAACAGTCTGGGAGATTTGTTTGGATGATAGGGAGGACTGTGCTGGAATGTACTACTGAGGAATGAAGGTACTGGTACAAAACGAAAAATTAAAATACTCATATGGAGATCCAATGGTTCAGAAAATCATAAGGCATGATAAGAAGCAGGTTGTTCTTCTACAATGCGTTACAGCTTCTTCATTTTCTTTTAATTCATTGCATCTCAAATTATCATTAAGCAATAAGAGGCATTTATTTTAATAGGTCATAGACATAACTTTCATTAGCTGCATTGTGATATAAATCCTTTACAATTAGGAAAAAAAATTACATCTAGGCTGGGACATGTCTGAACGACGCATCTAATGCCATTTTAGACTTCTTCGGCAATGCTGCCCAGAATTCAGCTATCACTTCAGAAGGGACTGGGTCTCCCTCAAATCCTACAATATTTCTACCAGGTTCATTCACATGTCTCAAACAACCAAAGACTTCTAAAATGACACTAACCATCCGTTTGTAGTTAGCAAAATTCCACCCATAATGTTCACACACTGAAGCAATGCAGGTACTAAGGATCTGGTGACATTTTTCCTTTGCACTATATTGGATTTTCAGCAACAGCACTGAGGAGCTCTGAAGACCTGCAACAGTTTGCCCTACAAAAAGTTTTTAAGCTGGCCATTTCACATATTACTGCAGCATGTGTCGTCCAGTGTTGAGACTCAGTAACAGCTGCAAATTTACCACACACAAAAAAAGAAAAAAAAAGTCTTTTCCCTTTCCACCATTTGTATTTAAGACTCCAGGAAAATCCTATCTAAAACTGATTGCCAAGTATGAGGAAGATCTAAAATAGAAGGGTTCTTTGCTCTTTTCCTCTGCTTGCCTGGAGGAGAATATAATCCCAATACTAGTAGGCAGCTGCTTAGGAATCCTCGTGTTTGCTCATAGGTGAGCTCCAGATCATGGATACTACTACAGTCACGTGCTGCTGTCTGAAAGAGGCATTCACAGACAAAAGCTCACCTATGAAGAGTTTCTGTCTCCATACTTCAGCTGGATGTCTTCACGACCTATGAGAGGTCCTGAGAGAAATCTTGATGTAGAGTCATTAACACTAATACAGGAGATCAGTGAAAATGGTGAGAGCACAAAAGAACTAGAACAGCAAAATTTCAAGAGCAATTTACCTTCTAAAGGATTGTATGAGGGCTAGAATTATGAACACACAGAAAGGGGATTTTTGAATGGGCGCTTCACATGTATTTATTGTAGAATACTTAGAAATACAGAGAATATTGAAAGAAGGAAACAAACCATCAGTTTGGCTACTTACGAAAGAATGTCAGTTTACAATAATTTATAATTGATTATATCTATTTTATTATTATTTTGTATTTATTTTCCATTCTTAAAATTTAATGTAATTGTAATCTCATAATTCTAAGGTGCATACTGCTTTCCAGGCAAGGGCAGTCCACTTCCAGGATCAGATGGCTCCCATTATATTCTTAATCCAAGAAGTATAACTAGAAACTTGGACAAAGGCCACAACCAAATGCCCAAGAGGTGATTCCATGTAGGACAAATCTGTCTTGGACAAGACAAACTAAAGGTCCTCCACTGTCTCCCTAAAGAAGAAAGAATGTCAGTATGTTAGTGATAGCACATCACTAATCAGTAATATGCAAATAGGAGGCAAAGAAGAGGAGTGAATATATCTCCACTGCTGTACAAGGAAAATAAATGTCAAAAAAAATAAAAAAAAAACTGAACTTCGACTAGGAAAGAGTTTTCCCTGTCTGTTAGACAATCCTTGTAGATCTGGGTGTTATCAAGAGCTCTGGAGACAGCCAGGAACTAAGACCAATCCTTTCATCTCATCTCGAAATCAGGAACAAAGATCATAGAATCACAGAATGATAAGGTTGGAAGGGACCTCTGCAAATCATCTAGTCCAACCCTCGGCATAGCCCGTACGGGGATTGAACCCTCAACCTTGGCATTAGCAGCACCACACTCTAACCAACTGAGCTAAACCTGCCTCATCTTGTCATATCTTGTCTCGTCTCGTCTCATCTCATCTCATTTCATATTTTTGTTTTAAATTTTTGTGGAATAAAGTGAGGAGTTATTTCTGCATCAAAATGTAATGAATCAAATTGTTTTTCTTCACTTACGATCCACTTTGTCTATCTATTTGTCTCTGCCAGGTATGTGACTCACTCAAAAGAGCCTTGAACTCTGCTCTGGAATAAAAAACAGGGTAATCACCTGAACGAGAAACAGAACTGAAGTAATTAGCCTTAGCAGCATCTGGCATAGTTACTCTTGAGCTGCTCTGAGATAGTAGTTCATGCATTACAGTTCAGGTTTGGAGGAGATGCTGACTCCTCTCCTGGGTAGCAGCATTAGTGCAGTGCTGAGCAGGAGTTGATGAGCCCTCCCATGCTGCAGCTCGGGTGCTTACCCTGGCTTATTCACAGCTATCGTTACACTACATTGTAATCCACACTGCAGGATTGGAACAAAACTCAGTGCGAGAACTTACGGAAGAGGAAGTGATTATTCTTACAAAATCTCTAAATGAGTTGATTTTACCCTTCACACTCATCCTCTCACAGATTTAATTTGCTTACACTGTTACACCCACATACACACAAGCACCAAGATGTACGCATCCAGGCAGTCCAGTCAGGGTTACTGATGTGCAACATGAAGAACAAGGGACAGTGGCTACAGAGTCCTCATCACATCTCACAGTATTTCCGATTGGCGATGACTAACTAGTTTTTGCAAAGATCTTTTACATTATGTAGTAGTCAACAGTTCTTATGGAGTGGTCCTCTTCTATACTCTGTCTTCCTAATGGGTTAGCAGAAAAAAGAATGTGATGTGCTAAACTTTATTTTCCTCCTTCTGTTATCAGATGGGTCTTCCACTGACAGGCTGTCTGTGCTGTGGTCTTTACCACAGCATAGGCCTTCTCGGTTTGACAGGAACAGCATGTTCCTCAGTTTTGTTACTAGGAATGATGTCCTTCGTTATCCTTTTAACCTTTGTTCTGCTCTTCTCCTGGCATTTACACATACACGTTTCCATTCATATTTGTTCGTGCCAATCTTCATATTTCTATTCCAAGTGTCTACAACATTACAGACACTCATGGTGTCTAGGGAACATCTAGTTCTAGCACTAGGAAAGGGAGAAGAGGCACTGTATGTACCTTTCAACTCTTACATTTTAAATGGAGGGTGCAACAAGTACTGTCAGGGAATAAGATAAGTACTAAACCACAGAACTAAGCTATAATTTGATTTGCTTAGAGCATCAAGCAGAAACTTGAAGTACCATCATTAACAATGATACAGGATATAAGTGAATGAACTGAGAGCACCAAAGAACTAGAAAAGTAAAATTCTAAGACCAATGTACTTTCTACAGGCTTGCAATGAGAATAGGAGGTGACTGATTAGATCCTCCTAGGCTTTTCTTACCTGACAGGTATCTGGGCAAGCATTAATGGGCTCAACACAGAATTCAAACTTTTTGAGTCTTCCATTCAGAAATTCAGAGTTATTGCATGCTTTATTTTCAGACATGGGCAAACTGGCCTGTTTTAGGACATACTCTCGACCTGTACCTTTTGGAAATAAACAACCAACAAAAAAAATATAAACTACAAAAATAAAGACTGTTACCAAGAGCTTAGTACTGACAGAAAATTTATCTGTCCTCCAACCTGTCCTCCCATCCTATTTTTATATCAGTGGGAGCTGATTCTATGCCTTACTGCATAAATCTCATAGGCTGTGAGATAGAATAGTCCTTGGAAGTGATTTAGCAAGAGGTAACAGAAAAACATCTGATTTGCAGATGAGGGGGAGTAAGAAAACACATCAGTCTGTATGTATTTTGAAGTTATTTAAATTTTATTAAACTTAAACTTGGAAACATTCAGAAATTCAAAAAGAAAGTACCCTTTGGATTATAAAACCAAGGACAACTTTACAGAGATCCTCTCTTTGCTGGAGAGATTGATGAAAGCTCAGAGAAATATCGTTTGCTTTTAATCTACAGCAGTATAATAATAAGACAAGTTCTAATACTGGAGAAATGCCTTACTGCAGGCTCAGCAGTAAGTTTGGATTTATTCTACCTCCAAGGCTGAGGAAAAAAAACGAGTTCAAGTATAGATTTTCCATTCAGTTCTTTGAACAGTGAGTTTCCAGCCACAAAGCTTGGATAATGAACTGAACTTTTCACAAACTGCAAAATTTTCAAAGATGGGGCTTTTGCTCTGACCCATTGTTAATCCTCAGGTTTTTTAGCTGATGTGACAGAATCTTATTTTCACTTTCACCCCACCTGTGCCACAGTAAATTCCAGTTAATGTCATTCACTGATATTTTGGTGAATGCTGCAGGTACACACTAAAGTGATGATGGGGTTTCCTATCTGTGGCCAAACAGTGTACAAAAGGGATGTGGAATCTATGCAATAGTAAGCTAAAGGGAAAAGACTACTCTGGAAAGATGGTGATCCTGCTTGTTTTCACTGGTTTCATTCACTCTGATTTTTTTTCTTTCGATTTTCAGTGTATGTGGGATTGCTTGAGGACTGACACTGACCAATAATCTTTAATTTATGTAAAAGGTTAAGTACACACATTTGTTTTTCCCTGTACAACGGGTGTAAAAATTCTGGAGACCAGCTGTACAAATCCTGCCAAGACTATTAAACTCCCAGCTACATTGACTGTGCCTCACCTTTTATTTCTCCCCAACCAGTAGTAAAGCATTCTGTTCCACTTCCTACCATCATATTTTCTTCAGGTAAACACGCAGGTATAACTTGGTCAATAATCATTGCAGGACTGAAAAGGAACATCCACAAAGATATATACCCATTAGTGTGTGTTTGTCATTGATCCACTTGCACTCTATGTCTTAAAAGAAGACTGGTGGGAGAGAAGCAAGACATCTGATTGTTTTAGTTTCATGGATGGATCATATGAAATGGTTTCATGCAATAATAGGGAGTAAATTAATAACCCAAGCTGAACTCTCATCTCACATTTATATCAGTGGCAGCTGTCTGTGCTCCATGCCTTGGTAAATCAAACCTCACAGGCTCTGAGATGGAATATTCTTTCCATGTACCAGTGTCAACAGCCACTTTTCAAGTCTATATCCACTTAAGTTTATTTGTGAGGTCAGGAAAAAGGAGTTGAAAAGAAATGCTGGGATTGAAATGGTACCTGCTCAACTTCAGCAAGGCAATATCTGCCCCATACAGTGTCTGGAATATACCCTTAACCTCTTGGATTTGCACAGATGGCTCTACAGTCTTTGCTGTGTGTAGTCCAAGGAAGACTCTGTAGGAAGAAGGCATTGATGACCTGTAAGAAATAATTGCACACAATGAGCTGAAACACATTATTATGCACAATCACATTTTTATACGTGCCCAGAGCTCCATCCCTGATAAATGTGAACATTTCCTTGTAGAAGTATGCTGAACAAGACAGAAGAACAGATTTTTTCCTCTCAACAAAATAAATGCCTGCCTTTTTTTAATGTTCACCCCGTGTGTCTGTAAATTGCACAGAGCATTCTTGCTTAGTGGGCAGAATCAAAACTCCAGAGGCTTTTGGATATCTGTGATGTTCCCAAGCCCTGTCAGAGGCAGCAAACGTGATCAGTTCTACATCTGATCTTCATAGTTCAAGAGGCAAAAGGGCAAAAGTGATAACAGCATTAAATTATGCCTTGCTCTTGTAGGATCAAGATTAAAGCAACCAGAAAACCTGAGGTTATACCAACATAGACTGTACCTATGGCCTGGGCCTCAGCACAGAGTATGGTCCAGCAAACTTCATTGCTCTCTTCACTGGTCCCATGTTTGTATTAGGATCAAACATGCATCTCAGAAGGGAAGTGGCAGGCACCAAGCTGTGTTGCTTCTCAGAGGAGACTGATGCTTGATGCTATGAATATTCCTCCATTCTGTCCCAATGTCAAGTCAAATGAGTTAGCTAAGCCCTAGAGCAGAGGGGACAGAGACTGCCTAGATGCACAATGAAAGATTGTTTTAGTCTGGCATTGCCTATCATGACACAGACACGCAAGATGGAGCCTGTCAGTAGGTTTGTAGGACAGTGTCCCAGTACAAATTCCATCATCTTTTCTTCTCTGCACAACTGAAGTAGCTTGTGGTAGGTAGGTAGGTATGTTGGTGGAATCTTAGTGTTATTTCCTTGAAATTCATGAAATCCTTCTCATATAAACATAAAGCTTGCCATGGAAGACATTTACCTTTCCAAACCATGAGCTGCTGTAAGAATCCACTGTGGATCTATCAGAGTACTGCCACAAAGGTGTATGTTGGTACTGAAATAAAGATAAAAGACTTCATATGACTTGAAGGCTGGTATTCAATTATCCATAACCATTGCAACACAAAATGTGTTATTGATAAATTCTCAAAATCCTTTTCCCCGTCCTTTCAAACGCTCCTAATATCAGACCAATGGTGCTCTCCAGAAGGATATACACCATAACATAACACCTTCTCTAATCTCTGTTGCTTTGTCCCCTGATATTTCATAATGTTGCAGTGTAACATGGAGTACCTTGTCCTAAGACTGACTTGCCAGGGCCAAGGGTGTGGCGCTGACACCATCCACATGGATGCACATCCACCCACAATCCTTCGACGTTGTTTGGGATTCCTCTTCGGTTTCCCACATTCTTGTTGAAAGGGAGCTACAGAATGAAAAGTAATCACACTAAAGAATTTCAAACCATTCAAAATGCAACCAAATCTAAGAGACGAAGGAATAATCTTCATCCTTTTTAGTTGTTCACTCTTCATCTAGATAATTGCCAACCAAAAAACACAAATAAACAAAAGCTATTATGCCACTTCCACCAAGAAGTTTGTCGCCAAGATGTCACTTTCCACATAGCAATTTCCCACAAAATACTTTGAATTAAATAGGTATCATTTGGACAGCAATGATCAGGAAGTAACAGCATTCATAAAAATGCAGTAGCTACTTCAAACAGCATGGCAGCAATGAAGGTAAGATTTGCAACCGCACTTCACACTTCCTGCTGAGTTTGTGGGTTTGGTTAGGGTTATTAAAATTACAATGCAGTGCAAACTGACTACACGAACAAACCAGGTGGACAGAGAAACAATATTGTATTGATTTTCAGAGACAAATAATGACTCTTTACTGTGTCCTTTGCATTAGTATGATCAGCTGGATATTTATTATAGGCAGGTTCTTCTATCAGTTGCATGTGGACCTAATTCAAATCTATAGCTGTCATTAGATTGCTTTGGGTTTGGGTTGAAAAATGAAGCTACCCCTCACAGCTGTCATAAAAGACTTTCAAAAGGAAGAACAAAACCTGAGTCTGAGGAGCTGTGTGCTGGACAAGTAGATTGTCAGGTGAGTTGAAAACTGGGGGACCTCGGGGCTCAAAGCAGAATTTCCCAGAGGGCCAAAACTGGGATCCATATTGTTAGTACATTCATTACTGACCTGAACAATGGCATCGACTGTACCATCATCAAACTGGAGGGTGAATTAAAACTAGGGAAGTGGCTGACACACACCTCTAGTTTTGCACTGGGGTGGAAGAAGTCTGAAGCCCATGTGCTGGGAAGCAACTGTTTGAGGAGGATCTGGAAATTGTCTGTGGGTTACAGAAAATGTAGGAAGGACAGGAGCCAACAGTATGCTCTCAGACAGAATAAAGCAGACTTCATACTGTACCACCTGAAGTGGAACATGGGAAGTAGAGAAAGGGAGGTTTTGTTCCTCTCTGTTTAGCACCGATGAGGCTGCATCTGAAATACTGTGTCTGTTTTTGAGTTACTGGTTCAGGAGGGAATCCAGCTGAGCCTACCAAGAGGGTCAGAGGCCTACAGCATGTGGCCCATGAGAAGAGGTAGAGGGAGTTTGTTTTGTTTGGTCTGGCAAAGAGAAGGGTAAGGTAAGGTCCTACAGCAGCCTACAACTATTTGAAGGAAGCTGCAAAAAAACCTGCTTGGTAGTGCCAAAGAACATATCAAGGGGCAACGATCGCATACTGACTTGGAAAGTTCCATTTGGAGAAGAAGAAAAAAAATAATTAGGGCCAGTGTTGCAGCACTGGGCAAGGTCCCAGGAAGGCTGTGGAATCCCCATGCTCAGATGCTTTCAGGATCTGATGAAACCAAGCCACAGCTGACCTGCTGTTGGTGACAATCTAGTGCTACTTTCTAATCAATATTTATATGATTTTATGATTCTGAAATAATAATTACCACACTTGGGAATTTCATAGTATTCCCAGATTTTCTGGGGGTCTGCTGTGTAGCAACAAGGTCCATTAACATTTCCATCAGGATTCCTGCAATACTGTAACAACAAAAAAAAGAACACAAAGACTCAACTTCAGGATACAAATACTTCCTGATTCTTACTTTACATCTAGCACTAACACAAAATTTAACTTTTGAACAGTTTTCCCACATTTTTTTTGCTTATGATAGATTCTTCTTTCTTCTTGACATGTAATTATTTGCTTCATTTTTTTTTCAAAACTGTTAATTAAAAAGAAAATGTGAGATAAAAGTAAAATTTCTACTTCTGCCATCATCAAGGAAATATTTGGTCAGCAGAGGCAGCCTGAAGGTCCTGGGTTCTAACGACTTCTGAGAATTACAACTAGACAGAGAACGAGATTTTCACTACACACTGAGTGTTGGCTTAGCCCTCATGCCATTTAATTCAATAAGAGTCAGCTCAACACTGAGAATTCTTCAGACTCAGCTCAGTTTGCAAAGCATTGGATAAGTAGCAAAGGGCTTTGCCCTGATATGTCCAATGGAACTCATACATTGAAGAGTCAAGGAAACACTATGCATTTAATTTGCATCATTTGCCCACCCATTTCAAATGCCACATCAATGTTTTAAATAGCAGGGTCCGAGCAGTGTGCAAAATCCTCTGCTAGCTGTGGAAAGACTGAGAGGGTTTCTAGATTTGCTTTAACTCTTTTATGGGCTCTTGTGCATAAAACCAGTGGATTAGGATAAAGACTTTCATACTATAGAGCTGAAAGACAGAGGAGTTCATTGGGAGGGAAGTGTTTCAATTGGTTATTTATACAAAGAAGATGTCATTAGGTTAGAAAAATGTATGGAACTCTGCGTTTCATCTCAGTTCACTATGTCAGCTGGAAATCAGACCTGGATCTTTTCCTTTTAGTTCATCGGTCATCTTATCATCCACCCACATTACAGCCAAATCCGCTTCCTATACTTCTTTCAGTATCTGAAATAAGTTCCAAAGATAAGCTCATTTGATAGGCAGGAGGATGTACCCTCCACAGGGTGCAAAATGACCACAGAGCAGGCTTCCTATGAAAAATACAAGAAGGTCTCTTCTAGAGTATTTTGTATCCAAGTTAAAAAAAGAAAGTCACTTGCTGGTAGTATAATGTATTGTCCAAATGCACATAAATACATGTGCATAACAAACACTAAATCTGAAAGCTTTTTTCTCTTGCAGTATTTAAAGGGAATGTTTTGTGAGCAGCACTGCCTTTTTTTCAGAGACTTCTACCTTCCTCCTTCCCTTTATTTTCTCTTTCATTAAGAGTTTTCTTTCAGTGAGCTTGTGAAAGGCCAAATGTTTATTTTTTATTCTGAAGTTGCTTCCAGATTAGTAAGCTGTAGCTCTGCCTGGAGGCATCTCCCTTGCCCTGGTGCAGTCCCCAGTCCTAATGGGGTCCTTTTCCCTGGAACTCAGCTGCCACTCTTGCAGGCTCTTAGGACCAGCTGACACAGTGCCAAGGTCATATTTTCTTTTGCTGACTTGGAAGTACACACAAAAGGCAGTCTTCACCTCAGCGTTTACATTTACTACCACCCCCCAGAGCTGATCTGTGTCCATGCCCAGAGGTGAATATACTGCTAACTTGCAGAGAAAAGGTGTATAGTCTTCTTCATGTGCCCCACTCATTCCAGTGCTAGAGTGTTCCTACGCTGATCCTTGACTGACAATGATTTCAGCATCAGGTCATCTGTTGTCTGTCTAAGAGGGGCAAAGACTATGTCTATACTAATAAATTAAGCCTGTCCAGAGCCTGGGCTTGTGCCCCATGATCATGTAAGCTGTTTAATTCTTAGTATATTTCCTGTAATGGCTTTGGGCTAGACTGACTAGCACTGTTTCAAACAGTGACAAGGCATGGTTTGGTGGCTGGTACAGTCTATGATTTTCCTGGAGAGCAGTGCAGATGAGGCCTGTGTTTCTGTATAGGTATGAGCTGAGATATGGCCCTTGATCTGGCCTTATTTAATTTACTGTCACAGACAAAGCGCCAGGGAGGCTGCCAGGATTTTCAGATCTGCTCTTGCAGATCCTCTTCTTCTCATCACATTTTATCCTCAGAGATCAGATAGCTTCAATGATGACAGCCAACCCCTGTGAAGAACATACTTAAGAGCTGAAAATATGTGATGAGGTAAACTTAATGGTTGATCTGTCTTGCTATGGTTCTCAACCAGATACCACAGAGGTTTCAAAATTGGTAATCTTGGACTATAACCTTGAAAAGCAGAGGCTGTTAGTTCAGGTAAGGTATATCCCACTGTAGAGAAGATGTAAGCCATGCCAGAAGATGTAAGCTTTTTTGCATCCTCCTTATTGCCCAGAAGCTATTCAACCCATGCCAGTCTGATTTTTGGAACAAAGTGTCCTTTGTTTGAAGGACATGGAGTTTGTTTCTCTGACAGTTGATGTCCATGTCAGAGTGGAGGGAGGCAATATTAGATGAAAATATTGCATTAACAGCTGCTTACATTTTTATCCAGGCCTGATCTTGTATGAGTCTTTGGAGTGAGATAACTGTGCTAATGAGGCTCCTGAGATCTCCACTCTTGGCAAGTCCTGCCGCTTCTAGTTTTCATGACTGCACCATGATAATCTTTACCATTGCCAATAATACACTCTGTAAAGGGAGGAGAAAAAGTAATAATGCTTTGCTGTAAATCATTGGGTAAAATTCCAAGATAAATGCAAATAAGCAGATGGAACTATTTCATTCCCTTCTGCTTAGGTAAAGAAGTTTTTTTGACCTGTGATACTTTGAGAAAAATTCTATTGAAGCATGTGTCTGTACAAAATGTCAGTTCACAGAATTTGTTGATTTGGAGATGTTATGAATTATCACATATAGTGCAGAAATATTGAAAAGACTCCATCATACTGGTTCTTACACAGTTAGTATTAGAGTGACCCATTTCAGAGTTAAAATGTAAGAAGTTCTTGCTTCCTACAGGTATTACTTCAGATTCTTTGCCATCATCAGCAGATATTAATTTGTTGTTTGTGTCAGAGTTGTCACAGTTTCAAGTTTTTCTCTTCAGCCACAAGAATTAGAAATTATTTTTAAAAGCAAAGTTTAGACTCAGATGGTTCTCACTATTGCAAAAGGCAGGGCTCTGGATGTGTGCCTATTAGCAGCTATGTTATAAACCCAAAGAATGTTCCTACAAAGTGTTGCACAGAGTACTTAGTACCTTGCAGGATGAAATATTTTATCTTGTTCTACCTCTCTTCTTCAAAACACAACTGCCCTTTGCAACGTTTTACCATATGTAAACCATAGCTTCTGTCAATAAGGTTTTCAATTAGAAAAAGCAAAATATAAGGTAAATAAGATCCTCAGCAGAGATACTAATAATTTGTTGCAGATTAATGCAAAATGTTAGCTGCACTTGAGCAGAGAACAGAACCTATAAAAGACAATGTAAAGGTATGGCCCGACCATATAGTGGTCTGGTTCTAGTGTTGAATAAGATGGTTCAGATGAAACAAGGTGTCCTCCATAGTCATACTTTTGCAGATTACAACATTCCCATCTAACAATAGGAACAGTAGTGTAACACCAAGGGGCTATATCATTATCTGGGTTCCAGCAATGGTTTTCTCTCAGATCCCTAGAAATATAAATACAATGCACTTTGATTCATATATAGCCTTCTAAAAATGCATGGGAATATTTCAGAGAATAGGTGAAGTGTGCAAAATACAGAAATGGTACAAATTTGTTTTTTTATTATATATCACAAAACTCAGATCACTATCAAATAAAAAGAAATAAGTAATTATTGATATGGTATAAACAGCAAGGTGTATATCGTACAACAGCATAGCTGTCCATTTCATTTTTGATAAAAACTAATAATGTTTGTGGAGTCTTGACTGCAGGTTATAGAAACAGTCTGACTAGCTGCATAATGTATGATGATGTAATATTCGTCTTTATTAACAATCATTAGAACATATATGCAATGCAGAAAATATCCATTCATTTTAATACACAATTAAACTGATCTGTGTCCTTTAGGACTGGGAGCTTACCACAAAGATTAAAAAGAATGATTTTACCAGAGTCAGAAATTGAGAAAAAAACAGAATTGTCCCTTCTAACTTTTAGGACCAGTGAATACATATGCATGTGAATTTGATTAGGGATTACTACCAAGGAATAGTTCTGCTGAATTCAGTGAGCATTTCCTCACATAAGGGTTTGCAAAGTGAAGGTTGGATGGGATGGTAAGAGAAATGGTCTTCTCCCTAAGATTTTTAAAGAGTTCAGATAATTTCTCCATCCTGAATCAGAAGAGGGACAAAATCTCCAAGAGTTTCACAAACAAATTTTTCACAAAAATAATAATTGAGTTGATCAAAACAGTGTGATTTAGGATGGGATAGAACAAAGAAATGAGCTGTAGGCAGTGTGAATAGAGATTTACTTGAGAAGCAGTAAAGATGCACTGAAAGGATTTGTGAAGCAAATGACAGATGAGAGGACTGCAGTACTATGATTACTGAAACTGATATATTGTGGCTAGATCAAAGAGGACAGGAGTCAGTGTTACAGAAGCTGGAAAGGAGATATTTTTATTAGTCTCATTATTTCTATTCCAGTGCACAACTAAGGATGGAGTTGGTAGCCAATGTGTTGGGTTTCCCATATAAAAATGGTCCAGGCCACTGGTAAATATCTCGGCTGTTGAATTCTTCCATCTGTTACTCACTGAAGCAGCTTTAAAGGCTATGGCAGCTCTTTCAAACATTAATAAAGAGACTGCTTTGGAAAGCAGGTGGATATTCTGCCATCTGCCTTAATGACTGTTCTTGCATATGTTCTTGAAGAGTAATGGCAACTGTTAAATTTTTTAAGGGCAATTTAAAAGGATGGTTTTTTATTTACATTTAGTCCACAATTTAAATGTCATAGAAAAAAAGACCAAAAGGTCATTTTTAAGGCTTGGACAAATAATAAATTTTCTGGCTTAGAAGAATAATAATGAAAAGTGTCATTTTTTTAACAAGGATATTCTCTTCTACTTTTAACTACTGTAAGATAATCAAGTGTACAGTGAGAACAACTGGCTAACACAACAGAAAAATGCAAAATAAATGTATGCTTTTGGGAAAGTGCTTGCCATTCTATTGTGATGATATGGCAACATTGAATTCCAAGCTTGGCATTTCTTTCCTATGATAGTAAAAGAAGCTGTACCACGGTAATCTAGGCCTCTCTCTCGATAGCACTCCTCTGGACTTGCAAACTACCTTGGCATATCATCATCTATAATGAACAACGGAAATCAGTCCTTTAATTTTATTTATATGCTTAAATTTAAAATTAAAAACTTTTCTGGAGAGAGGTAAAAGTGAGTTAGAAAAATCAGACAGAATAGTAAGCAGTTGCAGAAATGTTTGAGAATAAAAAAACAGAAAGCATATGTAAGGATGTCTGGAAAGCCTTCATGCACCAGATGGTACTTGACAGGAGTATTTGCATTTAAATTTTGCTTCTGCACACCACATTTGTTTGGATGAGGGAATCAAAAGGTACACACAAATAGATCTAAAAATTCTTCAAATCTAACTTTCCTTAAGTTAGATGTAGGAGATTAATGTTTAGGATTTAAAAAATGGATCATTATTCTTTTACTGCTTTTTTCTCCTTTCATCCCCATTTTCATCCCCCTCCCCCTCTTCCTCCCAAATATATTCAGAGACATTTTTCACCAGAAATCTTTGGACATGTTTGTTTTTAATATCTTCTTGTATTTACTTACGTGTAAAAAGAAGACTAGAACTCTCTAATCTTTCAATCAGCAGACTTAAAACTTTCACTCTCATTTCCCCTGAGACAAAAAGGTCCTATTTTCTACTCATGACTGAGTAAGCTTTGCAGCATGCCCACAAGATCAATAAACAAACAATACCACTAAGCAGAATTTTAGTAGAGATTTTTAAAACACAAATGATCACCTTCCACTAGATTCTCTGTTGCTGTAGCATGGGTTATACTATTCTTACCAGTGATTTGTGATGCTGTCTGTAGACACTGAGGGATGCTACAATACTACCATCGTGTTGTGCTGTTGGTGGTATAGCACCAGGGCCTCTTCTTACCATTTGGGTTCCTACAATAATTTTTAGCTAAACCCCTGAAATGGAAACATTGACTAAAAACAACAGCATTTTGGAAATCTTAAGCTAGCTACATACAAAAGAGCAAACTGTTTTCCTGACCTGTTTAATGTTTCACTTACTGGACATTCATCAACATAGGTAAAACATTATCCCATATTGCATGTCCCATTATTTCAGTATACTACTGTTTTGGAAATGGTCAACAAACTCAGTAATAAGTATTTTATGGCTGAATGTTATATAATGAATTGTTCATATTTGAGCTTTTCTCTTTTGTGCTCTTAGCCCAGGAGCTGCACCGTAAAGGCATGCACTAAAATATTCTTATTGTAAGGTCTTTACACTGGCAGCTGACCAGTCCAGTAAGACTGGTTTATTTTCAAAATTCTGACCAATCGCTGATGGCTTTTGTGCTGGACCGGTTATGTGGGAACATACTCTGATTTGGAGAGTGTATAAGTCCTTAACAGACGACAAAGAAGCCCCAGAGCATCCCATTCCAAAAGTTAACACAACTTTCTCCTTTCCTCCCCTCTCTTATGTCTCAAAGCATATTGCTCGTTAGAAAAGTACTTGCTGAAGTGAGACAGTATTGTTAGGAGAGAGACAGAAATACCAAAGACAACGAAACACCAGTTAATCACAGAAGGCTAGGAAAGTACTCAGTATATGCTCTGTTCCTGTACCTAAATAGGATAGTGTATAGCGTTCCCACATACAGACTGCCTTAACCAATGGCTTGCTGCACAGTGGTGGCCCAATGGTACTGCTACCAAAAAAATCTTAACCAAAGGTTAAGAGTATTTTGGAGTATTTTAAAATCAGTGCTGCCTATTTTAAAGCTGCATAGCAAGCATATCTACATGATCCAAAAAAAGGGGGGTAATCAGAAGATCTGAATTGGACATTACAGTTTCTGAAGCACCCAGACCAACCATAGCACCACCTTGAACACTAGCTAGCCAGGAAGGATACAGGACAGGCTGGAATGGAGAAAGGAAGAGTAGGAAAACTCTGAATGTCGGTAAAAAAGGCTTAAATATCTGATAATAAGCTGACTGGACAAAAGAATAATCTAGAAGAGAGAAAGAGCAGTATCAAAGGAAAGAGTCAAACAGGAGTAATAAGTAGAATAGGAAGGAAGAGACCTGGCATCACATTCACAGACATTTCTGTGAGGATCATTTCATGATAAGTCTTTCTTGGTAATGGTACAGCCTTTAACTAATGAAGGTGTTTCATTTACTTGCAGGGATTGTTCTCAGGAGTTTCCCCATGTTTGTGAGGGAACTGAGTGCTCCAGTACTGACAGGTATATCCTGATTCAGTGATGGCTATCCTGCCACAATAATCTTTTCCATTCCCTGAAAGACACTGGTGGCCCAGTCCAGAAGTTGATGGGGGTGTAACTGTGCAAGGAAAAAGAACAAAATAGAAATAATGCCTCAGGTAGATACAGATACATGGTTAAGCTTTGCATCATGCAGAACACACAATTTTTTTCTTTCTGCAGAAGTGATATTGTTGGAAAGCTACGGCTTTTTTTGACTTTGTGGAGAGGAGGGGGTAAGGAGTGATGTGAGGTAAAAAATAAAGTTCCTGAGGTGTGTTCTACACTTCTTCTTCGCAGCTATCAGGCAGCAACAAGACCATGCTGAACCTGATTCCACTGCACCAGTCCCGAGAGCAGAGCTGGAAAGTGAAAAAGTGGCAGTACTGGAAAGAAGTTATAGAGAGCTGGAAAAAGCAAGGGTAAGACCCAAGAATATGAGGAGAGACACTGCAGAGGAAAGAGAGAGAGAAAAGAAGAGAGAGCCAATGAGGATACTCAGAACAAGGAGTGAAAGGCTTTCAACATGAGTGAAGCAGCCTAGCAGCAAGGAGGAAGGAAGAAAGAAATCAAAAAGACTGAAGTGCCTACACTGGCACATGCAATTGCTGTCTATGATCCAAACTTCAAGACTATTTCTAGGGAAGCCATAAAGGTAGATGCATCAGAAAGGCATTGAACAGAAAAGAGTGAAAGTCTGTAGCTATTTAGTTATTTTTCCTGAAAATGAAAATACATACATATTTTTCTTCCACTTATGGTTTCACTGGGGGGGAAATGTGGTTGTAAAAATATAATTTGTACCAAAAATCTTGTTAAATTTTTAAAATCATTAATGTAACAGTTTCTTAAATTTTATTTCTTATTTCAGAGAAGACTATAAATAGTCATTTCCATTAGTGAGTATGTTTCCTCTTAAAGTCAGAAAAGAAGCACTACTAAGATATACGAGGATATGATTAAGGATCTAAGCATTAGTTTGTCCTTCAGTGCAAACAGCCACTTTAAAGATGACATTGTTAGTTCCTCAAGGCCTGAGTTTGTCTTTCAGGACCTATCTTCACTAAGGAAAAGGCAAGGATTTATCCCATGTTGTCTAACACTAGGCAAACAAACACCATAACGAAGCCATGGTATTTTCATGGGTGTTCCACAAGTTAGCAGGTCAAGTGGAAAGTAAAACTTGGTGTTTCTGAGATTTAAGTGGACTGACACCCTCCTCAGCTATGCCAAAAAATAACACTGTTGAAGAAAAATTAGGGTCTTCATGACGTATTTCTCTGACAATGCCGTGCTTTGTAATACTTGTGTGACAACTGCGGCCTCAATGGACTAACATAAATCAATGTAGCAGAAACTGAGTGTCACTTTTTCTCACTAATGTGCACCTTCTTTGGTTCCAAAAATTTTCTTGGGGTAGTCAGAACTTTGATTTCTCATCTTTCCACTCCATAGTCTTCTGATGGGAGGGCTGCATCCTGCAGTTGTGTGAAATGCAGCCCGTAGAGTAATTGCTGAAAGTCAGACTCACTGCAGCGAGGAATGTCACAATATTCCCAGCATTTAGTGGGGCTGGTAGTGAAACACCAGGGCCAAAGTTCGCCATCAGGATTATGGCAAAAATTCATCTTCAGGTCCTTCTCTGGAAAACTGGCCATTAGAAGGTCAGTTAAGCTTGTGAGTCAGTTCGAGTGAGCTGCAGCAACTAGACTGGCTGCAGGCACTGTGGGAAGGAGTGGGACAATTCAGCACTGACTGTGACTCACCCTTCAGGAAGATATCCATGAGAATGAGGCTCTTGGGCATCCCAGTGCTGGCACTCAAATCCAGACTCTGTCCTGGAAACTCTTCCATGGTAGTCTTCACCATTACACTGCATGCACTCACTATAGAACCAAGGCGGAAAGTCAGTATTAGAGCTGGCCCATGAACTCTCACACTGGCCTGGCTATTAGCTGAAAAATCCTTTCAAATGGCAAAGTTAAAGGACAGGAAAAAAAACACTGCAAAAATAAAAAGATTCTTTTTCCTATTAGGTGACGGTTGTTAATCAATTACACTTACAATATTTGCCTTTCTAAAATACATATTTAAAAAATAAAAATATTGTAAATCTACAATTTTTTATTTGGTATATATGAAAGGGGATTTCTAAGGAGCTCTTAGGGATCACTGACCTACTGGAGATGCTTCTACTTCAAAATAGCTTCTTCTGAAGAATAGCAAGATTATCCATGAGAGCTATGGAATCCATAAATCACTAACACTCTTTCTTCACACTCGTGAGTGTGACCTTGATGATCCAACTTCTCTGGATTAGTTTTTTCTCTCCTTGAATATAAATCAAGTGTTGCAGCTTAGTTTTTTAATATTGCCAGGACAAAATATAGCAAGGCAAAAAAGAAGGAGCTCTATCCTAAGGAGAGGCCAAATCAAAGTTCATTCCTCTATGTGTGAATATTGGATCCCTGAAATTTATCCACATTGTAACCTCATCCTCATTATATTGACCAAACGTTACCAAACAACATTTTAATGGTGGAGTTTTGCTCTATGTCTGTATCAACAACTTCAATCTTCTCAATTAAAGTGTTGTATATGATCTATTAAATTTGTCTTTTTCAAAGATAATTTTGACCTTTCTAGTTGCAGTCCCTTTATATCTATAAAATTACTTCACAAATTTAACACAACCCAGGAAACAGTCTCTATGGTGAAAATTTTCATTTCAAGTCTAGTTTTATTTAAATTTACATTTAGAGCAAATCCCCAATTCAAAATAAAAGAATCTGAATCATAGAAGAATCTGAATATTCTCACATACTTAAATATAGATTAAAAAGAAAATCAAAATCATTGTAGAGAATATAATGAGGAGAATGGAAGGAAGGAACATATATACTCTGACCTTCACATTCTGGTATGCTACAGTAATCTATTCTGGTAGTAGGATCTGTTGTGAAACACCATGGTCCATTTGCATCTCCATTGGGATTCCTGCAGTAGTTTTCTTCTAACCCCGCATGAGGGAAATTTTCAGGTATAAAGCTATAATAGAAGGATAAATACCGTAATGAAAAAAAGGATTTTTTTTGTTTGTTTTTCAGATGTTTTGGGTTTCCCATGCAACTTAAAAGCGAAAAAAATGGATACTCCTCTTGTGGAACTGAAGCTGCTATACGAATATTATTCTATAAGCTCTCATTAGAAATCTCTCCATAGCTACTGGGATGTCACTGAAGAACCAACAGTCTCATGTCCACAGTTTGCAGGAAACACAATAATCTCAAAGGATTCTTCAATATTTTCATGCAGCAGATATGTTGTAGCTATCATTTCTAACCTACAAGGTTTGCAAGAGTAACAGTTCACATGAGAACTTTTTTTTGGAAGATACAGCAAGAGGACACTGACTAAGGAACGGAGAGTAACGTGGATGTCATGCTGCATGAATCTACCTGGAGAGCAGCTAGATCTTCTTGCACACTTCTCATGTAGTAACAATAAAATATTATCAGGGGACAGAGTCATGGATAGAATGACACTATTTCAGTTTCACTACTATATCGTACCTAGAAAGGGAAGTCCTGGCCCCATTTAAGTTAAGGATGAAATTTTCATTCATGTTAGTTTTTCCAAGTGAGTTTACTGCTTGAACAAGGACTACAAAAATTGGTAGCATATAATATCATTGTAATTACAGTGAGACAAGTTATACAATGTCTTAAAAGCATATTTGTCTTGCTTCTTTTTTGTTTTGTTTCTCTTTGTTTTTTGTAAGGGCTAAAACTCAGAGTGAGAGATATAAGGAGGAAATTATTCATTACAAATTAAACTCAACAGTGAATATCTATCTTTGACAATCTGTGGTGTAAAATTGTTTAAAGCACACTGGTTATGGATAGTTCAGAAAAAATCACTCATAAAATTTGGACAAAAATGAGAAGACCATACTTCGATTTGTGGAGCACACTATCCACTCACTTCTGGCACAGCACACCCTTCCGAGTTCTGTCTTCTGTTCCTCTGTAATCCTTCCCCTTTCCTTTCTTGCACTCGAGAAGATAAACTGAAATAAAATATACTTTTAACGAATCTGTATTAGAAGTTACACATATCTCACCTAACAGGTGTTGTGCATGTGCAAATCAGCTATATTTAACATGTTTCAGACATCTGGACCCACAGAAATGTGAATGTTTTCCCATTACTGTTAATAAAAGGAAATTAGAGATATAGACGAAGTACATCAGGAAACTTATTACAGGGGTTCACATACCTTGTTTCTCATAGAGAACTGAATCTGTTCTTGGAAAATCTGTGTTGTCTGGGAGGTTTTAGACAATGTTAAACACCATTGATTTTTACTGAGGAATAGGAAGGCCCTGTTGAAATTGAAAGGAGAGAGAAGGTGAAGAGTAGTAAGTCACTTCGTTCAAACTGTTATCCTCTGAACATTTTTAGAATCTATTCTGGATGTTGTACATTGTGTTTCAGAGTCAGGCTTTATATTTTCACTAGTGACTTTTGCTCCCAAATGCCCAAACTGGTCTTAGCTTCGAAAGGACATGGATATAAGAAGAAGTTACAGTACTGTAAGCTAGGCTGTGAACTTACAGCTGCTTCTTAAGTTACTCATAGTTACTGCTTTTGTCTGTGCTTTTACCCCAGCAAATGCAAAGTATCAGGGAATCACAGAATAATTTGGGTGGGAAGGGACCTATAGAAGTCTCAGTCCAGCTCCTGGTCAAATCAGGGCCGACTGCTAAGCAAGATAAGGGTTGCTCAGGGCCATATCCAATTGAGTTCTGAATATCTCCAAGGATGGAAATTTCACAGATTCCCTGGGTAACCTGTTCGAATGTTTAACCACCTCCATTAGAAACAAATTTTCCAAGTATCTGATCAGTATTAAGCAGTGTAATCCTTTTATCCAAATTAGAAAGTGACAAGAGAAAAACTAACCTACATTTAATTCGCATTAAGAACATGAGAAATTTTCAGGAAGTCATAATGCACTGTAAATCCAGACCCAAATTTACATCTTGATAGCATCTTTATGTCATTGTCAAACCTTCTGTCTTGGGAAATGTTGTTTCTTGTCTGTACTATGTACTGACTAGATTGCAAGTAAGCCTGCAGAAACTAAGCTAATGTCATTTTTTCTTGGGTACCACATTATGAGATGCCATTATATTTATATCAACATAGGCTAGATCATGTTAATTGAGTCTGACTTAAGCTCAACTTTTTGCCCTGTCTGGACAAAGTTATAAATATTGTAAAATGTTTATGGTTAAGTAGACTAAGAATATCTTGTTCAATACGTATGGATGAATGCACAAGTGGGAAATCTCCCCACACTATAGTATCAACCTGACTCTCAAAGCATTTTCATTAAGATATCATCTCCTCTCTGAAATGTGTACTATTTATTTGATTTCCGATACCCAAACACTCATTCATTCTTCCATTGTTTTAAGATATTTATATACATGATGCCAGGCCCAAGTGATTTTTCCTGAACAGGTAATATTGGACAAAGCTGATAAACAGCAGTGAACGAGAAGATACAGCCAATTTGTAAAAGGTAAATGTGTGTTCTTAATATTTCTTCAGAAATTTCTGGGACCTCTTCTAAGACAAAATTGCACAAGTGCTGCTCAAGTTCTTTGTCCTCTCTTGGCCTGAAAGAAGGGTGGGATCCAAAAGCAGAGACTTCTGTGATCTCTTACGGTTGCATCCTCTAAAAAAGATGATGATCTCGCTGATGCTAGGTTTTCAACCTTTTTGAAAATGATTGCCAGTTATAAAATGCTTTAGAAGCCCTGTAGCAAGTTATTGCTGCCTTGAATTAAATCTGGGTATAGAAAAACATATAGTCAGAAAGAATTCAAAAAGTTCATCTCTTTCAAAAAAGCTTCCTCTGGATGTGGTAGACTAAGTATTCCTGAAGCTCAGAAAAGAAGACACTGCTGCCTTACAGGAGGGACCTGCAATGAAGACAGCCACCTATTGCGATTCAAAAGTCTTCCTTTAAACCACACGTCTAGCCCCACTCACAGTCAGCTCCGACAATACTAATGATAACACAAGTAACAATAACTTTTACTAACACAGAAGAAAAAAGGAGGCTGCTACAGGCTGGCCATCGCCTGCTCTAACCTGGCATCAAAATCTCAGTACTAACCTTACAAACAAGCACACAGAGCTTTCAGGTGAAAAACAAACAAACAAATGAAAAAAAAAAACCCACAACCCTCATTGTTTTCTCTACACTGGATGGCCAATGAAATTATTCCACATATGCTAAAGTGCTGAATACTTGAGCCTAATGGTAATGTGATAAGTGCAAAAAACACAGCATTGCTGATATCTCATTTTCTGAATAACATATTTCTTTCAGGTTATTATGTGAAAAAAGTTGTGAAGGAATCTTCACAAAAATATTTTTCAGTGTACCATATTCCTCATCAAAACAGCAAAATATTTTCCTGTAATACATGTTGATGTTAAAAACAGTTTTTCTAATCTCCCTTCTCATATATTTTCTCCTAATCTGCATCTCCCAGGTGGTCACTTCTTGGTATGCATCACATTCCTTAGAAAACTTTAAAAAGTTACAGTGAAAAAAAAAATAAAGCAGAATATTCAGAAATAGCACATCTAAATTACCTGCAGGTAAAACTTTTTTCATCTTCACATTGTGCTGCACATTCTTCTGCAGTATTTGCCTTATAAAAATGTTGATGTGCATTTATCCAAATTCCCTCTCTTTTTTTATTAAAGAAAAAAATATATAGAAAAATGAGCACGCTACTGTTTCTGACTCTTTGTGACTTTACATTACACTTTCAATGTAGCCTTTGTGTTAAAATGTAATTTCTTTCATTTTGTATTAATGGTAGCAAACTCTGAATAAACTCAGTTTTCTGGAAACAGTACAGGGAAGTATTGCTTGAATAGGTGATAGGGAACAAGAGAGAAGGCAGGGCAAAGGCAGAGCTTTCAGTAATACAGTGTACTGTTTTTAAAGATAAATATGAGCTCAGAACAGGGCAAACAGAGGGGTATTCCCAATTGCTGCCCTGGGACTAGGCACTATTCTGTTTTATATCTCACTAGGAGTCTCCATGCATGTCAGCTCCCCATCTTTTAAATGCCTGGCTCAGAGAGGGATAATGAGGATAAATATTTGGAAAATTACGAAGTAATCAAACATGATAGCAAGGAGGACCATAGAAGTACTTAAAACAGTGAGATAGAATACTGCTGGCTTCAGTAAGCCACCATCCAGTTGCAGAATTATAGAGCAGTGGATTCTGTGAGGCACCTGTGATTCTCCCCATTGCTAATCCTAAATTGTATGTGTTCTTCAAAACTGTTCCAGTTCTGCTACTCATCCTTTTTTGCTCGTAAAGGTATGTGCATTCTAGCTAGTTCGAGCTGAACATAAGAGAATCTGGGTGGCATGCATACTCAAGTGGGAGTGAGACTTAAAATGTATCTCCAGACAGCAGCAGGAAGAGGAAAATGTGCTTGATACAATTGCTTGACAAAGACTACAAAATAAAAATTTTAAAAACTGATTTCAAAAGATAAGTAACATGCATCAGTCTAGTTTTAAGCCATTCAATTATAAGACAGGATAACTAAATGGGATAATCATAACTGTAAGCTGATATATTCACCTTACAGTATCTCTTTTAGAAATGAGCTTGAATTAATCCAAAGTGTTTGAAAGACACTGAGGCCCTATACCTCAGTAACTAGAAATAAGAAAGCTGATTAAATACAGTAACTGCATTTTTATCACCCCCCAGCACATTCCTCTTATAGTTTATCATTTTTCTGTATGTTTATGTCATACTGTATCTCTGAATTACTACATAACTCTAAAAAGTGCATTGACGTGCTTGTTACTATATCTTAAAACTGTAGCTACAGTAGTAAATACAGACATATCTAATGTCTAAGTGAAAACATATTGTCTGATACTACATCAAAGATGACTGTGTACTGTGTTTGCTGGAATACTTACTAAAGCTTTTACAGATCTGCTTAGATGTAACATGTATCCCTTGAAAAGTTTACCATATTGTTTAGCTATTGTTATAAATTGTTTAATCATTTGTTATAAATCTGCTTATATTTCTTTGAAAGACAAATTCTGCAACATCTAAATAACTGCAAATTATATTTTAATCTTCTAAAAGCCTATTATTGCTCCTATTCTAATTAGCAACAAGAAAGCCTCATATGAAAATGGAGTCACACAAAAGAGCGACTAGTCTGTGCCTTTGTTCATGCTGTTTTTTTAAATGTTTGGATTTCAAAAAAAAAAAAAATAAAATAAAAATAAATAAAAAAGGTGAATTAAAAGTAGGGCTGCTAAACTATGAAATATTTGATAGTAACAGAGACAATAAACAGATTCAGGGCCTGTCCCACATTTCAGTGCAGTTAAATGGAGTTTTGCAGTTAAACAAGTTTTGTAGCAGACTTTCAATGGTCTAATCCTAAGAACATCAGAAAGATGTCCTTGTTCAGACCATATCCCTTCCCCCAAAGTAGCTAATAAACAGATAAACAGAGAAGTTACTCTGGGTAACAGAGTACATACATATAGCACTGTCCCAACCAGCAACAATTTTCATTCAAGTTTGATTGCAACTTGACTTCTTAAGCTTGGTACTCTGTATTCAGTTTTCACAAAAATCAAGAAGTATTTTAGTAATAAATCTTACTGGACCAGAAGAACAGAAAATATTTTTCAGATTAAAATATACATTATATTATATACTTTTTTATGTTAAATACAATGTATAATACATAATATTTATACCAATTCATATTTCCACATAACTGGTTCAAAGCTGATTTAAGGACATCTAAACTCTGGAGGAATGAAGCAGGATTCTGGCTGTAAATGTAGTTGAAACTGAAGTGTTTCATAGGAACTCAGGAGCTTACACGTCTCTGAAACCCTGGAATATTAGCTACTCAGATGAAACTTGAAATTCTGTATCTTAAACTCATCCCTAACCTGCACCAGCTTGTTAGGAGTGCAGCATCCATGTTCATGTATGTGCCACCCTCTACAAGAGATATTTCTCAAGGATGAGAAATTTTTTTTAGCAGTCTGAGCAATCACAAGTCTGAAGCTCTTGCAGTGACTGTGGCAATTGGTCGATAAGCCTGAAAATCAGAACCTGATTTCACAAACTTGATTTTGAAAATATTTGGTTTTAACTTCCCTAATTCAAATGCAAGGCAAAGAAATCTTACCAGAGCACAGAAATGTGAGACAGAGAAAGATGGCTTTGTTAATCCTCATTTTGGCCCAGCAGGTTGGTGCTGGAAGCTGTGTGTGTTCATGCTCAGTCTCACAAATTCCTGCTGGAGTTGCAGTTGCATAAAAAAACAGATGTGGTGAAAGAAGTTAATGATTTCCTCAGTTTAATTTTCCTTTTTTAAAATCTCCAATATCACCTGGAACGTAAGATGTTACGAAATAATATTCACATGTTTGTACTGGATGCTAGGAAAGGTGAAGGCACTCTCGTTTTACTAAATATCTGTTACTCTGACATTGTTATGCCTCATTTTGTTTAACTAAGGACAATATTACCTAATCATACAGCCAGACTTGTTTGCCCATCCATGTTGCAGTCTGATTTTAACGGCAATTCAATTTGCCTTACTCAGATGACTACATCCTTTGTTTGGAAAAATTGTATTTGCACAAGAATTCTCAGTCAGGTTAAGACAAGAGAGAATGATAACCAAGGAATAATAGATTTAAATAGGTAATATACAAAAATTCTCAAACTCCATTATAAAATCATCCTTTACACACTACTCCAATAGGAAGGCTTTTCTGAATCCTCATTACTCTAACATTGTGGTAATGATGGCATGAAAGTACAAACATATAAGAGCAAGGATTGATGTAAATTGGGAAGGAGTCAGATAAACTGTCTGCAAGACTGTGAAAGGTCAGAGAATTTAGAATGAATTCTGTCTAAGCTAAATTTCTCTAATACGATCACCAAATATCAGGTTTGTTTTACTTTTTGTTTGGGTGGTTTTTGAACTGAAAATTCAAAACACCTGGCAAAGCCTAGTAGCGTACAAAGTCTCACTAGAGTCAGACTCTGCCTGGAGTCTCAGTGCCCTTTTAAAACAAGTCTTTCATTTGTGGAAATCCTTAGCTCTACAGACAGAAAAGAAATGCATCAGTCCAAGGAAGTAGATGTCAAGTGAAGATAGAAGTCGATATACTCATCACAGATGGGAAAAACCAGCAGAACAGAGGGTTAGAAAGTAGTACATAATGATTCAGTTGTCCTTTGGCTGACAGCGTATAGTTGTTGCGCAACTGCACCTGATGCACTGCAGTTTCAAAAAAGAAGGACTGAAAATTCTGTAAACTGCACAACAATCCTGGCATCTTGAGGTCAAATTTCTTTTACCAGCCAGACACTCTAGCACTTAGAGTGTCCACTGACAAGTTGCATGAGGGAATAATTAAAATTGACTCAAAGCTGGGCCATGTTCAAGTATATTTGAAGATAGGATTAGAACTCCAAATTATCTTGACAAACTGGAAGGATGACATGGGAAAAAGTGAAGTGTGAGGCCTTATTTTTCTCCAGAAAACACAATTATGCAAATATGAAGTGGAGAATATCTAGATGAATAGCAGTTTTGTGAAAAAGAATAGGACATTCCAGTTGTTCATCAGCTGAAGAGGGGTTAAGATCAAAACTGTGTCTAGTTTTGGCACAGCACTTCAAAAGACAGTTTGAGAGAGGCCAATAAAAATGGTCAGATATCTTGAAACATCATCTATGAAGAAAGACTGGAAGAAATAGGTTTTGTATTGTCTAGACAAAACTTGCAGTTCTGGGACAGTGGGAAGACGCAATAGCAACGTTGAAATCTCTAAGAGGTTCTGCACACATGATGGGTAAGCTTAAATTCATGTTTGAAAGACTCAGGACAGACGCGAAGAAAAACCTGCCATAGTAAGAACAAGAAAGGTCCAAAGAGTCGTCTGAAAAGACGACTTAGGACTGATGTAGAAAGAGCTGCTCTGCTGCAGGGCAGAGGGATAGAACAGAGAATCATATTTTTCTCTGAAATATTCTAGTATCTTGGACCTGAGCTCTTTGTACTCCCAACAGTCCAGGAAGTTGTGTCATCTAGCACTTGGAACAAGGATGGGACAGATTCCACCACTAGCTCCAAAACAGATATCCCTGTGCCCTGTACCCCAGCCCTGTGCCATGTCTCCATGCCTCATTTCCTCTTTCAAGCCTTCTTAAACAAGTTTCAAGAAACATGGTTTAATAATTTAAAGCTCTCAGAGAATATAAATACTTTATTTGACAAACTAATTTTGCCATTTTAAAATGTTTTGCCTCTTCTGCACTGACAATATACCAAGTGTTCTCAAATATTTCAGCTGTTCAAGTATTTATGGTATTACTGGATATCAGGTAACTTAAATGAGCATAAAGATAATGCACACTCTGGGAACTTCAGCTTTGGAAAAAAGGTCAGAAAAAAATGAGATTTTTTTGCTGTAAGTAAAATAAGATTTTTTTTCCTGTAAGATTTTTTTACTGAGTTCAAACAGTCAATCCGGGGGTTGCTACATAGGAAAACAATGCAGATATGAAGAGGAGGCTGCTGGCTTGTTCTCTGTAGCATTCTGAGGTGGAACAGAATGCAGAGAATTCGTAAGCTTTTTAAGGGTAAGGATAGGAATTTTATTCCCCGTAACTGTAAACTAGAGAACAACTTTCAATTTAAATAATAAAATAATAAATATGCAGATATCTTCTCAAAGATGTAGATTCCAGAAAAGAAGATTCCATTGGTAAATATTTTAACTGCATTTTTGAACTGAAAAATCAGAAGATGGAATTTGAAATGAGAGAGCTGCTTAAAACTCAGAAATTTAGAGTTGCTGAAAGGAAATACCTAAAGGCTTTCAACAGTCCAAATTTTGAGTTTTGCCTCAAAAGATTCAGATGCTCATGGCTGAGTAGGAGCTTTTACCTACAGAAGGAAGAAGAATCCTTCAAATACAGTACAGTGGAAAACAATCAACAATGCTTTATAAAGTAGATTACTGAGGTAAAAGTATCCCTCATGTTCTGCAAAAATGCCATCAAAGAATAATAGGATACTGGGAAGAATTTGGAGGAGGAGTGTATAGTCCATCAGGGACTTCCCAAAAGGGAAGTTTACACTGAAACTCAGTACCCCAGCATAGAAGCAGGTCAAATGGCAGCACCATTTTTGCAGAAGATATAGGAAAACCTTACAGTTCCTACAGGAAAAGAATGAATTTAAAATGAAAAAAAATTGAATTTAAATTAGCTAACTTAAGATGAAGATAAGATACAAGGTAAATGCTGATGTCTAACTAGCCTGTGACTAATTATTCACCCCTCAGATTGCCTTTCCAATCAATGGACAGATAGGTGCTTTGGAAACAGTTCATCTGACTAAATATATATGTCTACTGCAGGACGAGTCACATCCTAGGAACTGTCATTTCTGTCACTGATTACAAAAGGAATTTAGTGCAATGAACCTAGCAGTAGACATCTACACTGTAGATCTCTGCATTTGATCAGATAAATCCACCTACAGTGTACACAGCCTCATTGAGAAAGAGCTTACTTCACTTCCATCTGTTCTCAAGAATGTGCTGAGCAAGTGCTCTTTCCGTGTGGACATGCTCATCATTAATAGGAAGACAGGGAAAAGAGAGAAAATTTGGGCCATTTACTGTTGTTTGCTGATGAAAGATTACCATAAATAATTGATCTGTCATCAAGTTCCACATATGCTTGTGGTCAGGCGACTGTGACCACACAACATCTCTTTCGACACAGTAGTCAAGCAGTCTCTTCTGCCACAATGCAATCTTTTACACACGACCATAGACTCTTCTGTAGGCTTTTTATTTTACTGGCCTTTCTTCTCTGTCATTCCTAAGCAGCCTAGCACTTCTCCCACCCCATGAAGATATGAGGGGATGAATACTGACAACCTGGTGAAAGAACTTAGCTGAGAGAACAAAAAGTGAAGTAACTTCCCTTTCCTGGAAAAGGAAGAGGCTCTGAGGCAGAGTTTTCTACAGCAGTGCAGAGGGATTTCACACTCTAGGCAGGAGTCACTCAAAATGCCTAGAAAGACCTCCAGCCACCTATGGGTTCTCCTAAAGCATTTTGTTATTTAATAAGGCCTGTGCATATCTGTGATGGTTTTCGTGATGAACTTCGTAGGACTGTGGTGCGGGCTATGAGTTATGATGATTGCCACAGCTAAGGAGTGTTGTTACACAAACTTCTTACCCAGGAAGTCCAAATAATACAGCATGCGTGTTAGCGGTAGTCATACACACATTGACAAAACTTCCACACCTTCCATTTTTACTTATATATCCATGTTGTCAGAAAAGTTTCTATTTTGATATTTTAAGTTTGTCACTGATCACTTCATTCTTTTTATTATTTAGTTATTATTGTCATATCATTAACTTGTTAGGATTTTTCTCTGCACAAATAAAATAAAAATGCTAAAAGGGCAAAGAAACTACTGATTACTGAATTTCACTCAATATGTACACCAGTGAGATCATCAAGGCTCTACTCTAGTCAAGCGGAGTTATCCCAGACTTCAATGAAGTTAGACTTTCATCCTTAGCAATATGGTACTGGCAGATGAGCAGATTATACAATGTATGTGTGTCAAGGAAAGAAACTGAATAATACCTGGCCTATTTGCCATACAATCTCAAAACTGGTTCAGATTATCTCCAGAGGTCCCTTCCAACCTTACCGATTCTATGATTCTATGAAAATTCTCAATTCACAGTATTACAACTTTTTACACTTTTACTGACCATTATTGTGTATTGCTTAACAAAAAGATTGTACTTTCTCAAGAAAATATCTGCTACTCAAAGCACGGCATCTCAGTCTAAACTCATGCACACTTGTAAATCTTGAGTTAGTTCACTGAGAACTCTTGGTCATTATCATCCATCATGTATTTTCTTAAAGAAAAGCACAGTGCATGCTGCTGTTATTAAGAATATATATGCTGTTATTAAAACTGCTAGTACAATACCGATAAAGAATTCTTTTTTCTTTCTTTTTTTTTTTTTTTTTTTTTTTTTTGTTGAGTAGCGAGGTTGGAATTTAAACAGTCGATCTGCAAAAATACCTGAAAACTGACTGATATAAATGTAGTAAGCATTTTTAAATTACTCCTATCACTTCAGATTTTATGAGGCTGTGCTCATATGTATGAGCAGAATGGTGCTAACTGACATCAGCCGTGGTCCAACTTCACATTTCTTTAACAGAAGAACCTCCTTTCTATGAAGCTGAAAGATCCAGGTCTCCTTCAGCCTTTCAGTCTCTCTCCTCACTGTTGCTCTCTCAGATGTTTCCTCTAGGTACCTTCATGAGGCCTCAGCACCTCATTCTAGCGCTGGTGTCTTTCATACTGTTGAGACATTATTGTGAGCTGTGACTCCATAATTAACCTCAACTGAATCTTTAATAGGTAAAAGCCAAGAGCTTCAATGACCCATCTAACCATTCATCATTATTGGTTAAATGTTGCATTTGCCTCCTCCCCTCATGCTTCTGAGATACATTTCTCCAGCAGACATCCTAGAAGCAAGAGTAGGAGAGCTTTATGAATTCCAGTGCCTGAAGTACTACATTGTTGTATAGCTTTTTAAAAAACTTTATTTAAATAAGTTATCCTGGGGAGTCCAACACAGCTTTTGTGAGCTGCAGTCTTTTGTGTGCTGAGAGAAATGCAAGTAAATCCAGAAAGAAAGGTACAAATCACCCATTCTCCAAAACTGAGATGGACAGATTTGTTCTTGGCTATGAGAGGCAGATGGTTCTGTACTACCTATATTTTGTCAGCCAGCAGTTTCACCTGTTGTTCCCAGATAACAAGTCTGTCTTTCCAAATTTTGGCAGGGTTTATCATCAAAAGTTCCAATGTTAATTCTTTATCCACTGAACCCACAGCTGAGTCTCAGGGACTTCAAAACTTTCCAAATGCTGTGACTTCCACTAGGGTTTTCATCAAGTGAGCTTGCTAATAACCTTTTGCTATACAAGGTCAGTAAAAAAGTACTTTTAGCCACAGAATAGGCAACTACTTTGGACAACAGGTATAACAGAGTCATAGCCTTGAACAAGAGAGAGAAGAGAAACTCATTTAGCCATGGCCAGTCCCAGAGTAATTTTCCCAAGATAACATGTTCCCCAGGGAGCTCTGGGCCCCAAGACCACCTGTAAGCAAGCGAGCCATGACCACGATTTCTGCCTCTCTCTCTCCTCCTTTTTCCCCAGCTTACCGGACTACACAGCTCCAGAATGGCCAGGCACCTGTGCTCAGCTGTGGCAAGAGGCAGGACAGGTGGTCAACACAGTCAATAAACCATTGCTACCAGGAACTAGAGCTATTGTTTGGGTATCATGGTATTTCAAAGAATCATTGCCATTGAAAGACTAAGTTTACTTATACACAGCAATTCATTTTATCCTCATCTCTGAGGGGGACAAATTCAGTTTATCTGTATTTCCAGATGTCTTGAGCTAGACTTTTTTTCCAGTGGAAGCACACACACACAGACATGTTCATGTCTTTACCACAGCAGGCAGCATGTGAAGTCTAGAAGAAGGAAGATCATCTTCTTTCAAAGAAAAAGGAGATCTCTCTGTTTAAGGTTGCATTAGCACAGATACAGCTAACTTCTATTGATACTCTTTAATTTCAATAGTCATACCCTTTTTTATTTACAGCACTTCAGCATCATGCTCAGTGTATCTGTCGCGGATCGCTGAAGAATCAAGAATGTGTAATAGCAAAGAAAATCTCTTTCTTCTCTACAAATTGTTTTCATTTCCTGGAGATAAAAGAAAAATTGAAAATAAAGCACACATACCTTCTATGTACTTTCTAATTGTTCTGCCTACAATTTATAAAATATTATACTGTAGTTGCAATTAACTGAGCATTATATAACAAAAACGGGAGTCAGATTTCTGTCCTTGGGCAGCAAAAAGTCATAAAGTGTAAGTATAGATGTGATCTGAAATCATATTCCAATTTTGGCAGAAGACAATACAGAAACATTTTTTTGCCACTGAATTTCATTTGGTCTTCAGAACAGTCAGAAGGATGGAGGATAAAGTAGGCATGGAAAGCATAGAAACTGAATTTTTGCTGATCCTATCCATCCTTTGATCTTACTGCATTTCTGTACAAATTTTCTAAAAAAAAGCTAAAAAAATGCTATTCTGAGCTTGACTAGAAAAGTGCTGCTTATGACATTTTACTTGGAAGAAAGGTGTAAGAACATAAGATTGTTCTATAGATGTAGATATATCTCAAGCTATTGTTCCAAAACAATAAAGATGCCAGTAACAACACTGTTGCACATAGGTAGAAGGTATTTGCTTATTAACTGAGTTAATTTACAACTATTTGCTATTTCCTTGACCATTCCACTAGCTAATGTATATGTAAACTTGATTCCGGGTCCTGCTCTTTTTCCTCTGCTTCTTTCTCCCTTCTAGAAATAATGGGAAGGATCAGAGAGGAAAAGTAAAAATGATTCAAGACTGAAATGTCAGTGTTGATGGAAAGAGAAGAGAGATGTGCCATGGAGAATTTAAACAAGAAGACCTGAGAGTGACTTTCAAATACACCTATTTTCATTTGCAAAGTCCCAGAAATGCTGCAGAGAACTGTAGCCATTATTTCCAGAGCTGGACCAATCCCATAGAATTAATCTTGCTAATCAAAACCAGCTTTCGACAATAAATTGAATGACAATAGCAACAAAAGTGAAGTCAAGAAAATTCAAGGACTTGCAGTATCTTGCAGTTTGGGAACCATATAACTAAATTCCTGACACTCACTTCCTAGGAAAATAATGGATTACTAAAATGAGAAATACTCAGAACAGCTTTGCCTTAAATTCATCCTCATCTGGAGGGTGCAAATGTTTGACCCTAATACAAGTATTGCTTGATTCCTACTCTATTAAGACAGTAGAGAAAGAGAAGCAGAAATGAAACACAAAATGGAAAAACTGTAAATAATTAGAATGGAAAAAGAGTAAGTAATTAGAAAAAAAGGAAAGAGAAACAACCCCAAAGCAACCTGATACATACAGATATGCACAACAAAGGAGTAATGAGAAACAATGCTATGAAAATACTATGAAGTACTATGAAAAAATCAGGCCAAAATCAAGCTTTCATGCAAGTTTGAACCAAAAGATGCCAGTACGTAAACCAAGTTCCCACTAAACAGAAAAAGTGCATTAGAATTTTACTTAATATGCAAACACATTTTAGGAAGGAAAGGTTTTTTATTAAATGACATGTATTTGAGGGTCTTAAAATAATTTTATCAATTCTTAAAACTGTCTGCAAAAATCTGACTCTATAAAGATCCCAATAATAATAGCAAATTAAAAACATGAAGCATACAATTAGGCATATAATAGAGAAAGATTCAAAACAGTCTATCAGTAGAAAAATATTATTCAACTTTGTTTTACTGACTTTGAACACATATATATATATGCTTTTTGTTAGGCATTGCCAAATTTGGTAGCCTGATAGAGGTGAGGCTGCTGCAGCTCCATGTTCCCAGATCCAGCCAGTAATGAGACTAGGTATTCTCAATAGGCATGCATACACAAAAATAATTACACACAAATATATGTATGTGTATATATACTTAGCTGGCCACACAGATCAACACAGACAGTAAATACAGCACTTGTGCGAACATAAACAACACCGTTGGCCTCATCCTGCTTTCCTCTCTGACTGATCTATATATGTATGTGTATGTATATAAATATGTTTATATATATAACCCATATGCATGTATATATACACATATACATATATATGTGTGTATAGATACGTATATATATAGGCACAGTGTGGATCCCCCAATAGCTAGTTCTAGACACTCATTCCACCCAGTAGCTGATCCTTTGATCCCCAGATCTCCCTGCTGCTGGCATGTGGGCAAGGAGCCCCCAAGGCCCACAGCCCCATCTAGTTGCAGGAACTCCAACCTACACATGCACCCACATACATGCATGCACTAGCGTGTATGTGTGCACACACACTGAGTGGATCCCTCTAGTAACTTAGACAGTCTGTCCAGTAGCTGGCCCTTGGATCTGCTTGTCTCCAGTTGCCTCACACATACACACACAGACACACACATACAAATGGGTCTCTCATTTGGACCTCGGATCTCCCCATCTCCCCAGCAGTTGGCCTGGATCTTTTAGTCCCTCCAGCAGCCAACACACTGACCCTCCTTGCCTCTTCTGTATCTGGCCCAGGTTTACGGCTGCTTCAACTTCTGGCTGTGAAGCCTTCTATCCTACTCTCTGGCTTGTCCAGCTTGATATTTGCTCCAACTGCAGTTGTTTGCATGTAGACCTCCATATATGTATATGTACAAAGAATAGTGAAAAATGGAGTTTAATGAAAAGGCAGGCCAGACTGCACTGACTAGGTGCAGGGCTTGGCCAAACAAGCATACAGACCACTCATCTATTTACATATGACTGACCCTTTTTCCTGCTGTTTTCCTATGCTTGTTCCTCCCAAAGCACCCTGATCCCTCCCTCTACCTGCCTGTGCTTCCTCCTCTAAACATCACAAAATAAGTCTTGTACAATCCCAAGATGCTCTTCCACTGCATTCCATCATGAGTCCCCGACCCTCTAGGCAGTAACCTCCCTCAGTCTGAAAGGTGTCCTGGGACACCCTCTCCCACTGATGCATCCCACTGGGTTTCCCATCCAGCCTGTGGGACTGATGGCTCTCCTGAACAGCCCCAGGAGGAGCCTGGGCAGGGACTCCTTTCCTCTGACTGGCTTCCTGAGATTCCCCACCTGCCTTTGCACCTCTGTGCTCCTTTGGTGGGGATGAGTCTTTTGTCACATAACCTAACTCTTCCAAGCACAGTTAAGGAAACCAACTAAGAGACTAATCAGAATAGCCTGACTACAGATAGTTTCTGCTTATCAAAAGACCAAAGACCTCATGCTAGCACCAAGGAACTATTTCTAATGGCCTCAGTAGATTTCCAGTCAAGCCTTTTATTATTTGGTGTGTTTGTCTTAAAATAGAGTTACAGAATCTTGGAGGAAAATGAGTGTAGGGAATACAAAAGGAAATTACATTATTTTTAGGCAAGTAAATGGAAAATTAGACACATAGTTTCCATTTTAAATTTGGGTTATTAGGAGAGAAAAAATATTTCAATATGCAATTCTAGATGTTCTTGGGCTGACTTGTAAGGTAGCCCTAACAAGTCTAGGTCATGTTATCCAAAAAATATGAGTAACTCCACATCACAATTCTATCATATATACATACACAGGTTTTGTTACTTTGCTACTCTGCATTTTTTCCCTCTGATACCTGATGTTTCACAGTTTTCTACCGAGAAAAATACTGTAATGACTGTGAAAAAGGAGTAGGATAACAGTCATGCGGAGTGTTATAATAGACGGTAGGCACAGTGTTGTTCGCAGTATCTCAGTGTTGAGTTGTTTTCCAAGGTGAATGAATTTGGTTATACTTGATTCTGTTTCTGTTACTTCTGCAGTGTTTTTCTTACTCTTTGCCATTCCATCCAAGCCAGTGGAACCCAGCAGACATTCAACACATCTCAATCCTGGAAGAAGCCATTATATTTAGAGAAAGTAGAGAAGCTTTCATCAAATTTTTGTGTTTTGCTTTCTTTAGATTTCAGTCTTTCCTGGGTTTTTCAATCAGTTATTTTGATAGCTCTTCTTTTATTGTACAAGACGTCATGTTTAAAACAGTTTATCTCATTAATCATCACTTTCATCATGATTAGCATTCCTATGAGATCTTCCAGCTAAGATTGGGACCCAGGGTTTAGCGCCATACCATTGAGCAGGCCAGGAGCCTCCATGCCACCTCCCTTTCCACCTCAGGTGGAAGGAGAAGGGGGAATGTCTCTGCAGAGAAGAGGAGGAAGAAAGGAGCTGCTGCCCTCTGCAGGCATCCCAGAACTGGACGCCTGTGTGAGACAGCAGCCACAGGCTGGGGAATGGCACCCCAAATCCTGAACACAATCAAGTGTATGACCCACTAATGGTAAAGCAGTGCTCGAGTTCCCTGTGAGTAAAACGAGGGTGACAACACACGCCTGTCTGCTTCCTCATTTTGCTGGTGGTCCGTTTCTGCTTGTTAACAGCTTTAAAAATGAAAAGTATTGCTTACACGCTAAATGTTATGGTTATGTAAGCTATTGGTGAGCCTCAAGACCTATTCTTACTGGAAGCTATTAGGAGGTGTTTTAAGCTAGAATAGGTGAGGACTTATTTCTTAGGGAAAGTCAGACTACAGTTTTGCTCTTCTCTTTTTTGTCCCTTGGTATTTGGGCACAATATTTGTCATCCCACAGGTCAGAATAAGCAATCAAACTGGATCATCTGAAAATTTCAGTGTTGCTGCTGTTTCCAAAGAAAACAGTTGTCTATAACCTGATTTATATCACATTCAGATAAACTGCTTTAGCTGTCCCTGAGCCCAAACTACCACACCAATCTTTTTATAACGTATATCTTTTGATACTATACACCACCGCCATATCCTGCTATTACCAGTTTGGCTTGTTTTCTCATCCAAATCATTTTACAGAACAGACCAGATGAATAGTAAAAGCACTAGAGCTGTGCTTCAGCAGCAAACAGTAGGGATGATAATCTTTTAATCCAGCTCATCATAATAGTTCACCTGACTTTCCTTCACAAAGCAGATTGAAGTCGCTACAGCAACAGAAGTGACCAAATGGTGTGGCTTGTTCTAGAAACAGATATGACTAAAGTCCATGCCTGCAGTTCTTGGCTATGTGACTAACGGGATATATGGATGAAGCCACCTGCTGTTGGATAGAGATGTTATTACTCTTCCTGTGTGCTAGTTCCCATATCTCTTGCTGCATAGCAGTGGCACCAAAACTATCTGTGAGCACTTCTCATTTCCACAAATATAAAATATGAGGGCTTGGGTCAGGCTGCATGTATGGTTTAACCAGGACAACTTGGTGCCAGAAGCACCCTCTAAAAGATAGCAGGGTGGTTTCTGCCATCAAGCTCCTGGGGCATGAGTAACCCCCTTCAAATCATCAAAGGGCAAGGGAGGTGAAGTCTCTGCAATCCAACCCAAACCCCATAGCTCTGCTCCCATCAATACCATGTACTTGCCCACAGTGGCTATTTTACTCAGCTGGTTATCTGTAGTAACTCTGGTCAGAACAAACTATAGAGGTGAGCTCCCTCAGAGAAGGAGTCACAGGTCACGTCTGAGTCACCTCACTGAGTCACCTCTGTTCAGTCTTGTCTCTGCCTGTAGACTAGTGTGGGAAGGAGTAGTCTCCATTCTGTAAATCCTCTCTGCTTGGTTTCCCTGATGCTGCCAGTCCCTGAGCTTCTGCCCCATCATGTCCTGTGAATGCCAGGCCGAGCCACCCAGGAGGGCGTCAAGTTGGCTGGAGTGCCCTGGCTGGCGTGCTCTACCCAAAAGGACTGCTAAGTGTAAAGGAGCCAAGCAGTAAATCATTCCCAGGGGTGTATTCAGCAAACATACAGCAAACCTTGCTTTCATTTGGCTCAAAATACAATCTGAGGAAATGGTTTGGCCTTGCCATGGAATAAGTTTAGACAGAAATGGGAAAAGGTGTAACTTCTCTTGGCCTGAGTCTAGAGCTTCGGTTCTTGGAGCCTGTCTGACAGCTCCAACCAGCAGAGGAAGTTCAGTGGAATAACTGAACCAATAAGCTTATCTGTTTCACGTATAGGCAAGGATAGCCTTTCGTTTTGTACGTGCTGCTTGTACAGATTCTCCCTCAGGACATTTCTCCACAGGGCTAAAGAGTAAAGAAAAGTGAGGCAGGGAATCAGGAGTCTAACAGACAGTTAATAAAAATAAACACTGCAAACACTTGCCTAACATCAAGAACTGCAAAAAAGTCTTCTATATTTTCAGTTGGCCTCTGCATGTCATAAGGTCTTAGTGCAGAAAAAAAGCCAAATGATAGCTTTTAAGAGGGCCTCCTCTTGCTATTCTATTATCCATTTACTTTCACAGGTAGGAGTCACTAAGATGTGAGAAGGGCATTATAAGTGAAGGAATAATAAAAATTTAATTTAATAAAATTTAATAAAAATATATTTATCTTGCATGAATACTGTAATGATGTAAGCAGCTCTGCTTCTCTACACAATGCAAATTTTCTTTTGTTATAAATGCCCATCTATTCAGAAGAAGCCCTTTTAGTTTCATGTCCTTTTAAATCCCTTCCTGTTCTTTCCAGCACAAGTTGGCATTCAGCACCATAGGAAAGAATTCAAGCTAAGAGGCGTCTTTGTAGAGAAAAAAAACTGTGAGCGCACTTTCTCTCAATGGAGAAATTGAGTGTTCAGGGCATTTGACTAACTGTCATCCTTGTCCCTACATATGCACAACTGTAATACTAGCAAGGATCTTTTACATATTTTTTTCCATGCTTACGTCTACTGTGACTTTTCCTGCTTCGTACAGGGCTGGAAGCTGGACTGGCAAGCAGACTGTGTGTTATTATAATACCATTTTTTAAATCCTCTGGAAGAGCTTGTGGGTTTTGCATTTCACTCTAAAGCATTTCACGAGGCAAGTGAGTAGCATTATTACTGTTACCATTAATAAAAGGATTTTTTTTTTGTTGTTTTTCATTTATAAACTGACATAGGTACAGAGAATACAAATATCAAAAAAAGATAGCTATATATTTTGCAAAAAACCCACAAAATTATTTCTAGAGTACTGCATCTGCTTCTGCAGTGCTCTCGACCAGGCTTAAGTCTCTCATTAAAATGATCTCAGTTAGCTCTCTAACACATATTTGTGCTGGCCATTTTGGAAACTCCTGCTCAGCCTTGCATCTGAGAAGTCACTCTCTCTCTCTCTCAGCTGATCTTGATCATCTCTGGAAAAGAAAACTTGGGGCAGCATCAGACAGGGCTAAGAAAGAGCTGAATGATTTCTGCAAAGGAATAAAGAAGTCAACTGAAAAGTTATTACTATCAATTATGTGGGTAGTCTTGGAAGGGTGGTTCCCAGGCACATGTTGTGAATGTTAACTACAGTTAGGATTTACACTTAGAATCTGTAAAAGGATTTACCTTAGTAAAGCTAGAATCTATAGAAAGGCAGTATAACCCTTTTGCTTCTAGAGGGCTTAGGCCTGTTTGCTTTTTCAGTTTTTTAGTGTTGAGACAGCTTTCTGTCCCATGGGGAAGGTATACAAGGTACATAGAAAGTGCTGCTTCTCAGGTGACAGGCAATCTTTGGAGGAACTAATGCAGAGTAACTCTCGCTGTGGCAGATCATACTGCATTGTTACATGCATCATCTACCCTGCATATTTTTGATAACCTCTTACACAGAATTTGTGATTTCTGACACTAATTGGATAAATTACTCAGCATTGTATCCTAACTCTTCTTGCACTGATAATGCACATGGTGAAAAATGGAGGGATTGTATGATCAAATCTCCCATGCAACCCAGGACAACAGCAGCTAATTCCTGAAGAACTTTAGATAGACGAATGTCAGATGTTTTTCCACGTCCTTCACATACGTATTTAATGTAAAGTTAAATTAACCTCTGTTGAATAATGTGAGGGAAACCTGACATGCAGATGCTATCAACACATCTTATCACATAGCTGGCTACATTTGGCAAAGTATCTTGTCATTCAAAACACCTTTGGCATAGTTTTAAAACTTCTAATCTTTAGATTCATTACCAGGGCTGCATATGCCAGTATATTTGACAAACATGTCCAACTGAAGCGTATGTAACTTATATTCTTATAAGTTAAGATATAATTTCTTAACTTCTAATAACTACCTTAAGATAAGGAATGTAGAGCTCAAATAACACAACGTGTGATTTTGCATCACAATGACAAGGTGATACAAGTTTTTAAAAAAAAGAACATAGAGTGATTATAGGCTGAATAATTTACTTGAAAATCAATAGGAGACATGGAAAAATTTCCATCATGGTATCTTCAAGGCAATGGTTCAAGTACAGGCTTGCATACAGGTTAGTGCGCTGCAATATTGCTCTATTTTATTTAGAGAAACACACTCTCTCACAAGAGCTCCCTGTTTTGGTTAGCATAGTATATATTCTCTTTTCATGGACTTTTCTTTGCTTTGGGGGTTTTGTTGTTTGGGTTTTTTTTTTGTTTTGTTTTTTTTTGTTTTTCGTACTGGCCAATACAAAGAAAGGATATACCTGTGTATACCCTGCTCTTCTCAGCTAGCACATAGGGAACAGCTGGTGCTCTAAGGAGTTGCAGCTGTGACCAGCAGTTGTGTAGGCCAGATTAGGGTGTGTAAAGGCTAGTTCCTTCTCCGAGTCAGTTAGCTAAGCTCTGATTCTGGACAGTTAATTAAAGTGCTTATATCTTGGATTTGGATTGGAGGAGCTTTAGGGAGTTTCTATAGCTCTGAATCTGCCAGTACAGAACAACAACACATTTTTAACATAGTAGTCTTACTTTTCCTTGCAGAAGTATCTAAATTTGCATCTAAAATACATTTAGATGTCAGAAGGCACAGGTGGTAGAAAAGAAAACCTATTTGCATCACTCCAGATGCCAGCTTTCAAACCCTGCATTTTGGAATGAGGAACTCTCCCAGATAGAGGGCTGAAAGGACTGATTTTTACTACTTCGTGTACTTCCTGTTATAGCTTTGGAGATAACACTGTGACAAAGATTTGACCAAAATTATTAATTATTTAACACTTATAATATATCAAGTCAAAAGGGCCAGTTAGGTTAGTAAAATACTGATGTATTATAAAAAATATGGAAAGTGATGGTTTCTGTCCCACAGAGCCAACTCTTTAAAAGACATATGTGGGTGGATAAGATCAACAAATAAATTTGAGTAGAGGCAAATGAGTAGGAAATGCAGATAATTGGATAAGGTTTGTCTGCATTTTATCAGGAACACTTTGCACAGTTTTCCACTAACATAACTTATCAGATCACAATTTTCTTCACTCTAAAAGCAAATAAATTTTATGCTTAGAGATCCTGCTCTTTTGGAAGTTCGATCATTTTTTCTACTGTTGATTTATGCATTAGATCGAAAGGAAGACTGATAGAACAAATAAAGTTCTTTAGAGCATCTCCTGTCAGTCTCTTTCACTGTGGAGAGGCAGAAGTAGAGAACTTCAAATTCAGGACGCAATGGTGCATATTGATCTTTGTGGACATGCTCTGCTAGCTGCCAACATTTGGGTTTCTTTTTTTAACAGCTTAGCATGGCTTTTACCAAGCATAAATATAGCTGCTTAAATAGTGAGAAGCTATTTTTGGATATTTTGGTCAGTGCTAAACACAGAATTGCTAACCCAAGCATTCAGAAGTCATGATTCAGGCCACCACAATGAGGAGGCTGGCGTAAGTATGTGGATCCTTTCTATTTGCTGTCTATTTGTTTTGCTTACTGAAACTCTAGAATACTTCTGAATCCTGTCTTCAAACCCCTTACTTCAACATTGAAGACATAAATTTAATCTGAATTTCTATTTGCTTCTAATTCACATGGTTCCAGGAGCTGAGACTTAGAGAATTTTTCCTAATCCTCTGAAATTGGTGGAAATCTTGTAAATGCTGTAAAACAGAATTCTTGCATCATATTTGTACATTCTACTAGCTCTGCAAGAATGGTCTTTCTTTGCTATCTGACAATAGTGTCTATCAAACTGGTAATTAAAACCTCCTTCTATCAAAAAAACCAATGTCACCAGTACACGGAGAGAGCAGCACAGACCTGAGGCACCACTCATTTCCCATCTTCTCATGTTTTCAGAACTTTGATGTAATAGGAGCACACTGCTTTGCTATACATGGGTGACATTAGTCACCTCACTGCAGAACAGCAACGATATCATAGCACATATGTTAAATATGCCAGGGAAAACACGCAAGAGGCATTAACTTAAACTTGTTTGATGAATATTTTGTGTAAGTGATTCTGATTCATGATGCATTTGGGAGGGTTTCTTGTTCTGCAGTTTTAAAAGCTGCTAATGGGCAGCTCATAAACAGGACAAGGAGTTAACTCTGTCCAGCAAAATGAAAATAATTTATTGCTTGCCCACTTGTAACCTTAAGCCAAATGTGATCTCATACATCCTCAGCTCCTACTCTCCAGTAAATTTTAAATTTGGTGAATGTTGCTAGCAACCAAGACTTCCTGCAAGAATGACTTATTGTCCTCCTTGCCTCAAAAGCGTCCATTGTTAAGCAATCCATTTGCTATAAGAGCTGGTGACTGCTTCATTTCTAAGAACACTTAAGAATATACATTTATGGGTGAAGCACATTTTATTCACTATTATATTTTCCCTAGAAACACCTCAAAAACATTTTCAATACAAGGGGAATATGTTGCCTTTTTCAATATCGCAGATTAGCAAGCCTCCCCTGCTATAAAATACTTCTAGTGTCATTTTCTATTGCATTTTCTATTGCAAGACTCTCAACTGTTCATTCTCTAAAGCTAACAGACTTATTCTAGCACCATAATATTTGATTATCAGTTCAGTAGTCATTCACTGAATACCTGTTGTATCTTCTGCTTGCTCTCTTGAATTTCTTATGCTGTCTTATACAAGTATCCTCTTGCCTGCATAAATTAACTAAATATATTTTTGTAGAAACACTGTAATGATACCAGGTTACCTTTGAAACTCACAAAGACGGTTGTGTGCCTCTTTTACCTCCCCCTTAAATGCTGCAAAGTTTGCTTGGTAGTTACGAGGGAACAAATTGTCTCACAGGGAAGGGCATGGGCAGGGCTTGCATCACCCTGACCCGTTCCTGCTTGTTAAGCCAGCTAGGCAGCCCAAGTCAGAGGTTACACCTTCCCTAAACAGGTGTAACTTGAAAACTCCTTGTAGTTTGAAAACTCCTTCAACTGTACTAGAGAGCTGAGGGGGGAAAGAACCAGAGTCCCTGAAGAATTTATTCTAGAGGACAATTATCTTCCTGTGGCTGAACGTTGAAGTCCAATCCAGAGGCAAAGCACCTCCCTTGCTGCATTGTCCATTCCCTTACCCTTGTAGATATCAATAGAATGTAGTATGGTTATGCCTCACTTCACGATAATTTCAAAATTAAGTCAGTGTGTGCCATGCACTGAGCTGCCACACATAGATGTAAGGGGACGGAGCACTCAGGCAAGAGAAAAGCAGAAGCTCTGCAGTGCAATTCCCTTTCAGGCACATGACAAGTCAGGACTCTGCAGATTGGGAGCAAGGAGGCCTGCAGCAAAAATGAGCTGGCCGAGGATATGGCTGGCCATCTGTTATGACCTCATCCTCCTGCAAAACCACAGGGATTTCTTGCCAGGTCACTGCTAAACTTGCAGCTTTTTGATTTTGCCAAGGTTTTTCCTTAACATTTAGCTCTACCAAATGCAGATTAAACACACAGTTACATACTCTTGCAAAGTTGTTCAGAGATGCTGAGCACCACAATTCCCTCTGTGCCTTTGCATTTCACATGAACAATGCAAAACAGGTATTTGGAAAGACTTCTTTCCTTATCTAGCACCTCAAAGAAACATGAACCTTAAATAGTGAGGGTTATTAGTGGTGGGGAGGATAATATTCAGTTTTTTGTTTATATTCAAGGAATCTGTGTACTGCTCTGATTATGTATTTGGCAGATAAAGCACACAGCTGGATAAGCATTCAACAACTAAACTGTGCAGCATGTTCCACAGAAAGTACCTTGCACTTGGCACAAAATGCAGATTTCCAGCCCCCCAAATGGGTCTTTTTTACTGATCAGAATAAACTTTTTTCCTACTTGTATGTCAAATAAATGATAATTCTGCAGTAAGCTAATGATGAGTGTCCACTATCTATGCCAGTAGCAGCTTCATTATCAGTTTAGTTACTGGTAAAAAATGCACATCTTATTATAGTTTTCACTATATCTCACTGCGAAGAGATTTGATTATACTCATAAGCTGGAGCTTGATCTATACCTCTGCCAGTTTACATCCAATATAAATACACCAAGAAAACATTTTTAGGCTAGACAGATCCTACAGAAACAAAGATCACTGTGAGTGAGAATGCTTTGGAACAAAATACCATGTAATCTAAGAACGCAGAAGCAGAAAAATCAAACATTGTACAGAGGTGAGACATCGTTCATATACACATTATAATAAGTAACAGAAATCAAATCTCAGTTATTTTTAAGGCAAACTTCTTACTTTGAAATAAAAGTGCATAAATTCTGTCCAATCAACCATTGTTAAAACAACACATAGACCAGATTAGAATAAGGCTCAAGTTAACCTATAGAAGCAGCACCTATAACACCTTCCTGTTTTGGCTGTTCCATCCTTTCTAACTCTTCGTATGTAACTATGTTTACTAACATGACCCACCATTTAATATCAAACCTGGATGTGCCCTACTATGGCTGTTCTTGTATTTGTCTAACAATATTTCTTGATTTTTCCTACCATCCATACTATACAGTATGTCTTATATTTTTAATTTGAAATAAAGAAGTCAGCTTAAGAAACCTAGCAGACTTGCTTTCTAACGTTGTGCCAAATAGGTGACCCAGCTGATTCTTTATGTGGCTCTGAATACAGACGTTGTACACTGAAATAGTATCTTTCTGATTACCATTATACGTAAAGGGGCACATTTTCAAAATCAGCTTCTAAAATTCTGGCCACCAGTATGAGTGCAATTGTTTCACACTGACTCCTCATATTTATGCCTGAATAGAAGCCTCTGTGGGTGTCAAGCTAGTAATCAGATTATAACTTCTAATTTGCACTAAAAATTGCAAATAGTGTTCCATGAAGAAAACTTGTCAGTGTACTTGCAGTTACTGAGTTATGGCCCAAAATACAATAATCAAAAAAGGACTCAATGGCACATTTAAAAGGCTTGGTGCTTGTTACTGCTTTCTCAGATAATTGTTTCTATTCACACGAAGATCACTTGTCCTTAGAGATCTTATAGAAAAAGCAGAGTCTGTCAGGCTAACTCTACAAGCTGTGACTGTGATATCTACAGTTTCCAGCTTTCTAGGAGACTCACAGTCACCGGATTGCATCAGAGAGTAATTTTGATAGCTCTGCCCTTACCCTCTTTTAGACTACTGATGAGGAAGGCAAAACTTCCCTTTCTGAAGTCCATGTGAGCTAGTTACTCCAAGAAGAGAGATCCATATACTGTAAAATCCTCTTCTTCAACCACTCTGTTTGGCAGACCGTTGTGGACAAGACAAGTAGATTTAGAATAGCTATAATAACTGTAGCATGAAATGTAACATTGAAAAACATTGATAATACAAATAGATTTTAGGTAATTTCCACACAGGGTACTTACGGATTTATTTCAAATGCAGGCATTGGGTTACTAAAAATGTATCAGAAAGCTCACCTGAGGCACAGTGCCATGAACGGGGAATAGCATATAGCCAACTCATTCCTTGGCTGGGCAAAACAGAGAAAATAACTGTTGAAATCAGAGGAATCTAAGATTTTCAGAATCTGATTTTGTATAAATGAATAAGGGTGCCACATTCACCTTTGTATCTAGCACTAAATGAGATCACAACTACATAAGGACACACTTGATTTATTTGCCATGTAAATTGCAATGGTTTATAATTTATAGAATTTGAAAATCAGTATTTTGAATCAGTTGAAGTACAAAGGCAAAATACAAGGTTAATGTTAATTTTCCCCCTGTACCTTCTCTTCTCTAGACTGAACAGTCCCAGCTCTCTCAGCCTTTCCTCACATGACAGATGCTCCAAGCCCTAAATTATTTTTGTAGCCCTTTGCTTGACTAATGTCCACATCTGTCTTGTACTGTGGAACCTAGAACTTGACAGTCATTTGGAGGTGTTTTATAAATGTGTAAATGTTATATTTTTAATGCAAAAATGTTAATTTAAGTATTAATCTTGAAATTTTAAATCTAGAGATAAAAAGATTAACATTTCTATTCTTATACTAACCATAATTGCTCCTTTAGATATGTGATATGTGTTAAAGTCATCTTTCACAGCTTATACACATGCATGTCTTCTTATTCTGAATGTTCATACGTGCCTAAAGAAAAGCATGAAAGACAGCCTCAGACAGATGGGCTCACATGTCCATCTAAAGAGCTAGCATCCGTCTAAAGAGTTAGAAATAAATAACTCCATGATCTCATGCACGCAAGTTACGGTTCTGTAACACACGTAATGAAGTTTTGTAACTGGCTATACTGAATACCTCCGAGAGGTCAAGGCACAAGCTTGAGTCAGCAGTCTTTCTCCAGCACTGCTGAAAGAATAATGTGTACTCTTCCTGTGTACTACAACATACATGCATCATTAAAAAGTTGGAGGCTTTTAATTGATTTCAGTATGTTTTATGTTAGTGTCTCACAGTGGTAGGACTAACTGACAAGTGTCTGTGCTAGGGTTAAGGGTGAAGAAAATGTCTCTCCAAGGCTACAGAACATCTACTGATATGCACAAGAAATAAGGTTCAAATATGCCACAGCATTCAGCTAGTGGGAGAGGAGGAACTGGGCAATGACAGATCTTCACCTTCATTAAGGTCATCCAACTGTCCCACAACACAGTATTTCCTATTAGTTTCCTTAGTTAGAAACAAGAACAAACAAAATTTTGTTGCCTTGGTTTGTATTTTTGATTATTGATCTTATCACTAGAGCTGAGAGCAATGTTTCACAAGAACTGTGGAACAGAATGACTTCAGGGTGCAATTTATACTTAAAATAGCTACTTTTTAGTTAAAAATACAAAGCCTATTGTTTCCTCACAGTTGTAGCAAAATCCACAACCCAAAGGTGCTATCATCCATCTTTTAAAAAATCCGTTGTTTTTCGAAAGCATTCACAGAGCTAAGGAAAAGTAAAATTACAAAAATTATGTTTGGGTTACATAGTATTTTAACATTAAAATTAGTTAAAAATCAGTGACACCACTTAAAAAACCTTCTCAAGCAGAATACAGTCAATCAGTGATACAATATACATAGATGTCATATATAGATGAGTCTAACTGGAAAATCATAGAGGTAATAGTAAACTTATCTTTATCTTTTAAATCAAAACAGTATAAACATCGAATGTTTGTTAGCTGACACTGCTGTCTCAAATTATGCTACTGAATTTTTCTTTTGCAGATAATAATTATTTTATTCCACTCTTCACTGAGCACTAGTGTACCAAAGACTGCAAAGCAGTAACAGCAGGGCCTTCGACTTAGGTGAATTTTCACATGAATTACACACACATATCCACAAACATTTTTTCTTTTCAGATTTCATTATGAAGATCTCTTCACCTGAAGTATTTCAGTGTCATGGTTCTATCAAATGTGTTTTGTTCAAATTTTGACAAAATCCTTTTTTGAAAGGAGCTTGACCTGGAAAGCATTGGTTCATTGTGAAGTGTTTTGGAAAATTATGAACTTGGAAAAAAATCAAAATGATGCACCCTTGCAAAACGGTAACCAGAACATTTTCTCTAAAGCTGTTGCCATAGTAATAAAGGATAGTTACATCACAATAAAATCTACCAGTAATTTTCAAATTTGCCCCGAATTTCTCTTCCTTTTACCATTGTAACCTCAATGTTTTCAAAAACAGGAAATCTGAAGTCAGAATTCACACGATGTTTCAGTAATTTCAGTCATGTTCTAGATATCCAGCTTGGTATTGCTCCCTATTCTGACCCATGTTATTTCACACTATATCTATCCTTATGAAAGGTCAAAATATAAACTACCCGAAGGTGAGTTTCAGACAGGCTATGAGCATGAACAGGGTTGATACAACATCATTTTTTACTCACAAGTGTATGAAGGTTGTGCTGAATAGATTCCACTGAATTTTGAAACTGGCACAGAGAGTCCATATACGCAATGGATCTTGCAAGTAACAGTTAGGCTCACTGGGCCTACTTTTTTCTTTGTTTTAATCCAGCTCCATAAACTTCTGGGATCACAGGAATGGTTAGATCATCCAGTTTCCCTGCTATGTAGTAGTCTTCTCAGTCCCAAATACAAGCCCCCCGAAACAACCTCAGAGAATCTCATGGCTAAGATTCTTGAAGGCCAGGTGAGCAAAGAGCTGCTTACGCTGGCAAGGAAGAAAAGGGCTTTTGCTCTCCTCTATGTCTTTTGCTTCTCCTCTAGTAGAGAAAGTACTTATGTTATTCTGAGAAAATAATATATTTTGTTTATTCCAATAGTTATAGTTTTGTTATTCCAATTCTAAGAAGAAAAGAGAAATGAAATGGGAGAATTGGGGGGTAACAGACAGAACTATGTATCAAATTGATACGTAAATTGTTTGTCCATTAAGTAAGTTAGCTCCTGAGATTAGAATAATGAAAAGATTGGGTATTTCTTATATATGAGCATCACAAGTGTAAAGTGAGGTATTTTGGGAACTTCATATCATGAAATAATTGCTGAATGTCCCTTCCAACCTTACCATTCTATGATTCTATGATAAGAATTCTGGGGATCTTCCCTGTCAGACAGCATAAATTTCCTGTTTCTAGTTCTGCAGAGTCACTAGACACTGGTCTGGGGTTTTTGCTGGAACAGAGTTTATGGTGCCCTATCTCAGGCCCTGAATCAATGACTCAGTTGGAGTCACAAGAAATTCCCCTTTCAGGGAAAGAAGGACAATTTCTCCAAATTTAGCAAAAAAGTTTTTTCTTTTTTGTTTTTGTTTTTGGGTTTTTTTTTTTTTTTTTTTTTTTGAAATAAGTAGGAGCTTCTAAAGTTGTTTTGAGCTTCAAGATTCAGAAATCTGTCCCGGACGATGTAATGGGACAGAGTAGGTGTCATTTAAGCACACAGGCAGATTTAACACATTGTCCCACAGTTTATCACCTGGTCAACAACCAGTTTGTATTTATAATGTACGCAGACATCCTGAGAATCTCTAATCTTACTGAAATGTACTAAGTAGGCCAGCCAAATGCTATGCAGCACCTGGAGATCTGTAGTGCTCTTGATTCTTTGCAGAAAGATGTATGGATTCCACCATGCGATATGGATAGGGAAAACAGACTCTAAAAACCTATAGGATATATGGGTTTTGTTTGGTTGAAGGTCTCTGGAGAGGGAAGAGAAAAAAGAGTGACGGGGTGAAGAAATTGGTAAAGGAGCTGTTAAGCTTGGTTGTCCAGCTTTTCATAGCTCTTCCAGAGCACAAGCCCTTACGGTTTTCTATTATTCTTTGCTGGAAAGGTTTCCGAAGTAGTGTCCTTCATAACTAACATCCATGACACCTTCTCAATTGGCTTATAGAAGTGCTGAATGCATGGAGGCTACATGTCCTCTAGCTGCTCAGCAAAGAAAGTCACAGAGCTCTCAACTCCCTAACACAGGGGTCATTAATCAGATTCCTCAGCTGGCTGTAGCTGGAGAGGGTAATGCTGCCAGGAAAGCGGATTAGCTCCCAACATTCAACTGTTATTTTAAGTACTATGTGCTGTTTCCTAGTATGGGAGCACCTTAAAACAAGTGTCAGTACCTCTGAGGAACAGTACAAGAGGAGATACAAAACAGTTACAGAAATGACAGGAGCCGATAAGACTTGAATGAAGAAGATGAAAAACTCTCAATACATTTAAATAAGGTACAGTGACAAGTAATTCATCTCTTTAGAGTGTTTAATATTGTATGAATTCTGTAAGCATTTAGAAGGAAGAAAATAGCTCTGTTCATAATGAGGTAACAGCTTTTTTTGAATAATGAAGTGGGTAGAGAGGAAAATGTAGGATAAAACCTGAAACACTGCAGAACTTGAGACAATTGACAGTTGTAGAATGAGTTACTAATTTCTTATCCTCTAGTTAGGGGTGTGTAGAGGCAAATAGGGAATATATCGGTTCCTATTGCTGTTTACCAGAACTGAACCATCAACAGGATTAAATCAAGAAAGATGAACTCACCTTGTGAAGTGTTGGGTGATAAATAATTCCAGGTGATTTAGAGCAGAATCACAAAATGGATCCTATAAACATTTATATATATGAGTAACTGTTCTCCTAGGGTTGCCCTATTTATTTCAGGATATCTCTTATATAAATTAAGTGATGTGTATATACAAGTTTGCAAGGATAACAATTAACATTAAAATGAAGATTAACATTTTCTCATTGCTGCCCCATTCATCTGTTGCAATAGCCAGAAACTCCTGGGGTGCAGGAATATACCAGCTCAGCTGCAGGAACAACTAGGTCTTTTGGAAGGAAGAGAGAGGGACAGGAGCTGTGGAAAATAACCCTAGGCAGGGAAGTTTGATGCAGGTCTTAGAGCTGTTTTGTACTGGCATAATGCAGCTGGTATAAGGCAGAAATAGAAAGAACCTCAAATGCACAACCAGGTATTTTAAGAGAATCAGTCTGGAACATTTTTTGTTTTGGCTGATTAAAATAAATAGCATCTGTTTAAAACTTCAGATATGACCATGTGTTTAAACTTGCAAGATGAATGAAAACATGGAGTGCTGCTGCAGTGATGCACTATATTGCACTGTCAGGCACAGCCAGAAAACAGCCGGATATGTCTCAGGTCTACAAAAGATACGGCTTTAGGGGATGGGTCCCAATTTTTTGATGGAGCTTCTTTGAAAATAGGCTATTACTACATTGAACACAAAGGTCCTAGCATACAGACAAGCACTGCAGTGAACTTGGTTCATAGATGTTCCATGTCTGGTCATTGAGTATGTTTATGATTCAATCCAAGAAAGAATTAAGACATGATCTTTCAGGAGCCAAGTTAGCTTTAAACAACCAGTTCTGGTGCCTGTAACTATGTTCAAGCAGTGCTAAATTCAATCCATCTTATTTTCCCATTTCCAATGAAACTGGAGACACGAGGAGACATAAGCTACTGTAGCTAGACTGTGGTAGCATCTGCATTGACTCAGAAACAATTTCCCCCTTTCTGTATCCAAGGACAGTCACTTCTGTGTCCAGTGCCTAAGTACCTTTGAACATCTGGCAATGATTTTAGCTATGCTCAGCTGTACAAGCGTTAAGCCTAAGGCCAGGCTTTTACACAGTAAAATCATACTGCTTTAAGCACAACCAAAGTTCACCATTCTCATATGTGGGTCATGCCATTTTAATAATGGCAGTGCCAGTACTACACACAGTTTGCTTTTTAGGACAGGAAATAATAAATAATAATAATAATAAAAAAATCCAGTTGAAGAGAGAAGACAACTCCATCTGACCACATGTTACTATTACTAACAAATACTCCTGTAATAGTGATGAGTTAATGACATTAAGCCTTGTGCGATATGGCATGCAGCATGTGAGCTGACAGTGTTCGGACAGAAGTACTCTCCCTCCGTCAAACTAATTGGCACCTTTTATAGTATGGCTGTTAAACCAGCCTGCTGAACAAGCTTTGGCAGCTATCACACAAACTTCTGAACTGAATGAATCACGGTCATAACAGATGATTGAACAGGGATATACGCAATGTGATTCCTTAATTTTTTTCAGAGGTTCACACTTCAGATCAATTGCAGCAAAACTCAAGTTATATCACACTGCAAACTGAGTTCCATTTCTTTCCAAAAATCAAACTTGATCTTCTGTGAAAGCAACAAAGATCTGCATATTTCCAGGTAGAAATACGTTTTGGTATTTCATTTTGACTCTGGAATAGTTGCAAGCTCTAAGTAAGAAAGATATGTTGTCAGATTAAGTCTTCTAGATCTTAACTTTAGGAATTGTTCATGTATTGCTACTTTATGGAATTGCAAAAGAGCAATCTATGACCAAGAAAAATGAAAATTCTATTGCCAGCACTCTTAATTAGATCTAGACCCAGTACACTTAACTAAACTGCTTTCCAATATCTGCTGCTGAAGGTAGGACTGTGTTTCACTATTAGTAGAACTGCAATATATAATTTATTAGAAGGAAAAATTAAATCTTCAAAACAGTTCTTGTCTTGAATGACATTTCTGAATGTCGTACACAGTGCAGGACCATTTGATTACTAAGTTTCATTAACTGTGTTCAATATCTTTACTGAAGTTAGGTTAAACGTTATTTTGGATAACACACAAAGTGAAGCAGAAGTTTGACCTTGTGACAGTTACTAGGAGAAACAATTTGAAAAATATTCTTATATTTATTAACCAACACAAACAGAATTTTCTTATTCTTCATTACTATTTTTGTCTACATAGAAAAGAGCTGTAGGTTTCACAAATGACAAAAGCTGCATGTACAGTCCTGTCCAATACTCATGAAGCAATGACAAGATAGGGGTAACAGAATCTATTCCCCATGAACAGGAAGAAATTTAAAGCACAGTTTCAATAGAAAATTTAAAAGCTATTTGAAAAAAATTGTTATTAATATGCTATTGCCATCTCTTATTTTATTGCAAATTCTAGAACTGTTGGTGTGATAAAAGGTATGCTCCTGGAACAAAAAGCAATGCCTAAGCAATCTCAGTGTCTTCTAAAAACAAATAAACCCATGCGGCTGCAGAAAGAAAAGCTGAAAATATGAAGTAAATTCATCCAAAAAGTTCAGAAACCAAAAGGTAAACAGAAAGAAGTCTGCCTATTTTGACAAGTTGCCTGGCTTTTTTCAAACTAGAATTTTGAGGTCATGCTTAACTGCCATCTCGGGCATCTAAAATTCATTAATATTGTTAATATCATAACTGAACTTTCTGATAGCTTAAGGCATCATTTATTGCACTGTTTTCATTTTGTGCTTTTCTCTGTTCTAGCAGTTAAAGTCAGAGTGGACAATTTCATTTACCAGTTTCCATGCACCAGTGCACTGTTGATATGTTTAGACTCACAAACAGGTAGGCAGGGATTCTTTCAATCAAAAAGACATTTCTTAGATGAAGGCAGAAATCATTAGAATTCTGTACATACCAATTTTTGTAAGATGTCTGTACTTCTTTAAATGATGTCTTTGCTAAATATTATCTTTATACAGGCTCTGACAGTCCTGTGCCATCTGCGGCTTTCCATATCATCATCTCCATACATTCCTTCTTTTTCCCTTTCCTTCCAAGTTCCTATGGACTACCCATAAATCTCTCCTGTTAGTTTTCTCCCTGATGTCAAATGCTCTGTGTGGCTCACTGTGACCTACTGCTGACACAGAAATGTCACTGTATCAAACCAAAAGATGCTTTGCATGGCCAGTTATCTGTAGTATTAGCATATTCTTGGTGAATACCACAAGAATGTGATGCAATCAACGTGCTGGGCTGCCCTAAAGGAAGAGGAATGCAGGGTTGTTTGTTCTGTATCTCTTGTTTGAGAGGCAGAGGTGGACCCAAATTTGTCTCAGTAAATCATTTTCATATGGAAAGTGGTGGCGGAGTCCCCATTTCAGCTTTTGTCACAGAATCCACATTATCGTGTCCTCATGTCCATGGAAAAGACAGTACCTGAAGTGCTTTTGCTAGGTAATGAAAACTTTGTGCTTCTAATCTAGGTTTACAGTGATTGTTTAGAGTGAAGAAACAAAGAAACTGAAAAATGTAACAGTGGCTGTTAAACATAAAGACTTTTCTGCCCAGCAAATAGCTGAAAAGATGGTAACAGATGATGATCTATAACACAGCTGAAAAAAATGCTGAAATAACTGCATAGCAATGGCCTTTATCAGCCATTGTTATTTACAATCAAACTGAAAAAAATGTGCATACTGTCAAAAAACAGCTTAGCTTTTATTTAGAGAATTTATGTTTTTAGGGAGATGATAAAAATGTGCTTAGTAGGTTGGCATTTCAGAATTTCTAGATTTGATCTATGGTTTCTACGTTTTGTTTATGATTTATGTGACAGATTAGTAGGAATGTATTGTATGCGTCTGCTTGGTTTTTGTTTTCGGGCTAATGTATTTGACCATAAAATGGTTAACATGCTAAATACTCCTTTTTCTATTACATGATGTAATCTTAAGCAAAGATTCTGCATCAGGATCATGATGATCCAGTTACTTTTTTCTAGATCTGTAGAGAACAGGGAACTGGCTTTCTGCATAATACTACTCATCTGGTTCCAAATTTTAGTGTATGTTATTTAATAAGGATGATAACTGTTCAATAGCAGTATCTTCTCCATTTCAGCTTTTTTTAAAAAAAATCTATTACTACAAAGGGCCTTCTAAAATCAATTCACAGAGACTGCTTTTCTTAAATTTGGATGAATACATAGATAATTTAATATCATGAAAAAGGCTACAACTGAACTTAGTCAGACTAGAAATCTGTGTAAATTCCTTGTACACTTAACTTAATGAAGCAGTTGAGCATAAAGCAGAATCCGGCACTGATTCCAATCCTTTCTTAGTTTAAATTTCAGTCTTCATAAACAACTTAATATATACCATTTATGTAGCATATTACTGATGCCAGGATTTGCCACTGTACTCGCAGTCCTGTTAAATGTAGATGAGGTTCTCACTACCCATAACAATTATAAAACCGATGGCACTTTTTTACATTCTAAGGGTGTTAGCTTTGGCATTTCAGCCAAGTTATAGTTCAGGAAATTACATTTTTCCTCCCTGTGTTTCAAAGTGGATAATGTGGCTTCAGTTCTCGTTCTGGCAGACAACTCTGCTGTAGGTTTTATAACGACCGTGTTTCTAAAATGAAACAAGCTGCACGAGCGGCAGAATAAATGAAGACTGTTTCTTTCTTTTTTCTGCAAAGCTGTGTCCTACAACTGTTCACCTCTGCACCTATCTGCTCACATTGCCATGAACTTTCTTAGAGAAGTTTTAGCACTCCACATCTTTGAACTATTTGGAGCACACATGGTGCTGATAAACGCGCAAGTAGGCCAACCAGAGCCAGTAACAGGTCAGAAAAATATAATGCAGTCTTTCATTAATCACTGATTTAGATTTTTCTCCTGTCTGCAGCTGTTAATGTCCATGGAGCTTGTTGGAACTTAAAATCCTGACACCCGGAGGGAACGAGGGGTGACACTGAATCACCTGCGGTGTGGTGGTACTGATGGAGAGGGGGGAGCGAGCGCAAGCTGATCCGCGCAGAAAACCTAAAGAAACAAAAAGCTAAACACTGCGGTGTGCGGCAGGGCTGCCCTCCCTCCAGCTCCTGGGGGGAGCACTGCCAGCCAAGGACGAGCCAGCTGGCCGACCGCAGTATCCCCGTCTCACCGCCCGGCCCTTCCCTCCTCCCCGCTGCTCCCCGCGGCTGCCCAGGCTCTCGGCCCCTCAGAGACCCGCTTCAGGCGCTCGTCCAGCCTTGAGGGGCGACTCGGGGCAACAGGGAGCACCGCGACAAGCTGGACAGCTTGTCCCTGAGCGGCACCTTCGCTTAGCCCGTTTACAGCCATCCTCTGCGGGACAAAAGCCTCCTCCTGGGCCCTGCCGTGCGGGAGGGAGGCACCTCCCGGCCCGGCGGCGCGGCGCCGCACCGCTGCCGCCATCCCACCCCGCCCCGCCTCGTTCCGGCGGCGGCGTGAGCGCCTCTGGCTCGGCTGGTCCCTCCTCGCTCACCGTAGCGATGCTCCCGGCTTCTCTGCGCTGTGAGGCTGCTTCCAAGATGGCGGCCGCGCGGGCGGCTCTTCGCGGCCGGATCCCCGCAGCTGGCTAGAGACCTCCCCTCCTTCCCCCTTCCTCCTCCGCGCCGTCCCCAGCGCCGCAGCGGGCCTCGCCGCGCCGCACACTGCCATCCGCCGCCATGCCGGCCTCGCTACATGCATGAGAGACGTCGCCGCCGCGCTGGTCTCTGCCGCCGCCATGGAGGAGCCGCCGCCGCCGGGGAGGTCAGTACTCGGCGCTGCCAAATAGGGAGCTGCGCGCGGAGTGGGGCGCAGGCCACCGCTGCCAAATAGTGGTACCACGCGGGGGCCGCCCCCCCCGCCGGGTCGGGGCCGCCGCGGTGCTGGTACCGGTGCTGGTACCGGTGCTAGTGTCGGTGCCGCCGCCCCTCCTGCGGCGCGCGGGCGCGTCCCGCGGGGCAGCCGCCGGGGGGGTCCGCGCTGTCGTCGTCCACCTCCCCCCTTCCCCCCTCCACTACCCCCTTTCAGTCCTTTCGCCGTGCAAAAGCTCCAGCTGCTGCTTCAGCGCTTTTCGGGAGCGCCCCCGAGTGAGAGAGTTTCGATCAGAAATTTCCAGCGGCTGCAGTGGGTAGGGCAATAGTTTGTGGGCACTTTGCACGGATAAACAAATCGTTTCCTTCTCTTCCCCCCGCCCCGCTGAGCATCAGGAGTAAACAAGCATTTCTCAGGAGTTCACTGTGCCAGCTCTCAGGAAAACTTTTACCAGCAGGCAGGACCGGAGCTGGTCTTTCAGAAGTGTGCAGAGGGGAGGGCATTACCTGTTCTGGTTCCCCGGTGAAGTTGGCAGAGCGTGACCTGTGCTTGTTGACTTGTGAGCCATAGTGACAGAAATACTGCCTTTAAGAAGGGCATCTCGTTTTTATAGAGGCTGTGATTACACCCAGCTATTTAGAGTTTCTCTAGCATACAGTAGAGTCTTGGAGCAAACGCCTTGTTTGAAGTGTTGCTTCTGGCAATACTGCAATTGATATTTGTCAGAAGATACCTTTTTTTTTTTTTTTTTTTTTTTTTAAAAAAAAAAAAAAAGAAAAAACAACACACACCTTGCACAAGGCTGGTGTTATGATGCCTGAAGCTTTTTGCAATTGCTGTTACCTCTTGAATGTGCTGACCAACAGATTGGCTTTTTGCAAGTCTCCATCTGTGCCCTGCTGAGAGATGAGGATGCAAATTACTTCATGGTTTAATGTTTCCAACTGACTGTAGAAGTGTTGCATAAGTGCAGGTTGTTAATTCTCTAGTAATTATTTCTACTTTTAAAATAACATCCTGTTGATGCACTTCACCTCTCACTAGGAGGCATTCAGGAAACATCTTTTAAGACACTTGTGTGATCAGTTAGTACTGTAAGGGAATAGTCAGGCACATTGCATTCCAGGTGCATGGTACAGAAGAGTTTCGTGCTGTCATATTCCTGAGATCCTTTTTGGATACTGCAAGCTACTGTTTCATACTGATACAGTAAAAAGGTAGTGGTGAAGTTTGATTTGGGACTGTGGAGTTGAACAGTAACTGTTTTGAATTTCCGTAAGTGTATTTTAATGACTTTTTATTTCATGAGACTATCAAAAATAGAGGGTTTGTAACAATTTAATTAGATTTAAGAGAAATATTACACTATATGAAAGCTAGTAGGGCAAGTGAGTTTATAAACTTCTGGGTTCCTGTTTATAATAGCTTTAGAGAGCAATTGTTCAAGTTAAGCAGAAAATGATTTAAAATGTGTACAATAGTGTGACCCTAGACCTGTGTGTGTACATGCAGAAGAGTAATCTGCAGTATGTAAATGGAATACACCCAGGCATTTCCTGTCTAGGACCATTTCTGACCTCTGCTGGATTCTGCCTATTAAAAGACAGTTTATGAGAGTCGGATGTGGGTGTGGATAGTGTGGTGGCAACTTTACCCAGCAAATGAAAATTGAATTAGTTATTTCAGAGTGAGCTGGTGGGTGGGAAGAAGATGTCTCAAAACGATTAGGTACCCTTAACTTGTGTAGGTGTGATTCATTTCAATATGCACATTATGTGCCAACTTCACATCTGCTTTAGAACAGAATAGTTTCTCTGGCTTTATGTGGTTCTATTTTATTTCTGTATTACTTTTAACAATATCTGAAACTTTTGCAAAGTAATTAAAGATTTAAAAGTTGGAGTTATGACTGTTTATTCAGTTTTGCAGTTGTAAAGTCAGAATCTTGTTGAAATCATTGGACTATGTACAGGTTTGAAATCCATTTGATGACATGGAACAGGCTGATGGCTTTCAATCCTGTTTGTGGAGTGTGGAAGTATTCTTAGAATACAGTGTTCTTCTGGCTATAACTGAAGCACAGTGGCACAGGGCATTCTTTTTAACATATTTTCTTCTGTGGGGGATTAACTCAATAATTCTCATTAGCAATACACCTACATTTATTGAAAAAAAAAAGTTGATTGCTTTATTGCTATGTGACTATCTAGTGTGTTAGTAATGTGTTGATCTTCCTGTAAGGATTCTCTACTTAGTTTAACAAAGTGTACCATTGCATTTATATTCTGACAAAGGTAAGCATACTATTTATTCAGGGCTTTGTTTGAATTACACAATTCTTAGTCCAAGATATTCCAAACCATTTGATTGAGAATCCATCTCCAAAAGCAAACGGTTTCTTCTAAATCTTCCTTTCTTCCCTGAAACATACACTTTAGGGTGGGAAGAGAGATGTGGGAGCTTCAAGCCAAAAAATAATCAGAGAAGCTAAGAGGAGATGCTGAGTTTGAGGGAGATTGCACTTACCCATAATCACTGCAGCCTACCCAGTGTCTAAGTGAAATGATGCTGCTAAACACATTTTGGGAAGGAAATCATGTTTAAATGGCAACCCTTCTTAAAAAGCAATCAAACAAAAAGTATCCAAGATAAGATGTTTCCACTTAAGTAATTTAGAACAGTAGTTAAAGCAGATTCATGTTTGGTGCTTCTTGATTATGGCTTTTAAGCTTTACATCTTCTGATCCAATCTGATCTTAGGCATGCCTAAGAACTTTCTGGCACAAAATCCACTGTAAAGTGAGGCCTTAAACATTTCCTTTGTTGGGATGCCAATTTTGATGCCACTGCAAAGGCAAGAGCCGTAGGGCTACTCTCACTTGTACTTAATTGCTTGTAGCCCTCTTTTCTCCTGGCATACATCCAGTGCAAAGGGTGAAGGAGGGAGCAGGACTGTGAATAAAGGAGGACAGAATTCTGCATAATGTGGATGCTCCTTCTATGCTGGGGAATTTTTCGGTGGTTTGTCTATCAGATGTGTTGACTGCATGATGACAATGAATTGGGCTGTCAGTCTGCAGCATTTGTTGTTTGGGGGAAGCCTGAGGTCATGTCATGAGTTGTGCTTAACATATTTTTCTTCTTGCTAAACTGTATCTGTATGACCATATTGTATCTGTGATGAACCAATTTAAAATTATTTTATTCTCCAGGGATCATAGCTTCAATTGGAATATTGAAGTGTGTAGAGCTTTATCTTTTTTTTTTTAATTTTATTTTCATGTATTTAAATGAGGTAAGATGTAATCCCTATTTTTCATATATTGCGTCTTCTTGTTTACATGTGCAAGATTGGGATGAATGACTGCTCCACCTACGCATAAACACACACGAAGTGCTGATTGAGTTGTCTTTGGCATTTGTAGCAGCGGGGATTAGTCTGTGTTGTGTAGCTGCTTGAGTTGTTTTTATGTCTGTTAATTAGTGCTGTCTGTGTCAAGGTTGGTTTTATTATTATGCAAGCTAGTGATATTGGGTCTTGTGGAATGCAAACCATGCAGACATGAAAAACAGATTTACAGAATTTAAAAGGATGAGGGATATGCGGTAATTTTTATTTCAAAGAACGAATTGAGAGTATTAAAGGCTTATAAAGATTTTGCATCTATGACAATAGCATTCCTTAAATTGTATACAAATCATTATGTTAAACTTAAATATATTTGGAAGTCTTTTACACTGCACGCTGCTAGTCAAATAGTGTGTTGACCTGGGTGAGCGTGGAAAGGTGCAGATATCTCAACTTTTGCTTTTCAGCTGTGTTGTTAGATTTACTATTGAATGTGGGCACATGTGCTATTTACATTTACAGGGCTACTAGTTTCCTTTATTTTTCATTAGCTCTTAAGTGTTTGGCTTGATGCTACACATAAGTTGGTAGTGATTTTTTAAAATAATTTATAAGTTTATTAATTAAAGTTTTAAATCATCCCAGGCTCATTCTTGCCCCACTACAAACGTAAAGCTGAACTGGAATACTCGCTCTTAACGTCCAGGTTTGAATGTCTATGTCTTTCCTAATGAGGAATGTCTTTGTCTTTCTTAATGAGGTGTCAAATGTTAAAGTGTTAGCTCATGTCCAATCCAAGCAATCTATATGTGAAATATCATCAGCTTGCCATGAACCTTTGCTTGATTTATTATGGATCCCAGAAAAGATGGGATATAACTTTATTGCCCTGATGAATGTCTCCTACTATCAGTGGGTAGAGGGAAGAGATTCACTCTGTTCCTTCTGCATCCCTCTACCATGTAATAGTGATGACTGCCATGCATTGCTTTCTAATCTGGCATACATTTATGGTTTATACAGTCCATAGCTTAGATGTGCTGCTGGTTCACTTTATTGTATTTACTTTATAAATCGAGTGATGTGTTTTTGTTTAACCATTTTGGCTGTAAAACATCCATCTAGTAAGTGATAACTGGGCAACAGCTACATACATCTTTGTTACTTCTTGGCTACACTGTAGAAGTGTCTTTGGACATGAAACCTTAAGTGCTTGGGATGCTCCAGACGGTACAGAGTACTGCAGCTCCTTTGCATTACACAGGCTTTGCAAAGATCATGGACTAGTAATCCAGATTTATAAAGTGTTTAGGCACCAACTTTCAGTAAAAATGCATTTAACTTCTAATGAATCACCTTCACCTTTACGTTCTTGTTGGCTTTGACTTCTTTGGAATGAAGATCAGCTGATAGCTTTTCTTCTCTAGGAATGGAACTTTCTACAGTAAGAATAAAGTTTGTGCATGGAAGAGTTTGAGGGCAGAGAAGACAAGGAGACAAAGGTCATTGAATGAAAACTAATGACTGTTACAGAACTTGCTATTCACTTCTTTTAGTGAAGGTCTGTGTCCTTCCTAATCTCTCACTGTTACATACCATGTATTTATAGTTGAGCCCCTAACAGTTTCTGGCACAGTATCTCTCTTCCCAGTAGTTTGTAGCTTCCTGATATGGCAGATTTTTTTTCCTAAAATCTATCTAGATTTGTCAGAATCAGATTTCTGATAGTTCTTAATCAGATGTTCCTTATTTTTGGGGGACCTTGGGATCAGATTTGTGTAAGTGCCAACAACTTAATCACCGCAGTTATCCTTTGGATTTATAATGTGCTGTATAATGCTCAAGCTTCTTCGTTTTAGTGATGAAAGCATAAACATTTTGGATCTTACCATAAATAAGTGCAGTTCTTGGACAAATCAGTATTAAAAAAGTTATTTTTTCTCAGAAATGGGTTAGGATAAAGTTGGGGTTGAAAATTAGGGTTAGATTTATGGAAGTCAAAGGGTGAAGCATGGTGGCTGAAACAAATTCATATTTTGACATTAGTCATTCTAAGGCAGGAAGAGAAGAGAGCTGATACTAGGTGGAGTGTGTGAAGCTCTCAGCCCCTGTTTCTACTCTTCTAGCTTCTGATTCATTTATAGCACCTCACCTGGAAGGTTTAAATGTGGGTCTGGAAACCTGACAAACCTATCAACATTTTCACATGTAACAGAGAAATGTCAGAAGAATTAAAATGGAATAGAAATGAGTCTGATGTTCTTTCTCTTTGAAATAACTTTTGGTATGACTTTAATTAAATAATGTCATTGCATATGGGGGAAAAACATTCAGATCTGAATGTATGTGTATATTCTGCAAAAGCTACTATGTCATAATTTAATTTTGTATGAGAAATTAAAATAATCCAGGAAGTAAACATTAATTAAGATTTTTCTATTTCAAATTTTACTAGTGAAAAAGAACAGGAAGTTGTAACTATTATTTTTTTTATGAGATGAGAACACGAAGAACCGCCCAAAATGTTAGAGCTTCATTTTATTTTTTATACTTATTTCTAGATGATACAACTTGCAGAAGAAAAAAATATTTCCTTACATCATGTAGGTAGGCCTCAATAGCTCTTATATCTGCTTGCAATAAAAAGATGTGATGAACACTAATTTGCGTTTTGCTTAGTTTATTCTTAGCTTGGCTGGCTCTCTCTCTGATTTCTTGAAACTGATCAGATTTTTATCATCAGTCAAAAGATGTTTCAGCATCTCTCCGCAGATTCAGTAGACTTAGCTATGTTTTCTTCTGACTGTATGCCTTTCTGTCATAAGTAGTAGTAATCAAGCACTTGGGAGCTTCTGCCCAAGCGTAGAGAAGTTTGGAAAAAGTGTTCACGAAATTAATTGTGGTAGTCTGCAGATATTGAGAAGCAGATTTGATTTGTGTTTTTCTATTACTGCAAAATCTTCTCGTAAACCAGTGTTGGTCTTGCAGCAGATGTACTTACTTTGTGCTTCTCAGACTGAGCAGGGTTTTACTGTCCTTGGTGCTTAATTTTTTAGCATGGTCTAAACCCTTAGTTTGCAAGCAGGTGGCAGGATGTAGGTCAAGGCCTTGTTGCAGCTTTAGGTGTTTGCATTGTTGCAGCTGTGCCAGTATTACATTCTGACTAATTACCAATGAAATTTTAGCTTCTGCAATTATTACTATATTGAGGAACCCTTGTTCATAAGTTAATTTATAAATGAGGTGTTGGAATTACCATAATTCAGTCAGTTCATAGTAGTGATACAGCTATTATACCTAATATTTTTTGTTTAGTATTGCTGAAAGTAAGTTACATTAGTTCTCCAGCTGACACAGACTGCAAGTAATTACACTCTTCTCCTTACTTTCATCTCTTCTTCCCACTCAACCTGAGGTTTCTGCCTTCTGAAATTTGCTAGCATAGCATCATGTGTATTTGGTTGCCCAATCAAATTCTAAAATGATTGATGTTCCATCTAACCTGGATTGTTGGGCAAAATCAGTGCAGAACCAGGGTCAGTACTTTCAGTTAGTCCAGTGGATCTTGAGGCCTGGTGACTCCTGGCAAAATGTCAGTGGAAACCAGACAGGGAGTGGAATCTTCTAAAATGTTTCAGTTGCAGAAAGAAGAGCTTAGATGAGGATTTGGTTTTCCATTTGCACCTAATGTGTTTGAATAGCAGGCTGTGTTTTCTTCCTCATGGTCCCTCCCCAAAACGGAGATACTCATTTTGAGTATTTAAGCAAAATTAAAGTGTGTGAGAGATGGCTAGAGGTCTTAAAGACATTGAATTCCAACAATCCTTTTCAGGGATAGAGCAATACTGATGGAGATGAGCTTGAATAGTGCTTGATGCTTGCACTGCAATATCTGCTCCTCCATCAGGGTTCTTACTGAAACTTCTCTTGCATTTGGGCTACTCAGCAAATCCACATAGGAGAAAGATTTTATGAAGTTTAATTTTCCACCATGTTACTGTTATTCAGTTGATTATAATGTATCCTTTGGGCATTAATCTTCACTAGTTCCTTCACTCTTGGAATGATTTCTTTCTTACTCTCTTGCTTCTGGTTTTGTGCTACATGCTTTTGTGTAATCTTCTGATCTTGTCCATGCCTTTGGAAATTTAACTTTTTGTGACTACTGAATTTGAAAATTTAACCAAAAAACATGCGTTTGGATTTTGTGGAAGTTTATTGCTAGCTAGGGTCTGCGAAGAAGTGTATCCCTTGAGCCCTTCCTTCACATACTGCATTGGAATTATATAAATTATAGCTGTCAAGATTGCATGTGAACAGGTTAAGTAGGTTGTGCTTGCACTTGTGTCTCTGCTAGTAGAATGAAGCAAGTAGCATACTTATTCCTAAAGTCATGCCCGAAACACTGAAAAATTTTTCAAAGGAAAATTTATTTATGCTCGCATTGTATTAGCACACATTTAGTAACTTTGATCTCTTATCAAAGGAATAGCTTTAAAAATCTCTAGTCTTTAAGTTTAACCTGGAAATAATGATCTAAAAATACTCAAATTTTTAGAGGTATTTAATATTTTAAAATGTGAACTTTAGTTTTTGTTCTTAAACTCTTTTTTTCCCCAGTTGTTACAATGGGCATGTGGGCTATATAATCTCAGTTGATTGTGTAATACTAATTTCTTTGCAGAAGTCTAACTGCTATTCATAACAGTTAGCAAGGCTACAATTTGCATAAGCAAAAAAAAAAAAAAAAAAAAAGCCACAGCATGCACTGTAAGTTAAACTTAAATATGTGAAAGTATTAGATATAGTTGTAGAAGTCATGGAAAACTCTTTTCAAAATGGTAGCTTGTCATCTGTCTTTCAAGATAAGTTTCAAGGTTATTTTTTCCCATTCATACTAGCCTCAGTGTTGTTGTGCCTTCTATTACATCCACCTTTAGGGTTAGAGAAATCAATAAAAGCTTGAATGTGACCTCTTTAAAATTTCCCCTAGCTTTCAGAAGAGATAGAAAATAAATGCATTTACCTGGGTGGGATTAACTAGCTCCTCTAGAAAGGAAACGTAGTGGGGATTCAAAGGTGATCTAACAGATTTAGCAATTGAACTGGAGAAAGACACTTGGAAAATGGGACCTATGAAGTGAAACGAGTTGATATTTCTTTCAGTTGGTGAGTAAAAAGCAAGATTACTATTAGGGCAAAAAATGCCTTAGAGAGTAATGTTTTTTTTCCTCTTGTTTTCTCCTTGTTTCCCCTCGCCACTTTTTTTTTTTTTTTTTAAATAAATACACACACATACATATACACAGTTTTCATACCAGAAGAGATGATACTTTAAAGTTCTCCTTTTGCACTATGAGATTTCTGCAAGTTGTTTTTTCTGCCAGACTTTATTGTTGAGTTTAGTTATCCAGATGCCTCTTTTTTGGAGTAAATTAATGATTACAAGATTTTTACGAGCTAGAAACTTGGAACATCAAAGGTCTTGTTCCTGCTTTCCCCTCCAACTCAATTTTGCTTTCAGTGCTCCTTGTTCATGGTGGGATGTGCCACAGGTTTCTGTGTGCCCTTGTTCTCTCTAGAATTTGGGAAGGCAGCAGGTAACAGATATGCTTTTGATTTCTTTCCTCAAAAACATGGGTATTTATTTACCAAGAGTGATGATTTCTAAAAGCAGTAAAATTTTTTTACTGGAAGATGATAATCTAAGCCTTAATAGAGGCGCAGTACTTCATACAAGTCTGATCACTTCCACCATCCTTTCTTTGAAGATTTTTCTGTTCTTTAATTTTCTTACACTAGAAGAACTCTTAAGGAAGACAATATTTGCTGTTTATTTTAGTGGTAGTGATTCAAAGAAAAAACTAGTCTTCTCTAGCTTACCCAGCTTATTATAAGGATAAAAATAAAAAAGCCACGCATGTGCTCAGTTTCAGGATGAATGCAATGATATTGTTGCAACATAGTTGCTAAAATTTGTAGCAGTAAGCCATATTAGTAAGTTAGCAGCCATCACAAGTTATTGGTGACCCAGATTTAATGTGGATTGTCCAGAAATCCTGAATTCAGGTTTAGCTCAGTTGGTTAAGAGCGTGGTGCTGCTAATGCCAAGGTCGCAGGTTCAATCCCCGTACGGAGCTATGCTGAGGGTTGGACTAGATGATCTTCAGAGCTCCCTTCCAACCTTACCATTCTATGAATTCAGCTATGCAATATCCAAATGTAAATCCAAAATCAAGTATCTTTGCTATGCTGCTAATCCATGTTAGGCCTTAGTATGAACATTCTTTTTTACTGTCTCCTGTAGGCATGTAGACTTTACGAGCTTTGCATAGGATCTGTTTAGCAAAAAATAATTTTGTTTGTACTAATTGTGAGCAAATTGTTGCTACTTTGTAATCTTCTAGTGTTAGATAAAGATTTCTTTCTTGAATTTTACTGAAGGCTTCCTTGGAGTTGTGCTTAGTCTTCCTGTCAAAATGTTTTATTACTACTCTATTTCTGCCTTTATACCAGTTTCTAGTGTCTGTTTTGTGTGCAATAGCTGCAAGTATTTTCTTTTACTATTCACAGTGGAAGATTTTAAAGAAAAAAATATTAGACAGAATTTCCTCCAGAACAGAGAATTTTGAAAGATGATTAAGAAATAGAAGTGTATGATGCTTTTGTAATATTACATCTAAGTTGCGCCAGATAGCAATCCTATATTTTAGCAGGGCTTTAGCTGATTTAATCTTAACTTGTTTTCTGTATTAGGTTGTCTAATCCTCAGTCTTAGTTTTCAAAAGTGTGCCTGGTGGATTAATGAAGTTCCTTATTTGTGCAGGAATAAGTACTGTTACATCCTCTTGCAGAGGATGCAGATCAAATGAAAACTACTACTCCCTCAAAGAACTTAGAGTGGCTGATTACAGAGCTGTGTTGTGTATTGTCTTTAGCAGCTCTAACTTGATACTGTATTGTTTTTCAGTTTTTACAAATACAGAGACGATTACTTAAAAATCGTGTTTCCTTCTGTATTACCAGCAGCAGCAAGGTGAAAAATTTCAATTCTTGTTGAAATATTGGTTATCTTTATTTTTACAACTATGTTTAGGGATAGCTGATTTTAAATTATTTTTTAAAAAGTATAATTGGTAATGTCTACTGATCTATTGGTTTCCATTACCTTAGCCAGTTGAAAATGTGCATTAGTAAAAACTAATGAAGTTTTTTCTTCCTCTGTATTTTAGTTATCAGGTTAAATCTAATTAAAGAGCATATGCTTGAAAAAATAAGCAGTTTGCCTTTAAGACTAAAGCATTTAGTGTCAAGAACAAGTGCTTGGTAATTCAGCAGTGGACCTTGTACAGATCTTGCAATTTTCTGTATGGAAATGGCAGCATGCCACAGGAAGTGTTGAGAAGGAACCCTACTGATTTGTGAATGGTGTAATATCTTTGAAACATAAGGAAACTGTTTACAGTGGCAGTTTGTGGAGTGCACAGCTTAGTAACTGCTGTGGTGGGTGATTATTCTGGCTACTGCATTATAATTACCTAACTCAAATTTATTGCTTTGTGCCTGTAGTCTAATCAGTTGACCTCTACTGTTCTGATTCCCAACATGGTTTTAAGCTGTGTATGATGTGATAAGCAGTGGCTGTCAGGAACCTGGACTAGTATCTGTAAGTGCCTGACATACTCAAACTCTTGCTTATGAGGATCGAGGGTAGCTGGTATAAAGGGAAAATTACAAAAGTATTATCCCCACATAGCCACCAGTTTTCAGCATGACATCTTATTATCGGTTGTTACAAACTTGGAAAGTTTTTGTAATGTTTCAGTGAAATATAAAAAGTTTATACTAGTTAAAAATCATATTCAGTGCAACTTTAGTCCACTTAATTTTATCATTTCCCTCTTTTACTCCTTGTTAGTGTTTCATTTGGTAATTTACTTTTACTGATAAATGACTGTATTTTTTCCAAAGATTCATGGCCATCTATTTTTCTTTTTTTTAATCTCTGAAGTGAGCTGCATATCCTCTGAGCAAAACTTTTGTTTTTAAAATGTAGAGCTTATGGGGAATCTGAGTGTCTGCCTGTAAAGCAGTGGAAATGAAGTGCTGTATGACTGGTTGTTCCCTAGCTACAGAATCAGCAGCAACAATTCCCACTTTTTTTTCCCTCCTCCCTGCCCTGCTGTTTGAAATTTCATATCTTAGTTCTCCCCCTCTCTCATTTCCTTTTGTTGCAGATCTTTGAAAATCTGGAAGATTTACTTCAATTTTTATGATTTTACCGGAATAATAGATTTTTATGCAAACTTTTTGACTTAGTAGCAGTTAAAAGAAATGCTCTGTCATCAGTTATATGCACAAGCTGAAGAAATTCTATGTTCTATCTTTCTGATTCTGGCTGAAATGTAACTACTGCGTATTACAGGGTGATACTAGTTGGAAAGATTCTTGTGGGATTTTTCTTTTGTTTTGAAAACAGAGCTTTTTAAATTTTTTTATTTTATTTTTATTTTATTTTTTTAATACTGCTCCTACAACTTTCCTGGTGTTCCTGATTTGTGTGTCTTGACTACAGTCTCTTCTGTATTCCCAGGGAAAAACTGAGGTGGATTGCTCTTTGAAACTGAGGCTCGGAGAAGCCTGTAAATGGACTGATGTGAAAATTGTGCGCTTTCCATGTTCCTCATAAGCATTAGGTTTTACACTTTTCTTGGTATATTTGACATACTGTAACTTACATTTTAATCCTTTGAACTTCTGCTTTTTTGGAGGCAGACAAATTAAAATTAGGACAGTTTTCAATGGCTGTGGTGGAGAATGTGCAGTTTTTGGTAGCAAACAACAAACTAATTTTGATTAGTGTTTCCCAGACTTTTCTGCTTGTAACTATAGGTAGGAACCAACAATTCTGTATGATAACCAAAACTATTATCATTTGACTTAGGTTTACCAAAACCATTTTTATGGGTTTTGTAGATTTCCTTACTCTCTGGTTAGTGTTTGTAATGTTAAGTGTGCTAATTTTCTGCGCTATGTCAGTAGTCTGTTAAAAGGATAACTGTGCTGTTAATATGAGAGGATTTCTGCTAATAACCTTATACGTCTGAAAGCTATTTGATTTTTGTCTGTGTGATAAAAATTCATACCAGTGTTACTAAGCTGATGTAGTTGCTTTAGTCCAGACCTCATGTGTGTAGTGCACTGTTGCACAACAAGGCTTTCCTTGGTGAAACTGAATCTTTGTGTTCATTGCGACTGATCTGAGCTCTGACTTGAGAAACAACCTTTATTTACATAATCTCCATGCACACAAATCTTAAACTGAGCATTTGAATTTTTTTAAACTTGATTTGCAGCTTGTGCCCTCCTCTTTCCAAACAGGGCTGCCAGATTAAGTTAGCACATCTTGTCAGCTGCTAACAGAGCGGTTCTGTAGAGCATGACTGCTGTTTTGCAATGTGTCTTTTCATGCTCTATGTTTTGTGTTAACAGATTAAAGAACAGCTTACTAAGTTACCCAGAAAAAAAAAAAAAAAACACAACTGAATTTTGAGTATGTTAGTCCAGATCCTACTATACAGCTGTGTGTACACCTGAGGTATGAGACTGGAGGGTGTTTTCAATAGTACAGTGACTCCATGCCCTCTCATCAGACATACCAAGAAGCAAGCAATGCAGCAACTGTTGAAAAAAAGAACTAGCTTATGGTCTTTGAAGATAACAGCAAGTTTAGTCAGCTTGGTGAAGAAATATTATTATTGTACTCTTAGAAGAGGTTATTTGTTTAAAAACAAAAGGAAAACTGTTTTTGGTGGTCTATTATAACAAGGTAACTTGCTGTAGTATTAAGCTGTCTTGGAATGGAAACCTAATGCAAGTGCCTCAGGATTTGTTCTGCCAGTCCCACAAGCGCATTGCTACTCCACCCTCTGCCTCGCCTGGCCAGTGAGATCACTGAAAAAATAGTTCCATAAGCATTGGAACTAATGACTTCTTATTTCATGTGGTTTAGTCTCTTGTGGTTGATTCGTCTTTGGCAAAATCAGAGGGTAGTGCTCTGCATGAAGTTTCTCCTGTAATAGGGCAGTTTGCAGGAGTTCTTTTGAAATATTTTTTTCTACTGTCCAAGTGGATGGAAGCTTGTGTTCCATTTTCCTGGTTCAGCATTTGCAAGATCCTTTTCCACTTATTCATCCACCTAAATTTGTAAGAACAAATTACATCCAGAAACTACTTCTTTGTTATACTTGGCTGATAGTAGCTAATTAAATTAGAAGACATACAAACAGCATGATTTCACAAGACTAGGAAGCTAGGCTAAAAATAGTACTGATACTGTGTAGTTGTTGTTTTGGCCAAGTTCACTGTAGGACTTGCCTTAGACTACAGATGGTGCTAAGGTACCACCTGAGTTGTTTTTCTTAGGTAACCTCTAAAGCTTATTTACAATAGCTAATCAACTTGTGTGCTTTCATCTCAAAGCTGTAATGTGAGAAGAGAAATTTCACATAGTAAGTGTATCCAGGGCTTTGCAGTATTTCGTTTAGAGAACAAAACTATTGTGGATGTTAACAGTATTTATTTTTACTTACCGCTCAAAACAAAGTAACAGTATAATATCTGTTTTATTATTTATTTATTTGTTAATCTCCATGCCAGTTTACAGACTGGCTGGCATGTTTCTTCCACCTGTCATACCCGATCAAGCCATCAGAGCATGAGCAAAATTGTTTTCTGGCTCAAAAATGGTAGGAAGTAAGATGCAATTTGTGATTGACATTATCAGGTACTGATGTCAGCCTTGCTCTGTATGATCTGGGTAAATATTTCTCTGCCTGCATGAATTGAGATTCATGCCTGCACCAGAATCAAGATGATGCCACTTGCAGGCCTGCTCCAAGAATGACACATCTGAAGGGATGGAGGCAGACCGCATTTCTTACCCCTCTGAGCTAGAGTGGTGCTTATTCTTCTCCTAGATGTATGTTAAAGCAAAATAATTGCATATGCAGCACCAGTGGGTAGTGCTGGTGATGAGAGAGGACTGTGTTGCGGTAATGGGTCCCATAGCCTGAGAGAAGGCAGAAGGCCTGGTGTCACTTCAAACTGCAGCCTATCCATTGAATTAAGTTAGTTAGGGACTTGACTTGGTCCTGGAGTCCTCCTCTTCTTCCCTTTTTCCTCCTTTTCTGCATTTACCCTGGTGAGATCAAGATCAGCTGGGGTGGACAGTGATAGCAGGGGATAGTGAGAGAGGATGAAAGCCTGTCATGATTCCATCCATGTTCTCCTGAAGCCTCCATGAAAGGATTTCATTAGGTTGCACTGCCTTTTTGATACTAGTATTGTGAAGAATTCAAATGATGTATTGCTGGTGGAGCAATGAGTTAGTTCAGACTTTCTTAACATTGCTTGTAGCCATGTATGAATTTGATCAACTTATAATCTCTGTCAGTGAGAAGCATAAAATGTCCTGAAGTTCAGTTGTTCCTTTAGCTGTTCTCTGAGAGTAATGCTGTTGCTGTATGACACTGATCACTCACAGGAGATCTAGTTGTCCGGGGTATTGTGCCTGGCTGCCACGGTACTGAGGTAATCTTTCTCAGTTGGACAGAGCAAGTGTTCCCCAAGAAGAATGAAAGAGTATCTGCCTCAATTGCTGATTTATTGTATTTGTCATGTTTTATTTTTAAAGCAGCTCCTAATATGAGGCTGCACGTATCCCCAGTTGTAGATGCTTTACATGTGACCTCTCTTGTGAGAGGAAGATTTCATCTTTCCTCGTTGGCCAGGGAAGGAGTAATAAAACTAAGTGTTTTTTTTTTTGGTCCCTACTTACACATGTAAAAGTATTCTTTAAAGCGTACTCTTATGTATTTCCACTATACCTGATTGGAAGCTCGTATGAAAAGCAGAAATAAATACAGTACTTGGTGGATTATACCAAGTACTCTAAGAGTTAAGACAAAGGGTCTTTTTATCATAACTCTAGGTAAATTTTGTATATACATTTTTTACTTTCCTTGCCACAGAAGTATAGAACGGGTGTGTATTTGTGTGTTTATCATACCTACATTAAAAAAACTAAGTTAAGGAAATTAGATATGACCATAGGTCAGAATTGAAGTTCAGTTAAAATTATTTTAAATTGTTTGAATAGTGCTGTGAAATCACTACCTTATTTTTTACACAAATAGCTCCGTCATCTTTGTCTTTATTTTGCTTTGTGTTGAAGCTAATATTGCAATTGCTTATTATGTGAAAATATCTAATTTTCTGTTTTCTAGCTGTACAACTAGTGTTAAATTTAGAAGTTAACATTGTTTTACTTCAGCAGTATTTTCCATGATGCTGCAATAAATCCCTCTAGTTTTGTTTATACAGAATGTGCACATGAACTCTTAATGGCAATGGCAGCACTGTAACGCAGTGCTAACTGTAATACAGAATCCTTTGTAGTTACCACTTCAGCAGTAGAAAATATTGCTACTTTCATGGTTCCGAGAAAAAAATTGGCAAAACAGCCAGGCAATGATACAGAATGATAGTAGATATACAACAAAAATGATATAAACCAGGAAAAAGTTTTGTTTTGTTTTCCAGGGGATATTAGTTCTTCAGCAATGTGAACTGATCCAAACTTAAGGCCCTCTTCCTCTGCCTTGTCCATTCCCTGGAGCTAGTGCTGGAAGATGTGCTTTGAGCTTGCTCAGTTTCCATATTAAAACTTGATGGCATTTTTTTGCTGTGTTAGTTTATAGATGGATCAGCTCCTGGCATGGACTTTGGCAATTGTAGAAGTGCCAGAACTGACTCAAAGAAAGGCTAGGAACTTGTAGCTGAAATGAAGGGGAGCTCAAAGTCACAGCAAGTCAGGATTTAGATTGTCTTGTTCTGGCATGGAATTGTACCATTGCTAGCTTTAACTGTGTGATAATGTGCAGTTCTTTTTCCCTCCAGGCCTGTTTCTCACTGAAGAAAAAAAAAAGGGGAAGGGGAATGTTACTTTATTGTTTTATCTTTGAACAATTTGAATCATAATAATTTAGAATTTTGGAAGAGTACAAAGATAAGACAACATCTAAAAATAATAGAGTATGTCCTTTAATACTACATATAATACTACTCTACAGTCTCTGCCAATAGTAGTAGGTGTAATAGCAAAGAAAGGTCTCAATGGGGATTGGAAAGCCCTTGTTCTGGACTTTGTACAGACACGGGCATTTATTCTGCAAAAAGATATATCATCTGCTGAAATCAATCATATAGCTCCCAGTGGTTAAACCAACCACCTGTATTAATTTTTTGCAAGATCAGTGCTATTAAAAGGACAGCTTCTGTTTTGAAGAGCATATATTTGCATCATCTTTAGTGTTGTGTATGTGTAACCCCTAAATTCTTTTTAAGTATTGGTCTGCATTTTCCCCAAAGGCCAAAGTAGCTGGGGCTAATTAGAAAGGTGCTATGAGACCCTGTTATTTTCTTGCTCCAAGAAAAAAGTTCTGAGACTAAACTTAGTATTAAAATCAGTGGAAAGATACATTCAGCTGTACTGTGCTTGTTATAAATTTTGGAAAGGGTGGAGTGCCTTTCCAGTGAAGTGAGAAGTTGCCTGCATAGCAGTACAAGTTAGGGAGTAGAGGATTGGAAGAAAGACTTCTACTGTTGTCTCTGCCACTGATTAAATTGACTTTCTTGCATTATATTTGTATTTTTGAGCCTTGTTTTGTTTCATATATCTCTTGTTTTAGATTTTTCACAAGTCTTTTTACAAACAAATACGCTAAATGTAAGCTGTTTTTTATGCTGCTTTTCTAATGACACTCTGGCTATACATCCTCTTTGTTGTAGAGTGTGTGCACTTTGTTGGAAGATTGCCTGGATGTGTGTGATTAAAAGCTTGGGATAATTTATGTGGGTGTGGCAGGAAAATACAGAGAACTTACTGTGATTGGAGCATATTGATTAGCTTTTTAAACAGCTACTGCAAGTAAAAAATCTGAATTTTTAACATCTTGATTTAATTTTATTCTCTTCAGGACAGAGTGCAAATCAGAAGATGCTACTTGCAAGGTCTCTGAATCTGAACCAGAGGAATTATCCGATGAAGCAAGTGCTGACACTTTCTATGGAACTTCTCCTCCGAGTACACCCCGACAGATGAAACGTATGTCGACAAAGCATCAGAAAAATAATGTTGGGAGACCTGCTAGCCGTTCCACTTTGAAAGGTAGATGTGCTTTTCTGTGACTTATAAGACCATAACATCGTAGTAGTAGTTCTGCCTTGTCAGAAGGAGATGCATGGAAGATGGGGCCAGACTCTGTTGTGCACAGTGAAAGGACAGGAGACAATGGTCACAGGGTGCAACACGGGAAATTCCAACTGGGTATGTGAGAGTGATAAAACAGTGACAGGTTGCCAGGGCGGTTATTGAGACTGCATCCTTGGAAATTTCCAAAACACAACTGGATAGGGCCATGACCAGGCTAAACTAGCTTTGAACTAAGCTCTGCTTTGAGCAGTTTTCGATTACATGACCTTCCAGTCAAATGTTTCTGTGGTTCTGTGGTCTCTAGTAGTGCTCCCATTCCTTCTGTGCTCCAGTATTATTTTCTGAAGCATTTCACAATCTATTTTATTGAAAAATTCAGTTTTGTGTGAGTGTGTGTGTTTTTTTGTCGTCCCTCCCCCCCCCCCCCCAGTGTCACAGAAGCAAAGAATTGTTGAGGTTGAGAGGGACTTCTGGAGATCATCTGGTCCAAACCGCCTGCTCAAGCAGGGTCAAAGCGGTTACATTATAGTTACCACTACATTACTTCTAGTGAAACAGTTGAAAATAGATGTTTACTATTACCAGTAAAAAATATTCTGCATGTAATTTAATTTAAAAAAGCCATAACCTAAAAAAAATGATACTTTATATATATTGTTTCCTAATGTTACTAGGTAATGATACTTTAATATTATACATTTTCAGATCGAAGTACGATTTTTAAGCACTTTAACTTTGCTGAGATGCAGAATACGTTAATTGCTTGTTGACAGAATAATTAAAAAAACACTGGTGGTATCTGTATTTTGTTTTAAAGCAGCCCTCCTACAAAAACTTGCAGTTTCACTTTTTTACTGAGTTTATGATGGGTGCAAAATTTGCAAAAGTCATTTTTTTTAACCAACTTTGTTCAGTTTTCATTCAAAAAATATTCATACGAAATATTCATACGAAATATTCATACGAAATACATTTCATTAAAAATTGTATCAGATAAAATTGTTTGCAAAAATTGTTACAGCAGCCTGTCTGTTACTATTTGATGTTTTGGAAGCAATTTTTATAATTTCTTCATATAATATATGAAATGCTATCACAGAGTGTATTTAATTTAAAGGAATACTTTTTCAAGATAGAGCGTAGAAGAGAAGCTAGTAAATAGTTTAGCATAAATAAAGGAGTACAGTCTGTTCTTCAGTGAATGTAGTTGTCTATTGCATGCTCATAATAAATGAAAGGCTCATACAAACATCTTCCAAAGCTCTTGCTTCCCTTCCATTTCAGGCAATTTCTGAATAAAGTTACTGTTTCAACAGCGTTCCCCAAAATACCTTTTCCTTAGACTAAATTGAAAATAAATGTCATTATACTTGCCAGTTAGCTATGTAGTCATTAGAATAATTAAGATCCGTTTTACTGGCTTTTAATTGTGCCTTTTGGCAAGGTTAAGCTCTTCAATGGACTGTTAGCCTTGTTTAATTCTATATATGGTAGTTGTTAAATAACTTTTCTTGCTTTCTGTGATTTTTCTTTTTAACTCTGTAATTGGAAAAAAGTTTCTAAATTGAGAAAATAGAGTGATATTAAAAAGAGCTATAATTCACAGCATTTCTTTGGTCTCTGGTGCTGAGCATATGTTAAGGAATGATACCTTTATGAGACAGAAGAAACTGTCTTTTACACTATTTAGATTTTAAGTTTGGAGCAAGATCTTTCTACTTATGAGGGAAGTGATTAATGCTTCTGGAACAATAAAAGATCTCCCTTTTTTGTTGTTGTTGTGAGTGTATCTTAAATGTATGAATGTATTTTTATTTTTGGTTGTTTAACTGTATAGATTAGATTCTGCGACAGAAATGACTGTCTCTTATCAGTCTAATTACCTTATTTCTTGGGGGAAAAACATGATATTCTACAGTCTGGCTAGTGTTGTATAGTGTTAAATATCTTTTCCAGAAAGAGCATAATTCATTTTGTTTAACTTTTTCTTAAATCTATATTAACCAAAAAAAAAAAAATTTTTTTAATGGACTTGTCAATTGACCTTATATGTGTATTCAGATGTTCATATTGAACTGGTTTTACTTCAATAAGAGAATCAGTCCAGGGGTTAATATGATTTAACTAATCTGTTTTAAAATTAAATTTGAACTGACTTTTTGAATACTTACATATAACACAAACTTAACTTAGTATTTTCACTTTATTTAGACAACTGAGAGAATTTTGGTCATCAGACTTGCTTGCTTATATCTTCAATTTCTTTTTTTTAAATTTCTGTCAGATTAAGTTTCTTATAATTGACATTAACGATCAAAAAAACAAACTAGCACAATGCAGTCTGAAACTAGTTTCTGAATTTTCTCCTGTAGTCCAAGACCCAGGGGAATCACTTTTTTGGATAAATTTATGAAAATTTTGGAACTTCATAATTGAAGAGCATCCTTTCTCCTCCACTTTCTTATGTCCATCAAGTTCCTCCTTTCCACTTATTTTCTCCTTTCCTAGCAAGTTAAACAACATTATTTCTCTAGTCTCCAGCTCCATCAATATAAGCTACAAAGGAAAGGTTTTTCTCATAGTTGATCCCAAGCTGTGAGACCTTACTCAGTAAAAACAAGAGGCTTAGATCTTTTATCATCATCATCTAATTTAGTGCTTTTGGATCAGCATGGATGGGAATCTCTGTAAGCTTTTTGGTTGATTTCTGGATTCCTTGCCAAGTAATTTGATCTTTAGGATTCTCCTCTGTATTAGAGGACCTGATTTTTCGTATGAATGTTGAATCTAGGGAACTCTGGCTCATTAAATCCCTGAGAGCTGCAACTTGGAATGGCATATCAAGTGAAAGATACTTGCCTTTTGGAACTACCCTCATAAGCTGACATAAAGCTAAGATCATGTTTCACACCTCTGTCCGTTCCTATGAGATGTAATGCTTCTCTTTTCCCTCTTTCTTATCCTTAAATGAGAATTACAAGCTTTGAATCATGGTAGCTGAAATCATACAGAAGCAGGGGATTTGAACAGGCTTATCTGAACTCACACAAAGGAAAGTGGTAAACCCCACTCAGATCCTACCATGTGTAAATATCTTTTGTTGGAGGTCTTTAGTACTGTCCTGAAAAAGCCATTCAGAACTGCCTAACAAATGTAGAAATCACCGTTCAGACACCTTAAAATTCCTTGTTGTCGCTGCCTATGATCATTTTCTACATGTTCCTCAGAGTATAGAGAAAAGTAGCATCTCTGGCAAAATACCTAAGAGTACTCAATGAAAATTCTTGAAAAATACTCGTAGATGATCTTTCAGTCTGCATCAGTAATTCTTAGTACTTTTACTGAGCAGCTTATGCGTCCCTAAAAGTGCAGTGTACTTACATTGCTTGTAGGATCATGGCCAGTTCTAAAAAATGTTCCTGTTATCTTGTTTGGTACATAATGATTCCTGGATCTCAAGTTTTTCACAAAATCTCATTGTTTAATTTAGTGGTCAGATGTCATAGAATAATACAAGATTGAATAAAATACAATTATTTCGTATAAATGAGCTCACACCTAAAATACATATTTATTTAACTGTTATTTTGAGGGTCTTTACAGGAAGTGATCAAGAAAGTATTCCTACTCTAAGTATGGTTAATCATAAGCATGGGTTACTCTGTCCTTTTGCGACTTTGTATCTGTGTTTATATTTCTTAAATGCTTTTCTTTCCTCCAGTTAGACACTTGGGAAAAAATGATACTGACCTACTGTACAATAGAAACAGTAAAACTCGTTAGGTGTATGTTTTATGAAACACCAATATTTATAAATTCTAAAATTAAAAAAAGAGTTCTTAATGAGAAAGAAGCCCAAGAACATCTTTCTTTTGTCCATTTCAGAATTGTAGGCACTCGTACAAGGAAAGAAGTGATTACAGTCAGCACAGTTAGCATCAGATTATTTGATGAATGCTGGTATTAAAAATGAATAGAACATACTGCATCTTCCTACTATTTCCAAAGAATAGGCTAGTTTGAATACAAACTATTCTTTTTCTGTTTTTAACAGAACTTAGCCTACCTCCTTCCTGCTCATGTAAAAGAGGTTGTGAATAGGAAAGAGGGGAGTGTAGACATGAAATTGAATGGGGGAATTTTTTTCATCAGTAGTGACATTCATTCCAGAGAAGTCAAAATTTTCCAGGAAAATAAAGCAAAAGATGTTGATTAAATAAGAAGAGTTGCTTCAGTTACCAGATATTTTATCAGGAAATGAAATAACAGTGTTCTTCAGGGAGGGAAATGTAGTTTCTTTAGTTTTAAACCATCTGACCTAAACCACTATCCTCAGAGCATAAGAAAGCAAATTACCTATTAAATATCAGTCACAGAAATTCCCCATCTTTGATTCCAACTGAATGGGAAAAATGTTCACATTCAACTTTGAAATTAATGAGACAATTCATGAAATTGAGATATGCAAGAAGGCCATACCAAGGGTGCAAAGTGCAGTAGGGAATGGTCTGAAAACCATGGTGGTGTGGAACTACAGAGAAAAGGCTGGTGACAAAACAAGAATTATAAAAGGAGGTTGTGAAACTTATGAGCAAAGAGAGTAGTTTAAATTGATATTAATTATATGATTAACAATTTGAGGGAGTGATACAGTTATACATCTTTGGGTGGCAGTTTTGTGTTTTGTAGTGCATGAAACACTAGAACTGTAGTAGACCATGAAGTGGATGTTGTAGTCAGAAGTTAAATAGAAGAAAGAGGATCTGTCCCTTTGAATTGGCAGTAATTGCATTTGGGTGCTGTTTGCTTCTGACTCAGATCATATCTGTATGCACAACTAACACAGTATCTGCTAGTAATCAGCTATATGCTACTATCAGTATCTACTAGTAATCAGCTGGTCTGGTTCTAAACACAGTTTGTCCTGCTTTTTATTTACAGCTACATCTTGGTTTGCATTCATTCAGCTGAACCAGTGAGTTTCCCTTGTAGACAAGTTGTTTGTTCCTGTCCTCCTTTGTTCCGTACACACTCCGTGGGTTGTCACCTACTCCTGCCATTGCCTTCTTTACTTTCCCTTCCCTGCTTATCATGACCCTTCCAAACACTAAGCTGTTTACTCTTGTTTCTGTACATGTCTTTGCACATGCATGTGTGATGAAAAAGAGGAAGCAGAAAAGGAAGATTGTGTAGGAAACATAAGTCCAGTATTTTCTTTAAAGAAGCAGCAGTTATGGCTAGTAAGAGGCATGCTGAACCCTCTGCACCCTGGCTGTGCTGTACAGAGTGACTGAGTAAGCTAAGCCCACTAGTGGGACTTTAAAGCAGTATCGTCTAACTACCTGTGAAGCCGGTGCGACTGTGAGTAAAGGGAAAGACTGATTGTGGGCACCTACATGATTTCTGTCAGAACTATGATCAATGAAATGGGAGCATACTCAGTGCCCTAAGAAGATTTTTAGTTTTTTGTACTGTTTTTCATTTAAGAACAAATAGCAGCTTCTTACGTATTACTGTATTGTTGTGCATGCAATTTAGGTTGTGTCTCTTAATAATGTGGCATAAAAATTAGTACTGTATTTTAAATAACATTCCATGTAAGGTGCTAATGAGAGATGAGTATGTGCATCAATGTACTATGCTTATTGAATTTACTTTCTACTTCATTGCATTTCTGACTGACTTAAAAAAAAAAAAAAAAGTGGAGGGGGATCTCTATTTTCATCTTTTGATCATTTGCTCATTTTTTAATGAGCTTTTTAAGACCCCAGCCCTCCGCAGAGAGCCTCTTCTCACCAATTGATAGTTAGTTATTAAACCTACCTGTCTCATGCAGCACTAGAGGTAATTGTAACTATAAATCTGTTAGTACTGCTTAACTTTCTTTACTAGTTGATTTAAGTCTACATTACAAAACTGCAGTAAAATTACTAGTAGGGATTCATACATTTATAACTTTACTCACAACTTATAGCTTCAACAGTCATTCTAGAACTATCAGGGTGTGTTTGAATTACTGACAATTGATGACGTGAGGATTTTGAAACAATTTGTATGTTATTTTGCCTGGGTTTTGTTAAATGATGAATATCCAAGAATAGAAAGACAACATCAGGGCATTTTGGATGTCTAATAATGAACCATAATGTTTTAAACTTACCTTTTAGTCTTTTGGTGGGGAGGATCTGAAGACAAATATTGAAAGAGAATACCATGCTAAAAATATAAATGTTTAAAGTGGTTTAAGGGACCTCCTGGAAATTACAACTCAGTAAATGAAGTTCAGAAAATGATCTTTGAATTTGCATGGGGTTCTCATTATTTATTTTACAGGGTTATCAACATCTTTAGCATCAAAATGCTGTTGAAAGGCAATGTGTTTCTAATCTACCTCAGATGTGGTTTTGTTTGTTTTTGCTCTGTTTTGTTTTACATGTTTCATGTCTGCCAACCTTTGTTTTCCTTCTTTCCTGCAAAGCTTATATTCTTGCTGCTTGTCTCTCTTAGCCTCTTGGACTGTGCTGTTGCCTTCTCATAGCAATGCTATCTGGCACAAAATTCAAACTTACATGCTCAATAGTAAATTTAAGCTTGTGTTCTGCCTCCATAATGCCAGTTAGCTCTCACTAGTTAGTAACCAGAGAGGGTTAGATTCTACTATCTGACACACTTTATGTTTGAGCAGATTAGTATAAAATTAATGATGATAGTGAATTCTCTAGCAGACTTCATAGAATTACTGGTAGGTCTCCATACCCAGGAGCAAAACTGTGTTTGAGACAGATTTTTGTATGTTGTCTGCTGTTATATGTGGTAGCTTTTCGGAGAAAGATTTAAGAGTTCCTGAAAAATGAAGAGATATTAATTAACTTTGTATTTGCAAAAAGCAGTTACTATGTTAAAATTGTTAAGTTATACTTTGATTCTGGTTAGTGACCTACATACCTGATATCTTAATGTTTCTCAGTGTTACCTGTTTTATAAGACAAATGGAGAACTTTAACTATTTTTTAAATGTAAAAGTTTGATTTAAAAGACAAGACAAGACACGTGTGTAAAATAAGCAGAATGCTTAAGTACTGACTTACAGGTCACATCTTCATTAGTTGCCTTTGTAGACTTATTATAGATTTGCAAATCCCAAGTCTAAAAAACGAATCAAATGATGTGAGTCGTATCCTGATGAAATACTGGTAACTTGTTGTGCTGCTTGTGAATCTTTTACATGTAGAAGTGAATCATCTTTGCAGTAAGTTTGCTACTGCTTTTGGGTGGCAGATCTGAGACAGAGACTCTTTTTCTTTTTTCCCCCAGCCTATTTGGTAAGTTAATAGAAACTTCTATGTAGGAATACATTTCTGAATTACTACAGCTGCAAGTACTCAGTGTTTTCACAAGTCAGATCCGAAGCTGAGCAGCTGTCTTTTAGTGGGTACTTTTTTGAAAAGTGTGGTTTAAGTTGCATACTTGACACAGTTTATGTACTCGACCAGAATCAGGAATGGAACTGTTTTTCTCAAATGGCAGTCATTTATCTTAACCATGAGATTGTTTTCCTCTTCTACAAATCCTTGCTTTTTCTGTACCAAACTTTATATGGCAATGTGCAGTGCTTTAAAGTATAAGCATCAGCCCTGTTCACCATGCAGCCTTCATTAGTTATTTTCTTTCTTTAGACTTTCAGTGAGAACCAGGATCTTTCTTCTTCCTTCTCCTATGACTTGGTGATTCTTCTTTCTTCTATATATTCTTCTGAGAATATTTTCCTCTTTTTCAGCGCTAATCTATACATCATAGCCTACCCCAGTCCTATACAACTATGGAATGAATTGAATTATGTATATTTTTTGGATGTGGGAAGTAGAAAGAGGCAGTGTGTGAGGTCACACTCTTGAGTTGCTTATTGCTTATTAGCAGTTGAAAAGAGGGTTTGTAATTAATATTAAGATTTTAATCTTAAATTTTTAAGACTGTAAGATTAATGTTTGTTAGTGTTGCTTACACAATTATTTTAATGAACTAGTCTTTCTAAAAGTCTACTGAAATGCTTTTTCTAAGCAATAGGATAGTTGTAGTATGTACCAATTCATACAGATTTGTGATGCTAAAAAAAAAAAAGAAATCACACATTTACCCCATGAGTTTACCAGACTTGAACAAACTTCAGTTTCTGAGCAAAAGCTTTCTAGATATTCTTGTATTCTCTGTGACATTCTGGGCTTTGTTCTTCAGGCCCTGAACTGAAAAGCTGATAAATGTTTTAGTGCTCTTAGAACTGTTGGGAGTATGTAATTTGGAAAAAAAAACAAACAAACAAACAAACAAAAAAAAAAAAACTATCAGAATAACTTGCAGAGGGATTGAGAGCTAGAACTGTAAAGAATGAGAGTATATTGAAATGAGGAACCTGGAGATCAGGATTGAATGCTGTTAATGGCAAGTGGGAAGAATTTATATGGAGTGAGGTGTGGCAGAAGGAGGTAGGTAAACAGAGTGGGAGTTGGTGGGGATTGGGAAGTTGGGTGGAGAATAGAAGCTAGAGGGGAAGCTAAGAGAAGCAGATCAGATTAGGAGTGATATAGTGTGTTTTTAAAGTTCTGAAATTGTTGGGAATGCTTGTGTTTTGTCAGTATGATGCCATAATGATGAGGTTACTATAGCTGTAATAGCTTAAGGAAGCTGAAATATATCTACTTGATATATTGAAAAAAGATTCTAGTGATCTCATCGTTTTCAACATTTATTTAGCTTTGAAATCTCCTACTTTTATTTCCAACCTCAATGGAGGATTACTATGCCCCAAAGCTTGTCTGGATTTCCCAGTTATACTTCTTGGTCTAATAAAAGGTAGTGCCTTTACTGGCAGACCTTGTCTTGATATGATCTGATTTTTCCACTGCCCCCATTTTTTTTTCTGTAACATGAGGGGCTGTGCTTAAACATGGAATTATTGGCAGATCTATATAAACCTCTAGAGATGTTAGAAAGTGCCAGAGGTCACAGCCTTGCTGCTCTTAGTTGGAGGATTGTTGTGTGCACCCTGGCGAGAGCTTGTGCTGCCAGAGACTGGGATTCAAGCAGAAGCGCCAGGCAGGCCTTGCTTGGAAGCTGGGAGGGGATGTTGTCCTGAGGTTCCCAACAGGCTTTGGAGAAAGAGGGAGAGAATGCAAGTTTTGTGGGAGTGCTTGCCTTAACTGGCCTAGCCTCTAATGCTAGCCGAGGTAAAACTGAAAGCTTTATTTCAGCAGGACTTGCTTTCTGATGTCTAAACTCAAGACTAAAAACAAGATTAGAGATATTAAACAAAACCTGGAATAGAATTCTAAATTGCACATGGCTGGAGGCCTTGTTTGTTGTTTTCCCACCTGTTGTTCCTTTCCTATAGCCCAGCTGCAAAAGCTGGAGACCTATGCTATTAGTTATCAGCTGTGTGGGGTGCTTTTCTTTCAGTAAAATAAGTTTAGAGAACTGATGATCTGGACCTGTATTTTCACTGTCTTATACTAAAATGATGTTCTTCTTTCCTAGGACTAATGAAGCAGTACTGACTTAGATTACTTAACACATTTGCTCTTAAAAAAAAAAAAATCTTTCTGATTGAGTCCAGATGTGGCTTAAGTGATTCACATCTCGCACTTCTATTGTCAAGAGGTGCTAAGGTCTGACATACAATTCTTGAGGCATTTTCTTTTTTTCAGTTCCCTTTAAGGGGGCTGGATATTTCTTCCTCTGCATTCTTCAGTGTGCCCATAAATATGACTATACTGTTCACTCATAACATTTCCTGAACTGGTACAATACTTGAAGACTTCTTTAACAGTTTAGAAATTATTCATGGTACATATACTTTTAAAGCACTCTTTTTTTTTTTCCTTCTTTTTTCTGTTAACTCTTCATGCAAATCACATAGAGCACATTTCAGAGGAACGTTCCAGAGTTGGGAGGAAAGTGCTGTATCCATGTACCTCTCCACTTTGCAACCTTAATACAACTTCTTTGCGTGCATACATTTAGATGGTCTTTGAAATACATTATTGCATCAATTCTTTTCCAGAGAACTGCTGTCTTTTCTGATCAGAGACTGAATGGAATTTTGTAACACAGGAAACTGATTTCTATATGAGTTGCAAGATACTGCAGGTGTTGGAAGATATGTAGTGAATGAAACAAGAATAAAGGATGATTTGATAGTTAATAAGATAGTGAAATGCATCATCTGTTAACAGGATTCTGTCACCAGTATTTGCATGATGCTAGGCAAGTAACACAGGTGAAACTCTTCATGTGTTGTCATTAATAATTTGCAGTATTTCATGTTCTTCCAGAGGCAAGCTAGAGATTCTAGGATTTGGTTTGCAGAAGTGTTGTGGATCCAAGGTATATTTGAAGTGAAGGAGCTTTGAACACAGTGCTAAATATTCTGAAATGTCAAGCAATAGTTCTTACCATTTTGGCACCTGTGAGTGCGGTGGCTTGACTCATCTTTCTCTATCATAATTTTCCATTAGTAGAATGGCAGTAGTCTTTCACTGAACAGGCTTACTTTGGAAATAAGCTTATCAATATTTCTAGTATTAATGATATTATAGTCAGGAACACAGTAGCAAAGACCCTATGGAAGTTATTACCTCTTCCTATAAAAGAGTGGGAAGTGAGCTATGTGCAGCAAATAATGCTTAGGATTGTACTGTGAACAGTGGAAAGAAGACAAAGTATTCAGCAATCGTTCTGTAAGTTATTTATTCTGTTCTTACATTAAGCAGGGGCCCTTGGCATGGGGAGGGGAATGTGACCATGGACCTTGTTGTGTTCCAGTTGGTGACCGCTTGACTGCAGCTAGTCTACAGATGCTTCTCTCCAGCCTGTCGCCACTTCCGTAAGAGAATGGGAACCATTGTCTGAACACCAACCATTACCTCCTGACCTGATACGCAAAGTCTAGGTTGAAGTGGTTTTGCTAGTGCTGCAGAAGAGTGATCTGATGAATATCTGCTGCTTCTAAAGAAAGTAAAGGAAGAGGAGACGAGGTTGCTTGCGCTGTTAGGCAGAAAAAGGCTGCTATTATGTGGTTAGGGAGAAGACAATGGCTGCTTGTGAGGAGAACGGGGAAGTAGGCTGCTGGTGTTCAGGTCGTGTCTTTGATGGATAACGGGATGTTTCTCAGACCTAAGATCAAGCCCCCACCAGTGCCAAAGTTGGATCTTCCAAACTAAATAGTTTCAGAACTCTTACATGCTGCAGTTTTTATGAAATTACATGTGCACTTTAAGCATGGAATTTCTTTAATACCTTTATAATGTTCTGTATTTTGAGTTTTTATTTGGGAGGTTGTGTGACAAGCATATAGGAAATGACCTTGGAAACCATTCTTTGCCTTTTGATCATCTAGAATTCTAGGTAGATGACATACTTAAAATAATGAAAGTTCTCTGAGGTCACTTCTGCCTAAGAAGTAAAGCAAGAGGAGAGAAAACTATCCTTTGCTATATTGATTCAGCAAGACTCATGGTAATTTCTGAGACTAGGTTTTACACTTGCAAATTTTGTGTTACTGACATGAAAAAATACTATATCCACACCCTAAGAAATGTGATCTAGAACTGATTGAATCAGTGGTTTGTTGTTGTTTCTTCTTGTTGCTAAGGTCATTTTTTTTTCCTCTTACAGAAAAAATGGGTTTACCAGCTCAGTCTGCACATAAAGACAATGGGAAAACCATTGAGAATGTGGAAGAGCACAGCTATAAGCAAGGGAAAAAGAACCGAGCCACCTTAAGGACAACAGAACGAGATCACAAGAAAAATGTGCAGTGCTCATTTATGTTAGACTCAGTTGGTGGGTCTTTGCCAAAAAAAACAATTCCAGATGTTGATCTCAATAAGCCTTACCTCAGCCTTGGCTGTAGCAATGCTAAGCTTCCAGTCTCTGTGCCCATGCCAATAGCCAGAACTGCACGCCAGACTTCTAGGACTGATTGCCCGGCAGACCGCTTAAAATTCTTTGAAACCCTGCGGCTTTTGTTAAAACTTACCTCAGTCTCAAAGAAAAAGGACAGGGAGCAAAGAGGACAGGAAAACACCTCTTCTGTCTGGCTGAACCGATCCAACGAACTGATCTGGCTGGAGCTGCAAGCTTGGCATGCTGGCCGGAGCATTAATGACCAAGACCTCTATCTTTATGCAGCCCGTCAAGATATCCCTGATATTATCAATGAAATCCTTACCTTCAAAGTGAACTATGGAAGCTTCTCCTGTGTAAAAAATGGAGCCAGTCTCAATGGTACTGCAGGAGAAGGAGTTTGCAAAACAACACATGGAACTAGTGCTTTGGGTTACTCAAATTACCATGAACACCTCCATCGCCAGCGGGTCTCATTTGAGCAAGTAAAGCGAATAATGGAGCTGCTAGAGTATATAGAAGCACTTTATCCATCTTTGCAGGCTCTTCAAAAGGACTATGAAAAGTATGCTGCAAAGGACTTCCAAGACAGAGTGCAGGCACTCTGTCTATGGTTAAACATTACAAAAGACTTAAATCAAAAACTAAGGATTATGGGAACTGTTTTGGGCATCAAAAATCTTTCTGACATTGGCTGGCCAGTGTTTGAAATTCCTTCTCCTGGACCACCTAAGGACAATGATCCAGAGGATAAGGAAGTTGATAGGGAAACAGAAGTAAAGGAATCCTCAGGAACATGCACAGACGAGAGTGAGGGTGAAGAACAAATCTCCGAGGAAAATGTTGAGGAACTTAGACAAGCCATCAAGAACAATTTTACTAATAAGCCAAATTTTGACTTTCAGGACCATTTTTCAAGGAAGTTTGATAGGCTTGAATCTGAGGATGACTCTGCCTCTTGGGTTATTCCAGAATGCAGTGCTGAGGCAGGCTGCAGCAAACACTGTTTGACCTCTATTTACAGGCCATTTGTAGATAAAGCACTGAAGCAAATGGGGTTGAGGAAGCTAATTTTAAGACTACACAAGCTAATGCATGGTTCATTGCAAAGGGCCCGTATGGCGTTGGTAAGGAGTGATCACCAGCTGGAGGTAGGTAATTGCTAGAGTAAAGGGGGTAGCAGGAGTACTTCCACCTGCAGTATTGTTTCTAACTTAAACTAAAGGAATTGGGATCTTGTGAAAATATTGGTTGCTTTGTTGGGTTTTGAAAGAAAGAATGTATGTTATGATTAAGAGTTCTATCCTACTACTACTGAAATAAATCTGTTGTTTGACCTGAACTAGAATTGGCATGAAGCACAAGTTAGCTCTCTGCTCGTGTCTGTAATTTAAATGACATTTTTATGATAACATCTTTGCTCATTAAATCTTTTAACAGCTAAAGCTGTAAGTCAGACAAATTGGAAAAGAAAATCAGGCGCAAAAGAACAGATTAGCTATGGAAATGGTACATTTTCCTTTTCTTGTCTTCAGGACTGGCTAGCTCTCTAGAAGATAGCCTTTGACAAAACATTATTCATCTTTTTCATGGGCTAAATAAGTGAAATACTGTGGTGGCACAATAAGAGATAGCTGAAGAAAATATTCTTATTTGTTTATTTCTTATTCTTCTATAGGTGATGTTATATGCTAAATTAAGAATAACTGAGTTAAAAATTATAATTTTTTTTCAGTTATGAATTTTCAAGGACAGTAGCTGAAGTTTCATGTAGTAATCTGTGGTCATTAACGCTTTCGAAACTGAATATTTTTTCTGAACATAAACCATTAGGCCATTTTAGGAAGAACTAGTAATCAAGATGACTTGCCTTCCTTGATAAAATGACATTGTGTGAGGCTTAACCATAGATTCTAGATAAAGAGATTTCTTACGATATTATAAAGGGCTCTTATACAAATGCTCTTTGTGATCTTTGACACGTTGATGATCTCTATGTCAGCTTCTTATTTGCAAAAGGAGAGAGAAAATTTACCTCCTTTGGAGTTAAGATGAATAAATTCATATGTATGAAATCATTTGAATTTTTTTTAAAAGGATTTTAGAGATTATTAATTAAAAAAAGCTGATAGTTGAATTTTCATTTATTCTCCAGTTGGTTTCAACTTGTTCTAGGAAGTTTTACATTAAAAAAAAAAAAAAGTTTATTTCTAGATAGCCATGTACATAGGCAAAACTTGCAGGTATCTCTTACAGTAACCAAAAAAAAAAAAAAAAAAAAAAGAAAAGAAAAATTGTATATTTGAGTTAAAAGTTTAGCTCAATACATAGGTAGAAATACCTTTAAAATAAAAGGAAATAAAATATAATTTGAGGTGATTGAAAATAACTTTCTGTACATTTTTGAAATTGCTGAATACCTTACATATGTGGACGTCAGTAAGGATTCTTAAAACTAGTTGATGAAACACCAATAACTAAAGACTTTGCTGAAGATTCATAGAACTAAACCTTTTGGTAATAGAGCAGTGGATGATGTGTGTGAGATATAATGATAATCTCTCCCTCCTTCTCTACCTGTGCGACTTCTTAGAGTGTTCATTTTCAGGAATTATTCTGTTTTCTTTGGACTGTTGTTCTCTGTTAAGAAATGGTATTGTGACTACAGATGATTGTTATGGAAAAAGGGTTGTAAAGTACTTTGCCCTAAAATTAAAAGAATCCTGCCAAAACCAGAAAACACTATTTGTCATAAGTGTGATACCTGCTGTAGCAACAGATGATGACATCAAACTAAAATAGGAGAAGACACAGTTTTGAATTGCTTGGCATTTGCATCTGACAGTACTTTGCATGTATGTCTTTTTTTTTTTTTTTTCCCAAGCTGTTATTTGTATTAAGTCAGAGCTACTAGTACTTAGTTAATCTTTGTTTCTTCTGGTTAATTTATTTTTATATATTGACAGTGTGCTTATGTGTGTACATATATTTTTTAAAAACTGTGAACATATTTTTCACTTTTATTACTTAACTGTTAGTTTTCATTGAAAATGCTCCTGAATCCTCCCACTATATTAAAAAAAAAAATCTATATTCATGCCACTTTCATTTTTAATTTAGAAAATTTTTAAATACAAGTGCCATTTGTCATAATTAGGCTCTAATATTTTAACATGGCTTATGCAAGCAAGAGTGTGTTTTGCTTAGAAGTTCTATGATTTGAGTCTTAAGCAAATGGCTAATATTTCTTTTAAATTAAAAAGTTAGATATGTAGCTGATTTAGTAGAACAATATCGAAAGCACTTGCACCCTATTTTTAGTTCATTTAACTAGCTATGCTTCTGGCTAGAGATTTTTATGTAGGATCTCAATGAATTGCTTGAGTTTTGTTTTCTTGGGTTTTTATAGAGGTGTTTTGTAGACCCTTAACCTATTTAAAATTGGGCCTGCAGAGAATTAAGTTTAGTCAAGTTGAATAATAGAGGGTCAAAGGATTAAAACTAAGCCCTTATGTTTCAAAGTCTTTTGCTGTTTTCCTTAATATTAGAAAATGAAATAACGCGTTCGATTTAGTAGGGTTTTTTTTGCTGCTGGGCCAATTCTTTAATGTATTTATCAGAACTAAATTTTCTAAAACTGCATTTGCATTGTAGCGAGGATTTTTTTTCCAAATATTCTGTTGTACTATAGTAGTAAGCATAGTATTTTCATGAACTATTACTAATAAAAATCTCATTTAAAAGCCTTTAGCAGTAGTGCTATTCTTCAGAAAGTAGGTATGTGGGTGGTAGGTTTGTTTTTGATATTATTGTTTTTTTTTCAAAGAGTCAGATTAAAAAGAAGGCCTATCAGTATACCTTTTAAGAGCGTAAGTTCCTGTACTGTAGATCAACAAGCAATTAAAATTCAACTATACCAGCTATAGTGGAAATCCCTACTTGTGCATATTTGCTATCTCTGTGAGCTAGTAGTTTTATAAACCACTTAAGAATCTGCAGCTCACAGTAGATTTTGTGCCAACATTAGATATAATGAATATGCTATTCCATCCTCCATGACAGAGTCAAGCACCACAATATTAAAAAATAAAAATACTTAGAAAACTCACTCTGTCAGGAACTGTAATTTTGTGTGGCACTTTCGAGAATGCAGAGCTTACACGATACTGTAGGCACAAAATGTCAAGAATGTGTATGTAGGTGTAAAGGAATAATTTCTTCTTTTATTTTCTGTTAGATAATGAGGTTAAACATGGTCAGTGTGAGTAGAAGTTTTTAGCTTTCTAGGCAGCATTTTATCATTTGATCTAATTTCTTTTTATCTCTTTTCCTTTCCTTTCCTTTGAAGTGATGCTAGTTAGATTTGGCAATGAAGAAAAAGGTAACAAATGCTAACTATGTCTATTAATATGTCAGTGAAGGGTATTCAGATGTTATTAAGAATTGGAATAAAGCAAATTCAGTCTGGGTGAGAGCCCAAACTTTACAGATACACTTTTTCTTAGGTGATGTACAGTGTGTAATTTTCTTTATTGCAAACTGCACATAGATTAAAGTTCAAATTTTTGAAAAAATTTAGGTTAAAGTACATCTAAATTAAAACCCACAGTGCAAGTATGTACATCTTTGATTAGAACAATGTAACATGATATATGTTTTAGATATCTAAACTATATAGTTACTTTCTCTAATTAGAAAGTGTCTTTAAATGAAAAATAAGTTTATTTTTATTGGAAAAAATATCAAGTAGATCTCTCTTTATTTTGTTTTCTTTTTGTAATTCCAGTTTCAATATCTACCAGAGTTTGTAAGCTATTTTTTCCAGTTTTGGTAAATTTAACTAGTGATTCTTGAACATTGCATTACTTTACAATGTGAATTTTTAAATAGAGTAGTTGGAAAACAAAAATTGCTGATGCAGTAGATACTTTTAAAAAAAAAAAAAAAGAATTTACTCACCTGACATAGTCCAGTGCAAACTTGTGTTTTTCAGATATCGTCATTGGTGTAAAGCCTATTGATTGTGTGTGTATGTAGGGGAGAGTTGTTTTTAAATACATTTTGTGAAATTCTCAGGTATTGTATCTTAAAGAGAACTGAATATATGTTCCTATATATTAGGCTTAACTTGTATATTCATGATGACCTCAAATAGCAGTTTCTTCCTATACAGCGAAGATCTTCTGCTTTAGTGGATGCTTTAATCATCTTAAGGAAAACACAAAGTAAGAGATTTTTTTTCTCTCTCAAGGACCCATAATTGCTTTCCTCAGCCTGGTGATCCTCTAAAAAATGTACAATATTAGCTTAAAAAAATAAAGAACTGCTGTGGCTGATTTGTCAGTTAATTAAAAGGTAGCTGAAATAAAAACTTAACTTTTATAGATAATCTTTTGTGCATGCTATTTAAAACAAACCCTAAATCTTAAAGTTAAGGATCCTCCTCATGATACCTTTTTCTTGTTACAGTTTTCAGAATTTCCAGATCCCATGCTGTGTTCAGATTATGTGCAGTTATTAAATTCCTCACCTTCCTGTGAGAAAAAATGCAGCACTGTATCATGGGAAGAGCTGAAATCTATGGATTTACCGTCTTTCGAACCTGCGTTCTTGGTCCTTTGCCGAGTCCTGCTCAATGTTATCCATGAATGCCTCAAGCTGAGGTTGGAACAAAGACCTGCTGGGGAACCATCTCTTTTGAGTATTAAGCAGGTTTGCCTCAACTGTTCTTTATTTTTATTATTTGAAATTAATTTGTCTTTTTTTTGTAGTAAGGTGGTCTGTTTAAAGAGGATTTGCTTAAGAAATAGCAGTACATAATTCTGTAATAAATTATAGAGTCTTGTATTTCATATGGAGACTTTTTTTTTTTTTTTAACAGATTAAACAACTGGTCATATGTACTGGTCAAATTAGACTTTCAGGAGTCAAAACTGATGATTAAAGAATTGTCATCCAGTGAAAGTAGTGTTCCATATGTATTATAAGCTATATAAGCTTGTCCACAAAATGCTTTAAATAGTTGGCATTAAGTGGACATATAACTGTTGATTTCCTTGTCTACTACAAATTTGAACCTTTATTCTGTGTTGCCTCATTCAACAGTCTGAACATACATGTTTTCTCTATTTGGGTTCCGCAGGCAGAGTGACTAGTTTTAAAGGGACAGATTTAAGGGTCTGTGCATTTGGTTTTAATTTGATCTGATTCTTTTTCCTGTGTGAATGTAAGACCTCTGCCAAAATTCAGAGGGCACATAGTGTAAGCAGGTTTTTCCCCCCGCCCCCCTCTTAATCATATTTCCTGAAATTATTTTTGTATATAAAGTGTCTGATACTTTCTGAAAATAGTGAACCAAGATTTCCAGTCCTGTCGCTAGCTGAGATTGTTGTATGGGGATTTCTTTTCTGATGTTATTTAATATAAGGAGCACTATTCAGACAATCTTTTCAGGGTTCCCCGAATTTGAACAAAGGTAATGATCTAAAGTCATCTCTCAGTCCCCTGACAAACATGAGCAAATCATGGCTTCATCAGGTGGTCCTTCAGGGTCAACATTTGAATATGCTCTCAGGCTGATTTATGATTTCACATTTCTGTTATCTAGCATTCCAAAAGCAATTGCTAAGTTACTTTATAGTCCTAAGTATGTAAGTATGTTAATCAACTAATTTAAGTTTCTGACAGCCGTTTCTGTGACAGTCCTTATCTTTGTTCTACCTCCTCTCTTTCTTAGGATTCTTCTAAGAATCCCCTGAAGCAACTTGTGCTTGTCACTGTGCATCTTGAAGATAGTACCTCCATTTTCTCTATAACCACCTTTTAGATATTGAAAGACTGTGATTAGATCCCCCTTGAGCCTTTTCTTCTCTACCTTGAACGAACCTAGTCCCTTCAATCTTTCTTCGTATTCACATAGTATAGTCCAATTCTGTTTCCATGGTAATGGTTTGAGTGTACCATCGGTTTGGGGCATGAGTCCTTAAATGTCTGTTACTTTCTGGTACCATTTGAAATATATTTGAATATATTTTGCATACTAGTCTTGATCATCAAGTTCTCCAAGGTGATTCTTAAAAATAAAAATAAATAAATAAAAAAAAAGATACAGAACTTACTATGTGCTTCCTGAAGTGTAATTTCTTTCTCCCCTCCTTTCTCACAAACTTCTCCTTTTAGAGATATGTCCTGCACATTTCACTTATAGCCACACCTTCTGTCATCCTGATCATTCTGTGTATTGGTGAGCTGTTCTCTTTTAATAGTGTGGTGACAGTGTAGTCACTAGTAGTAGAACAGTTCAAGGTGGTTCTTACCAGTTCTGCGTTTCTTGCTGAGAAGTGAAGGGTTTTGTGTGCATGTGTACTTGATTTTGAAATCTATATCCCTTTTTGTGAGATGACTAGAGTCTCACTTCCTTTGTTTGTTTAAACTGACAAATGATTTTTTTTTGTCTTGGATGTGTGGAATGTCTTGCCATGCCTTATCTTCTGCAGAATAGCTGTCAGATATCTCTCTTGATCTTGCGTAACAGTTTGCATCTCAAAGAGGCAGTATGTGGTGCTGTTGCACTATTACTTCCTCCTTAAAAAAAAAAAAAATCAGTGAGGAAATCAGTGGACAATACTACTAAAAGCTTTTTAGTTCCAGATTATAGGACACTATTAGAGAATGCAGTTTATGAATACGTAATTTCTTACTTCTCAAGTAAATCTATAACTAGAAGTACTGTAGCATATGGTAAATAGATCTTGGTGCTGACTTTTTAATTACTAATTCTATTATCCACACATTTTTTTAGCCAAGCAATATTTTAATGTGTTTTAATGATTGAAGAAGCCACCAGTTAAAGGATATATATTTGGATGGAGAGAACAGTATCTGACAACAGACACTCTTGCCTAGGTAGTCTTAGCAGAATGTGTTGGTATTTAAAACTTTTGAGTTAGCGGTCCTTAATGTCAATCATAAATGTTTTTTGCAGACTACTTAAGGAGCATTATTGTCATGTGACTTGTACTAGTACTATATAGTCTGACCTGGTTGAAAAGTGATTAAAACGTCACCTTTACTTGGTTTCTAACTGATTTCTGACTGATTTCTGACTGGTAAAACTTAGAACAATTGCCACAAAGTACTAACTGGTTAATGCATTCTGTTTAGAAAGGTTTTGTGTCTCAGTTATAGGTCACTTATAGTAGGCTGTGGTATAAATTTTGAAAACTACTAGAATAGGAAAATTTACATGTTAGGTGACAGATACTTAATTTATAGGTCAAATAAATATTTGAAACAATGAAAATCCTTATAATAAACTTGCTTACTATAAATTACAGTGGAAGCTGTGTGACCTGCACCACCTGGTTTGCAGAAAAGAAAGTCTTGTACAGAACTGCTAATAAATAAATAAATAAAACCCCATCAAACAAACCAATAATAGTGATAAATTCACCTTAAGCAAACTGCACGTTCTTTAGGATGCTCATTGTAGACCATCTTTGGGGGCTGCCTATTGCATTGTTAGTTTCAGTTCCAAGTTGACCCTTAAAATGCCTTGCATTATTACAAGTGTTTTTTTTTTGTAAATCTTATATTCTGTTATTCAGTAACACTGTATGTTTGTGTATGACAGTATTTTTAGAAGAATACTGTTTTAAAGAAATCTATTTTTAATGAAGCTTCAATAGTATGCTAATCTGGAATAGACAAATCTTTTTTGCATGTATCTGTAAAATATACCATCCTAGGTAGCAAAGTTTTATGGACAAGTGATATTGCAAAGTCCCATCTGTTTCTCTGAATAATAGGTAATTAGCTATAAATTTATAAATACAAATCCCTTTGGATCCAGGGGCAAAATGAGACAATAGGTTGCCACAGTGTATGCTATATGTGAAGAATATACATTTATTTTTAAATATGTGTCACGCTAGGTATGTAAATAGCTAATTTTTGAATTTCAATCTTAAAATAAATTACAGTAATTTTTTTTCCTTTTTTTCCATGTAACTACTGACAAGTTTTAAACTACGGATTTTATAAAATTACTTCCCCCCACCCTATGTGTTTATAGTGTGTAGCATAATTTATTTTCGCCTGCAACAAATTCAGTAGAACTCCTGATGCTTTAATGTTGTTATTTCTTGTAAGTTTTTTACTTTCATGTCATTATATTTTCTCATGCATAGAGTCCTCTGTGTTGATAGTTTCTTTTGCAAAGATAGTTATAAGAGGACAGTTTAAAAAAGCAGAGATTAGCCAACAACCTTGTTCCCTCTGCCCCTCCAAATTACGCTATCTTCCATCTCATTCTCTCAGAGTCTTGATTTAATGAAGTCAGAAAGATCAGGGGTTGTCAGACCTGGAGACTGATAATAATTTCAAAAGAATAAAAACTTAGTACTGGAAGAACTTAAAGACATTTGCTAATATAGATTTGAAACCTATAGTATTGTTTGTTTACTCTTGTGTTTGTGTCTGTTTCTTCAAATAAATGAAAACTGTAAGCTTTCAGATAGAGGAGAGAACTGTTTGACCCAAATGGCCACTTCTGTTGATCAAAAGACACCTTGCCTCGTTTTAGCCTTTTCCATTGAAACAGTGAAAGAAATTCCAACTGTTTTCAGGTCAGGTTGTGGACACCTTCCCGATAAATTGTGACTGAAATTCCCATAGTTAAAAGACTTGGCAGCAGCTTGAAGATCTATGACAAAAGCAGCAAATGATGATTATGAGGCCTCTTGCCCAATTCAGAACTTTTGAACTATCCAGTAAGTTGCTTGCTGTGGCCCCATGTAGAGGACAAAATCTGAAATGTCTGCCTGCATCTCTGTTTACAGTTATGTGGCAAGTGGCATGATGACAGTTAAATAAGCCTGGAAAACTAGTGTAGATCTTTCCTGGAGAGATGTAGAAGTGACTGTATTCATCCTCTAAAAACTGTAGAAATTAGGTAGTGACTAACTGACATATTTAGACAAGATTTCAATTCCCAGAGAGAATTTAAGAATATTGTCTTTACTGATTGCAGTTTGTGGGTTTTTCTCTTGCAGCTAGTAAGAGAGTGTAAAGAGGTCCTGAAGGGCGGTCTGTTAATGAAGCAATATTATCAATTTATGTTACGTGAGGTGTTAGATGACTTGCAAAAGATTGACTGCAACATTGATTCTTTTGAAGAGGACCTGCATAAAATGTTAATGGTAAGCTTCAAAAAGAGAATTTATTTGGAGTTCTGATAAGTTTATTATTCTGACTATTACTGTTAGAAATCTACTGTCCATGTCAGACGTAGATCTTGATAATGTATTCATGGTGCTGTGTTGCCCTCATTTTACTCTTTAATGACCCTTGTAATGCCTTTGTCATTTTAAACAAAGAACAAATTAGCATGTGAAGACAATATTGATTTTTATTTGTTGGATTGTGGTACAATAAACTTGTAAATTGTCTGCATTTATAATAAAACAGTTCATAAATAGAATTGTAAGTTGCACACATTTAAAGTTTAATTTAACCTTTTATTATTAAATACAATTTTAATATTAAGTACAATTGTTCCATTAATATCATGTTTTAATACTTCAGTAATGCATTAATCCAAGAATGATGCCTTGTTTCTAGTAAGTATTCATTATTACAATAAGCTAAACACAAAGAGGTATTTTAAAGACCAGCTCTTGGCCTCTACTAGATATTAAATAAATCATTCTTATTTTGTGGTCTTAATTTAAAGTCTTATTCCCTTGATGAGACTGATTCACTTTTCTCTTGTGACTTATTTGAGTTTTGTCCTCATTATTCATAAAAAATATTCAGGGCTCAATACCTGATCAGTAGTGTTCCATAAGCAAAGCTGCTGGTACCATCTGTGGTTGAGGATGCTTAGATTTTCCTAGTACAAGTTTTTTTTTTTTTTTTTTTTTTTTTTTTTTTGGTTGGTTGGTTGGTTTTTGCCTATAATGGTAAAAATGTACCATTTCACATCAAATCCTTATACTGTATGTTTGTCCCCATATGAAATTTCTAGAAACTTCTGAAGGGAGGGTGTCAAGGGGACGGGGACAAACTCTTTTCGGTTGTCCTGTGTGACAGGACAAGAGGCAATGGGCAGAAACTGAAGCACAGGCAGTTCCGCCTGAACGTGAGGGGGAATTTCTTCCCTGTGAGAGTGATGGAGCACTGGACCAGGTTGCCCAGAGAGGCTGTGGAGTCTCCTCTGGGGATCTTCAAGGCCCGCCTGGATGCAGCCCTGTCTAACATGCTCTAGGTGACCCTGCTGAGCAGGGAGGTTGGGCTAGATGATCTCCAGAGGTCCCTTCCAACCTGACTGATCCTATGATTCTATGATTCCAGCAGAAATGACCTGACTAGATAGAAGAAAAATGATTTGTCTTGCCCATTTTTGCACTACTTGTACCTGTTTCTTTACGCATTTCTAATGTTTTTGTGCTTTGAGGCAAGAGCTTGAACTCTGGCAGTGGATGTGATTGTATAAGGTTTCTACTTTTTGCAGGTTGTGCAAGGGGACTGTTGACAGGGCTGTTTAAGTAGGAGTGACTTTATCAAGCTTTGAAGAACCATGGTTGGTGCCTGCTCAGAGTCCCAGATTACAGTAGCATCAGTTGCAGGGAAGAAAGAGTGGATAAAAGCTCAAGAATATCGTAGAAGGTTGAGATGGCTGGGCAAAGAGGCTGCAGAGACGATCTGGACTGAAAATAGGAATGGGAAAAGTTACAGGAAATCAGAAAATTAAGATAGGATCTGTGGTGGGGGAAGAAGAGGTCAGACTTGCTCTTTGTGTTTCCCTTTGTAATAAGTAGGCAACAAAACCAGAAGGATTCCTGTGAAAGAAATCGGACTGGGAATGAAAGCAGAATTAAATAAAATCAGTTTAAAAAGTTTCCCATGTCTTGGCATTATTACACTGTGATTTGAAAATACCTGAAACCAATGAGCAGCACTTTATCTACTTCTTACAGGGACAGCAATTGTTGACGTTATGGATTATCCAAGTAAAATATGGCAAAATCGTGGCTAATTATTTGCATCAGTATGACCCCTGAGGGCAAATACATGAAGAAGAATTGTATTTAATTTTGTATTACTTTAAAAATATAAAAATGAAGGAGAGAGAGAAGACTTGCAGTAAAAGAACACAAGAAGTGCAGAATTTGTGAGGCAGTTCATTGTGTTTATCCCTGTCCAGGAGAATGTATTCAGATGAAGCTTCCTGGAGTAGTCTGATTGACAGAAGACTTTATTTATTATTTTTTTAATTCACCTTTAAATAATTGTGTAAAATGTGGGCATTGTTAGAGAGTTCAGCACCAGGGTAGTGATGATAGCAGCACAGCAAATGAAGTGGTAATACTGTCAGTATTTCTAGAAAACTCTTGCGGAGAGGATATAGTATGTAATACTTTAGTAGCACTTTCTGTTTCCAGAACCATCTATTGCACCTTTTGTGTGGAATCATGTAGATCATTTTCAGTCTGGTTTGGTTCAGCAAACAAAAATTGTTCTTTAAATATTTTCTACTATTGTTATAGTATTTAGAGAACTATGTTGATTTAGCTGTAGGTGGTATAATAATTTCTATTCTGAGTATCTTACTCCTTGTGCAGGTTTACTTTGATTATATGCGAAGCTGGATCCAAATGCTACAGCAGTTACCTCAAGCATCTCATAGTTTGAAAAATCTCTTAGAAGAAGAATGGAATTTCACCAAAGAAATAACTCCTTATATCAGAGGAGGTGAAGCTCAAGCTGGAAAACTATTCTGGTAGGATTTATAAAATTAGTCTGCTGATGGTGTTGATTTATAACAGATATTTATTCAAGTCAGATTCACACTGATTATTTAAAAAATTCTGTTCTTTCAAGTAATTTTGTTCAGGATTCCCAGACTGGGCTTTTTGAGGCCATGATAATTAAAAGTCTTTCTGTGGAATTGCATTGTGTCTAGACCGTTTTTAGTTAAAAATTTGATGATATAGGTGCAGTCAGTTCAGCTTAAACATATTCAAATGTTAGCTAAATTTAAAACTTGCATCGTTGCCATCCATTTCATCAGAACTGTGTATTTTATATACTTAGGATATAATAGTAAATTAATTTGTGTTTTGTGACAAAGTTTAAAATTATCATGGTTATGTAAAACTTCTGGCTTTCGGTATAAGAAACAATCAGGAAATAATTGTCAAAAATATTTGACTTTAATTGACCTATTGATGAGACAGGCTATAATTCACCAAGCAAATTGGTCAAAAGCCGGTCACCTCGGTAAATTGCCACATTATCGTTTTTCATTACATGATCAGAATACTCATTTATCCTAATGGGAAAATCCATTTTCTGAGTTCTCATAAAAGTTTTCTAGGCTATTTGCTTCTTTATTTGTAGTGTGAACAGGATATTGTAATTTTAGTTAGATACTTCTAACTAGAGGAAAAAAATAAAGCTTGCTAATCTTCACCCCAAAATACTGTGGTTACAGTTTCCATTCAGTAACTTAAATGAACTGGAACAATAAAATGTTCTTATTTCCTTCCAATGAAAGGAAATTCTCCAGTTTTCTAGTCCTATTGTGGCCGATACAAAATATTGTCTTAGAGATGTCAATTCTGATGTCAGAGGAAATACCTCCTCTGTTTAATGCCTGACTTTGCTCCTCTGCTTGCCACATTTGATATATAATTCTACTTTCGGTAAAATTCCTAGTGAGACAGAAGTTATGCTATGTACTTTTGCAACGATTGTAGTATAGGATGCAGCAACTGCTGGAGCTCTTATTCCAGTAACAGAAATGACTGCTTTTGTGGAAAGTCTGTGTTCCTGTCAGCTTTGCACATCTAGAGAGGCAGAGGGCTCCCAAGACCCTGCTTGGGGATTCTTCTGCACACAGATGTACCAACACAGCTCTCTTGCATGAGACAGAGTAGGAAGAAGCATAAGGTGCTGTGCTACCTGAATAAGACTGAAGTTCTACATTTCTGTTGTTTCAGTGATATTGCAGGAATGCTCCTGAAATCTACAGGAATATTTTTAGACTCTGGACTACAAGACAGTTGTGATGAATTTTGGGCCAGTGCTGATGATAGTACTGCATCAGATGAGATCAGGTACTAAGCCCCTCAGATTTGCACTTTTACTCATGTTTCTTTACTCTTGACAGACTTAAAATGTAGTATGTTCCTTAGAATGAAAGCTTACATAAAGGCAAGACTCAATAGGTTGTCTTGATGATATTTCCATAGAAGTAATAGCTAAACATTATTTTGTGCCTATTAACCTTCTTTGTTGAGAGTAGGAGAGATTGTGTATGCAGTGCTCTTTAAATTGAATTTTTATATCCATATCAAAACTGTACATGTATAAATTAAATTTACTTGTTAGTTGCTTGCAGACATTTCTTTTCTATGCACTTTCTCTTGCTATATATATCTATTTCTTTACTCTTCTAATAACTAAATAGATGTGATATGATTTATTAAAAACATGGTCACTTCATTCTTGTCAATGTTTTAGGAGGTCCGTTATAGAAACCAGCCGAGCGCTAAAAGAACTCTTTCATGAAGCTAGAGAAAGGGCATCCAAAGCTCTTGGTTTTGCTAAAATGCTGAGGAAGGTAAGTTAACAGTAGAATCTGATCTATTTTAATCTAATTTGCTGATATTTTGATCCAATTTAATCTAACTTACTGATGTTCACTTTTTTATGTCCTTTAAATAATTTTAAAGTATTTTTTTTTAATTACTCTTAGGATCTTGAAATAGCAGCAGAGTTTGTATTGTCAGCCCCTGTACGAGATTTTCTGAACTCTCTGAAAACAAAAGAGTATGTGAAGGTAAATTCAGTTTAGAGGCATAAATTTTTTTTTAATGTGCCATGCCTATCTCAAAATTTAAAATGTCATGTACTTAATATGTTGCGGCAGTCGGATTTTTTTTTCTTTATCTGTGTTTGTGTGAGTGCAAATGTCTTGGAAAATCAGGGTCCAATTTCTTGTTTCCACAGATTCTTCGTCACTTAGGAAAAAACACTTTTGTTTTTTGTGAGGTGAGAAGAACAAAACTTAGTAGGGAATATTATGAAAATAAATGTTAAAGTTTGAGGTGTGTGGATACTTCAGTAAAGGGAGAATGTTAAGTAGATAATCTCAGACTGCAGACCTGCTTTTATCATGCTTTTCTAAAACAACAATATTGTACAATCTACTCTAGCTAACTTCTATGAAAGCGCTAAAGAAATGCAGGGCACGGTATAATGTTTTGTCTGAGTAGGGACAAGTGTTTCATTCCAAAATACTGTTGGTGAATAGCAGTTTCACGCAGCAAAAGTATTAAATTAAATATTTCCAGGTTGACAAGTCCTTATTGTAGTTTGAATTGAAGTATGTCAGTTTCTTCAACAGGTTAAATTTATTTGGATCTGTTGCTCTTTTTGTCCTTGTATACATTTCAAATATATAACTCCCAATTGAGGAAAAAATGCTGACTTGCATATGAAGAAATTCCTGTTAGATTTATATAAACAATTGCTAAAAGTTGACAGATTTCCAGGGAAGACTGCACAAGACTGTAGAAGAGAAAATCATCAAGGGTTATTAAATGCCTCATAACACATCTGACTCAGAAAGACCCTCAGAAAGGGAGGGTGGTCATTCTGGAGGCAAGTAAGGACACAAGCTGGCTTTGAGACACTGAAGCTGTATGCTGACCTGGAACTGCACCCTGACTAGTTGCAGCAGGAGCCATAGATTTCATGGGAGAAGGTGGCTGCATAAGCAGAAAAATCTGGGGAACATTGGGTTGCGCTTCTGAACAATTGAATCGTGTTAGTATATAGAGTCTTTCTCCATTTACAACCATGGAACTGAAGAAAATAAAGATTTTAAAAATTGCCTCTGCAACTGCAGTTTTGGCTGAGTGTACGCTTAGGACATAACTTTATTATAAATGTCGAAAGGTGTGCTATTATTTCTTCTAATGTCTTGTCATTCTCTAGCCAGAGCAGCTGTGTTTATAGAAGCTGTTTATAGTAGCTGTTCTGCGGCTGAGACTGGTATAGATGAGGGGCAACGATTTGAGCAGAGTTGTCTTCAACCAGAACAATACAGGCTATGATGATGGGCCAAAAGGGTTTAGAAAAAGAATAAGGCACAGAAATTTTGGATATGAATATCCCATATTCTGACAGATTCAAGATGAAAATAGAGGAAAGACAGTAGATGTAGTCAGTTCTGAAGCTAAGAATAAGAAGTACTAGGCTTTTTGTTAGTGACCAGAGGTTTAACTTCAGAAATAGATGTAAGCAGTAGCTAATGTTACTTTTTATAATGACATTATCACTGAAATAGTAAGTGAGATGAGGGAGCAGCCCCACATTTCTAGAACTGTTACAGTCAGGATTGTATTGATCTAGAAAGAGAAGAGAGAATTAAGTTTTGTTGTTAATTATCTCATTATAAATTGTATGTATCATCTATTTTACTGTTTTTGGTCTGATCTTGGTTCCTAACTCTGTTATAGTATCGTTTCCACTATGGCAGATATAACACAAGACATAGTGTGTTACTAGAAGAAAAAGCTCTTCTTGGACTTTACAATTACTTCTTTTACATTAATAGTCAAGAATAACTATTTTTTTTATAGCCATATCTTTGCTTAATGTTGTGTGGATATTTAGGGATCCCGTGTGAATTTTTCATGAGCAAGTATGTATACTTTAATGTTCCAATGTTTCTCAGTTTAAAGTGTTAACAGTCTTGAATAGTTTACTACTTCTTTATATATATATATATATGTAAAAATATATATAGTGTGTATGTATAAAATATATATATAAAATAAATAAAGATTCCTTTGAAATAATATGTAAAAAGATAAAGGTGCACAAAAAGATGTTGCTGGATATTGGTGGTGTTTTAGATTCCAAGAATAATTTATTTTAATGGATTTTGGTTTATAGTGCAAAAAATGGCTGCATGTACTGATTTAGTATGTATATTGCTACAGCTACTTAAGATAGGAACTCTTCCTATTGTTTGAAGGAGATGACATATATCCATTTTGTGTATCTTAGAAGAAACTGAAATTCACTCTTATTTATTTATATTCTACAGGTGCAAATCCCTGGACTCGAGAACTTACAAGTATTTGTCCCAAACAGTATTGCAGGGGAAAAATCTGTGATTTTACAGCTCCTAAATGCAGCTGCAGGAAAGGATTGCTCAAAGGATTCAGATGAAGTTGCATATGAGGCATATTTAGTAATGACCAAACACAGTGGCAAAGAGCATGAATTAGATGACAGTTGGAGTGTGTGGGAAGGTCAGCCAGTCAAAGTAGTGCCACAGGTAGAAACTGCTGATACACTGCGAAGCATGCAGGTAGGTTTTTTGCCTTCATGCGATCTCCACGCTTCCTATAAATGCTTGTCCTTTGAGATTAGCTACAGTATTTTAACTATGATATCTCGTACAGGTAATAAAAAGTTGAATTCAAGCATAGTGGTAGTTCTTGGTTGTGTTAGTACAAGTAGCAAATTCATAGGACTTTAGCATTTCTTAAAAGGATTATTCTTGTAGTGTGCATTTTTCAGGGAAGGATTTCTGTAATAGAGAGATACCAAAAATGTTTACTTGGTGTTCAGCGTCAGAGACATAGGTAAGACTTAAAAGCTTTATGTTTTAGTAAGAAGCCACTAATGTCCAAGAACATGTGGCTGAACTGTACTTTACACACTCTAAGGATGAAACCAATCATCGGGCATTTTAGATGAATTGTGGCATTTAATGTTGAATTTCAGTGGAAACTACTGGATATTCAAGAGTTCTGCAGGAAGAAATCTTTCTAGTCACATTTTTCTTATCCCAAGCCAACTGGGGTTCCCTGCCAGTAGTTCTGCCACATTGCAATAACTGAGCCAGCTACAGCTCGCTGCCCCTCCTGCTCTCATACTCTTATGAGCTAAGTGAATCTTTCTTTTGGTATGTTGTGTAGTTCCTTTGGTCTGTACCATAAATGGTCTCTAATATCTATGAACAGAGTTACTTTCCAAGTCACTATGGCCGGCCTCTTAACGTTCCATGAGGGCTCTGACAATTTCAGGCAGCCATAAAATTCACTTCTGTGTATGTTACTGTGTGTATGTGAGGTGCAAGCTTGTTACTTCCTGTTTGTCTGTGGTCCAAACTGAACAGCAGATAACTAGCCATTGATTAGACTTTTAGAATGTCATTGGGCTTTGATAAAAGTTATCATTTCTTTCAGAAAATGAAAACAGCAAGAGATGGAATTTGGTTTGAAAATGACATTCCATCTGGCATATATTAACATACATGGAACACGCTGTGTGTATGTGTAATATTGTTTAAATGTCTGTTTTAAATCATGTATTGATAATTAAGGAAGTAAACAGTTCCTCTGCAAGATTATGTGTGCTTCTTGTGCTTTACCCCCAAAGAGAATTTTTGATTAAAGACTTTTAATTGCAAACTAAAATATTAAGTTATTATTTTCAAAATATTCTTAAAATAGAAGTATCTTGTGAAAAATTTTTAAAATTTTTATTGCAAAATATTGTTATGAGGGGGGTATTGAAAATCTAGATTGTGTGGGAGTGGTTTTGCAGTAACTTGTTACAGCTACATTTTTTTTCGTAGCTCAAAATTGACAGAGCTTAGTATGTGAATCGTAGTGCTGCAGGAAAGGCAACACCATCTGCTACTCTGTGTATTTTTTATAGAGTTCTGCAATATGAGAGTTCTGATATTCAAAACATTCTTACATTTTAAAAATTTTCAAAATTTGAGCAAACATTATGTAGTAAGCAAACACTATGATTTTTCCCTGTTCAACAATAGCTTTTTGCCCTTGAATGCATTATGTTACTTGGGTAAAATTTGCTTATTTATGACAATTCGTACCTGCAGCTATTTTGAGACAGTATAATCATTGCTCTTAGATACTACCTTTGTATGTGTAACTATTTTGAAGATGATTTTTAATACAGTGAGTACCAAGCTTCAAAAAGATGATCGTCTTTCAGGAAATGGATAGTACTATATTTCCCTTGAAAGCCTGCTACATGGTATTTGCTCTGTTAGACTTTTCCCCATAGGATGAACATTTATCAAGCTTGGTTGCCAGTGTTAAGCTTTTCTATATGGTTAAGTGTTCTCATGAACAGTGAAGAGAGAGAGGCCATCAAAATTTTAGAATTCAAAAAATAACCAGCTGCGACTTGCTGATAGGCGACAAGTCTTTCTATAGAGAGTTTTCTTTATAAGAACTAGTGGTATCTTCTATTCCTAGGTTGATAACCTCCTCCTTGTAGTCATTCAATCTGCTCATCTTGTGAGTCAGAGAAAAGCTTTCCAACAGTCTATTGAAGGGCTTGTATCTTTGCACCACGAACAGACATCGAGCCAACCAGTCATTGCCAAAGCTCTACAACAGCTAAAGGTAATCAATCTTCCAGATGATTTCAGTCAGAATTGTTTCTTTCTTTGCTCACTGATAAGTAAAAAAAAAAAAAACGTGATTGCAATGTTAATGAAGTATTCTGCAATTGCAATTTATGCAACCTCCATGGAGTATATTTTCAGTACATTTTTCATTCTCTTTTTGGAAGTGATTAGTGAATGTATTTTTGAGTGATATTGGTTATAATCATGTTTGTCCGGGCCCAGTGGGAAGCAAGTCCATAGTGCAGCAGAAATGTTAATAAAAGCAGAAGAAATGCATCTTTATATGAAAGGATTATGGAAAGTGTGTGATTTCATAAAAATAAATTCTGTCAAAACCTATGATCTGAAAGAAAAGGCAAATTTCTCCACCATCCCCATCAGATTTGGAGAGGATGAGTAGTTGGGTTTTTGTTTTGGATTTTTTTTGTGACTCACGAAAGCAGATTTGTTGTGTTGAAGTTGCATTTTCATGGCTGTTCATTTTTTCCCAAATTCAGTAGAAGCTATGTCCACATACCAGAGTGAAAATATCCAAAAGTTTGGTCACGTTGCAGATAGTCGTTGTGAAGAAAATGAGACATCACTACACATTCAATGTGAACGCTAGAGAATGTCCCCCTTTATTGTGCAAGCGGTCATACTTATAAGCAATCAGAAAGTCCACCAAATCAAAAACCGCTTAACCTTTCAGCGAACTCTTCCATGTCCTGTTTCACCACTTCAGCTCTTACAAGCAAATCCCACAATCCTTTTCTTTTACAGCAACATCACATAATCTTCTGACTTGACATCAATGACTGATGAGTCATTGATTTCACTCAGCTGGTACCAGCAAATCCCACAGATAGTAAAATCACTTCCATTTTTTTTGTCTTTTTTAGCTTTCTTTGAATGAGTAGGTTAACTTTAAAAGCAGACAAGTTGAATTATGATACTTCACTTAGTTATAAGACTTGCACAGAAATTGATGTGGGTGCTGGGAAAACGTTTTTCCAAGACTGAATGAATTGTGAGGACTTTAAAGTACATTTCCATTCAAAATAATGTTATTGTCGTATTCATGGTTGCCTAATCTACTCAACTATAGAATATAAATATAAATAATTTGATGCTTCCTCCCCCCTTTTTTTGTTGTTCCTCAGAGCGATGCGTTGCAGCTATGCAATAAGATAAGCAGTGCCATTGATAGAGTTGATCGCATGTTCACGTCTGAGTTTGATGCTGAAGTTGATGAATCTGAATCTGCCACTTTACAGCAATACTACCGGGAAGCCATGATTCAGGGTTATAATTTTGGGTTTGAGGTAAGGAAACAAAAAGTTAACAAAAAATTATTTATTTTTGCACAGTTCTGCTAGGAGCTGATAAAGTTCCCATCTTTGTATTGGGGCAAATAAGCTATTACTCTGAGGAAATATGAAGAGTTTTATAAGAGCATTATAAAAATGCCTGTTCCCTCAGGTGTCTTGTATTGAAAATTATTGAAAAAGAGTGGGTAGGTGTATTGAATTTAGCAAGTTCCTAAAGATTTTTAATGTTACATTGCTCATTAAAGTCTGAATATAATCATAGTCTTGTAGGCTCTACTACTGAGCAGCATATTAGGTGAAATCAAAAATGTTCTTTGATATTGAACATCATCTATGTAACATGTCTTCTCCCTGTTTTTTCAGCCTGATGTAGGATAATCCTTGCATTTAATTTGAACCTTTCTTTCAAATTTTAACATAGTTCTTATATGAAGTGAATATAGCTTTTGAGTGTCTCCCTATGATGACCAAGAAATGTCATGTTCAGACACATTCTTTTAATATTTAGTTATTTGATTCTTGTGACCTTTTCATAGGGTGGATGTGGATTTTTTATATTTTTTTCTTTTTGTTTTGTTTTGTGTTTTTTTTTGTCTTTTTGGGGGTGGTTTGGCAGGCTTCTTTTGCGGGGGTGGGGTTTTGGGGGCTTTTGTTTTTTGAGATTTTATACTACAGTAACATACTTTAAGGTAGTCTTCTGCAGCTGATATTTCTGACTTTTTTCAATGTACATGTATACCTCATTCCACCTCCCCAATCAAGTGCAAAATAACTAAAAATAAGCATTACTTGGAGGTTCAATCTGTTGTTATATAGCTAAGCATTTATATAAGATGTTTCTTAAATACTGTGTGCACTATTAAACATCAGCACGTGCCCATATACACACAAGTATGCTATCTAGTTTGTATCATGTTCTTTTTAAATGATCCTTTTTTTAATTATGTAACTGCTTGCATAAAGTCATTTTATCTAAGAACAGAATGTGACTGTACCATACTGTAATCTTTTATTAGCTTGCAAATACTCCAGTGGATATTGCAAATGGTATTTTTGTTTTTATTATTAATACATACAGGGTAATTTTTAATTTCTTACAGTACCACAAAGAAGTTGTTCGCCTGATGTCTGGAGAATTTAGGCAGAAAATTGGAGATAAGTATATCAACTTTGCCAGAAAATGGATGAATTATGTGCTAACAAAATGTGAGAGTGGCCGAGGCACTCGACCCAGGTAACAGCTAACTTGTTAATGTCATGGTTGTTTGCGTTACTTTTAAATATCATGCAGGTTTTTTCATGTTTAATTGCTTAGTTGTTTTGAACTAGTTCATTTGAACTATTGAGGCTTCTGGCTCTTGAGTTTTGGAGATAATTTGAATACTAAATGCATAAAGCCAAATGAACAGCTGAACTGCTTAGCGAAATATTTTGTCTAGCATCTTGCCTCAAATATTAGCTGACAGAAAATGAGAGGAAAATGATCACTGGACCCAAGCAATTCAGAGGCTATAATTTGGAGCAAAAGTACTATTTGATCAGATGCCAGTAAAGATTGTTGAATATGCAACAGTCAATATTTGGATATTTTACAGAGAAAGTTTATACAGATGTTGACATAGTTTTATGTCAGTTGCAGGCATATAGGTATAGTTGCTTTATCTTCCTGTACATGTCCTTTCTATTGGTGCCTCCTGAAAGTGCCTAAAGAACCTTCCACAGATGAGGAAGAAATGTTTCTGCTCTGGTAAAAATTCTTCAGTTTTAGGATTATGCATAAATAATAGATTTCTACCATTGCACAGAAGGCAGTATGGCATCAGGACTAATTCATTTAGAGATAAAGATGTCTTTGAAGATAGTTTTTGTTGTAGTCTAAAATACTTTCTTCTATTTGCACATGACTCTTTTTCCCAGGTTTAACTCAGAGCATTTTTTTTTCTCATCCATAATGTAAGGATATGGAGGGGTTGAACAGCAAGATTTCCTGCTTTGACTGGGATGAAACTGTTACTACGTTTGCGTAGTCTAAGCACACGAATGCAAGTTTACTCAGTCTGTCAACAGTACTATTTTGCCCAATGGTCTTGTAGATTGTTCTCATAGACTCAGCGCTGTGAAATGCTACTGCTAGGCCCCAGTGAAAAGAAAAGATTTACATCATTTTCGAATTCACTACACTAACAGAGAAACTAGGAAACTGACCCAAGCAGAATGATAACATCACTTTATTTAGGTGGTTTTGCAGTATTTTGCAGCTGATGTGTCAGAACTTTTATACAGTTCTCTAGCATCGAAGTAGGTTTCTTACTGATCCTTGCTAGCAGATCACATGTCAGTGATAACTTAGTTTCCTTAAAGCAGGACTAGTCAATCTGTCCAGGGGATAGTTTGTTTTGCTTGGAGGGAGAAAGAGTGGGTAGGTTGAAGTATGCACTGATAGGGTAGCTAGCCTTGAATGCTAATCTGCATTTTCTAGATTGCTGCTGCTAATTCCAGTAGGTCTGGTGGTGGGGGGGGGGGGGGGTAACACAGTAGGGAGAGAGCAAGCAGCTGAAGACAGAGCCCACTCTAAGAATTTCCTTAGTTGTTTTACTATACCAGTCTAGGCTTTAAAACTACTGATGCCTATTGTGGTGGTGATCAGATTCTCATGAAATTATAATTCATCTTTTGGCCTTATTTCAGAAAGAAGAGTTTAGACAGGGGATGCTTGTTTGACTTGTTGCTCTAAGTTGTGTTGAGTGAAATGATATTCCTGAAGGTAGCACCTACATCCGACTTCAGGATCGCATCGTCTGTTTAGTTTGTTTGTCAGTGTCCTGGCTAAGATCAGGCTTTGTCTGAATATAAATTGTCAAAGATCAATACAGATTAAATTTATTACCTTTTATTTATTAATCTATTTTCTTATAAGGATTTTTTTTCATATTTTCCAGAGAAAAATAAGTAACTGTAATTTATTGTTGTTGGATGTTTTTGCAAATCTGATGATAGTTTTAGCCAAAGAACAATTCTTTTTCTCTGTTTTATTTTTCTTTGAGATTAGATGGGCAACTCAAGGTTTTGATTTTCTTCAAGCCATTGAGCCAGCATTTATTTCAGCTCTCCCAGAAGATGACTTCTTGGTACGGAATAAGTTATTCTGAACTACTGTTTATTTATAAATACATGCGAAGCTATCAGTGTCTGTTATCAGGGATGTTTTCTATAAAGCTGGGTGTGATTACGGATGCTGTTCTGACATACTTGCTCTTTTATATAATTGATGAAGTGGATAACTCGTAGTTTGTAAGATTTTGCAAAGTGTATGGTTGTGAGCATTGGTATTAAAATTTTCAAGTTGTTGACAGTTCACTAGTACTGTCTTACTACACTTCGTATGTTGCTGGTACTGTCTTGATGTGTTTGATATCTCTGTCTCTTGGGAATTCTGAGAGCAGATTTCTGCAGAATAACACTTTAGAGTAGTCATAACGAACTTTTCAGGCTTATTTTAGCACACAGTTCATTTATGGTGTGAGTACAGAATCAGAATTATTTAGAAGAATTTCTTAAAATCATGCCAATGATTTAAAGTACCTCTCTCTTGTTTTTACTGTGAAAAAAACAAGTAGACTAACTAACTTTTCTGTGCTCTGCTTTCCCTTTTTCCCAATGGAAATAAACTCATGAGAATTTATTCCTCTAATCTTGATTCAGTACAGTAGTGCAGAGAAGTCAAAGTACAGTTGCCATAGAATCGGAGAATACAAGTGTTGCAATACCACTTGCTTTTTATTTCAGAGATCCAAGATTTTTTTTATTTAAAGATAATATTAAAAGGCATTGCTAGACTTTGCAGTTTTAATGTTTTTTCTGCTTAGTTTTCTGTTTCCTACTCATGTAGGAAATCCATGTGACCATAGATGTTTAAGGAACTGTGATATAACTTTAAATGAACTGTTTTCATAAACTTGCTTCAGTGATTATTTCTGCAAAATTTTTAATTTTGCTATCTCTTGAAGCACAGCAGCATTAATCCTTTGATTAATGACAATGCATTGCTACTGAATCACTTTTGAATGAGAGCACAATTCAAGATGCAGTATGAAATAACACATTAATCTTGTTTAATACCAAAACTATATAATTTAGTTTTTTCACTACATATGTTTCTATCAAGACCGCTCAAGTAAGTTTATCGTTCTGTCCTATCTATGTGTTGCTGTGAAAAGTTGTCTGTCTAAACGTTTTAGCTTTAGAAGTAGCCCCTCAGCTTTTATTTACCTATTTATTTATTTGTTTGCTTTGGCACAGTTCCCAAAGCAGCTAGTATTTCAAAGAGTAATACAAGTGTGTTTTAGTGATACAGTCTTTTTAGAAGTCTCTGAAGTGTTTAGGGGGAGGCTTGTAAGGAGAAAAAGATCTCAAAAACCTTATGTGGCCTTTGAGATAATCGACTGATAACTGTCTCCGAAAAATGGAATTGATACCTTGGTGTGACCTTGACAGAGCATTATCAAGCAATCAAGCATTTTGACTACCAGTTATCAGAGATACCATGACACTTCTTCAGATGGTGCATTTTTACGACAGAGATTTCACATTTACCAAGAGGAGAATTCAGAACCAGTGTTATTTAAGTTTGAATAAAATGAGACCTTCTACTAGTATGAGAGAAAGTGGAGGAACCAAAACCTTAGCTGCATTTCTGGACTTTAGCTTGCTTAGATTGGATTGCAGTTCTGAAGAGCATCATTTGAAGCCACTGCAATGATTTAATCTGACTCCTGTATAATGCAGGTTGTAGCATTTGCCCTAGAAAAGCCAGTGACAATCCTAATCCTCTACTTAAACAATACAGGATGTTGTGGAAGGACATTGGGAAGGATATAGATTTGAAGTATAAAGCATCCAGCACATCTTTTGATGAGCTATTTCAATCCCAGACTAAACCAGTTCTTTAAACACAAGATTTTTTTTTTTTTCAGTAAGCCTCGCTTCATGTTCTATCTCTTTGTTAAGTTTTTGAATTTCTGGAAGAAGTTTTGGCTGGGCTGAATGATCAGTATATAGAAGTAGCCTTCAAAGCTAGTAGCAACTATAACTAACAACACGATCATTTTAATTCATTATTGTGAGGATACATTTTATCCCTTATGTTCTGATGAGTAAATTGAACAAGAGCAAGATTTAATAACTTGTCCACAGTTACATTCACAGTAAAAAGTATACCTAGCACTCAAACTTGGATTGTTTGAACCTCAGTTCAGTGATTTAGCTATTAAACATCCTTTGTGATTTAACTGTTAAATATCCATTCCTGGAAGTTTTGGTAACTTCATGGGTAAGTTAAGAGAAGCGGATTTCTTTTAAGATGCAGTGCTCCATATTGTTATTTTACAGATTTTTATCATGTGATCTGGGCATTATATTCTTGCCTACTTTTTTTGTATGTTCTTTCTTTAGGGGGGAGGGCAGGCAGGCAGAGGGTGTGGCTACAGCTTTTTGATTGATTATTTTCAGTAAGCATGGTCTTTAATTTTTTGAGAATTTTTTTTAGCTTACGCTAATTATATAGTATGAAATGTTTTTTATAATATATTATTGTTCAGTTCTCTTGGATACTTATTTTGCAAGGCTTTTATTAGCTAGGACTTTGTAGTTTAAAAAAATCAAAAGCAAAACCTAAAGTAGATTCAAAAATTTAATATAGATTGCAGGGGGTAGTATTTGAATGATCATGTTTTAAAGCAGTATCATTTCATTATTGTGTCGTTTATCATGTGATGATGAACTATTTTGTAATGTAAAACATAACAGCTTTTTTGTCTTTTCTAGAGTTTGCAAGCTCTGATGAATGAATGCATTGGCCATGTGATTGGAAAACCTCATAGTCCTGTTACAGGTTTGTACCTTGGTAAGGCAGAAGTTACTAACATTTCTAGAGCTTTGCTGCTGTGGTTACAGAATTTTGATTGTAAAGTCATTTAAAATGCTAAAAATAGCAATAAAAATATTTTTCAAACTTTTCATGATTGTTGATATGAACCATTATTGCCTGAGAAAGTGTAAATACGTGGTGGTTTTACACAATTTGAAAGCTCTAGATGTGCTTTTGTCTGATTTTTACTCTTGAGTCTCTGTGAAGTCTCACAGATCTTTTGAAAAAGGACTATGTTTTTAAAGGTGGGGTAAGGAAGTGTTTGTAACTTTAAGACGACAGTCACAGCTTCTCCCAGCATTTCATTGTGGCACTCCAGATATTCAGAGTTCTGACAGATTTTTACAGAAGTATTAAGGTACAGAGGAATTAGTTCTGATGGCTCAAAATAGAGAAGTTAGAAATAGTTTTCTAATACAATAAAACTTGTCTTAATGTAAAATATCTTTGGCACTAGGGTGAAATCAGCATATTTAATTGTTTATCTTGAGAAAAGGATGTTTCCTCAGCTGTGCTTCTTCTTTCTCAACACTTTTCTCTTCCTCCTGCCAAGTCCACTGGCTGGTTTAAATTTCAAAATACTGTATTTTCTTCCTGTATTTCTCTTGATGTCCACTTCCAGCATGGGGTTGTGGCAAAAGAAGTGAAGAGAAGGTAATTTGACATGGCCAGGAGGAATCCTTTCATTAGCTAAGGAAAAATTTCTTTTTTTTTTTCAGTTTTGATATAATTTTGATGAGACTCTTATAGCTGAGAAACCTTTCCCAGTGAAATATCCAATCTTATTAAAAGGAACGTTGTCTAAAGTAGATTGCACCCAGATCCTGAACTGTGATATAAAAGCTGTACATTCACTTTTGATACTGCTATTCAGAGCAAGGCTCATTTTAGATAAAACATTAATATGATAATCTCGAAATATTGAAACCTTAAAATGACGTTACGGACACAGCTGATCACACAAGCTAAATTGCTCAATAGCTTTTGGCTCAAAGGCACAGGTGGGAATGACATGGACAGATGGCACAGGCTTGAACAGCCAGCTGAAACTTCAATATGTATGAAATAAGCATAACTAAGTAGAAACTACATCCTGGCTGCATGTGTTGCTGGTACCTCTTTCTATCTCATGATCAGGAGAAAAATAAAAATTCCTAGTTCCGCTTGCATATCATGTTGAGAGACTTTAAACCACTGGATCTTTACCCCCTGTCCAAAAGCTGAGGATCCAGTTGCGTTCAAGCTGTTGTGTATAGGTTTTTGGCTAGCTCAGGGTCCAGCTGCTTGTTTTTTGTTGTTTTTTTTTTCCCTATCCTTTACCTTTGAGAGGCAGCTCATGTCCAGGTGAGTGGATTAGACCATGCCATCTGTTAGTACCTCCGGGAGCTGTAACACACTTGGACCAACAGCTGGCTCTGTCTTCTTTTACTTTTCCAGGTACTGCAAACATGGCATAAACCCAGCTCACTCTGAATAACCCCACACTTTCAGAAAGACGACTTGTGACCCCATCTTCTGTGGGCAGCCAGCTATCTTATGTCATGATTGCAACTATCTTTTTCAGGCTAATTAAGTAGATAGTGGGGAGAGGGGAAGGCACTGGTGACTGCTTCTGTGGGCACTGCGTGAGCTTGGCATAAGGACAATGATGACTTATTTGGGTATTACCCTGTCCCTTTGTGCTCTTTCTATAAGGCAGACAAGTCACCCACAGCCTGTCAGAAGGTCATGAGTATGGGTAAAAATGTCTTGGGTTTTTTTTTCCAGCTCATTTAGGTTTCTGTTTTTGTCTGAGGAAACTTAATTTTGATGCAAAAGGAACATAATACTACTGTTCACTTATTAGCTCTTATTTGGTTCATTAATATTTACTTAGCAATAAGATAACAAAGTACACTTTATCTGTGAAATTGAAATAATGAACATGCTGTTTTAGTGAAGTAAATACATACATCTTTTTGCTAGTTTTTCATTCTCTTGACAGTTTTAATTCATTTACAGAAATGAGTTACATGATATAGTAATATGAGTAACAATCTGTACAGCCAAAGATAAGTTAAAATGGGAATAATTAGAGACTTATAAGTCTCTAATAATAAGAAGAAAATATGTACCTACTCATAGTTAACTCTGGAAAATAGCAATTTGTTTTAATTTTTGTTGAATCTCAAAATTGTATTGTGAAATGATCCTAAACAGGCTTTTTCTGACATCTGAATAAATGAGCCATTTTTTTTTCTTTTTAGCTATTCATCGAAACAGTCCCCGTCCTGTAAAGGTACCTCGATGCCATAGTGATCCACCAAATCCTCACCTTATCATTCCCACTCCTGAAGGTTTCAGGTATTTAGCGTTAGTCCAGAATTCTAAACTCTAGTTTTAACTTCTTTTGGCAATGCTGGTCCTTGAGTGAGTAGGACACCATTTCCTGTTGTAGGCAAATCAGCTTGGGGGCAGGAGGGAGGAAGGCATGTTAGCGATCTAGTGATTTTTATAGATCTGCTTTTAAGGGTAATATGGTTTGTTTCCATCCCCACCCTTTTTTAAATTTATTTACTTACTTTTGCAGTTTTTATTGGTGCATGCTTTCCAACTTTGAAGTCTTATTCGCTTTGTTTTTCCTGAAAACATTGTTGCATTGTAACAAGCTTTAGTTCAGTGAAAACTGCTCATTAACAAGCCTTTATTTCCTCTCCACTTTGAGTGTCTGTGACACTTGTCTGTGACAGTGCTTTTTGTACTTTAGCTTAGATTTAAAAATGCAGCATTCTGGAATATGGTGGCATTTCTGCATCATTAACAATCTGCTATGAAGAAACTTAAAACAGTGGGTGATTTGCTTCCCTTTAAAAGAGTTGACTGAGAACTAATGCAAAAATACATATTTTTTAATTTCAAAATTAATTGTGCTGTGCATCCTTTTACACAAACAGAATAAGGGCCTTGTTTTACAGGAAGAGTAATATAGGGTCAGAATATGTACTACATTTTTGGAAGTTGCTTAGGTGTGGTGCTACTTTAAAGTTTTGAGGGAGGGGGTTATTTTAAAGATTATTATTGTGCTCATGGACAGCTCCTGAAACTTCTGAGCCCCCAAATTATTTCACAGGAAAGTTTTTATGTACTTGAAAAGCCTTTAAAACTAGGCCTCATTATGCACATTTCAAAATCTTAATTTTAAACTAAACTTTCAACTCCATTCACTTTTTTTCCCAACTGTTCCCTGAAGTTTTTCTTCTTGCTACAGCACACGGAATGTCCCTTGTGATGCACGGAACCACTGCAGTGCTGCTGTCAGTCGCCCCGCTCCCATCGGTAGCGACTCAGCTCAACCCAAACCTGTCAGCAGTGCAAATGAGACCAGGTAGCTCCACTCTATGATGCAGCGGTCTTACTCAACTTATATCACCCATGTAACTCTTTCCACGTACTTGCATTTCAGTAGATCATTTGCACTGTGTATTTCTGTCCCATCATGTGTTCCACTGGCTCCTCCATTCATGTTTGGCTTAAGCAAAATATTATATTGTGGAAGTAGGTGATAAGACCGCACTCATTTAAAATGTCCAGACAATATTGTAACTTAAGCATGTGGTTCTCAAGCTTTGGTCAGTAGATTATAAATTTGCTCAATAAACATGTCCATAAAAGTAACATGTGCTGATCAGTTCCTTGGTATAACTTCACTAGATAATTAGTCTTAACAGTCTGTATTAAGATGACTATAATATGCAGATTAGCCCAAATGCCCTTTTTTTTCTTTCCCCCTCCTGCTTTTTTTTATTTTTATTTTTTTTTCCCTCTTTTTGATCTGGCCAACAATTTTGGAATTATTGCCAAACAAAAAATTTTAAAGAAGCTGTATAGTGGGAAATACAGAATTAGATTTGAAGAGTTATTTATTTATTTACTTATTGTTACACTTATGGCTTTTTAGACTTGTGCAAAATAAACTTAGGACCAAACAAACCACTGCTGTATCAGAGTAGTCCTCCTTTTAGAAGTCATGAGTGAATTTTTGGCAAACTGGTATCAGTATCCTTCTTGCTTTTTCGCCTGTCAGGATTTTGCTGTCACCTTTTAGTGTTGGTATTCTCTCTTCCCACATCACAGTGAGACTATTGACAAATCACAAGTCTCCCAAGTTTTTTAAATTTACTCTTTCTTCTGCACCCCTGACAGTGAAAACCCTATGAGTCACATAATGTCATAATTGCTTTTGGATTCTTATTTCTACTGCAAAGTGCCAAAAGCACCATTATACAAAAGAGATTCTTATGAATGAAGACATATGATATGACTGTTCTAAAGAAAAGAAGTAACAAACAGTGAAGGGGCAATAGACTGATAGTGACCAAAGTGAACTTGGATATGACTTGATTTTTCTGAATTAGTTGTTTTTTAATAAATAACACTCAGTTGTTAGCCAGCAGACTATCATATTTTGTAGATTTGATACAAAATGCACAGGAGAAGCGTGCGCTTAGGTGTTAAGAGGGAAGTAGATTGCAATTTTTTTTTCTTTTTATAAGATCCTTCTGCCACTTTCTTATCTCCTAAATCTGATCACCTTATGGTAAGATGCGACTTGCCTGTAGACATGCAAGCTGTCAGTCCAGGCTCTTTGTTAAACATGTGTCCTGCATTTTTTTTCATTCAAACTATGTCTTTATTATGTATTTATGTGTTTCCATTTTAAGCCTTCTTTTAAAGGAAACAAAATAAGCAGTAGTCTACAGTGCTATGCACTTGAAGAATCTTTTTCAGGTTAGTAACATTCTAGAGACTTATTTTCACTGAGAAGTTCTAGGAGCTTCATACAATGACAGGGTAATGAATAATTAGTATTTATGATTCAGAAAAGCCAAACACAGGACTTGTTATTATTTATTTTGCATGCAATATAAAGTGAATTTTTACTAAAGTATGTAGACCAGTTAAAGAGACAAGGGATATCTTTATTGGAGGTTATTTTTTCAGCAGGGAGATAAGAGGCCAATTTTTAGTATTTGTAGGGTTTTTTTTTTTTTTTTTTTTTTTTTTTTTTTTTTACATCACTGAATGCAGCTGTTTATTATTTGGCACACCTGAATACAATTATATATTCTTTTAATGCTTTCTGTATGTCTCTCTTACAGAAGTTTGGTCAAAATGAGAAGCTTGACATTTTGACAGTTTCTTCTTAAAGATAGCTATTGGTAAAAAAGGAAGGGGAGTTCTACTTAGTTGCAGCCAATGCACATTGTTTTCATGGATGGTAATACGAAAGTTGCAGTGAATGCATGGCTTTAGTCTAGTTGTCTAGATCTGTTTTTCAAAGAATTGGGTGTTTGTTTTTTTGTTTTGTTTTGTTTTTTTCAGAGCTGTTTTCCCGCTTCTGATAGTTGTAGAGTTTCCTGTATATTTTTATAAGCACATCCTAGATTTTTTTAATTAGTGTTATTCTATTCAATTTCCTGCACTACCTGGGAAGTATTTTAAGAATTACTTTATTAAAGCAGAGATGTGGAGTTTTGGGGTTTATTCTTGTTTGTTTTTAAAGGAGAAGACAAAATATTACAATAGAGACAGCATAATGCATTTATAAAAAACTTCTGCAGTTAATATAGTCAGAAAAAAGTTGCAAACTTTGACAAGTTGTAGTCCTAATTACAGGTTTCATTTGTTTTGTACTCAGAATGAAAAACTGAATCTGTCTGGTCAAGAAAGTGTATTTTTTTCTGTTTTATTTTTGTTTTTGTATGCAAGAAACATAGCATTTTAATGCTGTGATAGCACAGAAACAGAAACTTTTTACACTTTCCAAATGCTTGTTAGACATTTATGACATGATACAGACATTACATGTGTATAAAAGGTAGAATGTAGGAACTTGATAAATCAGTTGCACTAGGCAGTGCTTGGTGCAAAAATGCCACCATAGTTCAAGTTGTTCTTAAAATAAATAGATCAGTAAATAACAGTTTAATATAACTAGATAGTAAAATCCAAAGCAGCAATACTCAATTGTTTATGCTGCGCTTTCTGATTTTTTTTTTTTTTGTATAATTTTGCACTATGTCCATACTAGTAACATCTAAATGTTGACTTTGTGAGCTAGCTGAGGTTATTACTGATCATTTTATATTTATCCAGGGCAGAAGCAGAAATTTAGTGAGTCTCCTTCTCTTTCGCTCTATTTCTTTATCTAATAACATGCGCACAGTTACTATGGACACAAGCAATAACAGACAAAGGGATTTTAGGCACTTACATTCAAAATTTTGATACCGAAGCTCCTGTGCTCAGCTACTACCTCATTCGAAAGGCACCTGTTTTCAGTAGATGTTCTAGTTTTTCTTGTTTTTAAGTTTCCTGCACATCTAAAATTCTTGCTCTTCGTCTGCCCAGAATAATTTCAGCCTTTTTGCTGTTAACACTGAACATCCTGAAGAGTTCTGCTGATTTTTCACTGGTTCAAGTTTCTGGCCCTTCTCAACCTTAAAGATCTGATTGGCAGTATTAGGGAGTGCAACAGAAACATTATGTTGAGAATTATGCGGGAATGGAGCATCTTGGGTTTTAGCTTCTGTTTTCAGGAGGTTTTTGTATGTAATATTTTTTATTGTTATTATTACTGGATAAAATATGGTCTAATCACTTCCGATTGGTTATTGAAACCTGTCTCAAGCTGTGTTCTGCAGCAGCTGTTTTTATTACTATGTTAAAAATCTGTAATATGAATTCTACTGTTGTAAACAAATAGCAATTTCAAGTAGTGAATGTTTTAAAAGCTTAGATCTTTCCATAACTAGTGGTACTGCTAAAGGTAATATGAAAAGCTTTCATTTAGAAAAAATAGTAGATAAGTTTGCCTCTCAATGTTTGTTCCATGTGCCTTTCGTGGACCATGTCTTAGACTTCAGTGATTCTTTCTCTTTGAAACTAAAATAAAATTGTCATTGATAATTATTAGTGCAACACTAAGTTAATTAGTAAAATGGCTTTTTTTGACAGGGGTTCCAGTGTCCCTGAAAATGATCGACTGGCTTCAATAGCAGCTGAATTGCAGTTCAGATCCCTTAGTCGTCACTCCAGTCCCACTGAAGAGCGAGAAGGTGATTGACCCAATAATAGATTGTGACCTGGGTCTGTAGATGATTTGTGATTAACATATTTCTCTCTGTTACCAGTTCTTCCCCTTTCCAAAATTCTGTCACCTCCCATTCCAACGAGGCTTTTCACGTGTAGATTTTTAACTTTTAGGCTTATGTTTTGCAATTAAGTTCTTCTATCTTCAGACATATTAACTATTCTCTTGCCTTTTGCGTTGTTTCTGAGTTGTACCTGGAGGATTTTTTTGTGTCTTCCTAAGTTACAGTATTCACAGTGAAATGGATAACATGGTTGCTGAATTATCTGTCCCATTAGACAATAAATTTGTTCTACGTTCCATTAACAAGGCATGATTTAGATCCTTCAGGAGAGGAAAGAGTTTTCTGTCCTCTTTAGCTGCTGCTGCAGTAGTTGTGCTACAGATGCTTGTAGTATTGTTAATTGAATCCAGAAGGAAAGGACAGAGTGAGTGACTTGATCTCTTGGTCACTGCTCCTCCTTCAGATTTGTCCAGCCGTTATATATGTAATATTTATTACAATAAATACCTTGAAACATTGATTATTATGTTAGTGTGTTCCATGCAAATTAAAATTAAGTATTAAATCCTAAATGGAACAGAATTGATATTGTCATCATCCTGCAAGATGAAGCAGATATTTAAGAAATAAATGTCTTAAAATATATACTAAGAGCTTACTGTTAGGAAGGAACATTGAAATGCTTATTCTCTTTTTATGTATCTGTATGAATGGAAAACTGGTATGATACAAATATTTTTCTAAAGAACTTCAGAAGCTTGTTTTTCCTACAGACTTGTAACTCACGTTTGAATTTGAGTGTCCTGAATTGAAGTTTCCCTCTGTTGAGGAAGAGTTAAATCATGTTTCAGAATATCATTCATAATGTGTTTTTTTTTAAGATAATAATTTGTCTTTGAGTTCAAGAGCATACGTTGCTATGTGGTTGCCTCATACACCTGGGAGGTGTATTTATCCTGATATGCAAGATCTCAGCTTCTGCTGAGTATGGTGGCATAATCCTTAAAAGTAATATGAGAACAAGCCACTTCTGTACTCACGGTACTATTTCTTTAGAACCATCATATCCAAAAGGAGATTCGAGTGGATCATCTCGGCGGAGTTGGGAGCTCAGAACTTTAATCAACCAGACCAAAGGTAGGAGTCTAGGAGTCACTGTAATTTAATGTTTCTTAAACTAGCACTGTATTGAGAAACTGAATCTTAATGCTGATTGTGAAAATATTTTCACAGCTTTGCACATAGGAAGAAAAAAAATCCCCCCTTTTTTTTTTTAAGTTAAACTGCTAACAAAATCCCAGGTGTATATTTTGTGGAGGAATTATTTAGATCTCATAAAAGTAATACGTCTTCAGTTACTGAAAGATGCCAGCAGTCTTGTCCTACTGTTACTAAAGTACTATTACCACTATAGGAACTGTGGAAGTTTACTGTCCTTCAGCCTTGTATCTCATGGCTGAGAATGAATGCTGACAACAGGAAGTATTTTCTAAGATCTCTCTTTCATATGGGATTTTTTTCTTATTTTGATGTCTGACAGTGTGTGAGTTATTCTGCAGCATTTCCCAAGTTCAAGGCTCTTACAGGGCTCCTTCTCTCAGTCCTGCTGGTTATTTATGAAACTTAAAGTAACCTGATTTCCTCCAAGACTCCTATATTTATGTATGCATTTAAGCATATAGCTTGCTTTCAGACATTCTGGCAGGCTAGAACCATATGAAACATTAGAAAAAAAATGTTTCCTGCAACACAAAGAACTGTTCTCTTGCTAAAACATCTGAAAAAAAAAAAAAAGAAAAAGGGTATGTTTATGACATGTGATGTTATCCTTTTGCTGTACTCAACAAAATTGAGGTTTCATTGGCATGTCCTCTGTGATTTTGGTCACTAGGTTTCGAGAAGGCTTAGGTGGAGAGAATACAGGAAAAACTACATTTTTTTTTCCTGAAATCCAGAAGACATATTTTCTGTTTAGATCATTAACTCTAAGGAACTGTGTTTGTTTAATGTAGGAAGAAAAGAAGAATGAGGGAAAAATAAAAAGTTTCTAGAGGGCTGCTGCAGAAGGAACTGGTTTTCATATCCACTGTGGATAAGACAAGAATTTTGATTCAAAACTGCAATGAAGGAGACTTAATGTGGATGAAGCAATATGGATTGTCAGTGGGCTATGGAAGAAATCATTTGAGAGTGTTTCAGTAATTCCATCTTTGGAGGTTGTTGGAAATCAGTCAGACAAATGTCTGTCAACAGTGGTAGATGTATAGTTTTCTGCTTTATAAGATGGAAAGGAATTAATTGGTTCTTGAGACTTCTTTCAACCTTACTTTCTAGGATTTTGCTTCATGCTAAGACTTTAAAGCTGGAGTTATATAATTCCTCTAGATCCTTGAAATAAGAGATACTAAGATAAGAGTTCCAAAAAAAACAACTCATATTTCAATGGAGCAAAAACTCAACAGAGTTATGTTTAACATAGTTCCACTACCTGTCTGTGATTAATTTCAGGCCAAATGCAAGGAAGTGCATTGTATTGATAGATTTAATTTCCTTTGACAGGTAGAGGATAATTAGAAAAATAAATTAGACTCTCAAAATAGTTGTATTTTAATTCAAAGCACTTCACAGGATATCAAAAGGTGGCAAATGAATATAGAAATGTTGAATCAAGGTTCACCAAAGTTCATCACTTTTCTTTCAGACACTGCTTCCAAGCAAGCACCAATTGAAGCTGTTCAGAAGTCTGTTCAGTTGTTTGAAGAAAGGAGATACAGAGAAATGAGGAAGAAGAACATCATTGGCCAAGTTTGTGACACCCCAAAATCTTATGATAATGTCATGCATGTAGGTTTGAGGAAAGTGACCTTCAAGTGGCAGAGAGGAAACAAAATTGGTAAGTTTTTTACACATTCATTTATCAGACTAAAATACCAAGCTGAATTTTGAAAGGATATCTAAGACAATCTTTAAAATTTTTGCATCTCTGAGTAATATCAGCTTTAGTGAAATCAGAATGTCAAATACAAAATACTATAACAACTAGTATTTTCTTTATGTAGAACTTCACTGAAGTCTTCACTGGTCAAGTAACAAGAAACAAAGATGGAAAATAATTTTATTAGTACAATTACTTAAGTATGATCCTGTAATTCAGCCCTGTAAAAAATTGTAATGAGTTCTACTTTTGGAAGAACCGTAACTTTGAACATAAATAAACACAAATTTTAATGATTTGTTTCCACTGACACTGTTTTCCCACACATGAGCATTATTTCCTCACCGCTTGCAGTCTGTGGGAAGAGCCTCATATTCATCAGTATTTTTCCAGGCCAAGCTGTTAATGTAATGTGTTTACTTCTAATGAACTTGAACTCAGCATTACGAATGTAGTATTAGATGTTACTGGTTCAAATCTACTGGAAATTTAAAAAGAGAATAAAAGTAAATAACCTTGGCAAGCTGAGAAGTTTTCAGTCATGTGTTTTCTTATTGCAGTTGATATATATGTCAGATATTAAATCTAGTGGAGTTAATTTTTCTTATTTTTGCAGGTGAAGGCCAGTATGGTAAAGTTTATACCTGTATCAGTGTTGACACTGGGGAACTGATGGCTATGAAAGAAGTGAGTAGTCTGTATATAAGAATCACTGCTGCCTTTTACTTCTTTCTGTGAAGCAAATGTATGTGAGCTAGTGGGCATTCAGGTTTTCTGAACCCTAATGTTAACTATTTGGAAAAGGATGGGAAGACAAATTGCTACATCATTTGCCCACCTCTGCTAATTATCAACTCTTCCTCCTTGAATACTTAAGCTTTTTCTTTCAATTTACAACTTTCAACTTAAATGTACATAAAATAGATATTGTTTTTTTTACTAATCTCACAGGGATGTGTGAACTTAATGAATACTTGCTTAATATGTGTGAACTCCCATGAAGAGAACTTAAATTATTTTGGAGAGAGTTTTCTCATTACTGAAGACTGTACAGAAATGTGTATCTTATTTTACGGTATTTCATCTCACATTTTATTCCTTTCTTCTTCATTCCTTAGAGAAAAAGATAGGAAGTGTCACATCAGATGTTTTTCAGCTTCTCCTGTAGTTTAAGTGAGCTAGGCTGAGTCACAAAACTGTTGACTAACCTGGTGGGTACAGAAAATTTGATTTTCAGTATAGAAGTAAGTAAAGCTGTGTAGGTGTAGAGATCCCTTTCCCTTACAACACCTTATTTGTTAAAATATGTGTATTGTTTAGTTCTGTTGCATTTCCACATCTTCAGACAACGTGAGTATCAACTATTCACAACAGTTACCATGCCAGCCATTAGATGCTAGAGCACTTAAAGAACTGGGTCGTAAAATACAACATACGTTATACATATATGTGATCTCTTAGAGGTATGAGAAAGCAGGACTGGATCTGTGCTTAAGTATTTGTACCGTTAGTCATCCATTGACTAAATAATACCAACATTTGAAAGTTTTTTCCTGATGCTGCTGAAAGGAATGCCATTCCTTCCACCCTTCCTCTCCCCTGTTAGGAGCACTCTCTATTTCTGGAGTTTGAAGATGTTTTCTAGATGCAGGTGCTTTTTACAGATTAGTATGTATCTGTTCTCCATGAGAACTTTTAATAGAACTTAAAAATAAGAGCAAATGGACCTTGTTTGATGGACATTTCATTAGTAGGCCACATATTTAGTACAATGCTTTTTCTTGTGGTATTTTCCAACTGCTGGATGTGTATGACCAATACGAAGCATTGATTTTCACTGTGAGCTTAAATACATAGTGTGTTTACATTTTTCAAAATAAAATGGTCTTCTGATCTTAAGAACACCTTGGGAGAATATTTTTTTTCTTTTTAACCTGTTTGAAAATATAGAGGGTTTTTTTTGTTGGTTTGTAAAAGAAATATTTCTTCAGACTTTACTTTTTTAACTACAGTGTCTTTAAAATATCTCTGAATGACAGTGAAAGTACTTTAGTACAAATACCCAGTATGATAGCTTTGAAGTGTTAGAAAATATATAAAATACTTGAGTGTCATCTGTCACTTTTATAACCTCTGTGTATTTAATCTTATCACTAATGAGTACAAATCATATACTGGAATTGTACAGAAAAAAGTAATCATAATACTTTAGCAACCAAAGGTAAAATGTGTGCATTTATTTTTCTAGCAGTTGCCAAGTGCTCAGTTAATAAAAACTTTTGGCTCTCTAACAAGATAGTAAAAATAGCATCTTCCATAATTTGTGCTGTGCATTTTGCCTGTCTTTTTATGAAGGCTTAAATCAGTTTTTCAGAAGACTTTTCTAATTTTTTCCTCCAACAAAAATCTATCACAGTGTATTGTAGAAGAACTAATGAAAATTATTTATTCAGACACACCTTTAAGGTGGTGTTTGTTTCATACCATACCTTTTCTTTGCAGCTGCCTCACTCTCAATTCCCCAAATAAATCCCTTAGAATATCTTTTTAATGTCATTGTTGTTGTTTTCAGATCCTCTTATACTGTGTCTGTCTACCATATTTAAGTTATAGGGCAAGTTATGTACACAAACACACACACACACACACATATATATATATATACACATGTGTACACGTGCACACACACACACACACGTGTGCGCGCACACACACACACAGGATGATGACCTTTTGCTCTTGTGAGTGTTTGTAAATCATGATGTACTTTTCCAGAGATAGTTTGAGATTTTTTTTTGTTTAGTTCAGGGCATTTTGAGGGGGATGGAGGTGTTTTGAAACTCTTTGATGACGATGTTTCTTAAAAAGTTTAATAATTGGCTTTTTAACTGTGTTCTTGGTTCATTGTTCCTTCATAATTTTAAACAGCAGCAAAGTAATGAACAGTGTTTCTTGCAGATAAGATTTCAACCCAATGATCACAAAACCATCAAAGAAACTGCAGATGAACTGAAGATTTTTGAAGGCATCAAGCACCCTAATCTTGTTCGTTATTTTGGCGTGGAGCTCCATAGGGTAAGAAAACAGTAATTACTGGGAGCTTATACAGGGTTGAGAGAAAATTTGCAAAGTCTTTGGCCATTACAAGTTTTACTCCAAAATGTTTCAGTTTAACTTAATTGACTACATTTGTCTGGATAGCTCTGTGGATTGTGTATCTCCCCCACCCCACTTTTCTTTGAGTCTCTTCAAAACAGTTTGCAGAAATTTGTGGAACTAGTATGTAAACAGAGAATTTAGTGCACAATAAGCAAATAGAGTGAGAAATGCTGGAGGTATTCTGTGCTTTTGTTCTGTTTGACTGCTCTACATGAAACCTGTGTTGTGTACTGTATGATAACTTTTGTGTGTGAATACTGATTGGACAGCCTGAAAGCCTTCAGTGTTAGCAATGAAAGTTGTACCAATATCTTGACTTCTGGAAAAATTTTGTGCCGGCATTTAGCTTTTGATGCCAGCTAAATATCTTAAGAAAACAAATCTTTTGGAATGGAGCTAACATCTGTTCAGAAGGAAAAACAAGTTTTCTTTCGTTAGCAGCAGAACTAATGAAACCTGATTTTCTTACAGACTTGGATTCTACAGTTGTCTACAGCACTGAGGCACCCGCCCTTCTCTTAATCTCTCCTTCCGACATGCCCTTCCCACCTGCCCCTGCCGAGCCTCAGGTTCTGGCTGTGTCTCTGCCCAGTAGGATGGGCAGGGAACAGAAGTTGGTGTCTGGCTTGGAAAGCTGTGGGTTTTTTTGACTGTCTTGCTCAGTATGAAATTTTTGATTTACTGGCTCATTGCTGTTTTGGAAAGGAACAAAGGCTGCTTTCAGTCTGCATTTCTGTATGTGAGGACACTAATTTGTGTGTCTGTGCCACTGAGTCGTTGGTTTTTCAGGCTAGTTTGGGGAGTTTGTGTCATTGACATCTTTTTGTATTAAGTCTAGCTAAAATTGACTGAAAGCTCAAAATGGTGGGAGCAATGAACAGAGAGAAAGAATCTAATGTTTCCTTAAAGTGAGTCAGAGATGGTGCACTTGCTTAAGGTGGAGACAACAGCAGAAAGTTTGTACTCCCTAAGCAATCAAAACATGCTATTGCAGGAAATGGTAGAGGGATAGTGACCCCTTATTTCCCCCCCCCCTCCTTTTTTAATTTCTTTCTAAATAGACAAAGTAGCATGTTATATTTCTGCTTAACACACCTAAAAGATTTCCAAAGTGCTGTTTGGGACATACTGAGAAACATGTACCACCAAATAATACGATTTACATATAAACTGTATGGGTACAGATCAACATGTAGCAGAGATTTTATATAGCTGTGCAATAGAATATTATGTTAAGGAGTGCCCACGAGAATAGAGTTATTCTGAATAGATGATTGATTAAATATTTCCAGTTAAGAGGTACTTCCATTTAAGTTTACTCTTGCATAAACAGCAAAGGATTGAAGAACTTGATCCTAGTTCAGTGTTTAAAAGAAAAAAAAAAGATTTAAAATAAAACCAAAAGAATTAAATCTGGTTTGGTTCCCACAACAGGAAGAAATGTACATCTTCATGGAGTACTGTGATGAGGGCACCCTGGAGGAAGTATCAAAACTGGGTCTTCAGGAACATGTCATTAGGCTCTACTCAAAGCAAATCACGATTGCTATCAATGTACTGCATGAACATGGTATTGTTCATCGAGATATTAAAGGTAATGGTAACCAAAAAAGGTAATGTTATTTTAGTGTTGTAGATGAAGGTTGGTGGGGAGGAGAGAACTTTTTTTGCAGATTTAAGACAAATTGTCTACACTAGTACAGCAATTGAGTATAAAATCTTCCACACATTGTTCAATAGTTTACAAGTTGTTGGCTAGTTTTGTGTTCCTTTTCAAGTGCAGAGTATGAAAAAATCTTTGCAGAGGTCATTGCAAAACCATGAACAAATTCTACCCATGACTTAATTTTAAAAAGTTTATGTTGAGGTCCTTAAGATTTTTGGGGATTCATCAAATTTTAGTCCTTGTATTTCTAGCACTGATATACTGAGTTATATAATGCTATTTTTAGTCTCATCCATGCAAGAAATAGTGGTATTTTCTGGAAGCTGAGAAATAGTACAGTACTGTGGTTGTTCACCAGAACTTTTCCTTGTGATTCCCATTTTCCAGAAGAGTTTGTAGGATGTCAAAGGAATGGTTTACAAAATAGTGATAAAAGCCTTCTTAAAACAAGTGAAACAGATATGGTAAAAATTAAGACTTGAGTTTACTTACATAGTATTTTCTGGCCATACATATTAATCTACTCATGCTTGACTCTTAGCCCTTGTTGATACAAAATCAACAAATTGAAACTTCAGTAACTGATGGGGGGTGGATTTTGGCCTTTGCTTAAGGCAGCTGGTCTCACTCCACATTTCACATTTGTTTTTTTCCTTTCCTGTTCCTTCCAAGAACATCTTTCATGTCTAGGTACCATGCTTTTGTTAGTCTGACACATTTTGCTCACCTATAGCAGAAACCTATCAGAAAGTAGAGGAAACAATGCCCTGCAAATGCTCGTTTTATGACAAGGCAGTGCAACCCAACGATGCTGGGTGTCTATGTCCCTCTTGCTCACAGGGTTTTGAATCATCGCAGCAGTGTAGGAGGTTCCCAGTTGCTCTTGGTCCTTTGGCCTCGTGCTTCTCATTTGGGAAGAGAACTATCTACGATCCAGAGGCCTCCCACCCAGGTAGGCCACTCTTGAGTTAGTTTTGGCTCTTTTTCTTAGGAAACACTTTACCTCACTCCCATTCCCCAGCAATCTTGCCTTTTCTGGTTCTCTTTCTTGACCAAAGGTTTCTCTCCAATTGCAGATTTTCCTCCATGCTTTTCCCAGTGCCTTGCCTTCACCAGTCATTACGTATCCAGGTTCTGCTTAGCTGGGTGGTGCTCTTCTGGAAGCTCCTTGTGATAAAAATCCAAGGCTGGCTCCAGAGCCTGGGCCTAACAATAGGGATTTCCCTATCACTGCTCTGTGTCATTGATTTCTGATTTTTGGATATGTTTCCAAATGAAGAGGAATAGGTTTGCCTCTCATCATAGAAAAGCACTGAAATCAGAATAGCTATATAACAAAACTGTAATGCTACATTATCTGAGGACATTTCTGTTGCAAAAAGAGCTCCTAATAACAAGTGTTGGGGTGTTCACTGAAAATAATTGCAGGTACAAACAGAGGGTTACTGTAGACACTTCTATTCATAGACCTCCCCTAACTTCAAAGGCAAAATATGAAGGCTGAGACTGCATAGATGGTATTTTTATAAAGAGTGCTTGACATTGCATTCAGAGTTTCTCACTGTCTGCTTTTATGCTAATAGTGCGTCCCCAAGTTTTCAAGCTAACAGAGGTAAAGAAAGCTCTGTTTTTACTTTTAGCAGAATGCTAGTCTTTTTTCTTATTTAATTCTCATGTTGCCAGGTACTCTTTTTTTTTTTTTTTTTTTTTTTTTTTTTGGTAGGGGAGAATGATCATATGTCATTCAGACTGAATTAGAACTCACTGGGAAAACTTACAGTAAGGTCACACTAGATCTCTGGTGGCTAGTTTATCTAATATCATTGGAGATTTCTTTCTCTCGGCAAGAATGCGTAGTGATTGTTTATTTGTATCCTGCAGCTGGTGTCTGCAAGTACCTTGGGCTCAAAAATAGACTCTTTTGTTTAGTAGTGTTCACTGAGCCACAACTGTCCTTCAGATGGTATTATGGCATCCCATCCTATGAATGCAAGATGGAACAAGACACAGCTGCCTTGAATCCTTGAATCTCAACATGTGGTTGTGAGAGAAAAGTGAGCAGTGTTGATTTTATACTTGATTGTACTGCTTTGTGTTGTTTTGCATCACTGTATATAATGATTGGTGTTAGTGTGTAGAAAGGTGATTAAGTCTTTTTGGATAATTTTTTTAACCTTTATCCTGGGTATTAGACTTTAACTCTTGTGGCTAAACCCAGATTCCTCAGTTGCAATTACTTCACTTTTTGTGAGGAAGTTGTACTGCTCAATGACAGAGAATCATAGTATATTTAATGCCAAAAGGAATCTCTGGAGATCTCTTGTTTAGCCCTCTCTCTCTGCTCAGAGCAGCACCAACCTCAGTGTCAGATCCAATGTCAAAGTTAGATTGCTCCGGGCCTTGTCTCATTGATTTATGGGCATCTCCAGGAATGGAGATTCGGCCACTTCTGTGGACTGCTGTCCCAGTGATAGACTACCCTTGCTGTGGAAAAACTTCTTCCTAATACCTCGTTGGAATTTGCAGAGGTTGCAGTTTGTGTCCATTGTCCCATATCCTTTCACTGTGCGCCGTTGAGGAAAAAGTCTACTTCTGTCTTCTTTGTGCCCTTCCATTATGCAGTTCAAAACAACAATCAGTTTCCCCCCTTGGCCAAGCTAAAAAATCCATCTATCAGCCTCTCCTTACACATTCACCAGCCCCCTAACCATTTTCACAACCCTCTGCTTGACTATGTATGCCAAGTATGTCAATGTCATTTCTTGTATTGGAGAGTCCAAAACCAGGACACAGCACTCAAAGTACAGTCTTACAGGTGCCAAATCAAGAGGAATTAATCATGAAAGTTGTACCTGGTGCCCTCTCTTTTGAAGAGAAAACGTTCCTAGGGAGTGTTCAGACTATTTTCAGAATGAATGAATGCAAAGACAGAAGGGACTGTATCTGAGACTTTAGTAAATCAGAAACTTGTGAATGAGACCCTCCATGCCAGGAAGTCTTCATCAAAGTATTACTATATTCTCATTTTTGTTATCTCCTCCAAAATACCTGCTATTCCTGCCTTCATGTTTTCAGGATTAGCATAGGGAAAGGAAGGTCATTCAACAGGAGACTGTGGGCATGTCATCTTTTCGAAGAGCCTGAATAAAAGAGGAGGCTAAAGCTGTTTCTGTCATCAAAAGGTACCATTTGGCCTGAAGCAAATTCTTGTTTCTTGAATGAACTTGGCTGCTGCATTGCTTCAGTACTGGCTGAGGAATGGCTGTGAGCTGCCCACATTTACTTAATTATGCCACAGTCATCAGTGGGGCTTTTGGTATTTCCTCTTGGACTCTCAATATTTACACCAGCATACGTGGAATATCATGCTAATATCATCTGTTTTCACCGTACTTCTTACGGGACTGACTTGGCACAGAGGTATAGGGTGCTAAATAAGTTCAGTTTAAATGCTTTGGATCATAGCTATTATTTGCTGTAGCAAGTCTGCCACTGAATATCTGCTCTTGTTTGCAGCCTGTCCAGAGTGTCTTGAGGTATGAATGGGGGTACTGTGTAGAACTGTGTTACTTCTTCTCTGTTACTGATTCTATGATTCTTGCCTCCCTCAAAGACATCCTATAGAGAACTTTTGATCTGCTTTTGACAACATATATGTAGGAGGAAAGAGGGAACAAATGAGTGTTGTGCCTTTTTGTTGTTTTAGCTATGGCCTCCAGTTTTATTTTGCTTATTACCCAAGCACATATGATAGGAATTTTGTTGTGTTGCCATTTACTTTAACTGTCAAAGATAAAAAGGATGGCACATCCTCAAAGTACTGCTCTTGAGTCTCTTGTTCTCTTATGCAAGTCCTGGTGGATTCTGTGCGGGCTTAATCTAACAAAGGAGACCCTTTTAAAAGACTCCTTCTACAGCCTGATTTTCCAGGGCAGATCTTACAAAACAGTGGCTCCAGTAGACAGTGCGTAAGTGGAAGCCTTGTTCATCTGATGGCAAATGTCTTAAGTTCTGTCTCTTTATCTTTCCTGGTGAAACCCTGGTTTATTACTTCATCATATTTGACCGTTCAGATGTTTTCAGGAACACAGGAGTGCTCATACGAGCTTTCACAGTAAAATTTATGTTAAATTAAACAAACTGAGTTATCAGAATGGCTTAAGATTCAGTCAAAAGAGAGATCATTGGACTTTAGTTCAGGCACAATTCACTTTATAGCCAACCATCCATGAACTCTGTGTAATGCTTTCTTGAGGATCCAGAACATAAGTTTCCAAAACATCCTTGTGAATGTATTTCCTACTAATGCCCATTTTCCCCAAGCTCTTTGTGTGGGCTAAGCATGCCTACCTTCTATATGATAATTGCTTGAAAACCATCAGAAAAAGAAAAAGCAAAGCTGTGGGCAGTAGTTCAAAGGGGAGAGTTAACAACATAGTAACTGTCATTCCTAATGCATTGTCCATATCTACTGTCTCATCCAGCTGCCATCTGAACTGTTGGGTCTCTTCATTTTTCCTGAAGGAGCTAAGGGATGGTCCACCCAGCTCCATTACATGTGCCCGTGAGCACAGGGTCCAGACTGACTCTGAATGCATGTGCAGCTCTGCTGGCAAGCTTCCACCTAAAGAGTTCTGATCTTAAATGTACACAGGCACCTGAATACCAGGAGCAGAAAACATACAGACACAGTGTCTGTATTTACTGAAAAATAATTCTTCTTTCACACCTTCTTAAAGGTTTACAGGAATCAAAGGTTGGGATTTATTTCTCTTAAAGATTTTTTCCCTCTTTTAGTGCAGTTATGTGTAACAGCTCTTGAACTACATAAATCTTGCTTTAGTTATCAAGCATTCTCATAACTGCAGGAGAAGCCATCTGAGAAATAGGCAGAGTTTTGGCATCGTTGGCCTGCACTGCCTTTTTTTAACTTGAGCTTTTTGAGGATTTTTTTTTTCTTTCCATGTATTCTCGGCCAAGCTAACTGGAAAAGGTCATTAACTAAGAGACCATAATAGAAAAGAAGAGTAGACAAGAAATCCTGCACTGTCCCATGTTCAGAGTGGAACAAAAGTGAGAAACTTTGAATATTCATATTCAGATGAGTCATTTGTGAAAGGTGCTTCTGAGTAACATGAGAAAAGGCTATATGTAATGCAGCCCCCAACATTTCAGTTATCCTACAGTAGGCAGGCAATTTTGTTCTGTGCATGCTGTTCTTCTTTCCTCAAGAGAAAACACAACTCAGGCTTTTTTTTCTGTCAGGTGACTCATTTGCAACCTACTTGTGGTTTCATTAAGATACTTGCAGAATCCAGAATTTGGCCTGACCTGCATACTGAGCTCCTTCTGCTCTTCTGGTTCTCTGTTGACTCTCAACATCGGTCTTGGCAGGATACTGAAGTAAAGAAAACCACTGGTTATCAAAACCACTTTGTTTATATTGCAGTGTTGTGTAGAGCAAGTGACTTGAAACCAACTACTGAGTCCCCGTGGAGAATTTCTACTATGTAAGGGTAATTTTTGCTAGTGTGTATTGGCAGAGTGGCTATCTGCTAATAGTAGATCATTAGAAATTGTACTAGAAGCAGAACACAATAGACGTGGGCATTCAGTGGTATATGTAATAAGCCAGTGCCATAGGCTTCACTTTGCAAATCTGCTGTGATGATCAGCTGTGTAGTATCATCTGTCTTGACTCAGTAGAACTGAGAGCGTGGATATGGTAGGTAGGCAACAGTGGCATCTGCCAGGAAACTCAGACTCCTTGAGGTCAGCTTGTGAAGACTGACTTTTTGGTGGTTTTTGTAGTGCAGTGCTCACAAAGGTTAAGCACTGGAATTCATAAATTCCTGGAGTATTTTTTCGTCATGAGCATGTGTGGAAAGCTGATGATTTTGCTCGCTGTAGTCCTTTTGTTTTTGAACACTTCTTATCATTATTTTTTAGTACATTTTAGTGTTAACAGAAACCGATCAAAATTCCAGTTGGCTAAGTAAGGATGTATCCTGTGGGGAACATCATCTTTAATGCTAACATTTTCCACACTTAATCCACAGGTAAAAATCTAAGTGCAAATTCAGCTGTTATCTACTGTGCAACTTCCAGTAGCGTATCATGCCAGGACGTCCTTATGCCTCAGTCCAGCGCTGACTTAACAAGTGTTAACATTTTTCTTTGTGCTTCCTAGGAGCCAACATCTTTCTTACCTCATCCGGACTGATTAAATTAGGAGACTTTGGCTGCTCAGTGAAATTAAAGAACAATACCCAGACAATGCCTGGAGAAGTGAACAGTACTTTGGGGACTGCAGGTGAGGAAATACCTGTCATCTTTTATGATGACTAGATGCCTCAATCAAAAGTCTGGCTTGGAGTAAACTGAATCATTTTAGGGAAGCTTAGTTAGATGCTTTGCATTCAGCAGCTGAAACAATAAAACTGAAAAGATGAAGTTTTATTTGTCTGGTAACTGTAAATGTTCTGGAGCTTGCATTTTTGGGGGGCTCTTTGTCTTTCTCTGTAGTCTTACTGAAACAGTAGTATCCTTATTGAACAGCTGTTTAATCTATTTTTTAAAAAATGCAAATAACAGAAAGCATTTTCCAGCATTTTCACTATTATTTTTCCAATTGAGACATTTATGCTGCAAATGTATCGGAGAACAAGATGATAAACTTAGCAAGAAAAGCTGTGGTAATTCACTGCAGATGTGTTAACAAGCATTTGGTTTGCCTAGTTAATCACCTAAGTTCATACTGTTCTTTCTGCTGTATGAATTGACAACATCATGTGTGTTGTTTCAAAGCATACATGGCTCCAGAAGTCATTACTAGAGCTAAAGGAGAAGGGCATGGGCGTGCAGCGGACATCTGGAGCCTGGGCTGTGTTGTAATAGAGATGGTCACTGGCAAGGTAAGGATGTTTCATGTACTGAATGAAGGAAACTGCTTGTAGTGGTTTCTCTGAAGGTTCTTGGTCCACTCGTAGCAATTTATCACAAAGTTCACAAGCAGTGGGGCCTTTTTTAACTTCCAGAGCTCCAGAAATACTGCTCTAGCGATAGCTCTGTTGGCTAACAAATTACTCACTAAACCTTGCATTTAGCAGTTTTATTACCTATTGCAGAGGCCTTGGCATGAATATGAGCACAACTTCCAGATCATGTATAGAGTGGGGATGGGTCATAAACCTCCCATTCCTGACAAGGTGAGCCCAGAAGGGAAAGACTTCCTTTGCCACTGTCTGGAAAGTGACCCAAAGATGAGGTGGACGGCTAGCCAGCTCCTCGACCATCCCTTTGTCAAGGTTCGTTTCCTAACTTTGGCTGTAAAGATTGTAGATGTGAATCAGAAAGGGCTGTTAGTTGGCGTTATCATTTACACATACCCCACAGGGCTTTGTATCCTGGTGGAAGGCTGATACTAAGTTGATGCTGTCCAGAAAGCAAGATTTGGCAGCTTTTAAGAGGCCTATATGACGTTGCTGGCAAACATTTGACTAAAACTTTGTTTGCATCATAAAATAAATTATCACTGCTGTTTCGAGATGCATTTTTATATTAGAAGGACTTGTCAAACTTTAGAGTAGGCTTAGATGTAGCTAATTGCATCTGAAGGGCTGTGCGCTTACGATTTTATGCACAGACTTCAGTAATGTAGAGATAAGGGTCACTTGCATGAAAAGAGGAACAAGCATATGCTTGAGAATAAAACTGTGTTATTAAACATATGTCTGGCAAATAACATTGATAAAGATGCTACAGCTCTTGCGTTAATTTTGATTTAAAGAATATTTTCATCTAAAAGTCTGATATACTGTTTTTTGGAAGCGATATGAACACAGTATGTTAATGAGTCTGTCTCATTTTCCAGCTTCAGGTTATTCACTTCAGTATTCTGGTTCAAGTAATGCTGTGTTGGGGATCATCACCCCCATCCGTCTTACAAATGCAACCATGGCCAAATTCTATCCATCACATATTCTATCCACACTGCCCTATGCACAGCAGGATGACAGTTAGTGCAAATATCAGTATTCATGTATAAACAGTTGTAATGCATTGACATTATAACAAGGGAGAAGGAAGCAAACTTCAAAGATTTTAACTTTGTGTTCAGTGAAGGTGCTGAAGAAATTGATCTACTGCCTCCAACTGCAACAAGACGGCAGTTGGACTTACTATCTTTTGTCCCCTTCACAGGTTTGCACAGACGAAGAATGAAGTTACTCAGTCTCTGGCCATTTTTATTCTGGCAAAGTATCTTTTAATCACTACTGTATGTAATATTTACATAAAGACTGTGCTGAGAAACAGTATAAAAGTTAAACTTACGAAGACTGCACAGGTGACAAGCGTCACTTTTTCTGCTGCTCCTGTATGTTTTACTTGGCACATGTTGCTCATGTGACAGTGTCCGCAAGTTGAAAGAAGCTGCATGTTTCAGTGAAAGTGCCATTACTACTGTATATGGACCATACTTTTTTTTGTTCTTTTTTCCTGTTTCTCATTTGATTGAGAACTGTAATGTTAATATGTAGTATTTTTGAACTCTCTAGGTTCGAAAAAATGCTGTAGTGTTATCAGGCGTTATGGACCTTGTTTTTTAATCTGTTTGAGTGCACTGACTGTGAACTTCTACTGTTTTTTGTTTATTTGTTTTTGGCAAGCTTCAGATTTGTTATGCACAAGGCTGATTACTGAAATTTTAAAAAAGTTTTTTCTCAATAAATGGTTTATTTTAGGAGTTGTTTGTAAGTTTGTGAAGTTTTTTCTTTCTTCCTCTAAAAATAAATGTATAATAGTATGGGATATGGGGTCCTGTCACATTTTAAATGTTTTCCACATATCTTTTGCTTAAGACTAAACAATCATCTGGAATGAAGTTCTTTTACACTTCAGTTTTGTGAATATTTTGTCAAGTTTAGCAAGCTGTGTGAGAAAATCTTACACTTCACAGGTGATTAACAGAATTAAGCTTCTCTGCCTGCCCCACCTTGAGGAAATAAGGTAATGTGCAATTCCCTACCCTACTTACTTATTATATATAATTACAATACATATTATACAAAGGGGTTGCATTAAGGTCTGAAATAAGGTGAGGTCTGGACTCAATTACTACGAACAGGGAATGGTCAAGAATAGAATCAGTGAAGATTTTTCTTGTGTTCTGTTGGGCAGGAATGAAAACTTGCTTTTAAAAATGTTTATAAAACCACTGTCCAATCCTGTACTTCAATTACTCAATGTTGTCATCATTCTCTTAAAAAAATGGAGAGAGAGTGGAAGTGGGAAGGAGACAGCAGTTTTAAGAAAACAGTCTGCAATGTTTCATCTCTTTAGGTATGATCATTTTGTTTGGCTCCCTCCTTACTGCAAAAAAGGTAATAACTGTTACTTGCAAGAATTAGGAGTGCAAGTTTATATATTCATGTTATAGTTTTAGACCTTAAAAGGGGTAGCTTATAAACAGAAAACTTCTTACTTAACTTTAGAATGAAGCCAAATATTAAAAGTTTGTCTCTTAATCCACAAATCTTTAGTTTGTTACAGCTAAGGGGTAGCTTTTAGCAGCTTAGTGAGCTCCTGAGAAGATACCATGAAAGCTGGCATTTAAATCCAGAAATAGCCAAGCCTCACTGTGCAGTTCACTAACCCAGTGGGTCTGGGCCTTCAAAAATACTATGCTGAATTTAAACAAGGTACATCCCCTGCTGCCCCAATTTTCAGTAATGATGGGAGGGACTGTTGCTCTAAGCAACTTGCTTTCAGAGTACCTGAGGTGAGACTCTATGGCCTGTTGTTTTCTTCACTTACTGGTGCAACAGTAAAGAGGAGCATCTGAGCTTTTTGTCTTCTCACTTATCTTTAAGGTTCCCCTGGCTGAAAGGAATTGTGTCCTTGTAGGCAAACAGGAACTGAGCACAGCTTTTAGGAACTGTCAGAAGAAAGACGGGGAGTGAATGGGTACTAGTTCATTGTTGCGACCAAAAGAAAACTCACTCACTCTACTTCAGCTTTTTATATTTTTATTTTTGTATAAACAAACATAAGACTACTTTTTGTTAAGGCAGTTGTAGAACATACAGTTGCTTGTGGTGGAAAGGGGCAAACACTGATTTCTAATGACATAGTAAATCATTCTTTTAATACAATGAACTGGACTAATTTAACTTTGGCAAGTACAGTTAAGCTTTGTGTTTTCCAGTGATTGCTAGAAGGGCCCAGTGGTCCAGTACTTGTGCACTGGGACTTCTGGAAGTGCCTAGGAGAAAGGATCCACGCTTGGCATGTCTAGCCTTATGCCCGTTCTAATGGTTGGTCCCAGGGAAACAAGTACAAAATACTCTAAATGCTTATTCAAAAAAGTATTTACGTTTGGTATTCTTGTCTTGGAGAGGTGGTGCTGCAGGCAGCTAGAGAGGGATATGACCAAGATTCACAGGGAATGTTAAATGTCTTCCTAGCAGCATGTTAAATCAGTGGCTTTATAGAAGGGCAATAAGCTGAGAACTTTGTCACTACGTGAATATGTATTTGCTGTTCAGAACTATTCCCACCTGCACACAGGGTTCCTTCTACCACCATGACAAAAGCTGCTGAGTAAAATGCTGGCTTGAAGAGACCTTTCCCTCCTGTGCCCGTTTTCACTGTTACCAGATCTGGCTTGTTAACACACTTGATGCATTACTACAGGATAGCTGGACCTTCAGGTGCTACTACATGTTTGCATGCTGTTTTCCCCAGTTAGACTGTTTTAGCCTCTACAGGTGCACCCTTCAGCACAGAAGGGTGTGCACTTTAACAGAGTAGCTTTATAAGCATGACAGTATCCTTCAACTCAGTTGAGTTTTCCAACATATGAAATGTAGACTAAAGCCCCATTTCTGTTCATGACATTGAACAGTCTCTTCCAGAAAGTTTCAGAGCATAGAGAATGCATGTGTATATAAAACTAAAACAAAAACCTAGTCCCTTGAAATCCCCAAGGCCTATTCCTTCCTTCATACTGCACATTTTACTAGCTGCTTCCACTGTCAAAAGGCCTTTACTTTACTCAAAGCATTACTTTACCTGCTTTTTAGATGCTGTCAATTAAAACGATGTTTAAAATGTTCTAAATGATCTGACATACTGAACAGCAAATGCACAGTTCAAGTTACGATTTATTTTCTATTGTATGAGCCCTGTTTCTTCAAGCTTTAGTTTTAGTACAGCAAAAGATAAGTGATCTTTACAGCAGCTGCTAAAACTGCTTCCTTTCTTTTCTAAAGAAACATAGGCTGTGCATTCCTAGACTATGATGGTGTAGACCTATATGCAATGAAAATGTGATGCCAATGGAAGTGTCAAGAAAAATGCCCACTCACTGCTCAGTATCTTTAGATAAAAGAAGGTTAGATTTTTCATTACTGTCAATGAATGGGAGACTGGAGTCCAGCATTTTCCACTTTTTCGTTTAAACAAGCTCTTTGTACTAGCTTCCTTATATATCCTTTTCATTAGCAGTTTAAAAACATAGGAGAATGCCCAGGAATCAGTACTAGGAATGTGAGAGCAAAGTAACTTGTCTCAAGGGAGCTGATGATAACTATTTTTACTTAATACAGAAGAGTGCCAAATGCAGAGAGCCTTTTTTTTTAAAAAAAAAAAAAAGCCATACCACTACCCTAGGTTCTCTCCCAATTGCCCTCTTTTCCCCAAAACAAAAGCCGGAGGTTGGTTAAGCATTATCTCAAATCAGATGTTATGAGGCTCCCTATAAACCAATTTATGAGAAAAGGTAGAAAAGCAGATTAATTGGGATCACAACAGTATAGGTGTGGGGAAATAAATTTTAATGCACACTTCCCATTTACTTTGTTACAGCGTACCCAGTTGTTTTTTGTTTCCACCATTGTTAGAAAGGCCTAGTGTCTGAAGCTGAAAGTGATTTATTACCTCAGTTTTTCCAAACTCTGAACAGTTTATTCTTAGAAGAATTACAGGTTTCAGGTATTGTACTGGTGAAATGCCTGGGGAAAGGCATAGCAGTGGCTAACCTGACCTCTGTTCAGGCCTTGAAGCCAAGTTACAGTCCAGGCTTTGCCACTACAAGTCTCTGATCTAACAAAACAGGCCCTTACCCAGAGTCTGACTGACGTCTGAAGGGCCAATGTGATGCATACTGTGGGAATAAATTCCATGTGTAGAAAAGCTCCACTGTAATCCTGCTACTTCAGTAGAATTGCTTCACTCCAATACTGGTCTAAGGAAGCAGAGCATTTTACTGTATTTAAACATTGACAGATTATGGTTGTTAAACTGTTAATGCATGATCTAGACAAATACCGATTTTAATCTTCTTTCTTGTAATATTCTTCTGAGATTTATCCATTCCTTAGAACACATTAAGATAAAGCCTGCACCTCAGCAACCACTGGTTAGTTTCCAGGTGGGGTGTCTCATCATACAAGCACACTGGATTTTTTTTCTTCAAAACGTAAGACACTTTATATGAAAACAAACCAAACAAATGCAAACCTGCTGTGAAGAGTATACGAAGGAGTGCATCTTTCAATCCAGCCCCAAACCCCAAGAGAAAAACAACAAGAGCACAAATTCAGATATGCATGGCACTTGCTCATCCTACCCTTCCTCTGATCTCACTTGAAGGACCGTGATATGCACTTAGGAGTTTCCAGAAGTTGCATTTGTTCCCTTTGGATTGAAGCAGTCCCTGCAGACACTACTTTTGTTTCTGTTTGCTGTCATTGTTGCCATAGGTGGAGCCCTTGTTGATTTCCGTAACACCTATCATCCCTCTGACGCCAACAGAAGCTGCAAAAGAATTAAAAGGAACCTTAAAAGCCTGCTTGCAGCCAGACAGATTGAAGCTCTGCACGCACATAGCATTTTGAAAGAGACACTAACGGCATTCCTCACCTTATACTACTACAGCATTGTACCTGGACTTCACCTGTGGTAAAACGGATCCCCCCTCCGTTCTCGAGAAAATTAGTGGCAGCATTTCACGAAGGAAGAACCTGTCCCTCCGGCCTCAGTCTGGACAGAGCCTCTCCCACCAGCAGGGGGCACAGATGCACGGAGAGGCCGAGGCAGCATGTGCTCGGCCCTGTCAAACCTAAGACAAAGATGGCTTTGAAATGTGGATATTTTGGCCGGTTGGTTTTCCTGGCCTCCTGAGGCCGCCTTTGTCATTTAAGTGACAAAATGTACTAGTATGTCCACTTGCAGTGTGTAACGAATGAAGGAAATTTTGCCTGATTTCAATGACCGAAGTGCCTGGAAGAGTACCGGCAAGCGCAAGAGCAACTTCGTAACTTGATCGACCGAGATTTAAGTTGTGACATTTCTTAACTAGAGCTCACACAACCACTTATAAAAGCCAGATTAATTTAAAAGATCTTTATAGTTGATTTAACAGGTGCGATTGCTTAGCATGTAAGAGGATTATTTTGTGATATATTTCTAGTGCCTGGGGTGACTGACTTAGCAGCACAAGTTTAAGTTAAATGCAATTTAACCTAGCCCTCCCCCCCTTTTTAAAAAGAGGCTCAGCTGCCCAAAGACTGTCATTCCCCAAACTTCTGCTCAACTACTGTACATGTCCCGAACTGCTACCCTGCTATCCGGCCTGAGCCCACATGGGATTTACACACACCTCCCTATGCTCAGAATGCTCTTTCAAAAAAAAAAACCAAACAAACAAACAAACAAAAAAAAAAAAACAAAAAAAAACTCCTCCAAATTTGGGTTTATTTTCCGGCTGATGGTGCAATGGGAAGCACTCACCATGCAGTAATCTGCAGGTGCAGTGAGGTACCCTAACCCTCACATTCCCATCTTTCTTTACTGCCACGAGACAGCCCCGAACACTCCCTCACAAGCCAAAGGCCCCGCTCTTTACAGCAGTGGTCCGAGCCTCAGCTCACCAATAAAACACGAAGGCTGCTCTGCACTATCAGGCATCATCTGCAAACAGCAGGGCTGATGGCAGCAAATGCCAGGACTGGCTAGTACCCGACCAGGAGAGGCTCTCAGCTGGAAGCCCACACACTTCCCTGGCCTCTTACCATTTGCTTACTTGTCCAACTGTAACCCAGCTTGCACTATCGCATCAACCATGCAAAAACATCACTTTTTTTAAATAGCTACTCCCCTCTGGCCCCTCAAACAGCCTGTTCTGAAGTGGAGCAGAAGTTACTGAGCAGGTCATACCACCGTAACGGTGACTGAAGGGACAGTGGTGTGATGGGAGACGGGCACTGTCCCAGGCCTCCCAGCTGCCTAGACGCTAGGAAAACAGGCCCCCCCTCGCTGGCAAGCATCTGTACAGCATGTAAAGCATGCTGTACGTGAAACCGAGATGGCTCCCAGCAAGTTCAGTGCAGCTCACAAATCACAGCTAGTCCCTGGATGAACACAAACCGCGGCTAGTCCCTGGATGAACACATGCCCCAAAAAACGGGACAAGGGAAGGGTTCTCTCTCAAGTGAAGAGAAAAGAGAAAACATCTCTGACATTTAAACAGCCACGAGCTTGGGAAGACGAGGGCAGGATCCAACATGTAGCCTGCTGTCTGGGATCATGACACTAATAGTAAGCAGTAAGTCTTTAACCAGAAAGGATAGAAACAGCATCTGGAGATGGACAGGGCATAAATCAGAGCAACTGTTACAGCAGCCACACAGCACATCAGGGATTGAATGCAGCTGCCTGGACACTGTAAGATACCTAACTCAGCAGTTCAGCTTTCTTCCTTCTCCTCCTTCACCCTCTGCCAGAACCTCCCACTCCCTTCCTCCCGCGCTTCACCTTGCAGGCCGCAGCACCCTGAGGAAGGGCTGTGAGAAGGGACCTTGCGTTTTTGCAGAGCCCGAGGAAGCAGAGCAGAGTAAGTGCTGGGCTGCCTCAGCAGCCTCCTCCTGCACTGCCTGCCTTGTCTTCTCTGTGTCCTCTCCTGGAGCTGAGCTCCCTCCCAACTCTCTCCTTAGTTCCCAGCAGCTTCCTGGCAACATTTTAGTGCCCTCCTCCATGAATATATCCCCAGTCTAGCTTGAGAGCTGCTTACCTAATTGCGGAAAAACTCAAGTGATTGATGGGCCCAAAGCTGGGGGGAGGATCACATTTCAGGAAGAGAGTAAATGCACAGCCGTGGCCGAGGAATACCCAATTCCAAGCACCAGACAGTAGAAATGAGCACCACTGACCGAGGAATACCCAGTTCCAAGCACCAGACAGTAGAAATGAGCACCACTGAGCTACCAGGACACAAGAAAGAGCAGCACAGGAACTGCTGCTGGTTATGTGCTGCTGTCTCCCCTTCAATCCCAAAAGTGGCCAATTCCCATACCCTGTTTACCCCCATCTCCCTGATTCCCAGGATGAGAGACCAAGATCCTGCCAGTTTCATCCAAAATGGCCACCTCTTTGCTCCCTCTAAAACTTCTACATTTTTCACCCCCGAAAAGTGAAGATAAGATTCTCAGAGTGCTCTGAGTTCACAAAGCCTGGCCATTCCACACAGTGAACGCTGTTGTAAAAGTCCAAGTTTGGAAACAAAAGCTTTTCTGCAATTTTTTTAAGCATCCCTTCAAATATTGTAGGATGACCTCTTCACATTTGTATTAAATTACTACTTGCAGAGGGAACACTCTAGACAACATCTGCCAAACCAAGCAGCTACGGTAACTCCAAAATGTTTTTGTAACTAGAATGAGCACCACAGACAGGAGAACAGAAAAATCCCAGAACAATTAGGGAAAAACCTCTTCTGCAGTAGGGCAACTATCAGTGCTACATTCCCCATACAGGAGTCTGTTGTTATAGCATGTGGGGAGACAGAATTTCGCACACCAAAAAGGCTGTTCAGGCAAATTAAAACTGCAAGCAAAGGGAAAGACTAAAAGGGAGTCTGTTTCTATCTGGTTCTGCTGGAACAGACAACACTGCAGATTTCTTTCTTACTGTTATGCTGTGTTTGGGGGGAAGAAGGGAAGGGAAACGGCACGTCAGTACACTGCCACAGGCCTTGGTGCATTCCCCACTGATGCAGCCCTGCTGAGGGTTTGTTTTAACCACAGTTACAGCAGTAAGAACTTGTTCTGTCGCTATAAGGAAGGGGAGGAAGAGAAATCAGGAAGGAATTGTAGCTTTCTAACTTTAAGTCAGAAACGGCTCTGCCTGCCAGACAGCTAGGGGTTGAAAGAGGGCTGTTATTCTTAACAACTTAAAAGCAATCACAAACTGACAGAGCCAATAATGGAATCTATTTCTTGAACATTTTTAGCTCCAAGAAAACCACCACACACACACATGCAATACCACATCCCTCAGTATAAACCTTAGCTCAGAGAAGAGGACTTCCATCTCTTCTCTCACACCTCAGGATTTGCTCTCATCTGCTTCCTGGGGCTTGCACCACACAGCGATTGTTGTAAGCAGCACAGCGGGCAGGGGTATAGAAATTTCCTATATATAGACTGCAGTATACTGAAGTTTTACAGGTTATATATGGAAAGGATAAATTTGTACAACTATGGCTTCTGCTAATGGTACAGATTTGGTATAGAGCTCCTATCTTAACTATTATATAGGAGAAGCAAGAAACAAAAACAAAACAAACAAACAAAAAAAAAAGCCCACAGATCATCCGGCAGCTCCACTACTATCAACGTAGGCAGAATTCTGCACAATTTATGTCCTCTTGCTGTTGTAAAACTTACTACAACACTGCTGGCTCATGCTCTCTTCACCTTTCACTCATCTCATCCTACACACACCAACAGCCTCTCTCCCCAGGGCACATCATGCTCTGATCCTTTGGGCCACGTTCTGCACTTGGTGACGCTATCAGGTCACCAAGGACTCAGTCCTATTCGTACTGTGATCAGGGGAAGCAGGCTTCCTAAGGGCACTGTTTGCATACTGTATAGCAGACATACAACAGCTCCTGCACAATCAAAGCTGGTTCAGTATTACTCATGCTTCTTAGAGATGAAATACCTCTCTTGCCTGCAAATAACACCTACTACACTGGACCCATGCCATAAAGCCCAGTGCCATTATGCTGTTAGCATTAGACACATAAGAGTAGCAACACCCATTTCTCCATTTAAGAGCCAAGAGAAACCCTTTAATCTTTTGCATATGGAATGAAAATTGCCCTTTAAATTGCTGTTGACAGCTCCGTAATAAAATACTTCAAATGCACGAAGGTTGTCCTCATCAACGCAAGTTTCCAAAACATGAAAGGCAACCTAACACTGGATTCTTTACAGCCAAGTCAGATCAGGGAAGTAGAAGCGGAAGGAAAGAAAGGCTGCTGTCAAATAGAACTACTGACGTTTGACAGACTCGCTCACTGCGTTAACACAGAAATATCATCAGTCCCAAGTTCTAAATAGCAGTGGTGAGTTAAACACAAAATTTTCTTGCCACTCTAGTCCTATGCAACTAAAGCCAGTTTTCAAAAGGGGCTTTTGTCCCCCAAATTACCTGAGTATTTATCCTCTGGGGCAGGGACTGCTTTGTGGTGCATGCAGTACCACGAAGAGCTCCTAGTCCCAGACCAGGAGTCAGATATTAGGACAATGCAATGATTATTAACAGTATAAATAACCAAACTGCTGCAGAACAAAGCAAGAGGGGATGGCTCAGCACTCTCAGTATAAAGAGGAGACATCTTCCTTTATTTAGGTCTGAAAGTGTTTGAGCTGAACCAACAGAGCTAAATATATGCCCCTTATTCATTCCCTGGATCTGAAAGCTGGGTTCTGAGGTACTACAATGCTTTCACTCCAATTTGACTACAGTGGGGAGCTTCTCTTATGGTTCTTTCCATCTGAATAGCCAGTTACATGCCAGTAAGGGCCTTACTAAAGAGCACAATTAGCAGAGGCTGTCCAGAAGAGAAACGACATCCTGAAGATATACCAAAGGATATCAGGTAAAAGGACCTTTCAGTCCCATCGCTCTTTCCTATCACAGGATACTTATGCTTATCTTGTGCTCTGTCTGCACCTACACTAACGAAGGTAACACTAGGCACTGAAGTCTGCCTTTTGAGCAATGAAGTCAACCTATAATGAGCTATCATGGAATACAATAAGCTTCCCAAATCTGGCCTATCAAGTGAAGAGCACCAACTACCATATAGAAATATGTCCTAACTTCTGCGTCTTGCTGATTATTGCTGAAATACAGACCAGAATGTATTAAGGGAATCATCGCCTTTTCAGTGTGCAATGATGCATCCACTTTTAACTGATCAGGATGCTTTTTGTTTGTTTTTACTGAAGGCTGAGCTTCCTGCTGCTCTGATAGATTCTGAGTCCTCCACAGCCTCACGGAGGCTGCCGTCTGCTGATAATCGACAACAGCACACTTCTTTTTGCCAGCTCATCAGGAAGAGGTGTCTGGCTGAGCCTCACCAGGCAACATTCACTGCTACAGGCAACGCAGTACCTTCCACCATCTTGCAGATCTCAGTGATTACAAACACTTTGGGCTCCATCACACCAGGTACACAGAGGGAACACAGAGCTGTTGACGAACACAGGGGGCTTTCAAATCCGTGCAGAGGACTGCATCACACAGCATCTCACAAATGTGGCTGATAAGTATGGCACAGCATCACGTGCATCACATAGTAGGCACCATTCTTAATACACTCCTCAGATGTGCTCTTGCAGCCTGGGAGTTCATGCATTCATTCCAGCAGCAGACTGCTGCTGTAGGTCGCTGTTAGCTCCAGCATTACAAATAACCTAAGAACAAGTCCTTTGGATTATCACTGCATTCAAAAGAGGACTCACATTAGTCTGCTTGTTAATCTGGTCTTGTAACTGAAAGCGGAAAAGAATTTAAGCAAGGAACAAGACAGCAAGAAAGCAAAAAGGCTTTTTTGCTGTCCATTCTTAGTAGCATCATTGTTTTTTACTGGTTCTTTCCCTCCCTTTCTACTAGACAGAAGGCATGACATAATGGTAAAGGCCACTAATGGTAACATGGTATGGAACTTGGGGATCATTCAACTAAATTAACAAGGACTAAATCCAGAACCATCACAGATGCCACTATGCCAAGCATCAAAGCATCTGGCCCTGAGGGTAAAATCCAGCACCCTGAATTATGCAATGAGTGTCCCCGCAGAACATGAGCGCGCAGAGCATGAGGCGACTGAGCATGGCATTCGAATGACCAGCCCACTGACTAAGGAAGCTGAATTAGGAGGGAAACACTGAAGCATGAAGAATCTTAATATTCCTCCACAACTGAGATTCAGTGTCCCATTAGACCCTGGGTCCAGAGACCAGTCCCAAATTTCGATTATTCTGGTGTTTCTTCCACAGGCAGAATAAATACCCTCTCAAGTGGGATAGTCCAGGAAGTAGCATTTACCACGGTTATCACACCTAATCCCTTCCACGGCTGTATACCCATGTTGGGTTAGAGCATCCTCAGCACATGAGGGGGGATCCCCTTACATCTAAGGGGATTTGAATCCAACATTTCCCATTCTGGAGTGGCACAGCCCAACCATGATTCTCACTCTGCTCCAGTGTAAATGGAATCCCCCTAGTGTAAATGGAATCCTACTCCCTGCCCAGGGAAGAGAAGGGACACTTCTTGTGCCTCCCAGCATCCAGATGGAAGGAGGTACTTTAATTGCAGTCACTGCTCCAATAACTTCTTATATTTATTACTTGAAACACTTCCAGGGTAAAAAGTATCAACATTTTTTTCCAGGTGACAAGAGTACAGTGTCCTTTCCATTCCCTATTCTGCTTATGTGAATATACCAATTATGATGTTAAAAGTTATCCGTGTTCTTATTCTCCTTCTCTGGCCAAAAGCACTGTGAAGTAGATCACCTGCATGAAAACAGTCAAGCTCTTCTACCTCTTCTGATTATCTTTATAAGAAACTTCCCCAGTAGTTTATTCACAGCTTGATTTGGTGAGCACCTTTTGAAAGAGTATTTTGTGCCTACCATATCAAGCCCCTCACAGAGCGGCAAAAGGTCATTAGTTAACTGATTTTGACCTGATTAGGATGGGACTTGCTCAAGATTCAGGCTTTTTGAGAATACACAGAAGCGAAGCGTTAGGAACAGTTTCCTAGGTAGAGAGCAAAGAAACTCCTAGAGGCATTTCTGAGGCAAGAAATAGCTCAATGACTTCCTGATTGCTATTCTGGACATGGTACTTAACCTATCTCAAACTTTTCTGCAACTGAGTTCCCTCAATGCCAGGATTGTGAAGTTTTGTTTCTTCTTTTTTTCTAAAGAATGTTTGTAATATGCTCAGATGTTAAGGTAATGAGGCCATCAGTACTTAAGGCAGTGCAGCCATACAAAATACCTGTTCTGTTAATATATGGCTTATTCTGAAAGGGAATTTATTCTGCAAACATCAGTCGTTACATCAATAAGTGTACATATCCAGAAACAATCAGTCTGCCAAACTGACCTGGTTCCTCCTTCCACAAAGGACACTAAATGAAATCCCTTTTTGTGGCCAGTTCCTTTTTTTGTTTTTCTTCCTCCTTTTAAATAATATTCTATTTTAACCACAAACCACAACAGTTCAGAGCTACCACAGGAACTGCAGGAACCACCAATGGCAGTCTTTACCCTGTGCTACATAGATGGTCAGCCTAGATGGCCACAACAGGCTGTCCTGGCATTAAATCTTAAGTTTATGGATTTCCAGTGGGTTACATGCCAGACTATGATTAGATGAAAGAATTCTCAGCAGAGTAAATTAACCATGAGCATCTCCTCAGAGTGCAACACCATACAATGTTATGCACTACACAAGAAAAGAAAGCTTATTGTAGGCATTCTGTTGTGAAGTAACTACTTTGATGTCTCCAGAAACTAAGAATTTAGTAACCAGCTCTTACAAAACAACAATATAGCTATTTTAAAAGTGTTTTTAGCCCATTCCAGGTTCAAGTGGATATATTTGCTATTCCGTTGAATTCATGATTTATATTTAGTACACCTCAGTAAACCAGAGGATAGCTACCCCTGCAAACAGTCTTTGCATCTGAGAACAACTTACCCATTACGATGACAAATACAAAACTAGCCAGCGTCAGTGATGACCCACTGCTGACCATGTTGATGAGCAGCTTGAATAAAGGGTATAGCAGCAATAAGGCCCAGAAAAGCCAGTTCAAAAGCGTCCATGGTCGTCGAGGAGGTACTATAGGGACTGCAGGGTAGGTTCCTGTCCTGTAGTACTCTTCCTGGAATGCGTCCTGGTAGGACAAAAGAGGGCAACAATTAAATCCCCATCTGCCAACACAAATAGCCATTCTTGACTTTGATGTCTCTCTGGCTGCACAGTTATAACCCTGGGGGAAGATCAAAGACCAAGTCATGGCTGGAAATCTTGTACTTTAAGTTAATAAGCCTGTAACCAGGAAAGAGCTTACACTGATGTGCCCATCCTCTCTTTCTCCTACACACAGGCACCTGAAAATGGCAGGCCTAGAAAGTATAATTAGCTCACTAAAATGAAAAGGATGGGGAAGGGGGAAGAGAACATGATGTACGCTCTCACAGTAATGCAAACATCACTGTTGCATCTCCTGCAAGTGCCAAAGCTGCTAAGAAAATAGCGTTGGTATGCAAGAGAAGTGTATGGGCTACATCTTAAACACTAAATCCTCTGCTTCCTAATATCTTCCCCAAACTATGCTCAAAAAGACAATTTGCAGTCTGGACATAAAAGGGAAGCAGACACCATCATGCCTCATATTCAAAAGAACACAGTTCCCTCCTGTTCCTTTTCGTTGTCCCATAGATATAGTCTTGCTCATCTTGCCATGTACCCTTTGAAAAAAGGTTTGGATGTTTAACCTCTCTACAGAGAGTTGAGCATGCAAACTTTTTAAAGAGTCTCTCATTGTTTTCGACTAAAAAACTCTGTTTTAATGTAAGAGGAGCATAGTGGTACAAGGTTTGGAGGTTTTCTTAAAAAAAAGAAAAAAAAGCTTAGAAGGTTTAGTATTTAGTCCCCTCCTCTAAAGCCTATGCGGGTGAATGGTATGGCCTTTACCAATGTGATCAGCTCACAATAACAAGGCTAGTGGGAAAAAAAAAAACAATTATTCCTTATGGGTTCAAGAATTAAAGATTATTAATTTGTATTACTTCCATAAAACTGGTTAATTAATAGTCAGAATTAGGTTAGCATAAAAAGAAACCTCAATTTAGACAGAATGAAGTGCTAAATTTTTCTCTTGAAAAGGATGCTTCATGGAGAGTTCTCCAAAATCTGGCAAAGCCAGGGTTGTCCTAAGCAACCATAAGATTATTTTTACTATGCTATGATTTCATATTCACTTACACCCCAACTGACACAGACAATTCTTTAATTATCTAATGGCAATTACAGGCTGCTACCATTTTATCTAACTCAAAGGGAAAAATTAGCTTTTAAGAGATTACACAGTAATTAGAGTGTAGCACTCTCTTTGTGGAGATTAGAAAAACTATGACTGTCTTGGGCACGCAGACTAGACTGTACTGGGATCATTACGGCCAATTAATTAGCCGTCTTTGACAAATTACATGGTATATGAAGATTCCTTTACACTGCCTTGAGGAGTCTGGCTTAGGACAGAGTTTAACACAGAGCTACTAATCATTAGTAAATTGAATTCTTCTATATATGATTAAGTTTCTGAATACCAGTAATACCCAGAGATAATTAAGGATTTCTGACTATTCTCATTACCACCATTAGGGGGCACATGACTACAGGCAGCAAGCAAGACATGCTTAAAACAACCATGTTTTCCCTTCTGTTGGTTTTCCTCAGCATTAGGGACAGCAAAACTGTAGAGGAGGTCTCAGCAAGAGGTCTGAGACAGACAGAACTATACAGTGGGCAAAAGATACAGCGGTGTTCACTTTCACTCCATGTTTTACACTATAGAAGGAACAGCTCTTCAATTCAGTTATAATTCCTTGCCCTTAGAAGTGCTCATATTCTCTGCAGAAGAGTTTTGTGGGCCTATCTGCCTTCTGAGCTTTTGTGAGGGTGCCTATGGTACCCATGAATAGCTAAAGTCAGTATCTGAACCCATGATGCACCCCCTCCCATCCCCAAATTCCCTTTCGCTTCCCCTGCACACAGAACTTCCTGCAATAAATCTCACCTACCCAAGTACTATTTTCAGACTTGGGAACATGCTCCCTGCCAATGTCCCTACTAAATTTGATTTACTTCAGACAGTGGGGTGGTAAAGAAGGAGGGAAGCCAAGCAATGCCCATTACCTTGTGAGAGGCTAATTTGATTCATCTTTGCTCCACCACAGAGGTCTGACTACTCTCCTTTCATGAAGAAATTAACACAGTAGGAGAATCCAAAAATATCTTCCTTGTTCCCAAATACTAAAGTTCTGCAGCCTTTCCCTTTTCAGCTGTGCTAATTCCCTAGGGCAATTTGCCATGTATTTTCATGCTAAGTTTTCCATGCTTTTCTCACAAGTGAGAAGAGTTAGAAACTTACTTTCTTTTTAATGCAAATTAAGATTCTCAAGCAGCACTTCTATTCCAGGAGCTGAGACTGTAAGGAGGTTAAAAAAAAAAAAAAAATCTATGCAAGGGCTGGCAAGGTTGTGACTATTATGCAGTAACTCTTCAGACTGGGTGCTAGAATGCTGATGTCCCTGCTAAATGCAAGGAGAGTCTTTCAAGCAAAGGCAGGGGAAAATAAAAAAGAAGAAAAAAGAGGGCACCCCACGGTATGCCTCTGTCATCATCTGGCATTAATCAGTACAGTTCTGGCTATTTGCAGGAAGACAAAATTCACCCCATGTAAGGAAGAAGCATAAGGACATGATGCTTAATGCAAGCTGGGGTCAGGAAGGAGAACACTGTTTGGTTTCTAAGAGCACAGTGCCACTGCTCATCTGGAAAGGCCCCGCTCATCATGTCAGCAGCAGTGGCTAAACCAGGAAAGACAGTGATAAGTAGCAAGAACGTACATGTGCCAGATTCCCAGAAAGCAGTATCTCATTTTGAGGAATATAACTGAGACTTGGCAATGAAACAATAGGAACGGTCACATCCCTCGATGCCCACTAACAACCAATTTCATCAGTCATTCAAAGAGCTCTGTGTCCCCAATCACTGTGATTGCACAGCTCTCCAGCCTGGAGCCCTACATCTGTGGCAGGCCTGCTACTAAATTAGGCTATTAAAGCATATTTCAGCACTGCTCAGTAGAGAAGCGAAGCATGGAAGAGGTTTACAATTAACTTAATATGTTCCGTACGATCCCTCACTGAAATACAAAAAGCAAAATACATTCCGCCACGCTTTGAGGAAAGCGGGGCCAAAGAGTCATAGCACCCTTCAGGACCACCACTTCCACATTTGAGCTGGAGCAGTTTGACTGACAGCTTGCAGAATGACTCTGCTTCCTCCTACCTCCTTTTCTACCACAGCCTTGCATTGGGACTTGCAAGAAAAAGACAGAGCAGGGATTAGTGATAGATTTTGGAGCCTCCCAGCTGAGGAACGCCTCTGAGAGCACCTGCAGGCAGAGAGAAGGTTTGTGGGGCCAAACTCTGCCATGCAACTCTGCAAAGAGCGCAAAATCTCTTGGCAAAGATATCCCAGAGCTGGCAGCCAGCACACAGCATGGAAAAGGTCAACTCACCCTGAATCAACCAACAATTTGTGTGTGCTATGTCTCCCTTGTATGGCTTGAGAAGATACTACAAAAAACACTGAAAATAAGCAACAGCACATGCCTCATGGTTGCAAGATACAACAGGAACCTGTTTTTCAGTAGCGTGCATACCCTCCTTGTCTTATTTTAAAGCAGAAAGAGGAGTGCTACCATCAAAACAGACAAACAGCTGATGGGTGCATATATTGCAATGAATTACTGTAATTTGAACACAGATTTCTTACATTTTATCCTATGAGTATTTACCAACATTAAGCTGAAACAGAATTCTGTTCTGAAAGCAGCAGTCCAGTGGCACTGCTGCTTGTTATCCAATCTAAAAGCCAAAGATCTTTTTAAAGAAACATGTCAAAAAGGTGAAATAAAATTGTGTTCTTCCCTTTTGGGCTTTATCTCAAAACTCTTAACTCTTAAGTTGTCCCTTGTTCCCCAGTATAAACAAACAATTTCTATTCTCCTAAATAGTCTGGTTTTACAGAGACATGGGATTGTGTAAATAGGAATAACTGCAGTGAAATAAAGAGTTTCACTGACATAAAACAACTGAAGGAAGAGGACTATGCCATATTGAAAAGAAAAAAGAAAAGAAAAAGCTTTTAAAGGAAAGGAAAACTGAACACATGTTCCTTTTTGGTATACTTAAAAAGGAAGCTACAGACTTAATCAACTAAGTTGTTAAAAAGAAGAAAGCAGGATGGATGCACACACTGTTTGAACTAGAAATAACTGAGTGTTTGCCAAATAGAAAAACTGAAGTGAAATAAAATGCAAAGGATGCAATGGAAGATTCAGGAAAACAATCACCACACTCATTCAATTTATGTTCTTATCTTGCAAATGTCTAAACATTATCTTAGGAACATGAAACAGGCTTAAAAATAATACCTTTCTGCAAAGATGTGTAAGATATAGTGTCTGAATTAACTGTTAATGGCACAACTTAAAGGAAAGGACACTCAAATGTAAGCCAGTAGATCTACAACAGAGGTTTCAAAACACATTTGTTTTGCACATTCCCACCAGTCAGCTGCTTACTGGGGCCATGAATTGAACAAAAAAGTCATAATTTGAAGTTGAGAAAGAGACTAGAAAACAGAAATGCTATCATGGTGTTTAAGATTGTATACAACAAATCACAGCAAAGTTTTTCTGCATAACGAGAGGAGAACAGACCTTAACTACACAGACTACCATCTTTAAACTGTTAGCAGTGCCGTATTCCAACCCGAATATGTAACTCAGATCAATTTATCCCATCCAGGAAATCAAGCAGCCAGGCTCTTGTGCCTTGCACACCTGTAACTCCCACTGATTGAAGTAGGAGTGTTGTGCATACTTTACAAGCACATCCCACAACCACTATCTCTCCTGTTCATAAAAACAAGAAACTCGAGAAACATATTCTGATAATACGAAGAATGCACTTGAAATCTGAGAAGAAGAAAAAAAGCAGTACTGAACAAGCACACAGTCATTAATATTCTGCCCCTATCCTATGCAATTAGGAACCTTAAATGCATGCCCTCTGTGCACACAACATGAAAGTAAATTATCAAATTATCAGTTAGTATTAGTTATTTGCTTTGGTAATAAAAATAAATAAATAAAACCCAACCAGCTAAAATGAGAGATAAATCAGTTCTAATACATTAAAACTAAATATGTCTCATTTAGCCCAAGAGTTGCTTCTTGATTTAGGATGTACCTTGAAGGGAAAATAAATTCTTCTACTGGTAAGTTGCATTTTTTTGTATCATTATGCAACTTTCTAAAAGAGAGAGAAATTACTCTCTGAGGCTGACCTAAGTTCTCTTAACTTTGCTTCTACAGAAACAGAGCACCTGCTTTAAGTACACACAAGAACCCTCCCAAACCTCCAAAGCACCACCATACACTGTGCACACTGCAAAGATCCACTTTATATACAGTATAAATAACTGAGCATTGGTTGCTCATCAGTAAATTCCAGACAAAAACCCGACCTTTTCTTGATACAGTTTGTGGAGCCAGTTAGAACATTCCTGCTCATCTTGTGGGACTTCCTCTAACGGAATCCGCCTGAAAACAGTAAAGAGAAATAAGAGAATATCAAATAGTTCAACTATGGTGAATACCATTTATATTTTATATATTGATTGTTACAAGGGATTTTTTCTGTTTTGTGGTAAATCCCACATCAGCAAAGCAGAGTTTCAGTTTACAGAACTACCTTCAGTTTTTAGATGTATTTGAAAGTAGAAGCACACTTTATTTGAGCCTATTAGAGCCACTTTCTAGGTAAAGGTCTGCAAATTTTCTGTTTCTAAACAAATTAATTCTTTTCCTGCCCTCAGCAATAAAGCTCAAGGTTCTGTTTAATCAGTTAGGCACTGGAGAGGAAAAGCAAGCAAACTTTTCTCCTTATAATTAGGCTAAAGCACATTTAGTATTTCTTGAGCACCATTTCTAATTCCCTAGGTTTTTCTTATGAACTGGCTTGGTTGGATAATTACTAGAAAAAAATTACTTTTTTGGAAAAAAAAAGTTTTTTTGAAAACACTCATTTTCATCACATTACGTTCATTCGGGTAAGGAGTCCTATGACATGGAAGAATTCTTGTTCTCTTCATTTAGGAATGCCAGCAACAGCATCTATTTTATAATATAAAGTATATTTTAACTAATATCCTTTGACAGCAGCACTGAATTAGCTTCCTTTAAAAAGGACAGCATTTTCTGACAATCAGGACATACCTGTTTACACTGCAATAAAGCAGCTATGACACTACTGTCTCGTTCCTTTGTTCAATAGAGTTACAAGAAGAGAATCATTGTAAGTCAAGGCAATTTAAGCAAAGACAAAGTCATCCAAATTTTAAAAGCTTCTATCATACGCAACACCTACAGCGCTATAAGCAAACATGGAGGATTTTGAGGAACATCTGTGCTGGCCCTAATCAATGCCTAAGACAAGCTTCCCCCAAAGCTTACTCTGAAAGGAAGAACTTCACAGCAAGCTGAAAAAGCCAGAATGGAGAATAGTTATACAGAGCTCTGAAAATCAACTTTCCTTCTCTGTTAGGCTGACCTGGAACACACCATGAGGGTTAAAACAAGGAATGGGAAGATGCGCATGTCTACACTGTTGAAAGAGGGGCTCACATGGGCAGGTAGGGGCAGCTGGTCCTGCAATTCAGTATGTTAAAAAGGAATTAAATGCAGATCACTTACCTTACATATAAATCTGCATGGTACTTCTTTCCATTTAGAACTCCTAGTAAAGTTGGATTCTCATTATTTCTAAAATTCAGTGTCGAATCATAGACTGCCGAAACTACAAGAAGAAAAACAGGATATACGGTTACCATAGTAGGACATACAGTTACCATAGTAAAAGCAGTATTTTAACATTATCACATTTAAATACGAATTCATCAGCAACAGCACCATAGTTTCAGCTGTCGCCAAGGTGAAGATGACAACACAATATTCAACAGGTAGGTTTAAAGAAGCCAAATATCCAGTGACCCTTTCAGGAACTACATCAGTAGAATTAAAAAGTTTGTTCTCCACCTTTTCTCCCTCCCCATCAGGTGCATGATGTTGGGGGTAGGGAATACACAGTTAAAGTGACAACCTACAGGATACCCTGGGAGCTGAATGGTTTAAAGTCTATTAACTTGCTCAGCTCACTGTGATGGGACAGAGGCCAAAAGCCCCCACAAGAACTGAGAAAATAGGCAGGCAGATAAACACCTCAAGAACAGTGAACAATACATACAGTTTGACTAGGAACAGGTAAAGTTTGCAAGAGACATCCTACAGCAAGAGGGTTTAATGCAACTATGAATTGCTGAACTTCAAATCACCCCTTTCCCCCATGCGTGTTACTGGATAACTGATGCACAGGGCAAAGAGAAACAGAGCAATAGACCATGAGGAGTGCAAGCTGCCTACTGCTATGAAGATATGCAGCTGTGGTGAGTGTAACCACTAGCCCTGCTCCACCAAACTAAACCGCACCCAAACTTGCAGCCTCGGGAGAACCCTGTTTCCACAGTTCTGCACTGTGTGGTAACAGTAAAAGCATTTGCAAAATTCATTCTTTGTTTACTTCAGACAGCATCAAAATGCAGTTTCTTGGGGAAAATATTTACTATTTTAAACCAAAGTGTTTCAAAAGTAACAGTCTTTGTATGCAGAATCTCAACAAGCTTGTATGTTAACTTCTTTATTACCAACATAGCTATAAAGACACCATTTTCCTTATGTGCCACAAAATTAGCAGAGATCGGTTATCCAGACACTGCCACTGCCTGTGCACCATGGTATGAATTCCAGGATCAGTGATTGCAACAACAGAGGTGACCACACACGCTTCTGCAGCTTGCTATACTTTGGTTTCCTGCTCTAGAGTTGGGCAATAACAAACACTGTGGGAAACTCTCTCTCTCTCTCTCTCTCTCTCTCTCTCTCTCTTTTTTTTTTTTTTTTTTTTTAACCAAGCTAGGAAAGCCTTCTTTTATGCAGGGCAGATTTGGTTTTATTTTTGAAGTCTCCCTAGCTTTATGAGATAAATATAGCTTGGGCACAACAGCCAGCCTAGCAGAAATTCACCACAACATTACTGCAAAATAGAATTCACAGCACGGAACAGAATAGCCCAGCTTTAGTGCTGCAAGGGAGTCCTGAAAACAGAGACCAAAACCATGCCCCCAAATACAGATTACCTACTATGTATGACTGTATCCCGCAACACTAAGTCTGCTTTTCAGTATACTGCTGAGGAGAGTTTTTAGCCTAAACTCACAAATGTAAAAGAAAAGGCAAAATCTGCCTCAAGCACACTACTTCTTTCATTGCAGAACAAAAGTAGGAAATTACTTCTCCGTTTAATAAATTATCTACCTCTGCTTTAAAACTTCTTAGCGCAAAATAATTTTTTTAATTTACATACCATAATTGTAAGAAGGCAAGAGCTTAACTCTGTGCAGGGTGAACTTCTTAGATTATTTGTTAATAAAATGAGATTACTCTAACAACAACATGGAAACCGTAAAGGAAAGTATGATTTAAATAGCTTTTATCCTTCTTTTTTTCCCTTTTAAGAAAGGCCTATATTTGAGTTTTGATACAGACTGAGTTCTTGTTCATCTGCATTAGAATATAATTCTATTGTTCTGAAAAAAACTTCTGCAGGTCAGGAACATCTTTATATGTTTATATGCTGACAGGCCATACACACACAGTATTCTTCTTTCACTCTAGGTGAAAACACATCTCCATTTCAGGTCATAACTGATCAGTTGATAAATCAGTTTGATATTCAGTCCTTTAGGAATTCTTTTTAACATTGCACTAAAATCTGGTTGCAAAAGCAATGCCAAATTTAAGAGAATGATAGTGTACATTGCAGTAAATAGATTTCTATTACAACTGGAAATAAAGTAACTGAGGACTTCTATAGCTCTCCCATTCTGAAAGTGCAGAAAAATAACATCTGTAAAGTGTCAAAAAGACTTAAATTAAAATTTGCCAGATAGCTTCCACAACCAAAGCAGCACTAATATGCTGTGTGACAAACTGATATTGTTTTTCATTAAATTAATACTTTGAAATTGCATAATTAGAACTGGACAAGAAATGTATTTCCCGTCCAAGAGCTTAAGAGTTCAGTAATCTCTCACTCTAAATCAAAAAAAAAAAAAAAAAAAAAAAAAAAAGAAAAGAAAAGAAAAAAGTATCTTGAAAACATTCCACTATCTTCACACTAGTTTAGGCAATGTTTAAGAAGTTTTGCTTTAACTATGAAGTGACATACATTTCTTAAAGAAATTCTCTTAAAATCTTTTCCATTAAGAAAAAAAAAAAAAAAAAAAAAAAAGGCCACTTCAACAAATCAAGCCTTTTCAGAGGCTCAAAACAAATTTGTTCAGCTCAATTGCTATTTTCTGACAAATGTGGCTAGGTTTTCTGTTTCATTTTTCAAATTTCTGAGCAGCTTGCTTTTACATCTTTAGCTTTTGGTTCCTTTGAAAGCATTACAGCAGACAACTACATACTCTATCGGACTTCAGAAGTCTTTGGATTACACATTTAAAAAGTATTTTCTTACATTTTTAACCGGCATCTTGAATTGCATGCATGACTTTGTGGACAAGGTGGGTAATGCCAGATTCAATGTCTGACAAATTAACCTAAAAGCCACGAGATGCCAGAGAATGCCGACACGCAGCTTCACATTAGCACAGTGACTTGCAGTGAAGACTCAGGAAAGGGGTGGGAGGAGAAGGTGGAATTCACTGTGCTGCTGGTATGACAGCCATCTCAGCCACAGTCCTTTGACTTGTTTAACATTTCCTTGCTCCCATAAAAGCAAGGTCATCCTGACCAAAAATAACCCTTCACTCAAACTGGGAAACTTGCTCTGAGAGGATGAGGAGCTTCTCGTAAGGTCAGAGGAAATCCAGGACTAAAGTGCAGCTCTTGAGAAAAAGAATGTCACTGGAAACCCCCAAACATTGTCATACTGAACTTCACAAGAAAATCACCCTAATGTTTTCCCTCTACTATAGTACTCTCTAACATGCAAAACGGGAGGAAGAAGTTGACAACTTGGAATAATCTGCGATCTGTCATGAGGCACACCTTTAAGTACAATCTTAACTAAATAAAAACAACTGAAAGGAACTGCCTGATATATAGACAGACAGCAAAAATAATTTAATTATATCCCTTACAATACTTATAACATTTATTTTTTATGCTAAGTAATGGATTAAATGTTTTAGAAAAAAATCTGCATTTTCATTCATTTCTGTGAATACCAGTACAAGCAAGGTCTCCGATACAACCCAACAGCAATTTACTAGGACAACACATGACTTCTGCAACTGCAGTTCCCTGTGCTACTGAACCAGGAGAGATGACCACTGATACAAATATCCAAACAAGTTCAAGAAACGCTAAAAACATTCCTATAAGAAGCAGAATTTGTATGAAAAGATCTGGATTTTTTGACAGAAAGTCATTAAGTAAAAAAAAAAAAAAAAAAAAAAAAAAAAAAAAAAAGGAAAAAAAGAAAAAAAACTTTTTTATTTATGAAGGCAGCACACTCAATAAACCTCTTTATTTCACAGGGGATACATTAGAGGCAGAGTTCCTCTCTGAAGGATCATCAGAACAAGACTTTTTGATGATACTTACAGCCAGAATAATGTCAACCTCTTTAGACTATGGTACCTCTACAGAGGCACCACTGGTGAATGTATTCTCGGGATTATAAAAAACATTGATTATGCTTTCTTAGAGATGAAGGGAAAAAAAGACCCAACACACATCAGAGGTTTTTGGCAGCCTAATGACAGACTATCTCAGAGTAAAATGTGTTCACTCATGATCAGATCTATAAAGTTATCTCCATTTAATTGAGGAGGAGGGAAAGTAAAAAGAGTTAAGAGGAATGTTTCTTTATTTTTCATTTGCATGAAAAATATTTTTGTCCAAATATATCTGCTTATACCACAGATATAGTACCACTGGGTATGGAGGCAGTTCTCCATGCACGCATCTTCCTACTAATTTAAATAAACTGCATTTGAAGCTCGTTTTTCAGCACAGGTGACTCTGGCAGACTAGTTTCACCTATGCTCGTCTCCAACAGACACAAGATGACTGCACTGGTTAGTACCGGGAGCTGAGATCAAGTTTCAGAGAGGATCAACTCATTGCTACCGTGACAGAGCAGCAGACCTACTTGTGGGTGAACTGCCTCTACTGCCTCCGAAACTAGCATCCATCCATCCATCCTACAGACAGGAGCTTCAGACAGCAGGAAGCACACCACTGTCAGAAAGGAGAAAGGAAGGACAGAGGCAAAGGAAATGCTGACCTCCATCACATCCAGCTTGGAACTGGATCCAAACATTTGGCTTCCCTTCACTGCAATATCATGCTGCAACTAGTTCCTTTACCAAGGCACTCCAGGCAGGCCCACTGCCCCTTGCGGAAAAGCAGAAAGTGTATTAGCCTAAGTGGCAGGCTCGAAACAGGCTCAGATAGCTCAGTGCTATGCCTTGCAGAGGTGTGCAGGAATATCCTACCGCAGCTTTCCTGCTCACCAAAACAGAGCTGAATTGCCCTGCAAGACAGACAGACAGACATCAGCCTACAAGGGTCATTCTCCTGTAGATCATTAGCAGAGCAGTCACTGAACTGAAGCTCTGAACGTCTGCACATCGCCACTGCTTCTTCCACAGAGCTACAGCAGCAGTCACACTGATGCTCTTCAGATTAAGTAATTTGAGAGATTTTAACTAAGGAACACAGTCAATTGCTGGGCCACATTACAAAGCACAGCGTGACAGTGAGACTCAAGGCATATACAGTGAACAAGTCAAATCATATGTATGTACCAATATGAATATTTAAAAGAAAATACAAAATCCCCAAATTACTACAAAATAGACCCTCTGCATACGTTAACACCTATAGCAACACATCTTTGCTTGGACACCAATTACTACTGCAGGTTAAGTGAGAAAAGTGGTCAAATCCTATTGGCATTCACGTAAAAAGGGAGTAATTTCTAGAAAGATTTGTATTTTTAGATTATAGATTCTGTCAAAACAGACTTCCATCATATTCTCTAATAAATAAATATATATAAAAAGTACTTCCTCCCTCCTCTCCCTGAAACATTTATGGGCTTCCTTGTCACTATGAATGCCTTCCAAATACTCTTCAGTTGTACCCCTTCTCTCAGGGGGGAGATCTGAATAGTAACTCAGACATTGCAAAAAATGACAAGGCAGGTACAGCAACATATCCACAGGAATTTGTAGCTGACAGCTATCTGTGATCATTTATCAAACAAGCCTATTTTCCTCAGAGGTATGTTGGCCAGATTTTTAAGCTATACAGTTCAAAAGCAAGTAGGTACGAAAAACTATGACCTTCTGTGCTTCTCATTGAACTCCAGCATGGAAATCTTATATCCCCATTAGCCTTACCTTGTTGGATTTAGCAAGTCAGTATTTCTGGATTGAGGTAGTAATACATACTTTCTTAGGTACATAAGCAATTTAGAAATCTAAGTCGTCTTTTTCTGAAAGTGTTTCAGATATTTAGGAACAAACTTTTCATAAATGGATTTTAGGATCTCTAAAATTATTCATTTTCTTTTGAAGCATTTCCCCACAAATCAATTATTTGTCCACAATCATACCATGTTCTATTTGCTTTACACAGAGTAACAAAATCAAAACTACCATCATCAAAACCACCACCTGCCCCAAACTGCCAGCTCAGGGCACTGGAGGTCAGAGAGCTCTGACTCAGCTCTTCCTCAATGCCTCGAGTCAGTCTCCCCTCCTCCTCAGCAAAATAGTCTTGCTTTTTCAAAAAGGGAAGGTTAAGTTGTGCCCTTCAGGGAGTTGCTGGATGCTGCACGTAACTTCTCTCTTCATGTAACAGATGAGATCCAAGCTGTGCTATCCATTTTGGGGAGGCAATTTGTCAATGCCTGACAAGCTACAACACTGATATCATCTACCTAATTTGCAAGAGGATATGGAGAATTAAAGAGACATGATAGACAGTAAGACGCTGACTGCAGAACTTTCATATTGCAGCTATCCCAGATATGCCAGATGAAAACATAGCATCACTCAAGGCAAAAGGAGTTTTGACATCAATTTCAGTGCAGCTAGAACACTTTCTTCTTTATCTTCCTTATATATCAGCCCTTCTAACAGCACACAAATCCACCAAATCCAAAAAGTACTGTAGCACTACAGCTACTTAGCATGATCTGTTTTTAATTTGTCCAGAGAAGTACACAGCACAAGACTTTACTGGATTGTATTAAATATAAAGAAATACATTTTAAAGGCAAGGGAAGATTCTGACTGATCACATTCTAAAATTGGCAAATTCAGTTGAAGTAACTGGAGAGGGAAGGGGAGGAAGAGAGAGAAACACATTAATATAAAGCAAAATTTACTTATGTTCTGCAACGTGGAAAAAACTTACTGATAAACCTCTCCTATGTATACATTCAGAAGAGCTCTGTCTCCTCCTTCCAGCTCTACAAAGGCTACTAAGAAACTCTAACATGTTAGAATTTATCTATAATGCAATTTAAAGCAGAACATCTTTTGAAACAATTTTGGCATTACTTGATAGAAGTATTTACCTGAAGAAATATCTACGAAAGACAATCTTAGTTTCTCTGAAGCAAGATATCTTATTTAACTTGGAACAGGATTTCTCAGTAGTAGAGTAAACACTAGCCTGTAGGAGTCTCATTTCTTTAGCTGAAACAGTAGGTATGAAACCTCCAACCCCTCAATACAGAGTCAGAGTAACAGAAAACAAAGCAAAAAAAAAAAAAAAAAATAACTGTATTGTCTGAGCATTTTGCTAGTCGATCTTTTAGTTTCTGCAAACTAGTGGAGGAAAAAGTTCTAGGGCTTTTCTGCTAGGACACATGCTACAGGAAAAAGAAGAGCAGGGCAAAGTGACAGCAGTTAACTGAAATAACCATTTAATGTTTGTTCCTTGTGACTTTCCTTACCTACATTTCTCAAACACTGCACGGTGACAGCAAATCCTTTCGTTCGTGGCAGTAGGTGATACTTGAGCTTGGGCAGGCCTTTGGCTTCAGCCACCTGCATGCTAATCTGGTGCTTCTGTTCTGTGAACCTTGTACCCTCGCAGTGAATCAGGAACTGAAAGCAAGAGTGGACTAGAGTTAGAAAGTAAATCAAGATGCAGACCTATTTGATCAGAGCCTTCTCTAACTCCCACCAACATGGCACAATGAACACTGCTAGTAGGGAGAGGTACAGCCTGATATGCATCTGAATAATTTAACTGCCTGGAGCTAAAAGCAAACAAACAAACCCATAAACCTCTTAATGATGGCAAGGTGCTCCAGTGACACTGTAACTAAAACTTGTTAGTGTCCAAAACGAACATTTCTATCAAATGCTTCAGTGCACATCTTGCTTCCCCGCACCCCCCTTCAACTAACTCTTTGACATTGGTACAGGGACCACAGACAACAGCAGACAGTCTCTTTGATGCCAGTGACCGAGCTGGAAACAGACGCAGGCTAGCAGATGCTGGACAACTGAAACAGCTCTCTCCCCATATGAGCAATATAGTGGAACTGCTCAGACATACACAATTACAGTTTTGCCACTGGCAGGCGTGAGAGAACAGACAGCTTTTTCAACATTTACCACTTGCTGGGTTGCTTTCGGCTAAGCCTGAACACAAACTAACAGTGAACACGGTGGAATAGCACAAACAAAATCCCAATAATCCACAGCTACAATTTAGCCCACAAAAACAGAGAGAGATGGAAGAAAGCTGGCCGAGCAGCCAGCTTCAGTTCCAGCCCATCTAAGAACACTTTTACTAGTGAATCACACATTGTTAATCAGCTTGATGAAACATAAGGAAACTGATAAAGTCCCTGTAGCCCACCTAGCATGCTCTGCTATTCTACATACAAGGTATGCTATTGCTATCTCTTTTGACACAAGGTCATCACACAGAAACACAAGTCAAAACCCCACATTGAATTAACTCCAGTGGTACACCAACCATTCTATCCCTGTTACCAGCAAGTATAACACCTTCTTAGCAATCCCTCTAGGGCAATATATAAAGGAGGGTGGTGATATGTGCTCACAAATTACTGCTGAACTGTCTAGGTTTACAAAAAGGCATTAGACTCATTTTAAAAGTCACAGGCAAATCCATATGAAGGAGAACGGACCTGGAAAGAAAGAAGACTCCCTCTCCTATACAGCTGCTGTCTGGAAATCATTTAAACAGTATCCAAACACAGAGCTCAGTTTTGATTCTTACAGTTGCTTGAAATCAGCAGCAATCACAGAAGAAGTTTTGTTTCAGAGCACGAGGCATATGCATCTTCTCCAGGAAACCACCTCGTAAGCAATCAGTTTTTGTAGGCCATTGCGAGGCTGCTTAAGACACCATTTCCCTAACCGGACGTCTCTCTCACCACCATAAGAACTAGGATTTTCTGATTACTGAGAACAGAAAAAATTCAGAGGTTTTTCATTCCCAGACTTGGAAGTGCCAAGAGGATTGATGCTAAAAGATGGTGGTAGTAGAAAAGTGACACCTTCCTGTCACAGAAAGGTGACACCTATCCTCTGTGTAACACAGGCAAAGGCCCAGGGGCATCACTTCTTTAATCAGGCCCTGCGCTTCTACTGGGTCTGATAGAGCACCTCCACAAAAAGAGCAGAATCACAGGGAACCAGAAAGAGAAAATACTTGTACAACCTCCTCAGTGACCCAGGAAAGGTGAGAGAGGAGCTCAGAAAAAGAGACCAGCTAATGTTTCAACACAACATCGTCACATACACGTGTTTCTTACCCAAGCGCACATGAACCCCTGCAGCTACCCCTCTCCAACTCCTAAATTCAGAGAGACACACAAAATTTACTGAATTTATCACAGTGAAAATATTTTTAGAACAACATCCTTAGGGCTCCCTCCTACAGAGAAAGGAAACAGGTAAGACAGACTATTACCTAAGAAATTCACAGAGTACTCTCCCGATACTACAGGAAAGCTCACAAATCCAAGCTCTCAGGAGCAATCTGGTGATTTTAACATATAACCTAGTTCCCTCAACTCTCCAGGCACCGCAGCACCTCCTACTCCACTCATTAATCATCACTCACCCAGAAGTTTTCGGGGTAGTCTCGGAGATTCAGCAACTTCTGCATGACTGTTTTCCGATCTTCCTCCCATTTACGCTTGCAAAAGACTATCTCCAGGAAATACCACATCCAGCCAATGACAGGCATGTAGGAGAGCTCCTTTTTTGCTAGCACTTTGGAACTCTGTGAGACAAAGCAAAGAAAATAAAACAAAATCAGACTATTTACCCAGTTCTGCGTGAACGTGACACATGCACAGCTGATTCCTGCTGAGCAGTCCCAGTTTTAACACCAATACAAAAGCAAAAGCAATAAAATTTCCTGATAGAATCTGATCCCAGGTATCTGCATGAAAGAAGACTTCTAGAATTAAAAAAAAAAAAGAAAAAAAAAAAAAAGAAAAAAAAAAAAAGAAAAAGATTACTCCACCCAAGCCCTGAAACCAAAAACACATGCCAAATTCCTTCAAACACTGAGGAATTCATGCAAAGACCTGAAAAAAACAACCGTATAAAATAAAGTTCTCCATTCAAGCACACCCTGGGCTGTGGCAACTCAAATTTCATTAAGGTATCTTGCAGCTATGCTTCTCCCCAAAGCTAAGGCACCTCACCATGATGAGAAGGCTACTCTGGATAAGAACATGATTCAAAGAATCACTGCAACACAACAGCATACTGCTGCATATATCTGTATCACACATGTTTTATCAAAGCTACAACAGAAATAAAAAAACTTCAATAGTGTTTAGATATATCTGTGGAAGGGCTGGGGTACACTTACACTAGTGAATTCATCTTCAGTGTATGATTCTGGAGGAAATAAAGTACAGGTCCTGCCTCATAGGTGCAAGACAGACACTGAAGTCATTTGTTTAGACTCTCCCCAGGAAGTGTATAGCATATCAAACACTTGCCAAGTTTCAAATCCTAATCCAGATCCTAATTCCCTGCTTATTTCCAAATGACACCCCACCGAGCAGAACTGATTCTGCTTGTTCACTTCCTGTCTTCCAAAGCAGTCCACCTCCATGAGCTCTTACACTGCACTTTGTTATTCAATGGCTAAAACGGCATGTATGTGTGTAAAAATTTCAGTACTTACTTAAAAACAGCAACATTTTCTAGAAAACAGATAGAGCAATGACAGTCCAGTTTGCATCTGTTACATGACTTTAAGCCATTCCATCCCAGTGCTCCTCAACAGGTTCCAGGACGTGAAGTTTCACTAGCAGCTATTAGTTAAGCAATTACCATTTGCTTTCATTTTTTAGCCATTGTTGTTCATTTGATTACTAGGGAAACGGGACTTGACCTAATTCTTTATCTCAGCTCATTTCTCTCATCTTCTCTTTCCTTGAGAAGAAAAATGCCTTAAATTATTAAGCTACCTAAAAGCTCATGAGACTTGGAAGGGAAGTGCACATCACAGTTTTGCTAGTAACTTACACAGAAGCAGAGCAGGAAAAAGACACAAGACTATTTTAGTTCCAAGAATGCAAGAATTAATTCTGTCAAATGATTCAACACATTGCAACACAGCTCTGTTCCTCAAATATTGGGAGGTTTCAGGAGTGGGCCCAGGTCAGAACTCCAAACCTCAGCCTTAGGGGACCACCGCCCACCTCAGTCACAACCCAGGAAGCCAAGAACCAGCAGCTGCTGCTGGCTTCCTATCCAAAGCCACTGTACAATGAGGCAAACAACAACTCTGTCACCTAAACAAAATAGAGAAAAGAAACACCCTCTTAAAATTTATTTACAGCAAGTGCCATAAACAAATGTAAGTGTGCTCTGCAGATGATGTACAAGGCCTCCAGAACCCCATCAGAAAAGACAGTCTAGTGGTTCTCCCTCCCAAACTTTAGAATACGGGAATTCCAGTCCAAAAAGCAGGTGGAAGTAAATTACCTTTCACCTATTTCAACTATTTGCTTATGTTTTGCCTAATTTAAAAAGCATAAAAGCCAAACAAGGGGCAGAAGAGAAGTTACTGCTGTTTGTTTTTGCACTGAAGCAAAGGTAGGCCTCTTGTTGTGAGGCTAGGGTGTCCTATAATGCGGGTATATCCACAAAATAAATACAGACATTTGAATCCTTCCCTACAACATAACTCTATTCATTTGCTGTTCCACAAAGTATTTAAAAGTGCTCTGTTAGACACTTGAGTGTGTGAGCCCTCAGATGCACATACGCAGCAGCTAAATCATCTGATGCTATCCTGTGCTCCCCACCCATGCTATGAGTAGAAGGAAGGCTAACGGCACAGCCCTAACGCGGGAAAGGAGACTCACCAGTGCACCATACCGGTATGACTGCTCCCAGGTGGGAGAACTATGTTAGGTCTGTCCCTCACACATGCTATCACCTCTCTTAAAATAGCTGGAGCTACAACCTGTTGTCACACATGTACAGCTCCTGAGTAAAAACGTGATGGGAAGAATGTAGCTGCACTATACTTTTGCCACTGTTCTTTAACAAAGCGCTTTTGTCAAGGTGCAACAGTCAGGTGACTAACCTTTCAATTCAGTTTACTCAACAGAATATATTCAATTAAAAAAAAGATCATTTAGTCAATGGAAGTTGCCTTCGTGAAAGGATTTAAAAATTTCAAGGTTCAAAACTGTGCAATTCCAATAGATGTCTTATGAAATTACCACTGCATGATGACAGCTTATCTAAAATAACAGCATTTTTAATCCAAGTCTGTGTTTAATTTCTCTTGGTCAGCTATGTTCAGATGAAAAAACCCACAAATTTCTTGTGTTAATGACTGCACTAAAAGCACATAAAAATGATTTTTAAAAGTTTATTTTAGATACACTTGCACAGTTACGGTGTAACAGAAAGAAAATCATGATTTATATGCCCAGTCTCAGCTATCCAACACTTCTACATCACTGAATACAATAAAGATGATGAAATCAACATGCAAGCTGATGAAGTCTACCAGAATTTGTTCCACAGTTTCAGAACAAGTTCATTGTAACTGTAAACCATTAGCAGCAGGTATTTGCCCGGTGAGTTATTTGTTCTACATGATACACTCAGCACTGATACACTTTTGATGACTGTTTGCTCTGTTTTGAAATACAGCATTCTTCCATGTTATAAGCCCATATATATCTGAGGGCTATCTTGATGGAACGAGATACTGCTTCAGTCCCTCACAGCCATCCTACTAGAAAGAAAGCTAGGCTCGTAATTTTTGATGCTTCATACTGAAAAAAATTTTCATGTCAGTAAGGCAACATGGCAATACTTTAGAGGATGTGTGTCCAAACATATCCTATGATGCCATATTAAATCCAAATAATAAGATGCGGCTGTCTGCCTACATGAATGATCATAATAGTTTTTAACAATGTAGCAACTAAAATGCATATAGGAAGTAGTGTTAAAAAGTAACTGAAGTTCATAGAACTATCAATGTCTGTATGAGTTCTATACTGATCTAGCAAAAAATCTTTTCTCACACCCATGTTTAAGGCCATGCTCAGTTTCCAGCAGCAGTCTTCAACAAGAATAGTTTGTATTTAAAATCAGATTTTCCTGGTATAATGGTTTAATTAGGGTTAAAAATGATCATTTATGCTTAGCAATTTCTGATGAGAAAGTTAAAATAAGATAGTTTGCAATTACAGTTTTCTGCACTGTTCCCTTGCCAAGGAATAAAGCCTGCTGACAACTGTGGCTCCTTTTTGAGAAGCACTTACTTGATGTCAATATAATAATCCAACTGGAGTAATGTTTATGTTTGCTAATGTAGACAGACCTTCAGCAATAACGTGAAACTCAATACACTGGAAGACAAACAGGTGAACCAGAAGAATTAGAGTTAGATTAATAAAAATGGCCTTTACTTAAAAAAAATCTTCATCTAGGGAAAAAGGTTACTAAAAAAGCTATTTTATCACTGCTTGGATATATCAAGCAATGAAGCAAGTTACAGCTAACGTGGTGAATCTTGACAGGGAGTGCACTAATGTGTTTTTGGTGTAAATCCTCAGTGATATCTACCTTCTCAGAACACATCTGTGATTTAGAGTTTTGGTAACCAGCGGGCCCCCTTTCCAAGGGGTTTGGATACTGAAGTCCCTCAGCACACATCTCAAAACTGAATTCTATGAGTGTGTTTAAATGCTGATGCAGTAGCTCAGCTGTCCACCATGGAAGTTGTTAAGTACGTTAAGTACCAAGACTCCAGTGAATGCCACAGGCAAGAAAGCTGAAAGACACAGCAGAGCACAGGAAAGTGACTGGGACCATGTCTCTGTTCATGCCATAAAGCAATGCACAGCCAAAGCGGAGTCAGCATTTCCCCTAGACAGTGTGTTAGCACAGAGTGGAAAAGCAGGGAACCCACAACACAACAGCCACAGTCGTCGTCGCTCAGGGCTGTAGCAACAGCCCTGGCTTTCATTAGGAAATACTGGTGTGGGCACAGCTCTTCTCTGTTGAGGATGTGCTGCTTTTACCTCTACAGAAACCCAAGATGGCACCACTGTTCCTTACTTCACTGCTTGCTGTAGCCAGAGTCAGAACTTCGACCTTCCTCCCGCAGTCTGCGTTGCCCCCAGCAGCACGATGATGACTTAGCATTGAGCATCAAGCTCCCCTATATTGTCATTTTGGGCTCCATGTCCCTTCACACATTATTCAAGTCTGGCAGTGCACGGAGGCAGGTAAATGTGCCTGACGTTTGTCAAAACAGCAGAACAGGAAAACAAGAAGATCTCTTCACAGAAATAGAAGTGGAATATAGATACAAGTCACTTATAAGTTGGACTGAGCAAAAATTTCCTATGATTTGGTGCTGCAAACACTTACACATCAGTAACTTCAGCTGCATATGGCCCAACTGAAACCAGTGAGACAACCTTAGTGACTAAAATAACTTGCAAGCATGAAAGCAAGTGCAGAATTGGTGCTTCATGTAGTCATTTTCTTTTTCTTCACTAAAAATGAATAGGTTTCTGTCTCTTACTCAGCACTGTCAACCCAGTACCTCTTAGGACTGCAAACGGGTGCTCCAAAAATATCATATTTCTAAAACAAAATCAGAAACTAAGATAAATGTTACAACTGATAATCTTTTTTCTTTTTATTGCTCCCCTGCTTCCTATGTTCTTAGCAACTCTTAAGTTTCTTTTTGCCAGTTTTTCCTCTATATTCTTTAAAAACCTTCATGAAAGCAGAGAACCTCATGCCATTCAAATGCAGGAACTGAGTCATTAGGAGAGGATACAATTTCACAAACCTAACAATAACACACAAGAGAGTGTAAAACTCCCCCTCTCCTGCTGAAAAAAATAAAATCCACAACACATGGCAAAAAACAAAAAACAAAATCACATTGATAGAGCACTATATACACTTGTTGGGACTAAGGCAATTTGGCTATAAGGCAAAGGGAGAAGGCCAGTCCTGCAGAAGAGAGGTGAAGGAGCATAACAATGAATAGATTGAATATCTGTTGCAACTAAAATCAGGAGGAACAGTTTTTATATCCTGTTGAAGAAAGCAGAGAAAAAGGGAAGGGCTCCTCTTTTGAGGACAAGACGGGAACTATGGTTTAAGGAAGTTTAATTTTGTTTTTAAACAGACAAAACCAATCAAAACAAAAAGTTACAGGATGTATTGGTTTTGCTTAAGAAAAGTTCAAGCTGTAAAATACTCAGAATTTGGGTAATACTTGCGACATCGTTAGTAGCACAGTCACTGTTTGCCAAGGCTGTATGTCACACCAAACCCTGTTGCTGCAGCCAAACGTGCCAGTCCCACTCCTCCGCCTTCCCCTTCTCCCTCCCAGGCAGCCCTTTTTCATTGAATTAGCTATGGTGGGAGGGACAGAAGGGCTGCCTGAAACTTGCCACCACAGGGCACACAAGCACAAGAAGAGATGCACAAGATGGGATGGGACGTGCAAGATTCCCCTTTTCAACAGCAGCAGACATGAGATCCACTTACTAAGATATTGCAGATGCTAAAAGTTTCCAGGCAAACTTCATGGAAGAGAAAGCCATTGAATCCACCTCTTGCCCATAGAGTCCCTGCAGTACAAATTGCTGGGGGCTCGGATTGTACTTCGGGGAAGTCTGCCTGCACGTTTGTCTTGGTCTCCGTAACTCCTTTTCCAAACATCTCCTCTCAATCAAGAGAGGGTAGGACTAGCCATTAGAACAGCAGTTCTTACATTCTTGGCTGTGTTGCCACACCAAACCCCGCAGTTTTGCACACTGCACTTTGGTGTAGCCAGCACAAAGGCAAAGCAGCTCACACTTCCCCATGCTCACTCACACATCCGCTCCTGCGCTGCATCAGCTCAAGTACCAGTGTGCCAGCACAGTGGACCCAATCACGAATCTTCTCCAGGATAACAGTTGTTGAGGTGGGGTTTTATCCTGTGGTGGTGGTGTTCTTTTCTTTTAAACATGGCTTGAGATGAACCTGGATTGATCTCCCCCATCACAGAAATGCACTGCTTTCCAATAAAGCCATATATGCTAACGAGAACACATGGAAAGGCACGGTAAGGGCAGAACCACATCTTCCATGAGCAACCACCAGCTTAAAGCTTTGTATATCTCAAGTCTAGAGATCAGTCTCCTTCTGAGCACCTTCAGTTCCCAGCAAAAAATGATAATGGAGGGAAGTTCTGCATGTTTCACAGATTATAGTTTAGTGAAGCAAAATCACAGCACATCACTCAACAGTGAAATAGTTTATATGTATCCAAAATTAGGAAAAACACAAATTGAGTAATAGCTATATGTATCCAAATACAGGAAAAATTATTTCCACTTAGTGCAACACAGTACAAAACTGTCCAACACTTAATGCTTCTAGGCAGTGCTTTTCTGATGAATAAGAAAGGATATAAAAAACAATTTTGGTTATCTTGGGAAACTATAAAAAAATTAAAGCTAATGAGATTCAATTCAACCACACACCAAAGTAAAAGATGAGATTTTTGACCTTGTAGGCCCTTATTAGCTTGTATAAAAACAATTCTTTCATTTTTTACAATGTTGCTTCCTGAAGAACTTAATCGTTTGTGATCCTCTAAAACAGTTTTATTTAGGAACTGTGGCCATTAGGCTTAGAACATTAGAAAAGCTACACTAAAGCACTGCTGTACAATAAACACACAGAAGGGAGAATGCTTTTGGCACATACATCTTCTCTGCCACGAACAGGTTTCTCTACCTGCACTGCTGTCTTTGATAATATCCTCCAACTGAGTGCTCAAATCCTAGACATTATAGGCAAATTGTTCCAGAGTAATTAGGAGCCAACAGTCATTTCAGTAATATGCTGGGCCTATAATGCTTGCATTTTGTATTTGTATTGTAATATGAAAGAGACTGAAGTCAAGTCTCAAAATCCAGCAAATTCAAAGGGCCCAAATGAAAGGTAACCAGTCACAGTTTCATGCAATCCATCAACACAGCTTTGACAAGTGGCCAGGAGTATAGTTAGAAGAGGATGCTATAGAAGATCAAAGTAAGTTATTAGTCTGTGTTCACAGGAGGGAGAAACTGTTTTCTGAATACCTTGGAGGTAGAAAATGTCATCACCACCACAGAATTAAGTCAAGCTGGCTTATGAGGGGAGCTTGAATCATCCCTACAAGCTGACAGGGGAAACAAAAAAACCCTGAGAACACACACACATGTACTCCTAGTCTAATACAATAATATATTCAACTATAGGTAAACTTACTATAACTACTACCCCACCCTTTCAGTATAACCTGGTTACTGTTTTCACTTCAGCTGGCAGCTCTTTCATTCTGAGAAACAAGAGAGACTGCATCATTCAAGCTCTGGGTGTCCTAGACATATTGGAGGATTTGTAAGATGACACCAGAGAAGGCAGACAAATTCTACAATTGGAAAGAATCACAGAGCAGCTCATCTTTCTGCAGCACAAAGAACCATAATAAGTACCTAGCAAGCACAGAGAAAGGAACAATTGTAATAAGCTCCACAGGTTAAAAATATCTCCTTCACCAACTTTAACTGCAATGCTTTAAAAATTTCTGTGAATGCCCTAACAATCCTGTCACGGTATTTTAAATACTTCCACTGCATTGCTTTAGTTCATCTCTCAGAATCTAAACAACAGCTGAAGGAAATCTGAACAAAGACCTGGTAACTTACAAAAAACAAAGAATTTTGGGGGTTTTCTTCTGCATCATTGAAGAAAAAATTTGTTTTAAATGCTAATCAGAACTCACCCCCAAGACCCCAAATCTTTCACAAAAGTTCCAACCACAGAGAAAGTCGATTTCAAAGTTGTGATTAAGGATTACGATGGCATTCTCTTTCCCGTACTTGTGGTAACTCTCTGGGTCAGTGTAGAGGGTGCAATCCGTGCCTGACCACCACTCCAGCAACATCACCATCTCTGGAACAAACAACAACAAACACATGAATGTACACAGTATGTATATAAACCCATAAATCATTAGTGTGTTGAAAGCATCGGCCCCAACAGCACATGGCAAAGAAAAAGCTGCAATCAAGCTGAAATGCTGAACATAAACCGCATAGCCACACATTTTGGTGTAACAAGGGGCTGGGGGAAAAGGAAAATAAAGAGATGACATAGAAGGAGGGAGCAAAAAATTTCCAGTGATACTGAGGAAAAGCAGTTATTTAAAAGTTGCAATTTAAATATTAAAAAATTCATTATCAGAATAAAATTAAAGTAAAATTAAGATTCACACTTCATGATATTTGCATGCAAGTAGTACAACAGAATTACATGAAGAACCAAACAAGCTTTTAGGAGAGAGAAACATGCCCATTTTCATCACATATAGGTCCTCCTACTTCTAAGAGCTCTGAAGGCTAAAAATTTATGAAGCATGGACAGCAAACAGGACCCAGCTCACTTGCATGATCATTTGGCTCCTGGTTAGATAGGCTCAAACTGCAGTGCTCTCGGCAAGCCTAGCACAGAATACAAGCAACAGCACAGCCATGTATTACATATTGTACAGGGATATGCTAAGTGACCATTCGTAGCACCTTTCCCTCTTTAATTTTCTGTCAGAGGAAGAATCGGTACATAATATAACTAAAGATGATGATGAAAATAACACTGCTTTCAACAGGTAATAAGTACATCCAGAATCTTCTGTTCAGTCTGACCACTCATGTGAATAGTCTTATGACAAAGAGGAGTAAAGAGCCAGAAGGGTCAGCAAGCCCACAGCATTTCTCCGCTTCAGGGTCCTCAAACTCATCCAGGTAAAGCTCATTCATTCTCGTGAGGACTGCTGACTGAGGCACCATGCACACATAGCTGATCTCAATGTCTGCTTAACCTCTGGAGGCAGCTCTTCCTAAGACTGTTGGAAAGGGGCACTCCTACTGCTGCTCTTCAGCAGAGCAAAGAGTTAGTTAACAACTGCAGGAGAAGCTGTACAACAGAACAGTTACTCCCTGTAAAAGTTCTTTCCACGGCAATATGCCCACTTCGTACAACTTGAAGCAAACACCCTGCTGCCAGCCTTGGCGACAGCTGGGTTTTCTGCAGCTTCAAACTGAACCCTCTGAAACTCCTGTCCTGTTCAAGATGCCCAGGGCTAGGGCCCTGATCCAAATATTACCACAGCAGATGAAAAGGCTGTATTTGAATTTTAGGGGTAGAACCCACGAGATGGGATAGCATCAGCGACACGTTTATGTAAGCATCTAAATCAGTGCAATTCCCTCAGTGGAAGATTTCACAATATCATTAAATAGTCATCATCTTTTACTACGTTATTTTCTCTTCCCTGCTTGAGTTGCTTTTAAAGCTTCTTTAAAATACTCAAAGCTGTCAGGAAACTGGCAGAAACAAACTTTGACTGAACAGCAACTTCACCACTTCTGCCTCTAGAGCCGGCACAGGCCTTCTGAAAGCCACACAGGAGTCAGATCTAGGAACAGACTAAAGTTTATGCAGAAGGAATTATGTTTAACCCAGCTTCCTGTGCTCCTGTCTATCTCATTTGCTGCTCAAGTGTTTGTGCCAGCATAGGGCCAGTGACAGGCAGAGCTGGTTCCAATAGCCCCAGGGCCAACCAAAGGGACTTAGAAGGACAGTTACCGCTTCGGTAATGAAACACAGACTCAGCAGCTCACTTCCATTTAGTTTCTTGACTTTGATCACCATGGGTTGCTAGCATTCTGGAAATACCTACCTGCAAACAAAAGAGGCTTTCATTTTCAAAAATAAGAATCTTACTATCACCGAGTTTCAAATGGACAAATTTGTCTTTCTTGAAAGTCTTTAATATAGGCACCTCTGGGTTGTCTATCTTGCTGCTTCATGTACACTGTTAAGGTATTCTGCAAGGTATTTAACCTTGCCCACGGAGATGTAGGTGCCCAAATCTCACATTGTACAGCCATCTTTTAAGTGTCCAAAACACATCAAAGTTGGGATTTCAGCATTTTTGAAAGGTATAGAAAAAGGTTTTGAGGGATGGAGTCAGAGGGATGGAGTCAGAGTCTAAAGTTAAATATTGAGCAGTTCAATTTAAAGTTTTCTTTCTGTTTCATCTGGTTTCATTTTTGCTTTGCTAGGTATCCAACTGAGAAATAGAATGATGGGCAGACAAGATTTTCCCTTTTAATCTCAACTGCTGTTACAACTACTGCTTAAAATAAAGGCATAGTGATGACGCTTTTAAGTCCTTCTTAAAGGAGAAGTCACCTTCACCTGGAAAAATCAACTTCATCAAGGTTGCCCCACTTCATTTTGAGTGCTCTTTTGTCCTGTATTTTCCTAAGGAATTTGATTTGAATAAACGAATAATACATAAGGATCTCACTATACAGGTTTACCACATGCATAGAGCTCTTCAATTACATAGTTTCAATCTCAAATACATTCCAAATAAGCACATAAAAATATTTCTACATGCAGTTTGATTCTGCAAGCTTCACACAAGCAGATTTTCTCTTGAATAAAGATTGCAGAAGTAGGTCCCTTTCCCTCACCTCTCATGCTCGTTTGTCACTGCTGTGCTCCTGCAGTTGCTGCACAAACACAAAGCAGGCACTGAATGATACTGTACTAGAACAACGAGTACAACCCTCCAGCCTTTAAATTTTTAACACTTTTATTTCTCAACCTTTCCATTCTTTCTTTCCCTTTGCCCTCCCAGTCTCCCTTCTCTCAGTGGTTCTCAAGCAATGATTAGTAGTATCGTGGTACCAGCTTACTCCCAGAGCCTGCCACAGGAATTTATTATCCATAAACTTGCTGTGGTAGCTTAACAGCACAAGGTCATTCCTAGACACTCTGCTTGCCTCCTACACAGTGTGGATGACCAGTGCAAATCCTTTTCTCTTTGTGTGTCAGTCAGACTGTAAACTAAACATCAACTCATGGCAGGAAAGGAGGGAAATCTCTCTCTTTTACTCCCAGCCAGAGCTGGGCCAAGACTTCTAGTTTAAGGTTTTCCCCCTTCCTTTTATTTTTTTTCTAATGAGGGTCTGGAGTTTCAAAAAAAAAAAAAAAATATTTCCAAGAAGTCTTTCTTTCACAGGACTGTCAGCACCAGTCTCCCCCCTTCCCCCAAATTAAAAATAATAATAAAAAACATACATATATATATATATGTATGTATGTATTCTCTTCTGATTGTAGTCCCTATGGCATGTGGTTTCCCATCATCAAGGCATAAGACTTTGTAGCTGCACAGCATATAATCCAACTATGAGGTTGTACCTACAACAAAAGACAATTACATATTTCAAACTTTTCATCTTTTTGAGTTCTACTGAAAGAAAACCATTTACTAAATATTTATTCAGCTATGCTATCAAAACACTGCAGGTGTACAGTGAAGAAAACATGCTTATAAATATCTACGGGACACAGTATCCTTCTGGTCCATAAACTGGCATGCAGTATGGAACCAGCTCAGAGGAAAAGTAATTGCTCCACCAAGCCACCATCCAGACATGGCCCAAGGCAAAACCTCTGGCTCAGAGGTCCTGGGACTGTTCCATCTCTGCTTCCCTTTGTGCAATGGGAGCACAACAGTACTACTATGACTGACATGGTTGGAAAACGTCGACCCACTTTCTAGAACCGGGACAAACTGTCAAGTAGTACGATGAGTCAATACATTTTATCTTTAGCTTTACTAATTGAATCAGTATAATCATAAATTACTTTTAGACAGTTTCCTCTCTTACTAGGAACATTGTTTTCCACAGCATTTCAGTGCATATATTAGTAAAGAGATTTTATGTTCTTAAATCTTCATTATTTATCTATCTTTTTACATTTCTCAGTCTGCTTCCTTGAACCAGATGCACTAGTACAAAAGCAGTAGACGCAACATATTTCACAGTATATTTAGGTAAACTAAAAGAAAACGTGCAGGATAACAGAAAACAAAACCCTCTGTACATCTTATAGAAATGGTACAGTACTTTCATAAATGTTCTGTAATTCTGGTTCTATAAACAAGGTAATCAGTTTTTCACTCAAATCCTACTGGACTTCGAAATCCAGCCTTTGATTCTGCATAACAATACAAATGGTTTGAGTTGTCCTCACTGATTTTAGCCAATCCTCACATAAAAATATAAAGATTAACAAGCATATATTATTTTGTTAAAAGCTATATTGTGAAATATCTACCTTCTTCAGCTCTGGCAATCTTGCTTACTTAAAAATTTGTGCGATGCACTTTTTAGGGAAAGATGAAATAAACATAATACTAAATCCATAGTGCAGAGGTATACGATTTTTTTCATTTTACTGTATTAGTCAACATACGATTCAAATGGACTGAACTGTGCAGGCAGTTACAGAACTGAACAAATTACATATTTGATGTTTCATTAACCAAAGCCTTTTCCCAGCTTTAAAGAATCTTGGTGAGCTCAGGTGAGAATTTGCTTGGCTTCAATCAACATTAAATTATCTTTAAATACTTACTTTATTTACCTCAAAATGTCTTTAGCCCAAGAGCACTAATAGCCACAGCAGATTCAAGTAACTTGCACAAAATCCCCTTCTTATCCTCCTCCAACACTTTCCTTTCCACATCTGTTTTGAACATCAGGCTGAACTGGCAAATTCACACTCATCCACGTCATGGGGGTTCCCAGTTTACAAACCAGCTCCTCCTATGACACCTCTGCACAATTAATGCAAAGGACGAGGAGGGAAAAAAATTAATAAAATAAAATAAAACCCACACAAACGCATACATCCCTGTTCAGAAGGGAGTCCTTGCAAGAAGTTAGGATCAGCTTTAAGAGAGGTTGACAGCAGGGGGACAGCATCCACCATGGTCTTCAAATGCCTAGTACTCAGTCTGTCTACCTGAGCATTGCTAGTTCCTCTAACCTTCTGGAAGGGGAAAAACGAAACAACATCAAAGAACTCCATCCTGTTACACATAATGGCACTCTATAGGGGGATACAGCTTTCCTGTCCTTCAGTGCATCAATCCGAATCGCCTCAGTGCCTGCACTTAAAAAGAATAAATAAATAAATAGAGAACACCTTCATGGCTGAGTTACATGAAAAACATTTCAGGGAAGAAGGAAAACACATACAGACACTTGCCATTTTCCATTTTGCAAGGGTGACTCATTAAAAGAGTTAACACTGTTCTTGTGTATTTAAATGAACTGTTAAACAGTTTTTTCAGATCAATTAACTATTCTTGATAAGCCAGAGAAACACTGACATGCTAGGTTAACTATAACATGCCAATTTCAAAATGCAACTAAAAGTATATTATTATATTGACTCAAAAGTACAATAATTTAAAGATCTCAAGTAAGGACAAAACTTATTTTAAGGAACATCAGAACTGTTTCCTTTTATGTTGTTCTTCATTTACTTTAACCTATCTATCAAGGCAGCACCAAGAAAGAGCACTTATGATTGCAGTCCTTTATTCTTACAGTAGTATGTGGTAAAAGCATAGTAAACTTTCAGCTACAAATAAAACCATGACAAGGTGGGAAAACTGTGACCACTATTCCTATTTTCAAAGAGCAGGTGGGATAAACAGCTGGGTCATGAATACACTGCATAGAAGACAGAGAAAGCTATCTCCTCCTCTCCTCCCACCCCCCAAAAAAGAAAAAGGGAAAATAAGGCTAAAGACAATCTGACAGTTAGCTTAGACAATGTCCATGCACGGACTCAAAACACCGACTTTCCACCTTTCTGGATTTTTAGACAACAGATACTAGGTGTATCTCCTAAAGGCTTTTCATATAACAAATTAAGTCTACACGTAACTACGAAATGCAAGCCTACTGTCCTCTGTGGACTACGGAAAAGCCTCCTCTGCACCACACAGGGGTCAGGGACCACAGGATTAAAACTCTGGATGATACCTACTGTATCAACTCCAAAGCTGCTTAACAGGAATATAAGTGCTTTCACCCTTAGAGCTCTCTCTTTTTTTTTTTTTTTTTTTTTTTTCCTCATTAAAGTTGTTTTGCAGTCAAAAGGAGAGGGCAATGCTGGGGAATCATGTGTACACATATAAAAAAACAAAACAAATAAAAAACCCCCGAAGTCCTCCAAAAAATAACACCCTACCAAGCACCTTTCTCTTACTGGCTGCAGATCTGTTTTTGGAGATGTTTGTCCCAGTCCTCACAAGCAAACCTGTCAGCAACCGCCTTGAATACCTTCAAGGACTTACATGGCTGTGCTTTGAGAGATAAAAATCACCAACACACAGGGAAGGCAGCAATGATGGCTCTAATTCCTCATCCACTGCAATAAATTACTGGCTGTACTCTCAAGGCAAAAGATAAACACACCCAAGCCCTTCATATACTCAGGCACATAAACCCATTTATTTCAGCATTTGCATGCAGGGAAGTCTTTTAATGTAGTTCTCTTCACCAATCTTATATTTCAACAAAGCCAATGTGGTGCTTTTGCTACAAGTGACTGAAGTCAATATAGTACGTGTTGATCAGGAGATACTGCCAAGGAACAGTGAAAGACAACATGCCACTTGGCAAGTTCCCATGACACCAACATTTGCTTTGTGTGGGTGTGAAATCAGGCAGTTGCATCTCTTGAGGATGTGGTTTCTTATTGCCTAAAACACCACTGGCCTTATTCTACTGTGCACAGGAACAGCACCAGAGAGGAACTGCTTCACAAAGAAAAATGGTTACAGAGCATCCACTGCAAGTCATCATGCAAAAGGAACACTGATAATTTCATTTCCACATTTTTAAGTAGCCTCCTATATACATACATACTGCAAAATAGTATTTTCTTCATGTATCCTTGGCCTACTTCTAGATTTTCTCCTTTCTAAGCCTTCACATTTGTTATTTAAGAAACACTGTCCCCACTTAACTGCTTCTAATAAACCTTTCCATTATTAAGAATGGTACATTAGGATCATTACTTTTGTAATAAAGATCTCAACTCTTATTTCTTCATGGCAGTTAGTTACTAAGAGGACGGAGGTGAGAGTCTAAAACAAAGCCAGAAAGCTACCAACTCGAGCTAGCAAGTGATCTCCCCCCATTTTTTTTTTTTTTTGGGGGGGGGGGGTGGGAAGGAGAAGTTACTGATAGAATCATAGAATCAGTAAGGTTGGAAGGCACCTCTGGAGATCATCTAGTCCGAACCTCAAGCGAGTGACCCATATGAAGATTGAACCCACAACCTTGGCATTATTAGCACCAAGAGAGCTAAAAAACTACTCCTACAGGACAAGGCTACTCAAGAAGAGGAAACAACATGCATCTCTCCTGAATGCACATGCATGCTTTTCATGTTGGGAGATTCACAGGATTGGTAGACTGATCAACTATGCCAAAGCTGCTCAGGGATACAAAAGTGAGTACAATGTATGAACAGAAAGCCAGACACCATACATAGATCTTGACCCACAGATCTGCTGCTGATGGTCACTGAAATCTGGAAAGATGTCTAAAATCCAGGTAACTCCTTCTTGCTGTTTTTGTACTATATTTTTCTGTGCAGATTCCCCAAGAACCTGCCTGCTGCCTGTATAAGAGCTACTAGAGAACAGTCATCTTCAATGCTCCATAAAATGTAGAGCTCCGTATCTGATCTCTAAAGGTACCAAAGACTAATAACTAGAAGCTCCAGTTGGAATTAAAGCCTCACTCCTTCAGAGTTGTACAGAGGGTCACTGCTCCTCTTCAAAGAAAGCCTACTCTCCAGTATGTCAAAAACACTCAGAGCATAGCTGGAAAGTTTATCATTATAATATTATTATTTCTGCCACCCAACATCTCCAGCTAACCCCAAAGTGCTCCATAGACAATTCCCTGTCTTTCCCTGTCCTTCATCCCCATATTCCCAGATACCATCTCTCTCTCCTTCTTCCACTCGTGATCTAATGGATATTCATCCATTAGTGAAATTAACCTTAGATCAAGTATTCTCAACCTGAATTTAATGTGAAGATCGCAATTTCTATTTTAAACTTGAAGAACAGCTCCCGCATGTGAATCATTTCCAGGTTCCAGGTATGTCAGATGATATAATAAGAGACATTGTTACTTTCACATACAAATCTCATAACATTTGTATTATAAATTTTTCTTAACTTTATCCCACCTGTCTTCAAACAATCAGCTGCTGTCTCACAGACATCACCGTCCCAAACGTTAAAAGCCAAATATTCTACAGCCAGTTGTTATCTGTGCAAAGGTAGGATGTTCAATCATCCCCAGTCTCTCCTTTAGCACCTCTGCAACAAAAGCCAACCGCCAACAAGGAAATGGGGTATCACAATTCAGTTGTGCTAAATCCCCTAAGGACCAGCTTTGACCACCAAGTTCTTTGCTAACATGTTCCATTTGCTAACAGCTAAATATTCTCTTTAGCATAACTCTTATCTGTGGCTGCCCTAAACCCAGATATGTCTTGCAAGGTTTACATTAATATGCTCCTCAAAGAAACAACTTATCATTGTACAGTGCTATCAAAAGGACTGATACTTTGTAAGTAGTGTCAAGCTGCAAGGTCTGTCCCACTTCATTTCTACTCTAGCTCAGAGACAGCTGCCCTCAGTTCTGTGGCAAAGTGGTATAAACGATCCTTTTCAAGGCATTGCCTGTCACAGCATTTCTATGATAATGTCTAAAAAAAGCACTTCACACAGGTTTACACACACCTAAGAAAAGCAGGCTGGGTTCCAGGACATCAGTAACAACTTAACAGCACTAATTAACTTTCCTGGCTGGCACAAACTCTGGCTATCTTAAGCGATCAGTGTCATCCTCTCTCTTTACACTGCTACACGCATGCAACTCTTTCTAAAGTAAACTTGAATTTCAAAATGAAGGACTGATACTCTACACATTACTTTCCTGATGTTTACCACAGCTTTCTGGAGTGCACACCAGTAACACGTGCTGCAAAGGTGGCAGGTCCCATGGAGAAGGGATACTGTAGAAGCATGCTCAGGAGGACAGCTCTGCCTTGGCTGCTATGTAAGATTTGCATAGAGAAACAGCTTTCCTGAAAAAGGAGGGTGCCTAAGGTGCATCAGAAATAATTTTCCTCTGTCCTCCACCGGAATGAAGCATCCTATCAGTGCAAGGCAAGGGGCTCTTGTGCAGCGCTGTGAGGTGGGCAAGGTTGCACTGAATTTTAGGTTTTTTATTATTATTATTATTATCAGTATTTGATGAACACAGACCAGAGAAGCCTGATAGGTTCATCTGTATGAGCACTGGCAGGCATAAGATAGTAGTGCTGGGAGAAGAAACATGATAGTGAGTGGATGAGAAACAACCCAAAAGAAGGTGTTAAATGCTCTGCAGCGATCAGTAATACAGCATTTGGTAGTTCTTATAAGAAACTTTAGCCAGGGCATACATAGTATCCACTTTCTAAACAGCAAACCACACTCCCCACATTCCTACCTTGGCACACGGACACAGCCTGGAGCTAAGGAAAGTACCACCTGGCCAGTGACATCCTTGCCCTGGCATGCCTCAACCTACCCTACATCCAGTCCAGGGGAGTGTGCAAGGACTAACTTCTCCACCTCATTGACAACGTTGTTGCAGCAGTCATGACTTGGCCGCACAGTAGCTACAAGACTGTTCCAGTTCTTAACTTTGCTGGTTAGGGTAGCATATTAACATCTAAGCCCCAGAAGACAAGCTCTTAAATGAGACTGGGATTAACTTTACTAAGAATAAGGAAAGGCCATCTTAAACTGATATACTTAAAAAGTTAAAGTCAAGAAGTATATAATGGTCACAAACCTGCTCCCAGAATTTTCTAAAACACCAGATGTGTGAACAAGTACTTGCCACTTGGTATTTGCAGTTTGTTTCCAAGCTTTTCCTGGTGCCAGAAGGGTTAGAAACACACTTGCTCTGAATAAAAATTGAGAATTTGGCATAACCTGACAAACTTTCAAAAAAGACAGAGATCACAGGGCTTATGGCATATACAAACAGGGGAAAGGAAAGCAAATAAAAGGAGATACACTTAAAAAAAAAAATAGTTACCAATGAGGAACCAAATACAAGTATTGTTAGAAACAGAAACCAATAGATTAACACAGGTGGCTACAGAATTTCACCATTTTTTACCAGGATTTTAGAGAGAGGTTTGAAAGAAGCAACTGATGTATTTGTACATCAGTTTGTTCTCAAAAGAGAACTTACCTGCTAGTTTAGAAAAAAATTAGGAGAAAGACAGTAGAAGAGCAATCAAGACTGCAACTTAAGTTTTAAACAAAACATTTTCTTTTTTCTCAATAATGGAAGTCATAATATTCTTCATATGAGGACAGACAGTATGGCTAAATCAGGCTGGTTTGGATTTAAATGAATGGGAGGGGAGGAAGAATGGACAGATAATCAACTCTACTAGGAAAGTCTGTTGATGAACTCCATATTAGATTTGGTTATGGAAGGAATTAGTTTCATATTGTTTGAGAGGAATATCCTCCAAAGAATTCTCTCTTTATGATCAAGTTTTCGGACACTGAATGGTGAACAGACACAGCTAATGACTAAGTCATTCAGTCATTCCTAGCCTGTATGACAGAAATATCTTTAGATAACCAACAGTGTCCTGTCAGCAAAGCAAACCCTTTTGCCTCGCTGTCATCAGCAAAAAGCAATGCCAAAAAATAGTTGACAAGGAAGAAGTATAAAATTATTTATTATTGAATATTACTATTGTATTATTCAAAATCTGATGAGTTCAAGCTGGCAAAGCGCCAGGCGGTCCGTCTCCCAGAATACTGGATCAGAAGGGAGATGAAGCCTCGTAACAGGAATGGCTTCAGTCTGAGCATGGCACCACCTTCTTAAAAATAAGGAGCAGAGAGTTGAGGCACACCATTAATAATAAAGGACTAGTGAGTAGATGAATGATCAGGGTAACTACAGAGGTGCTAGTCAGGACTCAGTACTAACTGGGGCTTAAAAGAAAAGGGGTTATTCCGAAGAGATGTCTGCAAAAAATGGAATTAAAACCTATACATTTATCAAACTTCTTTATGTCATTTTCTGATAAATTTCTGATTTTACAAACAAATGAAATACCTCAAATCTAATGTATATAAGCTGTAATAAGTCATTCACATGGGGTAATAACAGAAATTGATATTAAAGTACAGAGAACTGAAGATTCGTACACAGCTGTGAAGAAGGTAAACTGCACTGAGAAGTGTGTATCTGTTGATCTCTTTTGGTCAATCTGAATAAAGGAATATTTCCTTGAAAAGCTTCCTCAGGACCAAAGCATTCAACGCAAGTTAAAAAATTCTGTAGATGACAAAGTCAGAATGCACTTTAAGAATCAGATGATCTTGAGAGGCAAGGTAACAAAAATAGGATTAATTTTTATAGGACAAACTATTGGATGATGACTTATAGAACTAATAAAAATAGAGTCTTGAAATCTGGAAATGACAGAGCAGCGAGATATGCAGGAATATTAACTAGCCACTGAAAATTTCTGATCTGCTCACGCTATGCAGCTCTAAGAAGGCAAAAGATGGCATTAAGGTTTTTTTGATTGTTTGTTTGTTTTTGCCTGGAGAGAAAGGGAATGACATCAGTTTGGCTGCACATTGCACTAATGAGACTGTCTCTGGGCCAGCACATCAGTACCAGACACCCCTGCTCAGCAAAGAAGAGCTGGAAAGAGGCAGGTGCAGACCAGAGTGACTAGCAAAGCCTGGCTCGCACAGCCTACTAAAACAAACCCTGAAAGCGGATCTGACTGTGCCCCACAAATACAGCTTAAGACTAGGGGAGGTTTCCAGTGAGCTAGTTCCAGGAGAACTATTTATGTTAAGTACCACTGGCACAAAAAAAATTGTGCGTAAAGTGACAAAAAATACAGGTGTCTGATATTCAGAAACATCTTCTAGTAGCTTTAGCAGGCAAAAGATACCTTTATAAATTGAACTAACTTTCCTCTTAAAAAGAGAATAAGCTACACAGTTGTTAGAAATTATCTGAATTTGCCTCAAAGACGTAGGAACCTCCTTCTAATCTTATTTTCTGTCTTCAGAAAAAAAGCAAGAGTTTCCAATTGGTCTTACAGACCAGCGTCTCCTCTTTTCCATCACTGCAACAAGCGTCCACAGGATGAAGTGGAAGCAACATGCAAAGCCTTGTCTTACAGCAGGCGAGCACCAGCCAGCAACCCAGCCCAAAGGAGTCTGGAGCAGAGAACCTGCCATCCAGGGGGCCACAATCTTAAAAATCAAGCCTGCACAAAAGCAAACTCGAGCCAAATTCATAAATATCTTGGTCTTAACTTGTAGCATTTATTCAAGTGCAGTTGACTTCTTTGGCATAAAGGACCATTAGCACTTTTTGAGCTCTCAGTATTTTCCACACTGCCCATTGTTTCACTCAGAACAGCACGCATTCATGTGACCGCTACGCTGAAACATACAGTATAGGTAGTCCAAAGATTAGACAATGTATTTGAATATTTTAAGTGAATCCTTCATGCTTAATGCGCACATTTAGAGGGAAAACTTAATTTCACATTGATTTCTCTCCTTCTAGTATTTATTCTTACAAAATCTTAATTTCTATATACAGCAAGTTATCCTTTTAGTTTCAAACAAAACAAAACTTTGGAAAGAATGCAGTTCAGAAGAGAACAGCACATCAAGAGAGAAAACCTCATTGCTCTTGATGATCTTTCTCTTCCACATTTAACCTGCACTGTCAGTTACTGATGAGAAAGGATGTAAATTGATCTCAGAGAAAAAAAGACTGATGATAAAAAAAGACTACCAGTTGCCATAGAAAGCAATCTCTAGTACAAACAATGACAAAAGTCAATTTGATCAGGAAACTGAGCAAAAGGTAAAGGATTTCCTAAGAAAGTCAGCAGTGCTCTTAAATAAATCTTACTAAGATTTGCATTTCATTGAGGTGTAAACACATATAAAAGAAGAAATTAAAAATTCCTTAGAACTGCAGCCAGCTGTAGTGGCTGCTAAGGTTTTTGTACTCTTCCAATACTATTTGTTTGTACTATTTGAAATAACTAGCACACTCATAAGAAATATCCATCTATTACCAGAAATAAGATGTTTTAATTTATCTTTAGGAGTTAAATCAAGGCAGATGCAACTTCTACTTAGTCTTCTTATGCATAGCATATTCTATCTGAATATTAGGACTTGTAACAAAAAAAGGTTGACTTACTACCATTATTATACCACCACAGTTAATTTAGCATTCAGTAAATGGTGAATAGCCACTGAACCTCTACAACTTTGAGAACACTGACTTCAGAACAAAACCATTACTCACTTTTCACTTGTATTCCCTGGATTCCCTGACTCTTTGCCTATAATCTTACATCATCCCACCACGTGAGGTCTTGAGAGACAAGAACTATGTCCTGATGCTTATTTTAGTTTCTTCATCCCTAACGGTGACTTTCATCAAGTGCTCTTTAAAGGGACAGTAAGGTCAAACACTTGGCTTCCATGGATTAAAATAAAGAAATATACCCAACAAGTATTCACAGCTGCGATATCCGTACTGCATACAGTATGTAAGCACTCAAATTGAAGTTATCTAAATATTTAAATATACAAAAACCATACTCTCTCCTTAACACAGAATGCAATAAACATCAAAAATATTACAGTCTATTAAGAGGACATTCATCCAACCAAGCATATAATAATCTTGCACTACAGTTAAGGGCAGCTGAACCTCTCAAATCCCATTTTATTTTTTATTTCATTGTGCTTACATTAATACTCTCTCGTAACGTAAGTGCAGTAGGAAATGTAGAGAAAGAATCCACACCCAACACAGGCCGAGCTGCTCGACATCCAGAAGCAGGTCAGGTTTGTTCCCAGCGACGCGGAGGGGAGGATTCCACTAGCCTGTCAAACCTTTTAGTGCTCAAACTAAAAGGGTGCCTGCAAAACCCCATTACCAGCTTCCCACTCCGCAGTCCCAGTGGCTCAATGTAACAGTTCCAGAAATAGCGTGTACAGAGGCAACCAGCCTCCTGCTTTTGCATGACTGCTGCAACACCGCTGTATTCTTTGAACCTTTTGCACTGAGCAGCTATCTGAGTAAACGCAAAGTCAGCTGACATAATACATAGCAATCTGACACAATCATTAAGCTCCGAGTTTACACTTTTTCTACTCAGTTTCCAAAAAGCAGGCTTTGCCAGCACCAAAAGGCATACTGTCTTCTCTGGTAACCAAGACATTTTTCCACTCAATGTTTTGCGAACATTATGAAGGGTAGCAGTCAGACACATCATTTCAAGAAGACAGAGGAGGAAGAGCTATTGTTTCTTTTAAAGCACATGATTCAACTTGTCACAGAGGTAGCAAATTCACTTCAGACTCCTGACGCAAACATGGGGTGGGGTGGGGGAACGCATGTGTGTTTTGTGGGGAGGTGGGTGTCACAATATGAGATACACACACCCTTTCAATATTTCTCTCCTCAGCTTCATCACAAGTGTTTCTGGAATAGGAGGTCAAGTACAACAGAATCACAAAAACAAGAAAAAAATCCTCAAGATTTACATAAGGAACATAATATTACACAAAGTATATCAGATACCAGAATTAAAAATATATATATGCACACATGCATGCACATGTAGATACACACACATATATACACATATAGATGCATATGAATTTGCTGCCTTTTCTCCCTATATGCATAAAGATGCATATGAATTTGCTGCTTTTTCTCCCATGACAAACTGATCAAAACCACAGACAGCCTTCATTCTGGGATTCCTATGGCAAGAGTCAATAATTCCCTTGAAATAGCCAGAAAAACCTTTTCTGAGCAATTACCACTTATGTTGCTCCAGTCTCTTCAAAATACAAGACACATATGGCCCAAGATCTCACTGTGACTTAGTCATTTAATGGCAGTGCTGTACAACCCACAAAGTGATATAAAGTCCCTCTCCTCCCAGGCTCTAAGCCACACACACTAATGAGTTAACTGATCAAAATATCTTGATTTATCTCATGCAGGCTGCCATTTGTCTATTTGGAAAAGTTATAGCTTTAAGAGAAACCCCTCTTAACAGTCATCCGGACTTCTCATCGACTTCAGCCACTTGAAACTAGAAGCAGCACAGTAATAGCCCCAGTTCTGGTTAATGTATCAGATATATCAAGAGTAGATTGCACAATTATTTGGTTGCCAAATAGTGCTCGGCCTGAGGTCTTCAAGGTCTTCCATGTAAGCCATTTAGATCTTCTCTAGTGGTCTTGTCTACAAAGCCAGAAAGCCAAAAGCCAACACAAATAAGCCATATTTAGCATCTGAATTTACTAATCTTACTTGGAGGCTTAGATAAGAACAGCTATCTGAGTTATTGACACTGCTGCTTTAAAATCTCTGCAACAGCTTGGACCACAACAGAACCAATGAAAAGGGAACAACAGGCACCTAAAAGTACTTCAGCCCTCTATCACTACGGGTCTGTTATTTAACAAGCACGTATCTTCTATCAGTTCAGATCCCTCACTGATTGGAGTTGCCAAGTAGGCCAATATCAGTGGAAGAAGCAATGTCAGTAACTTCATCTGAAGGACAGAAATCACTCATGACTTGGGACGCCAGGAGCATCACTCCTTTCGGTTTCTTCTTTATGATTGCGAGGGTGTGATTGAGAAGCACTTGTGAAAAAACAGCACAGGAGCAGAGGACAACATGCCAGACAGACAGCATGAAAAGGACTTCCAACAGTCTGGTTCTGTGGGATGAAGGTTGTAAGAAGGTTTCCACAAGAAAAATCTCACCCCAGAGTTCTCCAAGTCCAGCTATTTCAGAAGATCAGAGCACTCCAGAAGCAGGTCCATGCTAGTGCTGGGCCAAACAAACAGATCTTTAAGTTCAGTAAGGAATAAACTCTACTCTTATGAATTCCGCGCAAGGGGTAGAGTGTCTTGCAGAAGAAAACAGAGAGGAGGGAGTAGAGCTTCTCCTACAGAGGGGTCCATATCAAGGGGCCAGTCACAAACCTGAAAAGCAAGTCTTTCTCTGCACTTATCTAAGACAAAAACAGTCAAATAGCAATGAAAAAAGAAATCTAAAAGAAGATTAAACACCCTCTGTTTTAAAGCCCAATTGAAATTTCAAACCAGAGCTGGCTATTTATAAAAACTGCCCACACAACACGGAACATGGACAGAAAGCAAGGTTTCATCTAACATCCCCAGGTGGGGCAGTGTGTGCAGGCCCCAGAGCCAACATGCCCTTAATAACATTGCTCTCCTTATAAACCCAAAGAGCAAACGCAGGGCATGCAGGGTACAGAGAGAGTCCCCAGGGAAGCATGCAAGATGGTGATCTTTTGAGGAGCGCAGAGTATGCACATACTGCTGAAAACGGAGCTCACAGAAAACTGCTCAAAGGCAAACTGTACACAGACATAGCATGTGACTTGCAAAGAATAACATGCTAAAGGGGATACTTCTTCCTAATTAATTCCTGAACCAGTAGCCTGAAATATTAAAGCACAAACCAAATCTACCACTTTAAAATGAGAGAGAACAAACCCCCTCCCCTCAAAACACATCAATCTAACTGCAAGATAAATTCATCACAGGGTAGGAAAGAGGATGACGTATCAAGTAGCTAACAAAACAATAAAAAAAAAAAAAATCCAACGTTGTCCCTCACAGCTGGTTCTATAAACTGTAAGAACTGAATGTAACTTTAAGCTGAAGTGTGATCTGTGCACTAGTTATAATTAAACACTAGTCCTTGAAGACTAATGGTACACAAATTGTTTTTCTCTCTCTTTTTTTTTTTTTTTATATATACTGACATTTACTTAAGTACTTAAGTCAGCCAGATCCTCAGCTGGTACAAAAATTATCTTCAGCTCCAGTGTAGTCCCTGTTACACCACACTGATTTACATAAAGTAAGGGTCAGACTGTTCAAGACCATTCCAAAGCTAAAGTCTAATCTGTGGTTTAATCTTTGTGGCAATTTAACCTTAATACTTGCTTAGTCACAGAATTAAAACCTGCATGTACACATGCACAAGATCAGACCTTTGCTCTATTATTAAGAAAAGCTATGGCCTGGAGAATAATCCTTTTTCACGAAGGAAGTCAATCTACCGTACTTTTACACACACATTTTGACCCAAGTGCATAACAAGCCCATAAAATACCCTAGCCTCAGAATCCACAATTTTAGTACAGCAGTGATACGAATTTTGCATGAAGCTGCACTACAGGATGCTAGGTTAGGCACTAAGTTGAATGCTTTACGACATACTATCATTAGAAGCGGCAAGAAGGTATAGGTATAGAAAGGCATTAGCAAACATCTCTGTTAACAGCTTTGATACCATGAATGGTTACTATCTAATTTCCCTCTCTTGGTAAAATCAATCATGAACTGGCTAGTATCACAGAATGGTTGAGGTTGCAAGGGACCTCTGTAGATCATCTAGCCCAACCTCCCTGCTCAGCACGGTCACCTAGAGCAGCTTAGACAGGGTTGCATCCAGGTGGGCCTTGAAGATCTCCAGAGGAGACTCCACAACCTCTCTGGACAACCTGGTCCAGGGCTCTGTCACTCTCACAGCAAAGAAATTGCTCCTCATATTCAGTCAGAACTTCCTGTGGTTCAGTTTGTGCCTGTTGCCTCTTGTCCTGTCACATGGGACAACTGAAAAGAGTTTGGCCCCATCCTCTTTACATCCTCCCTTAAGGATTTGTAGACATTGATAAGATCCCCCCCTCAGTCTTCTCTTCCCCAGGCTGAAGAGGCCCAGCTCTTGCAGCCTTTCCTCAGAGGGCAGGTGCTCCAGCCCTCTGATCATCTTTGTAGCCCTACGCTGGACTCTCTCCAGTAGCTCCATGTCTCTCTTGTCCTGGGGAGTCCAGGACTGGACACAGGACTCGAGATGAGGCCTCCCCAGAGACCCCAGAGGGCTGGGTAGAGGGGCAGGATCACCTTCCTCCACCTGCTGGCAACACTCTTCCCAATGCACCCCAGGATACCATTGGCTTTCCTGGCCACAAGGGCACATTACTGGCTCATGGTCAACCTGTCATCCACCAGCACTCCCAGGTCCTTCTCTGCAGAGTTCCTTTCCAGCAGATCAGCCTCCAAGCTGTACTGGTGCATAGGGTTTTTCCTCCTTAGGTGCAGGACACTGCACTTGCCCTTGTTGAACCTCATGAGGTCCCTCTATGGTCAACTCTCCAGCCTATCTGTATCTCTCTGAACAGTAGCACAGCCCTCGGGTGTGTCAGCCACTCCTCCCAGCTTGGTATCATCAGCAAACTTGCTGAGGAGGCACTCTGTCCCTTCATCCAGGTCACTGATGAAAAAGTTGAACAGGATGGGACCCAGTACTGAGCCCTGGGGGACACCACTAGCCACAGGCCTCCAACTAGACTCCACGCCACTGATGACAACCCTCTGAGCTCTGCCTTTCAGCCAGTTCTCAATCCACCTCACTGTCCACTCATCTAGCCCACACTTCCTGAGCTTACCTATGAGGATGAATAGTATACTAAGTAAAAAAATACGCTAGTTTATCGAAAAATCATGGCAGAAGTCTTGAAGCCAGACATCATGCAGCTATGGTTCTGGTACTAGCTGTGCCTAAGGTCGCTGAACATGATCCATTTCTTTTTCTCACAGAATGAAGAAAAATGCTTTATTTCTTTTAGTAATAGAAAAGTGTTTTGCACCTTTTGATAGTGTCATTAAGTGTTTTCTCAGAGGGAACCCATTAAGCTGGATAAACCAAGACCAGTTTTACTTGACCAAGCCTGTGTTTCTGTAACACAGTCAAGCTACAACTCTTTGGAAACCAAAATCAGAACAGGTTTAATACAAGGTCTTAAATATTTGAGCTTTCTAAATATCTGGAAGGTTATAGAGTATTTCAGATCCTCATAGGGGTTATCACAGGAATTGAGACCACAACCAGTGGTAAAGAATAGGATCAAACTTTTGGACATCCAAGCATGCCTCTAGAACTTGAACTAGTAGATCTAACTTAGCCACAAGCCAGGCCTCGCAAAGCATCCCTGCAGTCACCAAGTACGCACTGAGTTACAACCTCATTTCCCAGTTTCCCCCAGTTCTCCTTCCCATGCTGTCCTTTCTTTCAAAATGCACACTGATCATTCAAGTTTGACCAAATTGATTCTCTCTCTTTGTAGTGTAAAGGCTTACCATATGTAAACGTGCCCATTTCTCTTAAGCAAAAAAAAAAAAATCTCGGTCTGCATACGCATTCTTGAAACTTGATGCTTCAGTTAGTCTAGTGCTGCCTTCTCAACTACAACCATCAGATACAGAGGTGGAGAAGCGTGGAACCAAGTTCTGTTTATGTGTTTAACCACTGTTCCCTTTAAACTATTTCCGTGTTGCAAATTAAAAGCAATCCTCCCTTAAGAAAAAAAAAAACAAAAACTAAAAACAAAAATACCTCAGTTGCTCACTCCTTAAGAATTTCATTTCACAGCTTTCTTCCGCCTTTCATCCCTACACAACCTGCCTGCACAGCAGCTTCTCTACTCCAGCTTACACTGTACATGGAACAAAGCCAGCCTCAGAAGTACACCAGGTTTAACACATATATAGATCTGCAGTAGTCACTGTTTTGAAATGCTCTCTTCAAATCCCTTGGGGAAATTAATTATTTAACAGCCATGCATAGGATATATTTGTCTCACATTTGAAGGCTCCTCTTTCTCTTTTTCCCCAAGGAGTTTAGTAATACTTCTATGTAATAGTTCCACGTGGCAGCAAGACCAGTCAGTACAGGTAACAATGAAGTACGCATCTCCTCCTGCCCTTTTTCCTCCAGAAGTGTCCCCCAAACCCAGCAAGCAATTCTTTGTTGAAGGCCTAAAAAGGCATCAAAGGGAGAGCAGGAACAACCTTCCAATTGTAACTCCAGAGTCCAGTGAAAGTGCCTTTCAGATGAAAAAGTTCATCCCTTAGATATTTTTTACTTACTTTTCATGTCTCAAGAAAGTCATACTACAAAAGTACCCATCTGTAATAGGTACTGCCCATATACGAGAGCAGAGAACTTTCTCATCCCTTTTCTGGTCTCTTCTATTTAACCATGATTATAAGATTATAGGATTTTCCTACAGCAATACAAGCCACTGACATAAGCTGGAAATAAAGGACAGATTCCCACATCCTCCCTCTTATCTCACATTCCTCACTCTTACTTGTCACATGAAAGCCAGAGACAGCATCATCATTCCACCCAGCCCAGGCCAAAATGCTCAGTAGTATTTTCAACCTTCTCACACTGCTCAAAGGAGCAAATTTTGAAATGAGGTAACAACAGTAATCTTAAGGACTGTGATAGCCTACCTAATGCAGGCAGAACCTAGCAACCCACCACTCTTAATGGAGGCCCAATTTCTACCTTTCCAACAACTACAAAAAACTTTTCAAGGGCTTACTCATCTGGCATGCAACAAGTAGTAGCAAACATCAGCTCCTGTTTTCCCATCAACTCTAAGTCACTAAGTCTGGCAGTGTAACCCACACAACTTGGGATGCCCCCAGTTGGTTTTCTGCTCACCTACACTTGTATAAACAAATGGGCCATTTATCAGCAGTCATCTTCTCTCCACATGCCAGAAATCTAGGACTTCTTTTCAGAATAAAGTCCAGCTCTCAAGGACTCATGGATTTGCCATTCCAATATTTCAAGTTCTCTGAGAACTTCATGCAGCTACATGAAGCCACTAGCTCTTGCCGTACAATTAAGGACTGTATTTTTGGAAATTTAAATCGTCATTCAGGAAATATTGAGTTTTAGGCAGGAATTAATGAATTAATTACTTATGAAGACACAAAGAAGAAATTTCAGAGTAAACTTGATTCAAACCAGAGATTTTCTGAATTCTTAGTGTTCGGAAAAAATACTGGAAATGTAGCATCACACCAAAAAAAAAAAATAAAAGTGCAATGTGATCTCAGGTTTAAACTGTAGAAAAACTAAGAGCATCTTGAAAATAAGTAACTAAAAAGGGATGTCAACTATTTTATCGTATCATCAGTACCTCTCTTCTGTATGAATATAAAAAGCAATAAATATTCAAATAATAATAAAATTATAACTGGTTTATTTTGGTGGGTAGAACATCTCATTGATAAAAATTAAACTAGGAAAATCAATTCAATGAAAATATAACTAATCCAGACACTGAGAGCACTTTTTTGAATAAAGAAAGTTAAAATTTCCTTTTCTGTCTTTTGCCTTTGTACAAAGAATAGTATTACAAAATGGAAGGTCAAAAAGACCCTACAGATAAGGATCTGTTATTCCCTTTAAATTCAAATCATTTAATTTCTCTCTACAGATAGCTTTCCAGTATAAAGTCTTCAGCAAGCTACAGAGTATGAGCATACTGCAAGTGCTTGGATAAGACCTTAAAGCTGCAAAGAGAAAGGCCTAAAAAAATGACAGAGAATGTTATCAGTTTGCTGTCCACAGCAGCAAAATTATTTTAATATGAGTCATGTCAAAAGCTTCAAAGCTGCAGATTTCCCCTGCCTTCCCAAAATTCAAGGGTAAATTTCTTTAGGAGAGAGTGCCAGAAATTAAGTCTATAATTTCTTTGCCTAATGTAGTAAGATATTTTCATTCATCAAAATCGTTCATTAGTAGAACATACTGATTTCTAGATTATTGGTTTTAACTATAGTGCCACCTAAGTACTAATGAACAGTGAGGAAAAATTTATGTGCAATGAAAACACTCTGAGGTATTAGGAAACTTACTCATGTTTTAGTCTTCAAAAAGAAAAAAAAAAGAATCCACACTCATCGATGAAATACACGAGAGAGTCAATTTAGAGATATAGTTAAGTAAAATGAAGACTAATCAAGCTGAGGTGCATCTCTTCCTTCTTTAACATCATAACATAAAAGAAATGTTAGTTATTGACTAATATTATGCAATTTGCTTGCATATAATAAAAGCATCTAAATTTAAAATACCAATTAAAGTGGGCTAACAGAAGGGCAAAAAGAGTAACCACTTCCCAAAAAACAAGTAGCCTAAAGAACTGTTTGTCACTCATTTCAATTTGGTTTCTTATCCACACTTAAGGGATTCCTAATTCTACACACTGCTTAAGCATTGACTCTTCCAACATGGATGCAGAGGAAATTCAGCATCGTACATTTGCAAGACCTTGCTACCTTCCAACAGTCTCCAAAGCAGGAGAACAGTACGATCCTCAGGGATAAGGCCTTAACTTGAAGGTTGCTAACAAGCCACAAGAAACAACCACCTAGCCACAGAGGAGTCCAACACATGTGCACTCTGAAGTTTTTCCATCTTAAAAGGTCACACTTTAAGACTTTAAATAACAGCTGAAAGGAAACACTGCTTCCTACCGGTTTGGAGGAACTCCTGCAAAATGGTGGACAGACTCCAGAAACTTAGAAACGCTGAGTCACTAAGAGAAGGATTTGGACCTCTGATCGTGACATCAGCCCTTAATGAGTAAACAGCTGGAGAACAACAAAAGCATCAAATTTGTTCAAACAGTAATATTTCATACTCTGTGCTGTGACTTGGATCATTAGATCTCATGTCCCCGAATTATATCATGCCAAGTGGAAGAACTTTTCACACAAATGCTCCAGACTTACCCTAGTTGAGGAATCCAGGAAACTTGCTGGCCAGATCTAAAGCTTAACAAGAGCTGTTAAGAAGGCTGTGACTAGAGAATGCCACACATGAAACAAAACACGGTTCACTTTCTATTGCTCCCTGTCATCCCTCTCTCTAGTTAACAGGCTATCACCATCACCCTTCTTCACATCAGGAATTTGAGGCAAAAAATGCAGAGAAGCAACCTCTATGTAGGCGCCAGCAGCAGCAAAGCAGTATCAGTGACAGTGAAGGTGCTCTTCTATTAAAAAGGGTCATGCTAAGTGCCTCTCTGGCTCTTCACCAGTCTTGGATAGAGCATCTAAATCAAAAATTTCTTATATCAATTTTCCTAGAAAGTAATTCCTTTCTCCCAAACAAGGATATAACAGCCCACCTTCTAAGCTGAACTAGGAACCCAGATAAAGGTCACATACAGCTGTCATCAAATCACACCTTCACAAGCAGAACAGCGCTGTGCTAACAGTGAGCATCTGCCTTGAGTGCACAGCCTCAGTTGATCCACTAACAGCTGCTATCAATATCTGAACCACTGTGATAAATGGGTGGCAAAAGGCTGGAAGCAGCATAAAATGAAAGGGACTAGAATGTTATCCGATACAGTAAGTTACTGTTAGTAACAACAGGGAAGCATTTTACCACTTGTCATGGTGATGAATATAATTCAGTTTACACAGTCGGGAAAAAAAGTAGTTCAAATTGCAACGGATGCAGAGAACAAACCCATTATCTTCGTCTACCAGCGAGAATAATGGAGAACCTGTGACAGTGATTACCTTAATTTTTGAAAGGCTGGAGAAGGTAAAGAAGCAATAGCTTTAGTCTCAATGGGGAACTGTAGAGATAACCAGTAGCATTGCGACAAGTACAAACTGAGTACAAAAGCAAGCAGCCAGAAGGTGCTGAGGAAATATTAATAATTCCCACTGTGCTTGGCTTTAATCAAAAGCCAGTAACAAGTTATCTACATCTGTATAACTGAGGCATTCAGAATGACAGAGAACACAAGGTCCTGCACTACAGGCATGCCAGCAAGTCATGGCAAAGGACGATTTTATTTGAAACAAAGAATTATCTATTTGTCAGTTAAGAACAGGAGATGATTCCTACTCCAAAAACAGGACACCTACATATAAAAGCAAAGCAAAATAATATTCTAGTCTTCCTGAGATCTGAGTCCTTTGGAAGACTTCAAAAGGGAGATCAACCATAACAGCAAGTATGACTTAGCACAACGGAACTGTGTGCTGTGAGCATGCTCACGCACACACAGGACCAAGACGCAAAGGTCTGAATCTTAAGGTGGGCTAAGAAGTGCTCTTAAAAGGCATCCACTCATAAAAGCCATAGCAGAGGGACTTTCTCGGGAGAAAGTTCTTGGACAGAGGTTTCTGAGAAATTTCTCTTCAAAATATGCAACCTGAAGCGTGAAGCATGCACAAGGACAGAAGACCTTGGCTGTTCCTCCTGACTAGGTAGCAGCCAAGTCAGCTAAGCAAGACAGACACCTTTCTTACGTGACCTTGTATTCTTTTTCATTCCTTTACACACGTCCATTTATCTCTCAGATTTATTAGTGTCTACTCTGAGTTGACTATTCTGGCTGTCAGGAGTCAATGCCTGTACTTGCATTTCATTTTAATCTGGCCTCAGTTAAGTCTGACTCTAACTAGATAGTAACCAGATGCACCTCTCTCAAGACATGGCAAATCTATAAATCAGGACACACTGTCAAGGACTCTATCTCCCCAGTATACCCTTTACTATATGTAAAGGGCAGCACAATGGTTGCCATTTTCAGCTCACAGGCCAAGCAGAGAACAGATACCAGCATCACGTTGAAAACAAATACTGAGATATTTTATTTATCAATAAATATGCTTTCAGAAAAGGTACAATCCAGAGAATTCTTTTGCAAAACTGTTTACTACTCACATGTTTTGGATGCACAAAAAATAATCCCCCTAAGATTATAAAATTCATATATACACACCACTTAAAAGTGAACACTGGTTTTCCCTCACATTAGTAGAATTATTTAAAAAATGTAAAAGGCAATTTAATTATAGGCATTAATAACACACTGCTATAGAATTCATTATTTGTTGTATATTATTCTTAATCAGAGGAAAACTTCCTGCTGCCCCTACTCTGATGATTTCACTATATCAGATAACACTTTTTCACATTCTATTGTCCTTGCTAGCAATAAAAAGCATGGTCACTCCCTATCACCTTGCTCATTTGTCACTAGATCATTTTTATGATGCAGTGCTAAGTATGCTACTAGATTATTTATAGGAAGGGAAGGCAAAATCAGTTAGAAAATTAGACATCACCATCTGATGGCATATACCGTCTCTTCTCTGTTCCAAGTGTTTTTTATATGAAAGACACTACCATATACAATATAGCCTGGAAAATGTAATTTTCAGAAGGAAAAAAATCAATTCTATTCTTTATTCTAGCAAAAATAGATTTCAGAGAAAGCTAATAATCCATACTATTACACACAGCTCAATGGTCAACACAGATGTCCCGAACTTGCAAGCAGGAAACATCCCTCCTACACAATCTGACATATAAAGCTATACTTTAGATTTGCAGGAAATGTGAGAGGAAACCTAAGGCTATGCCACAAACAGAAGATAAGAGAATAGATTATACATAAATATTCATATAGCCCAAGAGCTGAGAACAAAATAGCAACAGTATCGTGGAGCTCAGTTCAGGCTGTAAAAAACACCTTATTGCCTTGGTAGGTACTTGGGCAACTTACCTACTAAGATTTCTGTGCTGCTCTAACTGTGCTGCCCTCAGTAGCAGAGTTTATTTAGATTAAAACTAATATGGGCATCTGCATATACACAGGCATGTACATAGTACACTTCATCTCTCCAGTCATCCCTACAGAGCAGCTTGAGGGAAACCAAGGAAGGCTAAGGCAATTGGAAGGTTCAAATCAACACTTTCCCTTTGCATGACTATCAAATCTAGGCTCTGATTTATCCTGATATTTGTCGCAAGCTTTGCGTAGTTCTTCCTGAGCCTTAAAGGGATAAATGTCTTGTGTGGCAACAAGATGGCAGAAGTTCACCGGACAAGTAGCAGCACTTGAGAGAAAGTCATCCCATACACAGCACTGAAAACCACCTTGCAGTCAGGCTAAGAAGGCACAATCCAAAGTGCCCTATGAAAGCTCTTTATTGCATCCGTGTTGACAGGCATAACTCACTTTGCATTATAGACAATACACTACAGGATTATATTAAAGACACTGTGGTATACTCTGAACAACAGTAAACTTTACAATAAGGTATTCTGGTGCGCATGCTGTCACTTTAAGAGTATTAGTTGGCTAAGTTTTGTCTTATATGTACACACTGATTCCTTAATTCACCAACTTGGTAAACTGCATTAATTTCATTAATTCTTCTAAATCCTTCTAGAACAAGCAGGAGCTTGTATCTGCCTGGTGAGCAGACCAAAGAGCCTGCTGCTTCTGCACTGCAAAATGGTGACAGAGGGAAGCGGCACAGAAAGGAGAGCGGCTCTGCCTGGCAAAGGCCCTCTTATTTCCCACCCCACCCCTGCCGGCCTACTCAGCTGCACTGGAAGAGGGAATTTGCTTCTCTCTGCCACAGCTTCACCTCGATTCAAACAGCAAGCAAAGCCAAGGGCTCCGCTGAATTCCAGACCGGCAGTGGGCTGCATGCAGGGATCCAAACAAATCTAGAGAGTTACCATGGTCTCGATGCTATCACACTGCCTTATTTGGTCCTGCAATTCTCCCCACTGCAAAGTCTACAGTGTATGTAGAAGGAACTACCTTTACTGCCTTTTAACAGCTGTCTAGGATGACAAATCTAAAACAGTTCTCAATTTCCTCTGGTTTGTTTCTAGAAAGCTCAGTCTTAAGCACAATCAGTTTCCGTCTTGACTTTGCAGCACTCAGTGAGAAGCCATCAGACACATCTCTTTCCATGCAAACAAGGGCCTTCCCCTCAGACATATTTACAAACTGCAACTTGTGTAGTGTAACTTTACCCACAGGTGTAATAAAACCCCTTTCGTAACACAAGAACAGGTATTAGCACCGCTATGAATTATTTATGAAGGCAGATTAGAAACTAAAACAATCGCTTTTAAAACCCCCATGCATCTGCCCACACAATTATGTCACTGTCGGCAGATCTTTTGCTTATGCAGCGCAGAGTTCATCTGGTGCCAGTCAGAGGGAGACCAGTTTTTAATTCACCTTAGGAGCCCAGAGCGGATCACAGCCCTAGGAAAGGCTAATTTCTCCTCTAATTTTTCCTAAGGTGTTAGGTGACAAGTTATCAACCACTGCACCATTCATACGCAAATGCCCACCCACATGAAAACAAGAGGCACCATTAAAGAAGTCATTTGCCTACTATGTGTATGTCTTGTTATCCTATCTCAGCATGCGGCAGAGTTGCATCCTGCACAACCAGCAGGTGCCCAGCATGACTGGCTCACCCCTAAGGTAGCTCTGCACCAGCCTACACAGCATTCAAGCACAAGCTGGTTCAGGACATACAAATCTTTTTCCCACTACCACAGCAAGCTACAAAGCTTTGTATGCAAATTGCAACAGACCCAAGAAGATAACCTTCTCCAGCTACATGTTTGGCCAACTTTACAAGCCAGCACAGAAGAGCTGTTCCTTTTGGTGCTTTGCTGTTGCCAGATTACAGGAAGGAAGCCATATTTTCACCTTTCCCAGTTCTGGTACAGAGAGCATCCACAGGAACCTTGAGGTACTCCACACTAAGTGGAGTATGCTTCCTTCCTGGGCATACATATTGGCTTCTCCATCTTTTCGGAGAGACTGAATATAAGGTGCCCCCTAAACTGTTATTTAAAAATAAAAATTTGATTGCTTGCTTGCCCAACCTATGTTCCAATGCCATCCTCCAAGCATGTTTATTTTTAAAGCTTGTTATTGTTAGCACGTTATTGAGGTTTGAAAAGTGCAATTTCCTTACTAGAACTACACCCTGTAGAGTTTAGTACCTTGGAGAATTTATCAGGGTCGTCATTTTAAGAAAGGGGGATTAACAGAGAGTTGAAGCCAGCCACAAGCAAATGCGCACTTAGAACCAAAAATACTGGCTGAAAATGCTTATCCCAAACATATTTTTTTAAAACTTAAAACACAAAAGCTACGCTTGTCAGAGGGTATGTAATTCTTACTAATCTCTTAGCTTATTTGAAGAACAACATAGACAAAAAACAAATAAGCTTCCCTCTATCGTTCCTTTCAAGTTGCACCTCTACTCTCTGCAGCTCACCATCTGCATTAAAGCTTGAGGCATACAGAGCAAGGATAACTAGAACTGATCATTACCCTGCAGATATTCGTAGAACTGGATAATGACATCAAAACACTATGAGTATATTTGTAGAGAAACATGAAAAGTATCTGAGAGCTATGAAATAATGCAAACCGCAATCTGACAAACAGCTAACAGCTCCCTTGGGAGCAGGAGACTCAAGCTGAACTAGGAGTTCAAGCTGCAATTTGGGAGCATTTCTCCAAGCCAAATTTCATAAAAAGCCTGGACAAGAAATTGCTCATTTATATTTCCTCCTCATGAAACACTGTCAACAGAAAGTTCTCCCAACTCTAATACATAACAAAGTGGTACAGTACAGAAGCCAAACTCAATTCTGTCTGACCAATCTGTGCTTCACAACTGGTTTGTAAAAAGACAACAGCTTCTGGAAACCAACTGTTTAAGGTAACTTGGTGTGTGCAAATACACCCATTTTTTTTCCTTACAATCAAGTTGGTGCTCTAGTCAATCCTTTCCACTGTAACTCAAACTGGGAATCAGTTTTTTGCTTCTTCTCTAACATGCGTCGATGAGCAGAAGTTCAAAGTCTGTGGTGCTAACCTGCTGGGTTGCCAGTACCTACAGTGCGCAGCTCTAGTGTTCTTACTACACTCACGGTGGAGCAGTAGCAGCTGGCACAGCTACACGTCATCAACTACTAAACCATAGCTATTCCATGTAGCCAATCTGTGGTATGAACACCATTACTCAAGCTAGCCTTGATCAAGTGGACAGACAGGCGTACCCAACTCAAGCCAAACTACTGCAATGAAGACAAGTCATTAATTTCAATGGCAGCTTAGCTTCCTATAAGCACTATGACTGCAGACATTGCACAAGGACAATGAGAATATTATATTCCTATATTAGTAAGGAGATGGGAAGAAAAGGGAAGAGAAGAAACCACCACTACTATTTGAAATTCAGAAACCTTTCCCAAAGCAGCATAGTGTCAGAGATTAAATGCTCTCCCCTGATTTTTTGAAATCATTTATCTCCACCTTTGACATCAAAATGAAACTGCGTGAACTTGCAAGATCTAAAGGCAGCTGCTGCTTTCATTCTCCTCTTAGGTTAAACCATGCCTGCTTATTTCACTATTCGGCTGCTCCAGTGATTTATGTTGTGACAGCTGCTCAAAGCAACATGATGCTTATGACCATTTCAAAGTACATGCCTCTTCATATTTTCTAAGGCTAAGTTTCATGGCCTCAAGCTGCAGGAAGAGCTTCTGCGACTTTCAACAGACCTACATATAGATCCAGCTTAAGTTACGTATTAGTCAGAATGGCAAAAGGCATCATCTTACACATATACTTCATAAAAAAAAATCAGTTTTGACTAATTGGTCCACTGTAGTACTTCCAAATACCTTTTGTAATTAAATACCATTTTTCTTTTTCAAATATCAAGCATATAAAGGTGACTCATATCAAATGCTAGCTTACAGATCTTTTCCATAAATCTAAAAAAAAAATATTTAAAACCTAGAGCTAGTTTGTTCTTGAGCATGATTGGGCAAAAAAAATCTCACCTGACCTTTTCCGGTGGAGTCAACACTAAAGACTAGGTCAACAACCCTGAATAAACAGCTATCTGCCCAGTCAAGCACAAGCATGCACTATTACCCACTCTTACTCTGAGGATTGCACTGGCCAGCCCCTGGTATAGACAAGATTAGCTTGAGGGCAGCTAGAAACTCTAAAATGGTTGATGTCTCTGCATTAAATAACCAAAAGCAAGAATGGGGCAGAAAATACTCCATTAAAACAAAAATAAATAACAGTTTTACCTATACATAGGTATTCCTCTGTCCTCACAGAAAATTCTTGTATGCACTAAGCATCTCCTACATATAGCAGCTTTATACATAGACTGTGCAATCAGGCAAAAGGTAAAGACCTGGCCATATTTATGCCACTGTTCATGCACACCAAGGAATGCTACTTGGAAACTCATTACTTCAAGGACATACACACAAACAGCACAAATCAAAGTTTTGAGCATGAACCTCTTCCCTTTAATACAGAAATAATGAAGCCATCACCCTCAATTTATCTGGTCCCATACAACCTGAGACAGCTTTGAACTTTGAGTCAAAGCACAATTAACAAGAGTCTTTGAATAGTTACAAACCAGAGCCATTGATGAGAGAGAAATTATCCCCAGTAGCCTTAATTCAGGAAGTATGGCAGATTTCTCTCTCACTTTCTCCTCAAAAGTTAATTAACAACGTTAATAATGCTTTCTTTCCCTTTTCAGGGGACAGAAAACCTGAGAGAAATCATTTTGCTTCATTTCTGCCACACAACCTTTAAATATTTTGTTGGAGGGCTGTTTTCCTCAGCATAAAACTATTCCTAACTCTCAGCACTGACTGTGACACAAATAATCTCTAGCTAGTAACTTTTGTGGGCCTCAAAAGGCAAACACCTTGCAAGAAATTTGTTTTCAGAAACGACTTTTCAGTTTCAGAAAGGCCAAGTGTATCTGGAACACTGACACATTTAACAGCATACACACAGCTGCTGAACACAGGTACATTACTTTTTCAGAGCTTCTGGGGGATACCGCTCTGCTACTAGCTGAGAGCAATTATATGGAAGTCAGAAGTTGCACTAGAATAAATCAGTGATGAAACTGCACTCAGAGTAGTTTGGAAAATATAAGCAGACCTATATTATCAAGGAACTTACATATGCTTTATAATCTTTTGCTGACAGATACCGAAGCTACTAATCTTCTACTAAATGAGAAGAAATGAATTAATCTACGTCCCACCTGCTGGAATTACCTGTGTAGTCAAGTATCAAAGGACTGTCATGTCTTCCGTCAGTTATAAAGATCTGGACTTTCTACAGGTAACATTCTGATTATCTGGGGGACAGACTGGGATAACTGAAGCTCCTTCTTGCAGTGTTTACAGGCTACATGCTGTATTCCGTACTATAGATGTGTCTACAGCGTGCTTATACTGCATTCATAAAGATGCAGTTTAAGGTCTGAAATGCCTACTCAAAAAAATAATAGTTTATAACTGTCTTGAGAAAGTAGTATATTGAATCAATCTTTTTCTGTTTTTACTACGGTTATTCCCAAGCCCTGACCAGTATTCACATGGGAACACTTACCAAGATCAAAACCAAAATCATGCATGATAAAAACATTTGTAAAATTATTCCAAGTGACTTGTTAACATTATAAGCTTACAGATACTGCACTTCTCCAAGTTTAGCAATTCTCTGGTCAGTGTTTCTCATTTGGCTTAATGTAGCATGATGGACAGCCAAAAGAGAGGCAGCCTTTTTTCACCATCCCACATAAGCAAGTATCAGAGTGTGAAAGAGCAAAAAATTTCAGCAGAACAGCACATTTCAACAATGCATTCACCTCCTCGCACAAATGTGACTGTTGTAGGAAGTAGCAATGATCTTCACATAAATTAACCTCACATCTGTTTCAGAACTTTTCTGACAACTCCCTCCACACAAAACAGGAAAACAGCTTTTTTTAAAAAAAATAAAAAGGAGAAAATAAAAAAAGAAAAGGAAAAGAAAAAAGCAATCTTACGGCTTGAAATGCAGTAAGCCAGCCTGCAGTTGATCCTCCTGAATAGTTGCTTGTTGATTGGCCAAAGTATAAGTGTAAAGAGTTGAATGAAGTTAATGATCAGTCCTGACACTATAAATATGTAGCAGATCAGAAGATGGAAAATGAATTGAGACTTCAGAAAGCCAGCGATGTCCATGATTTGCTGAGAAAGCAAGAGGGTACCGTCAGACCCAAAATTCAGAAGACAACCTGCAAAACCAAATAGTATCAGCTGTTACAAAATACATTCTTTTTAAACAGACTGTTAATACAGACTAGCTGCTTTCTACTTAAACATCTGAATGAAACTTAACTTTAAGGAAAAGGTTTGATTCCAATACCTGCAAGAGTAAGCATGGAAAGATAATGCCATATTTCTAAATCAATTTACATTTGGCTTTGAAAATAATTTTTCACTTTCCAATTCTAATTCAGCAAAACACATGGGCATTTTACTCCATTCCATGCACTACAATACTCCTCTATCAGGTCTTTACTGACAAAATACAAGCAAAACAATCCACTTATTTTTGATTTGAACAGCCTGTACTTCATAAGAAATACACTGCGGTCTCTGCCATCTTCAAGAGTAGGTCTAAAATTCATAGCCTTACAAGTATACAGTTTTAACAAAGGTTCCCTAAGTATTTTTCTGAAAGCATTAGTGATGCCTTATGCAAAGATCTGTGAAACCTTAGGAACACGTACCACACCCATTTAGGAACACTTTTTTTTTTTTTTATTACAGTCCAATTCCCTCTCCTCATTGCTACCTATATATGTTAGATCTAAACGATATTTCCTATGCAAGATTTCATAAAACTCCCATAAACTGCAGACCACAGAATACCTTCCCTGCCACTATATACAACCTCTTGCTTGAGATTCTGGACAACTTCCAAAACTGTGTTGGGCGACATTCTCAAAAAGCCATTTCCAATTTTTACTCCAATCAAGACCAACTTATTTACTGACAGGTACCTTTACCAAAAGATAAAGGCAAATATACAACTTAAAAAAAATCAGCAAACAGTATCTTGGTCTTTTGTGTGTATAAACAAGCAAAATAAATTTGCCTAATGACTGATATTGTCAGATTTCTGTTCAACCTTTTCCAGGACAGAGTAGTAATCTCGAAAGATCAGCTACAGTTGCACAGAAATAGCGGGGAAAAAAAGCTTGGTTTGACCCACTGACTTCAGTGAAGCCCAACGCAAGTTCTTCAACACACTCCGGTTTTTAAACTAAGAAACAAGAAAACAGAAAACCTCATTCAGCTATGTTCATGGGTTCACCTTTCCTCAGTACATTCCACCTCCACTCAAGAAAGGTTTGACATAGCCACATATCTACTTTAGTAAATGGAGAAGTAACTAATTTGAGGCACATGAATAGCTCTATTGCTTTTAAATAGTATTCCTCAACACGCTTGAAGTTTGATATGCAAGATCTAAAAGACTCCAGAGCAAGGGAAGTTCAGACATTTTCAGCCACATTGCAGAAGAGAATATCAAGTTATTTCAGTCTCAAGCAATTGTAGAAACATAGTCCTGTGTACATTCACTTCATTCTTCTCTATATAAAATAAATCAAGCTTTAGAGCATTACATCAGAGGTTGTACTTTCGTCTATGGGCTGCCCCAGTTCTCCTCTCAAACCAAGCGGTAGCAGCAGCCCTTTAAATCTAGCTTTAATAGCTTGTTCCCTAGTTACATCCAAACACTAGTTGATTTTGGCTTGAGAATAAAAGCTTGACTAAGCACAACGCACAAAATTTGTTCAGTTGTTCCATGCAATTCTGTCAGTTAGACCCCATAAGCCCAGAAAGGAAATACTGAGAGCAGCGCTAACTCATGACCCAGCCGTTTTCCAGAACGACTCCTCTCGGAAGCTTCTGTGAAAAGTTTTACTTAAGAAAGGCCCTGCTCATTTTTGGAAATGACCAGTCCAGTCTTAGCAGCTGACAGTCCAGAGGACACTGCCTATCGCATACCATTACCATACTGAACTCCCCTCCATACCCACCACTGCTAGTCAGATTGTTAAGAGAAAACATTAACGCAAGCTCTCAGCAAACGAAACTAAAACATTTTGAATTTGGCAAACAGGAGGTGATGCTACACTGTTCCATTCCTAAGCTACTTCTCCTTTTGAGCAGTAGGAGAATTTGCCTAAGGAGAAAGTCCTGAGTTTTTTTTTTTTTTTTTTTAATTGCTTTTGGGTTTTTTGGGGGTTTTTTTGTTTGTTTTGTTTGTTTTACTGCCCTTGCTGACTATGCTTACCACAAATTGCTGCAAAGTGATAGGAAGTTATTCAGTCAGGTATTCAGCCACAAGGATGGAAAAAAAAGTAAAAAGGAGAATCTGTATTCTTGGATGATTTATGTTAGTGTTTATGGCAATTCCAAGCCTATTATTAGTAGATAAAATGTGTTCTTTGTGTATCACAGCCTTTGTCCTCTGTATCTTGCTGTACTATTCAGTACCAAAGCAGACACCAATCTGTAGCACAGAATCACACAACAGGCCTGTGTTCACTGTAGTAACGACTGTCATTATACTTGTACAAAGCTTTTCCAGCTTTAACCAACCATTCTATGAAAGACACACTTCTGAAGGTGGCACACAATTTATTAGCATGGGTTTTGCCCAAAGGCTTAGTTTTTATTGAAAGCTAAGTAGAAGGAGACAGGTTCTCTAGTAGGAATCACTGTAATGACTCATGCCACAGCCCTCTATCTCACACTCTCAAGACAGAACCAAACACTTGAAAAATATAAAAGGTAAAACCAAGATTCAGGTAAATTTACAGTAAAAGATACAGGATTTCACTTCTCTAATTCAGCCTGTTTTACTTCATCAAATAGCAGGGGTTAGATCACCTATTTAAGAGCTAGACAACAGATTGGAAGCAACCAGAGGCTTGTAAGTGGATGGAAAAGACTGTATCGTACTTGAAACCCCAGTGATTAGATTTATCCTATTTATCCTTGGTTAAAACTGATTAAGAGCTTCTTGTGCTAGCCATCTTGTTTAATTCCATGTCATGGAATCACTCTAACGTAATTCCCAAAGATTAGTAGGGATCAAAAAACACCCACGAAATAAAACGAAAGCAGTCTACTTATAGCGGAGATCCGAAAATTCACTAGTGGAGATAATTAACAAAAATCTACCGTAGTAAGCAATTGATCAAAAGATTTTGATGGGGGAAGAACTAATGTTAGTTCACCAATTCATTTTTTCCACTGTAACAGTAGTTGTAAATTAAAATATTACATTTATGTGCAGCATTTATTACACACTGGATCTCTAAAACAAAACTTTAGAGGATTAAAATAAGCATTGGTGAGATAACCCTGATAAAGCATAATGCAATTATTACTGAATTTACAATTTGATGAAGCCACAGTGGGATGTTTGAAAGCAATTTCTTCCTTGCTTTCATATCTCAGTCATAAGATTTTCAATTCTGTAAAGCTTCTATGACCTGTTTCAAAGGCAAACTAAATCTAGTTAAGCAGTACCACTGAAATGTATCTAATTAGTGACAGAAGTTGCATGTGAAAGGAACGAGATATTGCTTATAGGAACAAGGGCAACTGCTAGAGAGATTAACTTTCTCTTCTGATTAAATGAAAGTTATTTTCCCTGCAAGATTTGCAACCCAAACACTGCATACAGTGTGCTAGTTTGGTATGTGGTTTCTCATTCTTAAAAGATTTTTTTCTTTTTTAATATGATAGTGATTGGACTGTTTCTGCTATCCAAACTCCAAGAAATGCAGCTTACTCTTGGCACAGGCTACAAGACAGTAGAAATTTATTTTCAAGAACCATTTTAGGGCTAATGAAAATAGCGTAAAAGCATGCTTTTCAAGAGTTCATAGAAACTTTTCCCACTTGCTGTGTGTCTTACTAAAGCTCCTCATGGGTAATATCAACATAACATTGGTTTAAGTGATAAAAGGATCAGGTCTTTAATTCTTAATCTACGATGCTGGTTTAATAAATTACAATCATTTCCTTACAGATGATGACTGAAAATTACAGCAACCTTTTGAAAACAAATGGAGCAATCGATGCATTTTCTGAAAAGCTATTAAGATCGGAGAGCAGCCAAGAATCTTGCTTCTATCAAACACCCCTTAAAATGAATTAGGGGAAAACGGCCAGATCATCAAAAATAGATAGGTACTTTCTTTGATAACTGTTTTCCTTGGGATGTAAAACAAAAGTACTGAACCTCAACTGTCTGTCAGGGGAACAACTCAACATGCACCTATCCATGTGACTAAGAGGTCACAGGATCAGGCTGAAAAGCAGACTCCCTGACTATTCACTTCATCCTCTTTCTTGCTCAAATTTTACTCTTCAGCAAGATTCGCTATCTTTTCTACACAAACTGCTCCAAAGATTTCCTTCTACTTAGAAGAACTGACCAAGAGGACACAGAAAAAGCAACATTACAGTGGTGTTATGCAGGGGCAAACAACTCTCTTTGGGTAGAGGCTGCTGCCAATTAATAAGAGTATTTTGTATGTAAAAGTCCATACAAGATTTGAGGCTATAACTAGGGATCTCCTAAACAAGACTTTTACGGAAAGCATAAGAATGAGGCACAAAACTATTACCCACCTTGTCCGAAATTAATGTAGTAAATAGAGTCCTTGGAAAGCCGAACGGAGTAGGGTATCTGACAGCTTCTGGGCTAACCTAATGCTGTCCATACATGCAGTTGCAAGTATGCACTTGCCTCATGCGGAGGCAAGACAGCATTTTAACAGTTTATTTTCATCAAAGCATATGTTTCAAGTTTATGCAAAGGTTTCTGTTCATGCTTACCATTTAATAAAGCACCAATGTTTAAATGTTTTGCTGAAAGTCAACAACAGCGAAGCATATGATGTGATGTTGATGCCCATTCTTGTACTTTTATTGTCCAAACTAGCTTCTTGGATGGAAGAGTTAAAGACAAAGACAATGATAACACACTAAGGCTAGATTATAGCAGTTTCAGTATTGCCTTTGAAAGAAATTTGGTTGCCATTAGAACAACACAGGAAATCATATTACATTTCATATCAGAGAGTTCATTTTAACAATGAAGCTGCTATATGTAAGATACAGCTACAAGGCAATTTACAGCAAGTCCTTGTGTTCTGTTCTTCCTGTTGGTGGGTGTCAAAGGACAAGTTAGGCTGTGCGCATGCACTTATAACCCTTCAAGGAGAATATATCTGTAGATGCCACAAAAAAGACAGACAGACACACAGACAGAAATATTAATTGTCCTTTTGCCTTGCGCTTAATTAGGGTTTGAATCACTTACTGCCCAAAGGCACATACCAAATGCACAGAGGCATTAGCTCCTCAGGAAAGTATGAAATCAGGGGAGCATTTGAGCATATCTTAGGTCTTTTCCCCAGAGTTAAGGGAAAGTTAAGAATGTTTTGAGGGCTATCCTGAGAAGTCATGCATTCCTGAACTGTGTATTTTGTAACATAATGAACTGCAAAGGAAAGATTAGTTAGTTTAGCTAGTGCAAAGATATTCCAAAGAAGAAAAAACTTCATCTACCAGCAAGCTTTAAGATTCCCAATTTACAGAGTTCCTATAAAACTGGATTTTTTATTTATATTTGTCACAGAGATAATTAGTATAACAGAAAACAAAGGGAAGAAAAAGAAAAGTTTTTGAAATGGTTAGCGTAAACTATTGCTCTTCTCCACCCCACCCTCCCTTGTGCCATGACCTAATGTCAGAGAAAGACAGCTATGCAAGCTCTTCATTTCTGCCAGGACATTAGCTCTCTGTCCACACATGCACACTATCTGCTGGTACAACACACAGCATAGTTGATGTTTGCCCTCACACTCTCAGTGCTCATCCTCTTACCATGTAGAAAGGAAAGCATTTATTCAGCAAAGGAAGGGGAATGATGGCAGCCTGGGAGAAATGTGCAAAGTCCAGGGGAGAGAAGGAAAAGACTGACAGTTGCTGCCCAAGTTCTAAAGAAGACTATTTCATGCTTCATCCAGAAGCCTGAAATATTCTGGGGGAAGAAGGAAGCTAAAGAGAGAAACCTTACGGAGCTGGGTTTAAATGCTGGCAACACAGAACTCCTGGAGGTGTAGCATTTTGGGACTGCAGGGCCAGCAGAGCTTGATGCTGAGGAAAGTATTTATTTGATGAGGATAAATGCCTTCAGGAGCACTTCTGTTTCAAGCTCCTGCAGAGATCCTCAGAAGATGTGACTGAGTGAAACTCACTGGGCACATGAGGTGCAGAACATGTAGTTTACAAAGACAGCAGTGGAAAGCAAGTTGCTTCTTTCCAGCAAGCCAAGAACTGCTCTTCAGCAGTTTCCTGCCTAACTTTCTGCCTTTTAATATAGTAAAATAAATATATTTCTCCAAAGCATAATTGACTGCAATTTGCTTGGGGAAAATAAAACAAAGAGCTACATTAAGATATTTAATACCTGAAGGATTCTGAGATCAGTCCCTGTTCTGGGAATCACAGACTGCCTTTCTTTTTTTCTTTATCTGGGTCCATCAATCTACCAAGTTACTTGTGCTGCCAAAAAGGGCAATGTAACAGAAACAAGCCAAAAATTAGGGGTTTGGTGGGGGAGCAAGACTGAACAGCAAACAACAACCTGCATCATGGTATTTACCCAGCATCAATGATTCACATCACTACAGTTGAACACCTCTGCACTAGATATTTCAGAAGCAGATTCAACACAGGAGTAGCTACTGCATTTCTTACAGAACAGCCAGAAGAAGGGGAGGGAGGGGAGCAGGGGGGCAAATGAAGGACCATAGAGGAGCCGGCACCAAAAAGGAAGGAGAAAAAAAAACAAAAAAAAACCCCAGCCCTGTTCTTTGAGGTTGGGTTGGTTGTTTTTTGTAAGGTGTTTATTTTTAAACTGTGCTCCGAGTTCAAACATTCTCTAGATGAGCACTAGGATCTCCAGAGGTCCCTTCCAACCTTACCATTCTATGATTCTATGATTCAGAAAGGAGGCTTCTCCTATAAAGACTCATAGTTCTGCTTGCCAAACACTCATTGCTCTTACCTTGTTTTAGAGAATTTTAAATTCAATTCACAACAACATAAAGAGTCAGCATAAGGTTAGGAACTGCCTATACTCTCAAAAGGCAAAATACTTCCCCTGCATCAAAACGAGCTTTAGCTGTGAAGCACCAGGGAAATATGGGCCACATGATTAGTTTAAAGCTTTAAATATTTAATATTTCAATTATTATCCATAATGAATTAGTTATAAAGTTAAACTACAAGCTATCACCCTCTAACTCCAAGTCAGCAACAGACAGCTTTCTACACCACTAACACATGTAAGCACTTTCATCCAGGCAGGAAGCTCCACATCCACTAAACAGAATTAGCAGCACGGACAAGACAATTCATATATGCAAGATCCAACCCTTTATGGATAGGAGTAGAAACAGTATGGACTTTTAATAATTCTTCCTGGATTTACCCATGCCCTTTCATCTGAAAGCCTCACAAGATCTGCCTTGCTATGCTCACCCTACACACCAGGAACTCCTGTAAAAGCTGTTACATAACTCACTACAGTCATGTGGCAAATTGATGGCAGAGCCAACTCCAGACCCAAGATCTGCCAATTCCCTAGGCTACAGCTTTCAAGACAAAATGGTACTTTTTCAGCCTCCTTTATTTGCTTGCTTGCCTACACTCAAGTTTCCTTTGCAAGAGCTTCTGAGGGGCCAGGTGCATGAAACAGGGAAGGAAAGGGCGCATCCCACCAGCCTGCGATCCGAAGTGGCAGCATGTGGTGTAGCAAGTAGAAGTGCATGAGGTAGGTCAAACGTGTCTGTACGCACAGGTCTAATGAACTAGTTTTCCCTTCCTTTCCACACTCCTCAAGAAATAAATATTAAAGTTGAAATAAAGATGAAGTTGTCAGCACTAGGAGGAGGATACTTTATTTTCCTTGAGCTGTTTGCTTAAGTTGTGTTCATCAGTATTCTCCCATAAAATGACCTTTTCATACTTTTCTGGAATTGAGACATACATTTTAGTAACATTGGGCAGCCTCTTCGAGTCTCTTGCCAGAAGTCTAATTCCTAACCTTTGTAGCTTTGTTCATTAAAGAAAGATCAGAATGCACAGTTAATGAACAAGATAGGATTTGTGCTGGCAAATGCAATTTTAATCCAGAGGAAGGCAGAGATAGGGTGTAAATCACTGATTGGAGAAAAACATTATGGCACCAGTACCATCTGTTTACAAGTGTGACTTCCTACAAACACGTAATCTGATGGTGGAAGTCCTCTACTGTCCCCAAAACAGTAGAGATACTTTCAACATCGTGTCTCCCTCAGAGTACCTTTATGGCCTGCTGGACACATCAGCGTTCTCGGCCTCGGTAGACCTGAGCTCTGCTGACAGTTCTGCCACAGACGCGCGGGGCAGGCACATGGGACAGGCCACTGCCCCCATGCTTCCTGACCTTGGGGAAAGGCAGGAACCTCACTGACCTCTTCTGTGAGGGGGGTGGGAAGGCTTCCAGTACAAAGCACAAGGCATTACCAGCAGTGCTGAAACGAAGCCTGCCATTCACCTGATTACAAGTCCAAATGAATTGTTAATTTTTCAATCTCTGAAGATGGTAGGTTTGAACGGCCATCTCCTTGCACTAGGTCATTTTCATATTTTTAATTAATATAAAATAGTTCATTAGTACGCTTTACAAATATTAATGAATGTTGAACAAAAAAAGATTATTTGAATCAGTTTTTTTAACCTTCAAGTATTAATTTAATTTGACTGTATTCAAGCATATGACCTTGAAGATGATGAATTACCTGAACTTATCCTCTCTGCAAATCACATACAAATAAATTAAAACCACAATGCACATGCACAATGCAGATCACATCAAGACAGGGATATACAGGAAATAAGTTATTTTCTAGTGAAAGAAGCATTAAAAAATATATATAATGAATGAGTATTAAACTGAAAGATGATTGCTGTAGGGAAGCTTCCAGCCTTATTATTCAAAGAAAACCAACTTCTGCCTTAGAAAAGTGACACTCAACATTTAGAAAAGCTGAGATTTAGCTGGCACAATCACAAAAAAAAAAAAATAAGATCCTCACCTCAGTGAAGGGCTCAGCTGTGCCCACACAAAAATAATTAGACAGTCAGATGCAAGGTAGGAATCTAAATAAACACTGGTAACTGATTTACCCCAAATCAGCTGTCATTATATTCCCTATCAGTTTTCACTCACCTCTGCTTCAAGTGCTTAAGAATCATTTTGCTACATCGTGAATTCAGAACACCTCCCCCCTCCCCATCCCAACAAACTGAATAGAAGTCTTTAGCACTGACACTGGTTTTGTCAGGTCCAACAATAAAAGCTCTGAATCCAAAAGAAATCTTTCAATAAGATTCAATGTCCCTCTTTGTTTGGAAAACATCATTCCTCAAAAACAGCCCAATGTGATAAAACTAATCAATGCACTTGTACTCTCACGATCTAAAGCAAGGGCTAGGTCAAAGCCATCTGAATCTTCCAGCAAAATCATTCAGAGGTAGCTCAATCCAACAACATTTGCTTTACTGGAAGGCAGGTGTGCAAAAACATTATGGTTCCTAAACACGTTGGTAAGAGTCCAGCATGATTTTTATAAATCTTGTTCTAAAGTAATTAAGCATCAGAGACAGAAACACCTGGCTGGATTTCCTAAAACAGCTCAGTCCATCTTTAGGTGTCTAACACGATTAAAGAGTCTGGCTTTGAGCATTTTTCCACTAACTTCAAGAAAATTTGGGACAGCCTTACAAGGCTCAAATTCAGAATGAAACTCTCCTCTGTTGCCACCTCTGATGAAATGCAGTATTATGCACACTCTCATAGGTCTAGGTCTGTAAAAACTAGACAAAGTGACACACTGATGGCCCACTGCGTTTTAGGATAGCAGTTTCCTAGCTATTTTTCTGCTTAATTATAGATCTACTGTGCCCCTACCACTGTTGTGCAATAGGAAAGAATGGCTTTTTTCTATTACTTTGATCTCCTAGATACTTAAAGTATCTTTGCCTGTTGTCAGAAGACAGTGGTATCCCTGCTGCCCACTATCTGCAGAATTGGCCACATGGATGTTATTGCATTTTTTTTTGTAACTTTCACTTAATACTAGATCAAGGGGAAAAAAATGGTGTTTATGCAGTTTGGTAAGTGTAAGTTTCATCACCATATAAAAATATCCTCAGAACCATAAAAGAAACTAAAGCTAGCCTTGTTGATCCTCAACAAATCACCTGCAGCTTGAAGGGGAAAAGTTTTGATTGTGTTTCAAATGCAAACGTACCCCAGTGCACACAGTATGTTTCCAGGTAGTCTAGAGTGCAAAGAATTAACTATGAAATGTTTTTTTCTAAAGTTCTGAAAAGCACACATACTAAGAAGCAAACTGCAATGTATGAAGAAAGGGATGATGTGGACAAAAGGGGCAGAAGCAGGACATAAGTTCACTCTCAAACAGTAGTTCTCCTTTGAAGTGGAATAAATATCAGGTGCAATTTCTACTCATAGATTTTTCCCTGATGTTTTCTTTCCTATTTTAACAACAGGTTTTAAGTCAGGTCTTCCCCTTTTTACCATCAAGTGCGAAAGCTGGCATAATCTGGCAACCAAATCTGTATGGGCAGACCTTTGCATTCATCTGGAATCTACTGCAAAAATGTAACTCAAATTTAACTTTCGTGATCAGATTAAAAGCAGATTTAGCATGTCAGCTATTTGTCAGACGTTAATCAGCAATGATGCATGCATGGGAGATCAGTTTGCCAGTCTCTGCCTGTGGCTCTTAACCTTCTGGCAAGTAATACCTCTCTCAGTAACCTCTACCTCTGATAACTACAAAGATTTTCCTTTTTTTCCAGCCTAGAAATTGCCTTCTCTGTTCCTGTTACTTATGCTACAGCAAGAACCTCATGCGAAGTCAGCCCACTATGCAAGCAGTAGAAAATGACTTCAGCACTAAGCTCCTCATGACAGAGTACAAGACAGAGAAGAGCTGAAGGTGAAAGCAGAGGTGTAGAAATAAAGAGACTAAGTTCAAAAATGACCAACAGACCACTACTTGCAAGACTATAACTCAGCTGCCTCCCAACTGTTGGCTCACTGTTTGTTAGACTGCTTTGCCCACTTTCTAATACATGGTTTGTGCTCCTTTTCAGGAAATCCACTACAGTCGCTATCTTTTTTCTTGCACCGCTCAAGAGGGGTCACTACAGAACCTTCATCCTGGCCACAACTCACAATTCTCCTCATTAACTTCCATATCCTCTTTCCTTGACCCTACCACATTTCTCCTCTGAAACACGGTAGGAGGAAGGGGAAAAGCAGTAAGAAAATGAAATGAGTCAGCAATTTCTGAGAAGCATGAGAGTATTAGTCAGAGATGATCACAGCAATCACCACACAGTACGATGCAAATGAACTTAAGACCACCAAACAACAGATTGGTGGATAAACCCTCCCAGGCCCCTGAAGCAGAATCGCTGGGGAAAGCCACCCCTCATCTAAGCACTTTGGGGAAAAAAGTACACCTGCTGCTCAGCACTAGTACTACACCGCATAAGCTAAGCCTAATCAAATAAACACCTGAGGAGACAGATGCCCTGGTTCTACTAAGTTCTTTCTAGTGAAGGAGGCCCACTGCTGCAGAAGCCGCTGCTAGCTAAGCACATGCATGACATAAGTGCCTTGCAGCCCTCTTGTTCATCTGGTCCCTCATCAGGGAAAGAGATAGGAATAGTAATGTCATTAGTTAGGGAAGTGTTCTCCCACATTAAGCAGTGAACACATGGCTTTCTAGAATTTAAAACCAAATTGTTATAACAAGTTCTGTAAGGGATGCATGTGCAACATAAACACTGCATTGAAGAGATTTCAAGGAGAATTATTCTCAGATTCCATCTTCCAGCAATAAAATCAGGTTATATGACAGAAAACAATAAACTACCTCTTTTCAGCAGGGCACAACAGAGCTATGGGATTTCATCCATCAGTTGGTTAGAGTGTGGCACTAATAATGCCAAGGTTGTGGGTTCAATCCCTGTATGGGCCACTCGTTTGAGGGTTGGACTAGATGATCTCCAGAGGTCCCTTCCAACCTTAACAATTCTGTGATTCTGTGGCTTGCAGCAGATCCTATCTCCTGCAGAGAAACTCTTCTCCTTTTTAACAAAGAACTGTAAACAATTCACAACCGTCACTCCAGGGAAGAACATCTCTCTTCAGAGAGAAGACAAACACTGCTTTAGTGCCTCAGGTTTTTGGATGAACAGAGCAGGACTTAGCAGGAGAGGAACAAAATCTCCCCACCAAACTAGGCATCAAGAAATACAGCTAGTTACTGTGCGGCCTGGGCACACTAACTCTGCTCTGTGACTCAGGGCAAGCACTAACCTCTGTGCAGCTTCTCCACTCCTAAACACAATACTTAGAGCTTCTTGTGAAACACTTACTAGAATATATTATTTAAGTGCTTAGCAACAACACAGCCAAACTTTGCTTAAGAGTAACCGTCATCCATCTGCTGCTTAGAATACCTCCTCTGTTCGTTGACGGCTTTGCAATGTATTCTTCCACCTGAATCTTGGCCCTCTGTCTTCCATAAAATGTTGTTACAGTTTCATCTTTAGGTACAGCTCATTCAGGCCTTGTTAGGCAGGACGTTAATAGGAAAAAGCAAAGCTACACAAAACATTTATACAAATTCCCAAAATGATTCAAAATGCATCTTCCTTTAAAGTATAGCTAAAGTATTATGAAAAACACATCAATAGAAAATACAAGGAGCTAGAGAAAGTTACTAGGCAGTAAACTAAAGCGAAAAGTTCACAGCACAGCAACTCTTCCAGTGACCCATGCAGTCAATCTTTATACAAAGGTAGTCCTAGCATATACTAAAAAGCTTGCTGTATGTTGAAAGCAATCTTATTATTCACTGAATATATTAGTGAAGAACAGTTAGCATGCTACAAATCAGAGCGCAGGCTGTTCTGCAACAGTTTCCCTACATTGCCACTCCACCAGCTTTTAAATCTTTTGCAGCTCACTCTCACTTAACAGTGATAATCAATACCAGTTGAGGCTATGATCACCTGATACAACTTCCTGGGCCTTTTTTTTTTTTTTTTAGTTTTTTTTTTTTAGTTTTTTTTTTTAGTTTTTTTTTTTAGTTTCTCACATCTTTCTACCACTTGAAACAGATTTTCAGCTTTCATGCAGCTGCAAGGCTACTCTCCCATACAAGTACTGGTGTAAGGTACACCACTCTTAGAGGTATGTGCATGGTACTGAAACACTTACAGCTCTTAGAAATGCATAACAGAGAGATAAGGACCAAAAGTCTCTACATGACGTTGTTCAAGCAGTAGAAGACTCTTCTTTTTGTTGCCCTTTTAGCTCTAAAAGTGAGCGCTCACTTGTTGGAATAAATTCTGTAAAGGACACTTAAGCAATACCCTACAGTTCTCTCTGCACCAAACTGTATCAGTCAAAATACCTTACATCCGATTTGCGTCTATCACTTAATGCGGCTCGAATGCCTTTATTTTACAGACACAAGAAAAGCAGAGCTCCGACAACTCGGGAGCGGATCGCCAGGGAGGCGGCCTGCCCGTCTCCTCCTCCCAGCCAGCGCTCCTGTCGTCTCGGCTCAGGGACTTGCGGGTGCTGTGGAAAAACAAGCACGCTACCTGTGCCTGTACACTCACAGGTTTCCGACGTGTGTGTGTGTGGGGGGGACACAAAACAAACTGAAATCAGTTATTGGGGCCCGTCACGCCCTCGGGTACAGCAAACGCACTCGGGGAAGAAAGACGCTGCACACAGCCCATCACACACGTCTGTTTCCACGGCAACGCCGCCCGCCCCCTCCCCCTGTCGCCACCAGCCTCCCCGCTTGCGAGAGGAGAAAACCACAGTCAGAGCCGGGGAGGGAGGGGGGCACGGCGGCCGCACGCTCGGCCCAGCCGCCCTCTCCCCACGCGAGAAGGCAGCGCGCGTGGGGCAAGGCCCCTGATATTGCTGCCGTTTCCATGGAAACGCCGGGGCGAGGCGGCATGGAAAGGGAGGGGGAGCCGGAGCGCGGCCGCCGCGCGAAGGCGGCCCCCACGGGGCAGGAAGGTTCTCGTCGCCCGCAGGTGGGGCGAGGCGGCGGCGGGGCGCCGCCCGGCTGGGGCAGGGACGCACCGCCCGGCGGCGGAGGCGCCGCAGCCCGGCGCGCTCCCACCCGCCGCGGTGCGGGCGGAGGGACCGTTGTTTCGGGTTCCTAGTTTTTATTAGCGTTGTTGTTATTTCAACCCGCGAGCCGAGCCGGCTCGGGAGCGCCGCCCCCTCGCCTGAAAAGTTGCCTGGAAGTGAGGGGCAAGAGCACGTACCTGGCGCCCGCCAGGCCGGGGCATGTGCGCCGCGCCGGGGCAGCGGGGCGGCAGCCGAGCCGAGCCGAGCTGAGCCGAGCCTCCCCAACTGCCACTAGTTTGCACGCGCCGGGAGGCGGCCGGCACGGGCGGGGCCGCTAGGCTCCACCCGCCGGGCGGCTCCTGGCGGAGAAGGGCGCCCCTCGCCTGGCGGCCCTCCCCGCCGCCATGTCACTTCCTCCCGGGGCGGCGGGAAGGGGGCGCGCCGCCATGCCCGCCCCTCTCATTGAGGCGGCGGGGCGCCCGGGGGCTGCCGGCGGCGGGGCCGGGCCAAGCCCGCCCCGTCCCTAGCAGGGGGCGACGGCTGTTAAAGGCCGGAGATGAGGCAGGCTGGGCAGCAAGCCCTCCTCGGGGACGCCTTGCACGGTGTCGGGGGTGAAGGGCGCTTGTGTGTGTCTGCTGCTCAGAGGAGAAGCGGGAGAGCGGGATGCCAGCCTCGGCAGCCTGGACACTATGAGGGGAAAAAAAGTGCAGATGGCAGGCCTCCAAGCACTGAGTATCCTGATGCACAATGTTCGCCATCTGTGAAACCCAAACATTTGCTGTCAGGCTTTGACTGTGAAGAGCTGCTTTCATGAATGGAAAATAGTGAGAACTGAGTCTATTAAATACCCAAAGCATTGGGAGGTGATAACGCCCAGGATGACTTACTCCTAGGACAGCATTATTGAGGCTGCAGGCTGTGCCATTGCACCAGATGCTGAGGAAGTTGAGGGAGAAGCTGAGGTGAGCTGGCCAGACTGGAACCTTGGTACATTAATGATCCATAGTAACTACATAACATTACTGTTAACCATTGATGTAGATTTCTAGGGGCCTTGGGCAAAAGCTTTGAACCGTAGAAATGGTACTATGCATTAAATAAGTGACAATTAATTAGGATAGGAAGAGAAAGTAAGCAGGACTTTCTAGACTAGTTACTGGAGCACCCTATCTGGAGTGAGAGAAGGGTGTCCTGACCAAGGTATAGACAACACTTAAGAAGGACACGAAGCTGGGAGCAGCCAGAGCCAGGCCGCATCTCAGGGTAGGACAAGGCAGGAGCTGAGGGTAACCACACCACAGGCACCACCCTCACCAGCCAGAACACTGTCCCACAGCACCTGAACACAGCAGTCAGAGCAGGGTGCTGGTAAGAGGGTCCACAGACATCCCAGACAAGGCAAAGTGATGGATCAAGTCCAGAGCCTACCCAGGGAATCCAGTCAGGAGCAGCAGGAGCTAGACCCAGAGACAAGACTACAACATGGGTCCGTCCAGGAGATGGGATAAGAGAGAAGCCTCCTACAGTGCAGGGCTAAGGTCTAGATAAGAAACAAGGCTAGAGACAGAGCTAAAAACACATACACCCATAACACAGCTAAGGTAGGAGCTAAAGGCCCAGGTCTGAGCTTCAATTGAGCCCCTGGCCCATGGGCAGGGGCTTGGGTGAGGGTCCCAGGTGCGACTGGTCAGGGCAATTAAGACCTAGTGGGATGTCAGGGCCCTGCTTGTGGGGTGAGTGTGCGGCTGCTAGTTCAGTGCACTCTGTTCTGTAACCATCCTGCAGTCCAGTCAAGTGTTGATTCTGTAGACAAAGCTGGGAAAATAGCAGAGCAATTATGACTTGATACCCTCTTTCCCCCTAGTTGTGAAGGAATTGAATCAAACTCTGATATCCTTAGGCAATGCTCTAACGACTGAGCTGATCTGTGAAAGGGGAGATGGTGTTTCTGGTGTTTCTCTAGACATGCTTTAAAAGTCTGGCCCTATGGCTACAATTTAAAACAGGACTCAGGAATGAGTCCTTACGAATCCTTAAGTGAGGCACTTTATTCTAGACAGGAGCTGGATTTGCAGCATAGCTGTGTCTTCAATGTTCCCTACCAGCTACTGTAAGCAGCTTTGTACTGATCATACAGATGTTTTTAATCTTATTTCAGGGCATCCTCCTTGAGGTCTGAGAAAGAAGGATCCAAAAGGCAAGCTCTCCAATGCTGAATGTTGTAGTGCCTCAATCTGTTTTCTGATCCATCCCGGAAACTTAGCTCCTCACAGCTGATTATTTTTTTTGTATGTTCTTTAATCTCTGGAAAGCCATAATAAGAATCTAGCTTCCTGCTTTCTTAGGTGTTAAGCTCTCACAGCTGTGACTGAATGTAACAGAAGCTGTGGATGCTTTACACCTAAGAAAAATCTCCAGTGGGAAATAAATACTAGTTTTGGATGCAGTACATCTGTTTCTCAAAAGCCCAAAAGTCTCACTGGGAAAATAGCAATAATAAAACTTTTTAATTTAAATTGGGCTTTGAAGGTAAATTAATTAATTTTATGAAGGTGTTAGATATAATGGTGATAAGTGAGATTGAAAAGCCCATAGCAAAAACAATACTTCTGTGTTAAAAATCAAGATTTGCCAGGTCTTCAGTGAATATTATCTTAAGGTGCTATGAACAAGGAGAGTAGAAGGAAGCCAGGTGAATTGTCCCTTTCTTTAAGCTGTACCCTCCAGAGCACTGAATGAAGTATATTCAAATTTGTAAATGTAATTAAAAAGCTTGCCACATGGCCAAGTTCAGCCTTGTTCTTGAACTTGAGATCACCAGTTTTTCAGAAGCAGAGATAAGAAGCAGCGTGGAATAAAATCTTGGTCTAGATCACTTGGAAACTGGAGTACCTCAGATTCTATGATAACAGATGCTGCTTATGCATGGCTCTGTTTACATCAGGGTTACGGAGGGTGAGGCAGACTGGCTGCTCTCCAGGTCTTCAAGGGCAATACCTAATCTGCATATGTGGTTACACAGACATTAACAGTCAGAAGCAAACCCACACAACCATTCTTTCTGCTTCTCACCTACAAGAGGGAATAATTATTTCACTATAATGAAGGCAAGACTGCATTTTGTTCCAGTGGCGTGTTGAGACAAGCTACGTGAGCCTGCCATTCTGAGCTTTTACAAACCTACAGAAAAGGATGATCTCTGTAATAGGTGTGCTGCTTGATTTAGCTTGTAATAAATTCTGTAGCAGTGTCCTCACCCTGTGAATGGCTGCATGCTCACCCAGCCCATAAAAGACAGCAGCTTTAAGCCAGACTTAAAGCGTTTATCCTCATATTGCCAAGCAGCAACTCTGGTTCTCATACCAAACTTACAGTGAAGACAGCATGTCATGATCTCTTTGTAGTTCAGTACACAGAAAAGAAAGAAAGATCATTAAAAAAAAAAAAGCTTTTAGGAAACTGAGCAAAATACTCATCTTTATATGTTGCTGGCTTAAGAAGATGTTACACAACTACTCTTGTCTTGATCAACTGCTGCAGTCTCTGTCCAACATACTTTTATAAAGATTGCTTTAACTGAAGGAAACATTAAGGAGCTGTCTTTTTCCCAGACTACATTGTAGTATAAATCCTGTATAGCCGGCAGACAATATCCCCTTTACAGCAGACTTTATATGAACAGGTGATTTTTTTGCTTTTATTTCTGTGCAGATCTATGCATGCAAAGTACAGATTGGTGTCTAATTTTATTCTGTATACTTTAATAGAGCCCAGTAATTATTCATAAAGACCTCACACTTTTAGAGACATTCTGGGAAGTATGGCTCTTGAAAACTTCAAGGTTACATTCAGTGGGACATCTTATAGAGTACAATATTCAGTGTGAGCAAAGCTGACCTCTCCAAAATGGAGATAACTGACGTTCTGTGCTGTCTATGTCTTTCTTAAAATGACTCAGTCGTTGAAGAAATAGACTTTTTAATAAAAAGACATTAGCTAAAAGCTAATCAGGTAAAAGCTGGATGCTTATGGTTCTTGTAAATGTCTGTTATGCACATTAAAGAATGAAAAACATGGGGACAAGATCTTTGATAACAAATTGTAGAAGCAGAGATTGCATAAGAAATGGCAAAGGGCCATACATAGACTAAAAGAATTAGAAGCTCAGAGTTTAGAGAAAAGGGGGAGAGAAATCAGGCAAAGTAGAAGAGAGGAAGCAGACACTGTGGGAGATGGTACAAAAGAAATTCAAGTGCATATTCAATGACAGAAAAAAAATAGTAAAGATTATATTGATTTTGCCTAAGGCTACCAAATTCCTGTGATTCCTTTGGAAAAAATACAGTACACTACACATTTAAACTGCCTTATTCTGCTAAATACAGCAAATCTGTGTCCTACAGCACACTACTTTTCCTGCATTTTCTCCTAGTTAGTCTTTCTCCCCCTCTAAATTTGTAGTCATGGAAACATACATATATTTCCAGGTCTCCTGCCTTGACCTCATGGTCCTTCCTTTTTTTATGATTTGGTCCGATCTTGCTCTCAGTGGTATTTCATTGATTTCAGGGAATGGGGACATAGTTCCCAAAATGGCTTTTGGATAAAGATGCTACATAAAGAAAAATACTAAGTTATAGAGAAAAGGAAAAGTTCTTGAATATGAAGCTCTTAAGTGAGCATAGAAATTTAAAAAATTGTATGCTTTAGCTGGAAATCTCACTAAGACGTCTGACAATCCCTCAACAACAGTCACTCAAAAAAAAAAAAAAAAAGATACAGGAAATGATCCTGTATGAAAAATAACAGGGTAGTTCTTAGACACCCAGGCTTTGTAGTGCTTAGGCTATTTAAAATACCACAATGCTCTTAACATGGGCTGTAATGAAACAAAAATATTGTTTGAAGAGTTATGGTATACTCTCTGAAGTGAAATTGCCTCAGTGTAATAGATTTTCTGGGCTCCTTGCTAGCATCTACTGCTTATTTACCTTTGAATCATTAACCCTAATATTTTATACATGTTTAATTCCCATTCTGTACTGTGCGCTGCTGGCCTGCACTCTGTGAGAGTGGGGCAAAGCTTAAGAGGATTTGCGAGAGATGTAAGAAAGGCACAGCATGCAGAGATGTCTTTGGGTAGGTGGAAACCAAGTGGTGGTATCGCACCTTGCCCCTTCCCAGACACTGCCAGGCATGATGTACTGGCAGAGCCTCTCCCTGGCAACTACAAGACACAAACGATTAGGCCATTTGTATCAGAAATTGCTTCTTCCTACAGCTGCCCCTGCTGCGCTGTCTGGATTCTTGTCTGCCTCTGAGCTACGTCGGGCCTGCAGCACAAACCAAAGCAGCCTCTGGCACTGTTTCAGTTTAAAGACAACTTTACCTGGCTGCCTGACAGAGCCCTGGTTCTCCACAGCCACGTGCAGTGGAAGTCAGCCTTTCTATCTTCGCTTCATGGCACAAGCACTATCCTGTATATTCGTCGCTTCTGTTCTTTGATCCTGTGAAAAGCCCGGGGCCTCAGGGGTGGCTAAGGGGATCGCAGCAGTGGAGGGAGCCAGGCAGCACGCTGAATCCAGCACAGGACAGTTTTAAATCAAAGACTGTTTTAGTCACATGGCTCCTTTGTGGTCTGGGTGAAACTGCAATTTGAATTTGCAGTTACAATCCACTTCCTTTGGAAAAATCACTGCAATTGACAGTAATTAGCAACCTCTTACAAACCATTGGCAGTCTCTGCTGAAACCAAGGTCTGAATCTTCAGATTCCTGGGGCATTGCATTGCCCAAGATTGCTGGGTTCCTTGCCACCATTTAATAGATTCCCCTGTCCTGAGGCAAAGGTCCTGCTCCAAATACCTGTGCAGTGAGATACTGTTTAAACTAAGTGACCAGAGAAATATGCTAGATGGAGGGAGGAGAACTCAGCTGCCCAAATGGCTCACACAGAGATTAGCCAGTTTTCCAACTGGACCCTAGAGGAGTGAATCTCCTGGAGGTGGCTGTCTTGGAGAAAGACCATTACTAAGACACTGCCTTAGAATAGTCACTAGGCTAGACCTCATTGGGGGCTGCCAGTTCAAGGGGACTTGAACACCTAGGACCTTAAGTCAGGTGAGTGTCACAGCGGTGGAAGGTAGGGGCAGAAGGATAGTGTAGTGTAGGATGTAGTGTAGGGGTAGAAGGATAGTGTAGCGGTTATCACATATGCTTTACCTGCTGAAGGTCTGGGGTTCAAGCTCCAGTGGAACCAGCATCAGGAAACCTTTGGGAGGTTGCACTAGATGATCTCCAGAGCTCCCTTCCTTACTGATTCTGTGACTCTATGAAATCTGGATGATCTCTCTTGCTAACTGTTATTACAGTACACAAAATGGACTTTATGAGAAGGACTGACTTTATAATGCAGCATCAATATTGCTTTGACTAGGTGTGAATTTGTATTAGAAGACATAGTACCTCATTAAAAACATCAACTGGTGTTTTTCAGGAAATTACAGTAGGGATTGTAGAAGCATCAAAGCTGAGTGCAACACATCAGATATTTTTTGCATGATGTATTGAAAACTAACTGGGCCAAAGAAGCTGGATTGCTGGTAGCAGACACTTCTTGCTTTTTAGGGAATCCTGGTTGTAATCCCACTATATCACAAGAGTTCAGGTGCTCCTGAGCTCAAATCACTAAATGTTAATGAAAGGCTTGTTTTGCACACATATCCTGGGGAGGATATGTCCTTACTAGTGCCAGAAAACGTAAGCTCAGGTTCAAACGTTTGGCATAGTGAGAGGTTCAACACAATTCTCAGAATGATTTGAGACAGTCCTAGTTCTTTGCATGCTCTAGATGACCCTGCTGAGCAGGGAGGTTGGACTAGATGATCTCGAGAGGTCCCTTCCACCTGACTGATTCTATATGCTGACTTCCATGCTAGCAATATGTTATTAATCCTGAAAAACTCACTGTTTCCTATTTTTCCCCAGTCTGAATATCATAGTTAATGTCATTTCCTACTCACCAACTCCCAGATGCCTAAGAGTCAGAAGTAGCTACACTAACTGCAGTAGATCAACAACATGGAGCAGTCCCATTTCATTAGTATCAGCATCTCATCACCAGCTGCTCCTTGGAGACGGATGGCTGCAGCTGACTCCCAAAGCATTGCTTTTTCTTGGTGCCCACAAAAAGTTGAAGCATTTGAGACATCAGTAACCTAGTAGTCTGAGTTTTTTTGTGGACTGGAAATTTCTGTCCTGTTCTCTTCTTTTTCTGTCCCCTTTTCTGACCTGCATCACCCAATGTGATATCATCATGACAACCAATTAAAAAAAAGCTTTTGCTGGAGGGAAAATGTTACACCTGACAGATATAAAAATGCCTTTTCTCTCTTACCGCAATTACCATTTTTAGGCAAGAAATTAATTCTGAAAACAAATCCAGTGCATTGGCACAGATCACACTGTTGCAATCCTAAACAGGTCCTCCCTCCTACACTGAGCTGTGTTAAGCAGACTTTCTCAAAGTCCCCCTGAAATTTATGAAGCTCTTAAGAAGACAAGATTTACCAGTTTGATTGCTCACTTTAGTGTAAGGTCCCTATAGGGGTTTTATAGCCAAGTGTGAAACATTCGCTGTTACAGCTATATGGAGTTGTAAATTGGAGTAGCAGTGCCCTGCATTTGCAGAAGTCTCCATCACAGGAGAAAGCAAGTGAGGCAAGTGAGGTTTGCACAATTCAACAACCAGAAGAGGTTCCTGGGCTCATGCATGAATCGCTGTATGTCATAGCTGGAACACCAGCTGCCCCTACAGGATTTTGTCATCAAGTTCCAGTTCCTTTCCTAATGAAATAGTACTTTGTGGGAATCTGATGTGTCCCCAAGAGTAACTTGCTCTCAGAGTGTCACTGTAGTACTATGGTAGAGCTCTCATTCAGGCCTGGAGAGAGGAAATACCAGTCACTCAGGTTATGATAGCTTAAGGGCATGAACAGTCTTCTTTTCCTATAACTTTGGACGATATCAAGCACAATGAGACTTTGTAGGAGCTGCTAAAGTACTACTCATAACACTCCACAGCTAAATGGAAGCAATGACAGGCTTGGACAATGGAAAAAATTTGTTTGATTTTACATTAACTGCATTTTATTAGAAATGAGTTTGAGAGTCAAAAAAGCCAGTTCTGAATTATGAAATGAAGGCTAACTAATACATAATATGCATCTTTCCACGAAAAAGTGTGTCTTGGAAACCTTTCTCTCTTTTTTTTTTTTTTTTTTTTTTTTTTTACAGTTCTAGTTTGTTCTTCTTTTTCTTTTAGTTTCTCGTATCCTAGAATTGTGCCTTGGTGGTGGTTATTAACAGTGTATTTTTGGAAGCACAGCCATCGCTACTTTCTAAAGTAATTTAGAGCAAATGACTTTATATTGAATCTTAGCAGCAAATGGGAGCCAGCACAGTAATGGCAGAGGGAGTGGGTTAGCAGAGAGCAAAAGCTCATAAAGGAAAATACAGTGGGATAAAATTTCTCTGACTTCAAATATCAGCAGTAATAAGCACCTCACACTACTGTGTGGCACTCAAGGTGATAAAAATAGAGTAATTAAGAAGATCCTTAAGTGTTTGTGAACCAGCTGATTGCATCATCTTAATTAGGCAAGAGTTGAATTCCTTAATGTTGCATTCAACCCGCTACCTGAGTGACTGCAAATCATTTTGGGAAGGGTTGAGGCAGCTCTCTTCTGGAGGTGATGTGGGGCACGTGGGGTGGGATGGACTGCAGCTCTGCAGGGATGAAGGCATGCCTTGACCTCACATACATCTGGGCAGTGTAGAGTGAAGACCTTGCTAATTTGCTGGCTAAATGTTTACCACTGGGAACTGGAAACTATGCAAAATCTTGGTGATAATTGGTGTCAACCTGGCATGACTTCATGGTCTTCTATGATGCTATGTATTGGTTTTCACTAGAAGAGAATGTGAACATTTAACTGTGCTTTACCAACATATCTTAGAGGCTTTTTGCAGGCAGACTTTGGAAAATCTTGGAGGGGTGCTTTCAGATGTTATTCATCTCTTTATTGTCCTTCCTGCCCTCTTGGGGTTAATGATCCCATAGAAGAGGCAGCAGAAGATAACATGTGCTTGTCTCTTCCCAATTTTTCAACAAAATCACCAAGGACAAACTGTTCAATGCTAATTATTTGTTGGAATAAAGTAAGTAACAGAAGAAGGGCAGGGCATACAGACAGGTGTGGTAGTGTCTTAAAGCCACTTCAGCAAGATTCATCAGAGGACATTTGTCAAGGTCCTCACTGAAATCAAATCTATGCAGAAAGGTATAGAAGATAGTGACTCACTTCCTTTTCTCACTGTTAGGTCTCCTAAGGAGAAAGGAGAGTGTATACATGTGCAACAGAGCTCAAAATGAGTCTGAGTGGCAAAGTGTGGATACAGCGTGAGATTTCAAACTTCTCAGAACTGGTAAGTGTTTTGATGTAGTGTTTCAGTTTAGATTTATATGCTACACACACACGTAAACAGCAAATGGTATGAACAAGACCAAACACTCAGAGATGGAAATGCTAGAATGAATGCAGCCTATGCAGATTCAGTGCCTGCTCTATTAATATGCCTACATTACTTAGGTTTCAATTCATGTGGTTATTCAGTACGTTTCCACAGACCCCTTCTCCCTTTCAGAGCACAGAACAAGCAAGATTCCTTTAAGGAGAAGCTATTCAAAATATTTCAATTTTTTTTCTTCACTGTTCAGTGTGTGTGGCAACAACACAAGCTATTATTTATTCATGTCATTTAAACACTCCTGGGCATTTTTATGGGACTTACTGTAACAGTATCTGAATTTGCTTTCACAACTTCCCTGTGAAGTGAGGCCAGGGGCATGAGTATGATTCTGCCATCTTTACTCTCAGTGGTGAGTATATTCCTTCATGATTACTGTAGAATATAGAAGAAAATTCAGGGCTTTTACTGTTGACATATTTGTGCTTCTTCTAAATGCCCCCCTTGCATTAAAAAGGTATGTGGGAATGTGACATTCATTGTCTGGGCTGAGTCAGGTTCTCATCATAAAACTGTAGAATGAACTTGGTAGTAATGAAGTTCAAATAAGAGGAATCTGGACTGTCAGCTAAAGAGAGGGATGTATCATTAAATCCCAATGTTCTGCAAATGTAGTTTTCTCTTTAGCTTGTGCACATTTTCTAGTTGCATAAATCTTCATATGCAGCCTCTTTCAGTCACAATTCAAGGCACTCCTGACTAACAGAGACTGAAGTATGCAGAGGTAGCCTGAATCAGAGCTAGCCTGAAGCGGAGGAAAGCGGATGAAATTGTTTTATCACCTATCTTAATGACTTTCTCTGTGTTATAATACTGGACATTTGACCAGTATACACTGACCCTGTGTACAGGGTCAAAATATGTCATTTTGATATTGTAGCTAATACGATAATATACGTAATTAATATGTAGTTACTTAGAGGTGGTATAAGAGACAGTAACAGCAAACGTAAAAAGCATAACTAATACATTTCCTTCATAATCAATCTCTTCCAATCATATACAACTCTAGAAAACTTTCACCTTTCCAATGGAAATTTCCTACCTCTACTCACTATCCGAGATTCAAATCTTGGTCAAATTACAAAGTGCTTGTTTTATTTGTTTGTTTAAAATAACATGGAGTTAAAACTAAAACAAAATCATCCATACCTTTTTTTTAGCTATGAAATGAGAAATATTGAACACATTTGGAGTAACTGTTGCTCCTTAACAATTTATTACAGGAGAAGATATTTGTCACGCAAGAAGAGTGCCAAAGAATTTTGCAAATACATGTTGATGGATTTTGCTGAAGGCCAGACAAATAGTTAGAGGCAGGACTTAATGTATTTTCCAATGTTCCTGGCTTCCTGTGTGGGCTGACATATTTATAACAAGGTTCCCTCACTGATGTTAAGACTACCTATTTCTGAATGAATCCTGACCAAAGAGCTGCTCCTTTATTGTGAGAATTCTGTAGGCATATGGTACTGCTGTTTATAATGCTGTCAATGCAAGATTTACAATGTCTGTAACTAAGAAGTAGCAATGGGATAAGGTCATACATAAAAGCTTATTTTTCGATGTCTTACTGAGATAGGGCATAAATGAACTGCACAGGACCTATAGGTACATGGAAAGGTTTAGTATTACTGTGTTCACTTTCAGAGTATGGAAGTCTCAGGGTCTCTAGAAACATTGAATTAGATTTTGGAGGAATGGTCTCTGACAAGCCTTTGCTTTCTGCATGGATGATGCCCTAAGGCTACTTACCCAGTGGTACTGACATTTGCTACTAGATTTTCCATAAAGCAGTTTGCTAAAATGTTATGTGTGTATTTGAAACTAATATTAAATATTCTTTCATTTTCTGTCACAATAAAGTGTTTTATTTTTATCATATGAAAAAATAAGAGATGGTAATCCTTCCTGCAGAAAGAAATGAAGACTATATCCATGCTATAGACTAATGTATGTTCAAAAAAGCATATACAGAAGACAAAATTGTATCTGTTATGTGATACACCTTCTTAATATTCTACTCAGCATCTGTAGAGCCCAATTTATTTAGTCTCTATTAGATGGTATGCAAAACTATTTCTGAGATAAGTGTTCAAAAGTGCATTAATGACAGGGAAGACAAAATCCTATTTTAAATTTAGGTTTATTCTAAATTTAGGTAAATTCTCAGATACTGCAATAAAGAGTGTAAATAGCTTTTTAAAAATATGTGTCTATTTACTTTTTAAAAAGTTATTATCTGGTAATATACTTTATATTCTGCCAGTCATCATCATACATGAATTCAATAAAAACAAGCAAAACATACTTTAAAAAATCCCCACAAGGTGATAAACTAAATGGGAAAATATAAGGATGTGATTAGCTGGTATTATTTCAAACACTGGTACTTATTGATATACAACCATTATAATCCCCTTTTAAAAACTCCTGCTATTTCCTCCTAGGAGATAAATTGGAACCAGCCTCAAATCTGGCAGACCAAAGTCTGGAGTCACTGAAAGCCACCTTTATGTCTTTCCTCTCGTCATTTCTCCCTGAGCCTTAGATGCTTTGAGCTATTTAAAGTGAGAAGGTTGATTCCATAATCCCTGTATGATTGGACTGCTGCAACAGAAACAATTCTGACTGTAATCAACTGTGACTTGAATGACCTCCTAGTGCACCAGGAATTGTGCTGCCTGCATCCTAGCGATCTTTATAAATAGCCAAAAACAGGTTGTCTGAAACTGGAATCATCTCACCAGCGTTAGGGATTTAATCGAGGTACCTGAGTTAGGACTGTGGTTGCCCCAAAATTCATCTGGGATACGGATAGACAATTGGTGAAAATGAATCAGATCATTCCTGTAATTTTCACTGCTGATGTATTTTAATTAATGCCAGCCTCATTCTCCCAACAAGTTGGAAACACTGGAAAACACCACAGAGGGTGGAGACAAGGAAGTGCAGGGCAAGACCAGGCTTTGGGGCTAGAATCCAGCAAACCTGCTCTCGGGCTTTCTATGCTGCTTTTTTCAAGTCTAGCTGCTTGCACTCAGAGCAGGAAGTTAATCCATGTATCACAGCTAGTTACCTAAGAATTTAGGCAGTTTTTCCTCTCTCTGCTTAATAGTGAAGAACTTCTGATCTCAATTTAAGGTAGAAATTAGGACTGAACTGGGGAATGCTTAATGGTTTGTGTAGCCATCATTTAATAAGATCTGAAGCTGGTTAGCCTCTAGTTACCATCTCTCTGGCTTTACACTGTGTTCCTCAATAACTCTTTCTCCTATAGCGCAATGGAGATGGACCTTTGTGATAATTTAATTGTAAAACCCAGCTATCTGGGTTTTAGCCTAGCTTCCTTGCTGTCTGAATATGTCTCTGCAGTTCTCTGTCAGTCTTCCCACAGAAGCTTTTCAACCAATTTAGCCAAAGTGAAAATATCTCAAAGATATTAATTTTATGAAAGTTTTATAAAACTAGACAGCCAGTCAGGTACAGATGCATTACTAGTACTCCTGCTGAGGAAAAAAAAAAACACACACACACACACACAAAAAAAAAAACTCTTATTAAGCATCAGAGCACTTAGGGAGGCCAAGGGAAGAGGCAAAAGAATAAGGTGTGTGAGGGAGAAAGACATTATGAATACAGTAATTTAGGGGGGTACCTGTTCACTGGAAATTATACATTATTAGGCATCAGAGAATTCATACCTCAACCAGGATTTCTCTTCTAGGCATTGTCATGCTGTCTATTTTGGGACACACCTATGGTTTCTTCTTCCTATAGGATTTGTATTGTCTAAAGGGTGAAACTCAGCTTTGCACACTACAGCTGTTGAACACAAGGCACAAATCCATTGAAACCAGCCTTCATTAGTCCTGGTGCTCATGAAATTATGGCTATTTATAGTCCCATTGCTGATGTGTATTAGGAACCTGAGCACATCATTCATGTCAGTCAGCTACCGTTCCCAGCTCTTCCCTTGTGTGTTGTGACTGGAAGGAGGCCTTCTGCAGCAAGTTTGTTTTGATGAAAAGACTTACTTCTTCAGGAACTACACAGTTTGAGCAGGCTCACTGTGGATATAACATGATTCCCAACATCGCTTTACAGAATAAATATAGCAAAGTGGATAGAAATAACAAGGCTTCTTGGTCCAAAGGCTTCCAACAGTTCAAAAACTCAGAGACTTCTCTACTAATATCGAGAACTGAGTAAATACTTTGGATATGCCAGCAGCATAGGGTGCTCCTGAGTAGCGTGGCTAGAGGAGTGCTCGACTGAAGTTTGGGGACTGTGACACAGCAGTAACTGCTCTAGTGTGTCACTAACTGCTCTTCTCTGGAGATATTCAAGACCCACCTGGATGCAACCCTGTCTAACATGCTCTAGGTGACCCTGATGAGCAGGGAGGTTGGACTAGTTGATCTCCAGAGGTCCCTTCCAACCTTACCGATTCTATGATTCTATGATCCTATGACAAAGCCAAGTCATAGAAACTGTCCTAAACTCCGTGCAACTCCCATATATCATAAATCATGGAAATCTATACACTTTCTCCAATTTGGGGAAACTCAAAACCACTTTCAAACTTTATTTTTATCTCTTCAGTGTATACAGGGAAAATTAGTTGCCAAAAGACTAGGCTGAGACATACCTCATTCTTACTTTTATGCCAGACTGACATAACTGAACATTGTGTTGTGGAGACCTTAAGATCTCCATGTAAGATCTTCAGCTCAGGGGCTGTGTGTGAAATGAACAGCTGTGTCCAACAGCTATAAGCAAATTAGCCAGGAGCCCTCTCAGAGTGCTGCTGGCTCCAGTGGCTCCCTGGAGCTGGTGTCAAGGGTTGCCAGTGGGTCTGGACCAGGGCAGCCCCAGCCCTGTGATGGGGGGGTGTTTGGGCCAAAGCTGGGCTAGGTGGGCACCCACGTGATGGGATCAGGGCTGGGGCCAGGGGCAGGGACAGGGCTGTGGTGGCACTGGAGCTGGTAGGCATCAAGGGGCAATGACTGATGGCCTCACGCTGAGCTACAATGGGGTCGAGGTTGGGGTGTGGGAGGCTAGGGCATGGGCAGGGACAAGGAGGGCTGGTAGCATCCTCAGCACCCTGACAAGCAGTTTCTGCAGATGTTCAACCACAGACATTTTAATTCAACAGTCTGTCTTCTCTAACCTTTGAATCTTCTTGCTTTGCCTTTAAAGACCAACTTCTAGTGCTATGCTCTATGTGCTGTGGTCCTTGGTGAAACCTCTTTGCCCATTTCAGCTTTCCAGATGATGCCCTGAAGCAGAAGAAATGATTCCTTCTTTAGGCAAGGCAAGCTTAACGTTAGTGTCTTGTTGCAAGTTCTGTGTGCCTCTGTCATTTCCGCTTTACGGATTTGCTGATTTTGATAGCTAAGAGAGAGGATCAGAGACTTTAGAAAATCATAATACTAAAAAAGATGCCTTTGAGTAATAGGCCATCAGTACAGTGACTTTATTTTCTTATTCAAAGTTTCATCGTTGTTTTATCTTTTAAACATTTGGATCCTTTTTAAGATTATAATGTTTCTCCATCCACACTGTCAACACCTTGTGCGGTGACATTAGTATTGCAGGAAACTCTTCTCTGTAAAGAAACTAGACCAAAGAGTGGAGTCACAGACATAATCAATAACATTCCCAAAGAGTTTGAACTCCATTTCCGTGTGGACATTCTGAATTTATTCATATTCTGAATTTATTATTTATGTGCAAAACAGTCTTACAATTGAATTCCACCAGTCTGCACAAATACAGTAGTCTGAGGTCACTGAGGTGCTATTTTGAACAGAATGAACTATGGCTGTGATCTCCAAGAAACCAATTTTACAGGCCAAGGATTGAAAATCCACTGGGAACAAGGACAATCACACAAGATTACTGAGGTCTAACTCCTGCCCAGAGTGTTACTGGTGCAGTCTGTGTGGACATATCAGAGGCAGCAGTGGACCTACAGATTCATGGGGCTCAGCATGTCGTAAACCTCTTTTCCCACAATCTGGAGATAAAAAACATGCTGGATGACTCCTGCTTTAATTTATTCTGCTGTGGCTATACTATTTAGCCCTATCCTGAGTCAAGTAGTTTAAAGCAAACTCATCTATAGCTACATAAGCTCTCCTAGTGGCAGTATAGATGAACCTGACAATAAAGAACTGAAATATAGTTGGCAAACAAATAATTTACCAGACCAGAGTTACTCAAACTCTTCAAACTTCCAGGTTCACTGAACATAATAGGTTTACAATACTGTAAAGTAGTAAAAAAAAAGCTCTTGTAGCACATGGAAGAAGCATTTACAACAGAATACAAACATGCACGAGGGTGATTACCAAAGCACATTCGTATACTTGTTCACTTTACTGTAACTTGCTTGTATGCCAGGATACACGGTAGTAGCCCATTGACACTACATAAATACAGATAGTAGGGAAAATAAATAGAAAGAAATTACAGAGACTTGTGATAAATTGGAAGCACAGCATTGGAAACAAGATGAGGAAAGCTCTGGGTATTGTAGCCCATCATAGGATGATTATGAGTTGCCAGTAGGATGTGTCTCTGAGAAATATGTTGTGATCCTGGTATGGACTAGAAGAGTTTCCAAATGTTTCCCAGGGAGACATGAATGCTATAGAAGGCAACAGTGAGCCCTGACATGCAGTAGTATGCAAAACTCTGGTCAACCATGGTTGAACAGATAAAGTAAAAATTGAATAACTGATTTTAGCATGATTAGAGAAATAGCTAGCCAAGGTTTTGAACTTGGCTTGTTTAGCCTAGTAAAACAAATGGAGTGGAAATATGATTGCTGTCTTCTCCAACCCATCAGGGAAGGAAGAGAGTACAAAACACTCAGAGGAAAAAAAAAACAAATTTAAGCTTACAAACCATAATAACAAAAAATAAATTGTTGTAAACTGGCTGTCGGGGCCTTGGCTATCTTGCAGGATTATAAAGAACTGAAGTAAGCAACAAGCCATTCAAAAGTCACCAAGGAGGGATTCCTTGAGGGCAAGAGGACTAAGAAGATAAGATAAGCAGACCCCTGTAATCACTCACAAGATATGCATCCAGAAAGGGAGTCAACCCAGCAGATAAGCAGATGCCTGTAATCACTCACAGAATGTGCACCCAGAAGGGGAGTCAACACAACAGCCAATTAGAAACTGAGTAGATGCGCTTGGACAATATTAGACAACCAATAGAAATGCTTTGGGAGGCGCGTTGATACATGAGCTTGTTAGAAAAGATATATAAATTAGATAGACAAAGGAATAAAGTTGGATTGAACTTGCATCACATTGATGTGTGTGTGTTCCTTCCCGTACTTGCCAAGAATGGGCTGCGGCAACTGGCTATTAATATATTTGAGCTAAAAGGTTTCTCATCATTAGTGTCTGGAAGCTGGTTCCAGACTAGCCTTGCAATGGAAGTTAATGGCACTAGGAAAAAAAAAATGCTTGTGAGAGTGCTCTGTAAGTGTATGGAAAAGCTTACATGACAGGGTGCCTGTGATAGTGACCTTTCCCCTCCAAGAGCTTAATATCATGAAAGGGAAAAAAACACAGGTGGCTTTCAAATATCAGGAAAACCTTCTGATAGGGAGAACTTTCTCAGAATGACACTGTCTAGCAAAGGAAGTTGTTGGATCTGAGACAATGACTACATTAATAAGAAAGGCTTCTGGATCTCTCTCTCTCCTTCTGCTAGCAGTTAATAATTGATTGAATAGGCCTGAAAGTTTGGATTTTCTTTGGGAGCAAGCCAGGTAAAGCCTATGGAACACAATGCTGTGGGGACATATATAAAGAGACTTCATAAGATTATCAGGGCCTAGTATTTGCAACAATACAGCAGTCTTCCATAGCTGGCTGAAGGCAATAAAAAAACTTCCATTTTTATCTGGACGCAGCAGCAATGTTTAATAATAAGTATACATTATGTATTTGAGATTTTGGCAGACCTTTTGCACTCTAACACCTATGTATGCATAAACACAAATGGTAGAACAGTGTGAAGTATGTGTTACAGTTTACTGGTAGTCTAACAAAAAAGAGACTTTGAAATGCACTCATTACAAAGGGTTGATGGACTTATTACAAAAAGATTGATGATTTTTTTCTTTTTCCTGCAAAGGAGCAAAATGATTGACTTAAAGTTCCTTAGGATCAGAATTTTCCAAACTGCTCAGCATCTATTATCATAGAAAAAGTATCAAATACTCTCTTTTCTTTATATGTGTGCTTCCTTTGCTTAAACACAAAACAAAGATTTTTTTTTCCGAATTGTTCCTGATGGTTTAACAACCTGGCACTTTTGGGGGCTTCTGAGTGGGACCTGAGGTCTTACAAACATCAATTTCCAAATACAGGAGCACCTACAATCTGTATCTTGGCTCACCCAGCTGATGATACAGTTTATGCCTGAGGAGCTGGACTGGCCCAGCCCACACTCATGGTAGGGGTTTACTGAAATGGATCCCCCCCTGAAGTGAGAAGGTAGTTATGAGTTTTCTAGAGTGGCAAAGGTCTTTTAAAAAGTGCAATATAATGGCATAAATAAATACATAAATAGGTTGCTACTCTACAACTTCCTTTGTGTACCAGACTGGTCTACCAAGCTCATGTATGCTACCAGATAGTTTGTAGTATGGTTGTGCTGGACCAGCAAGAAAAGTACGCTTTCTGTTGTGTAGACTTGATTTTATATTTTTATTTATTCAACTCTATCCCAAAGTTTACACAAAAATCAGGACTAAAACTGAAATGTCACTGATTGTCTCTAGCTATATGCACTGTAAATGACACATAAGAAGAGATTACTAGTACAGGAGAAGATATCTTACCATGGAAAAGCTTATTGCTAGTTTTGTTTTAAAGCTTGTATTAAGTCTTTGTAAAATCCTGATGAATTTACATAGCTAGGGATAGCTATGATCTCTGTACCTCTAAAATGCAGTAAGGACCTGAGTGATTGTGATTCAGCTAATATTTATCTTCATATTCACTAAGCGAAGCCTGACATTAACATTTTGACATACTCTTAAATTCAGTTAGATCATGCTAAAACTTACAAACTCAGATCACAATTGAGCTCAGCTTCATTATTTCACTAATTTTAATGTAAAAAAACAGTCATTTTGTCTTTGAGAAAAGATTTTTTTAAAAAAGCAGATCTGTCATTTGTAGGAGCTCTTTGCACATGAGAAATGTCATTATAGCTAAGTGGGGTTGTTTGTGTTTTTTTTGTTTTCATTATCTCAATCAACTTTGGAACACACAAAGTTCTGCCACTGTTAAAGAAGAATTCAAAGCCCTTTTACCATGTTGTGATTGCTTTAGCTTCAATCAGAGAAGTGCAGTGCTTTGCAGATTTAACTTCCAGGCATAAACAAATTCAATTGGCTGAACCTATTCAGTAGTGTTTAGCATCCATTTCAAGAAAAAAATGTTGATATTGGCCCCCAAATAAGAAGTGTCTGAATACTACTTCATTTTGTTGATTGCTGCTTTTAATTTTAATGATCTTTTGATCATTACTTGAGGTCCTCATCCAGCTAGTTTTTGGCTTGGTAAGCAGCAAAGGAAGTTGGCAGTCTATAAAGATTACTGTTTAGGATGTAGACAATATAATCATGTACCAAGTGAGATGACTATCCAATGTATTCCTTCAGTTGTGCTTAAACTAAACCTTTTAAAAACTCTAGAATGGCATTTAGTTTGCACTAAAATGAGATAGAGAGGGTGGACATGAATGTGTTTTGCAGATGAAATATTTAACTAACGAAAAATGGAATATAAAGTTCTCTCAGAGATTGCCTAAGTACTGGTAAAAGGCAAGCTAAATGGTGTTTGCAGAGTCTCTAATTTAGCCTTCTCCCACTGAAGTCAGTTCTAAAATTCCCAGTCATTTCCAGGGATATCAGGTTAGGTCACAATTTTTTACGCCACTGAAAATCCTACCTTTTCTTTTCTCTGGGTGCCTAATGTCATACTGATGATCTCTGGACCTCAGACTTAAGACTTGCATCCCACTTCCCTGTGCTCCCTGCCATCACTGTGCTGGCATGCAGATGCCGTCCACCTTGGTGCCATCACAGATTTGACCAGAGAGGAAAGGCAGTGGTGACAGAGGGCTGGTGTGCATTTGAACCATTGCTTGTGTGCAGTCTGTATGCAGCCTCTGGGCTGATTTCCCTGAATATTCTGCCTAAAAGGCAGATAGTGGCACTTTCCTGCCTGCAAGGATTACGTGGAGTCCTCGAGCTTTTGAGGGATAAAAGCCAAAAAATAATGTATATTGTTGCATGTTTTATCTGATGGCATAGAACCATTTCTCCATTACTCAGAAAAAAACACAGAACCCTATGATAAGAAAAAATGAAAATCAAAGAAAAAGCACTATTAATAATAATGAAGGAAAATTAAATGGCATATTGTCCAACAGAAAGTATGGCAAGAACTCCTGTGCTCTTCATGATACAAAGTGGAGAGGGAGGCCAAGAAAGAGAAGTCACCACTTGTTTTTTTTTTTGTTGAGGAAAAAATAATAATTCTTTCTACTGTGATGTGAATCAGAGAAGCTATATATTACTTGCTCACAGAGGATAAACACTTAGGGCCACAGAAGTGTAAAGGAAAGAGAAGTCCCCCAGTACAAGCCATTTTTCCAACATTGTAGGTATACTCAGGTCAGTGGGCCTGCTGTGCTCTCCTACTGAAACTTTAAATGGCTGCTGAGCAGAGTGGAGGCTGAGTGGGCCACGAGCAGGTAAGGTGAGACATATCACAGGAAGTGAAAGACATGATATAGGCAAAACATCAGCCAAGAGTAGCAGAGACTGTATCAGTGATGGTATGTTCTTATTTAATTGTAGACAAAACATGTCCTTAGTTTATATGCTGTATAAAATACTGAAGTGGAGATGTGTATTCCCATCCAGCCTGATGATCGCAGGACCCTCCAGCCTCAGCCCTCTCACCAACCACCTGCTTTACCCCATAGCGCTGTTGGCTGAGAACTGGAAAAACAGATGGGTATTTGCAAACAGAATCCAAAGAGGGCTCCAGGCCAAAGGGATGGGGGAAGAAAAGGTAATTTAAATTTTTTCTCTGTGCACATACTTACACAGAAAATAAGAAGGGACTATTCGGTATGTGTACCATGGTACTTCCTAGAGCCCCAAGTTCCACACTGCTAGAGTGTCAACTAATCCAGGTGAAGATGATCCGTAGTTGGAAATCAGTAGATGATACAAGGAGAAGCACATGGGCAAACACATACACAAATAAACACAATAGGAGTTGGCAGATAAATGTGTTAAAAAGTAAGAGATGTGTTTTTCTAAATTGACTAAACAGTGATAGGAACATTTCCTTACAAACTATAATCAAATCAGATAAAACATAAGGTAGTCGGTACACTTGTTTTTGCTGGATCGCTGTCAATAGTGTGTTGTCAGATGCATCTAGGCAAAGTTCCCAAAGGGATCTTGGGACCATTAAACATGGAGTTTCTTTATTCTGGCAGCCTTGGTCCCGTGCTGTTTTTCCAGGCTTTTCTGTTGCTTGGGGGAGATCTGAAGGAAGCATGAGAATTTTACTGCCAGGGAACAAAATCTGCTTGTTAAAGAGCTACAGTGCAGTTCTGCATTTCTCTGTAGGGTTTTTCTAGATTCGCCATCACCATACTAGCCGAATATTGAATCAGGTAAATTAAGTCAAAACGGGGTTAATCAGTCTTCATAGCTGACAGGACCTTTTATCCTTCCTATCTTTCTGCTGAGCTCCCTACATCCAGGGATTATATGCCAAATGGTTTGAGCAGCACAGTAAACAAAAGAAAAATATCAATTGCTGTTGTTGCCTCAAAGCTTGAGAAAGTTTGGCACAAAGTGCCAAACCCTCCTGGTCTTTCAGAGCAGAAGCAGCTTTTGGAATATGGCCCCTTACCTGTAAGTGCCTCAGGATCCCTTCTGCAAATGTAAATTTTACTTCATTTTGCATAAGAGATACATAAGCAAGACGCATTGTTGCCATTCTGCTTTGCACTATTAATGGTATCTTACTGCTCATATGCCAAAAGTAAGCTTGCTGTCCTGTGAAAATGTGACTTCTAGTTCTTTGTACTGGCATAATGTTTTTTCTGAAGTGCGATTTACTGAATTGTTCTTCAAATTTAGGTTTTAAAATGAGATTATTTCGATTGCCATTTGAGACAACATAAGGGCAGACTTATAAATTATATTTTAGTCAAAGTCATGATATCCAAATTAATATTTATGTTAAACTTTGAGATAAGCTTTGTTCTTAGGGAGTCAAGCTGTTATATATTTTCTTCTTAATCTACTTGGTATTGAGATTTCACTGCCAGCTGGAATTAAATATTAGAGATTTTCTTCGTTGCTATAGAGTTGAATTATTATAGAGATTATTATTATTGAATATTTCAGCATATATTTTGTACTTAATCCATTTAACACACACTAAATGGAGCTCAGATGCAGTACCAAGAGCAAGTCTCTAATTGTTTAATATGAAAGATGAAGAGGACTTGAGGTAAACAGAAGTGAATTAACAAAAGCAAACCTATATGTTTAATAGGTACATCCTTTTTTTGCTTTGTATCATTGTGATAAATCATCCTGTTTGAAAATACAGAATACATAGTTAAATTTTAATATTTCTAGAAAAAGAAAGCATTTTAAGCATATATTTTTGAGAATGAATATTGCTGGTGGAAAGCATAACCCACAAATGCTAGAAACCTCTGCATCTGTTTATGCCATCAGGTTGTTTTGTCTGTTTTGTGCTTGCATCCTGTTTCCTTTAATTACTGCCGTAGCTGCCAGGAGTATTTCCGGAGACATGGGTGTGGAAACAGAGGCGGCATTGCAAAGGCTGGCTTCATGAAAGCTAGCAAACAATGTCAGTGTCCAAGTTTTAAAAACTGAAAACCCTTTATCTCCACACCAATGACAGAGCTGGAGGTCTAGGTGAGCTCTGCAATCCTGCTTGTATTATCGGGAACTGCACCCCATTTTTGGCAGACACATTACCACCGCACCTCTGGGCATGAGTGACTTGTGCTTAAAAGTAACCTTGTAAAGTAACCTCCTTATAAACCTGAAGCAGGTCTCTGTGCATGCTTCTGAGGCTATCAAACCAACCGAGGGCTAAGGGGAGATGGCTAAAGTTGAGTGACACAAAGTCCATTCTGAAAGTACAAAGCTGAAATAAAAGCAGCGGTCTGCATAGACATTGAAGACTTGGTTTGCTCTCTTCTGTTTTGTTTCAAATTACAAAGATCTCATTTCAATGAGATTTTTGTTTAATTTTGCTTTAGATTTTCTTTATTAAGTTATTTTCTATGCAGAAAAAAATCAGTGGAGGAAATTTTAGGCCCAATTCACGCTGTGCAATTCTAATATTCTAACAGTGTTAGCGTTAAAAAATTAATCCTAATTTATCATAACTTTAAAATTGTTGAAACAATGAAAAGCAATCTTGCTGTAAACAGGAATCAACCTACACCATCTCAAGCTTTGTGGGCATGTGTGTGCGTTTGTGTGTATACAGATTCATGTGTATTAATATAGAGGAGATCAGGCCATGTTCTGTTAAAAATTGCAGGATCCAAGTATTATTTATTTATGTCTGTGATCACAGGATGTAATCCAGTTCTGTTAAAAATTGCAGGATCCAAGTATTATTTATTTTATGTGCGTGATCACAGGACGTAATCCAGGAATGCTGCATGGTGTGCAGCAACCCTGTGTGACCAGGGCCTATAAAGTCAGTCCCTAAAAGTGAATAATCTTGACTCAGTCCTGGAACTCCCTTTTTTATTCTCCTTTCCTGCCATTGCTCATGTCTTAGATGAATGTTCATAAACCCAATCTCTGACAAGTTCTTCCCAAGAAAGAGATGTTTATTTTAGCCTGTGACTCATGCCCTGCCATGCCTGGCCCAGGACAGAGAAAAATGCAGGAGATGATCCATAGCTGTTGACTTCAATGGGCCTTGATCCAGAGGTATAAATTACATGTTTCTATGCGACAATTGAAACATTAACTTGTGAAGACTAGTCCTAACTCAGTGAAACCTGCCTTACATCCAAGTTTTTCTCCTTTTGTAAGAAAGATGCTAAGCAAAAATGGAAAGAGATTCAGACTTTATTTGTTCCAAATGTTTGTGGATATCAAATATTGTGATGAGCTCCCATATCACACAGTTTAAAAGGAAAATATGCATTATAATTGCATGCCATGCAAATTAAAAAATAGACACAAGTGCAGGAAGGAAATCAAATCATGAAATAATCAGAACTCACAGTAAAATATCTCCATTGAGATAATGTACTTAAATGAGATATATTGCATTTTTTATTGCACCCCTACATTTTAATGTAGCTACTTCTGCATATATTTTAGTTCACTGGTGCCAAAAGGAAAATGGCCATTAAGAATGGGCCATAGTCTTGTCTTTGCTACTTCCTCTCTTTCCCACTGCATTTTCTTAGATTATCTGCATTTCATTTTATTATTCAATCTCTTGTTTTGGGTACCTCACTTCTTCATCTTGCCATTTCCTCAGACTTTTTATGCAACTTCTAGCCATGATAGATGAATACTCTGCTGCTTTTAACAGGTGGGCATTTTTGTAGTGAGCCTGGGATTTCTTTGTCTGTCAAGCTTCTCATCTCTATGCTGACTGACACAGGGCACAGTAATATTTTCAGAAATCTACAGTCAGGCGATACAAAATATTAATTCAGACTAGATGCAAGCAGTCCATGGCCTTTAAATTATGTTCTTCTAATAATTTCAATCAAAGGGCCGGATTCTTAGTTGGGAATCTGAGGCAGTCAAGGAAATACCTCAGCCAGTGTGCCCAACATCTTTGCACTTGCTTGCATTGTATTCAAATGAAAAAAGACAGAAATAAAGCATGAATTTTTGACTATTTATTGTACCTTTTTTCTGCAAAATCAAGTTGTGCAAATCATTACATGTTGCATTGATGTGGACAGTACCTGTTTCATTTTAGAGTAAGACGACAATGTAACTCCCATGAAACAGTAAGATTATTCAGGCTTGGAAATGATATTGAGCTTTGTCTTACTATATTAACTTTGTAAAATTAAAGAATCCCCTGCCCCATGTTGTCTGAGCTACGAATATATTTTTCAGGAATATATCCATATTCTAATTCAATTTCTGAGAATGATGATGGAGAAAATAACCCCTGAGAAGTCTCCTCCTCCCTCGTCTTGCTATGTCCAAAGCTTTGCTGTAAGTGCAGGAAAGATGAAACCCTGTGAGTCTAGCTTGCAGAATACTTAGTCAGCCCCAGTTACTACGGCAAGAACATTCACAGTTAAAGCTGAAGCTGCATCCTTAACTAATCTTGCAATAGTAACGTAGTTTGTAATCAGTATGGAAAAAGATTTAATGTCATGTTACAAATACATAAACAAAAATACAGCATTAAGCTAGATGTTTCTATGACAATTTGGTTTAAAAGCAAGAGCCTGTTGGGAAAGAACCCTGAGAAACCACTGAAGAACGACAGTCTTCCCTCTGCAAAAAAATTGTTAAGAAATAATGTTAATGCAGAGAACCTCCTTTCCCCTGTCCCCTTTGACACACAAACACACACACACACACACACACACACACACACACACACACGTAGGCTTCTCTGTCTTGTAAGAGTTATGAATTGCTGACTATAAATGTCAGCCAAATTTCCTCATGGTAGCACTGTGTTGTCTGTACTGAGGGAACACACAAGTACAGGATGGTGAAATTTAACCCTCTTTGTATCACAATGAGGAAATCTGGTGATAAAACCAATTACTCTTTTTACTTAGTGGATGTAAAACTCCTGAAATGACTTCAATGTGATTTTGGTATGACTTCATAGGCAAGAAAGCAAAACCAAACAAACTGGGGCCAAGTTCTGAACTCCTTGTCCCTGAAACCAGTGGGAGCTTTGTTTAAGAAACAATTTGACCCTGATAATAGCAAACTGTAGCAGCTAAGACGCCAGCTGGCGTTGGTGCCACAGAGCTGTTAGTCAAACCAGTGATCTCCCATGCAGGTTCTGTTCCACTCCAGGCCACAGTTCCAGCACCACTCGAACCTGCATTGAGGGCGAGGACATTTCATGTGCATGCAGCCACCTGCAAGACAGAAATAGAATGGCTTTGGTACTTGGAAAATACTTTAAAGAGATGTCAACCAACTACTGACTTTTTAAATTGACTTCTTAGGTGTTCTATTATTAGTCAAGAAGAATATTTAATAAATGAGAATAACAAGACTGAAGAATACTGTTTCCTGGGCTTTATAAAACCTATTACTCCCTCTTTTATTTGGTTATAAACTGCTTGTCTCACTTGAGGTACTGCATGAGTAGCAACTGCACTTCAATCTGACCTTTGAAGAGACTGTGGTAGAGACGGGGAATAGGGATGACAGTCTGTGGCATCTCAAAGCAATTGTGTAGATAGCTGTTCAAGGATAGTCTCCACTAATCTAGCTGTGAGCCAGAAGTTGCTCAAAATTCAATTCTTTTTTTTTTGAATTTGGATTGAAAAGCTGAGAGATTTGCAAACAGAATTAATCAAGATGCACAGATTTTAATGGCTGACTTCTGATTACATCAAAATGATACTAGAAATATAAGTTTCCTTGACCTTCTTTATATCTAAAGCAGCTTTTTGATCACATCGTTTCCTCTGTGTTATTTCTTACTTTCTTACACTAGGAAAGCAGCTTTAATCTATCTGCTCACAGCCTTCATCAAATGTTTATTTTGTAATATATAAAACATTAATATTGTCAACGATCATTACAGAGATGTACTTCAAATGGGAATTATGTTGCTTACCACATAAAGAAAGCTTTTGTATAATTCAAACTGAAATAAAGCTACACTGTATGAAGAAATGCTGATAATTCTTCCTCTGTGAGAGTTGTAAATACCTTGTCCAAATGGTGATAGGATGTACAAGGCTCATGTATTCCCTACTATATCACATGTTACCCTTCTCCAGAATGACCCTCTGAAGGTAAAAAGGACAGGAGACAAAAGAAGTGATTCTAGTTGAATAACTAAGGTATAGCAAAAGATTTCTCAATACAGACTGAAGACAATCTAACTCTAGATTAGACTGAACTGTTCTACTTGATGATTCCCTCCAGCACGCCTTCTGTAAGCGTCATTTTTCTAGAGCACTGGTATATCTGTCCTGATTGATTCTGGACTGGTAAAGGAACTGAGGCCTTCACAGCAGCCAGGCTCACTGAATGTTGCATTTCCTAGGAAGTTTGATAGTTTGACTTCTGAAGGACATTTACCATTTTTGTTCCTAGCTGCTCAACAGTTTTCAGTAGCCAGTAGGGATAAATTTAATTTGTAATAGGTGGTTTGAACAGTTATTATGGATATAGTGTAGCGAAATCTGAGAAAGCTCTGTATGCCAAGCAGAGTTCCAGCACCGGTAAAACTTGCTGAGAAATAGAAATAAAATAAATGCTGCTGAGAAGTCATTTCTTTTTTAATGTCAATTTTTTTAATGGATATATGTTTTGATAGAATATAGTAAACAAAGATGTTTTGTTAAAAGGCATGTTAACTATCCTTTTATCTTTTGACTCAGTGGAATTTGCTATCATAAATGTATGGCTATTGTTACACAGGGAACAGTAGGCTGCAGGCAGTTTACAAAGGCCAGTCTGGGAGCTGGAATGTGCAGTACCCATTATCAAAAAAAGCAAGCACAGCGTACTTTAAGCTTCATGCCTTAATTCACAGAATCACAGAAATGCTGATGCTGGAAGGGACCTCTGGAGATCATCTAGCCCAGCCCCCCTGCTCAGGAAGGGTCACCTAGAGCAGACTTCCCAGGACCATGTCCAATCAGTTTCTGAATACTGCCAAGGATGGAGACTCTACAGCCTCCCTGGGCAACCTGGTCCAGTGTTCAACCACCCTCACAGTAAAAAAGTTTTTTCTCATGTTTAAATTAAATTATTTGTGTTTCATGCCCTTTGCTTCCTGTCCTTTCCCCAAGAAGACTCTAGCTTTGTCTTTACTCCCTGCCATCAGATATTTATAAACATTAACAAAATTGCCCTGAGCCTTCTCTTCTCCAGGCTGAACAGTCCCAGCTCTCTCTGTCTCTCCTTGTATGAGAGATGCTACAGTCCCTTAACCATCTTGGTGTCAGCTAGGGATGTCCGTGTGACAGCTTTCTATAAATTAACAATAGAGATTCTGTGGCACAGTGTAAGAGAAAGAAAAGGTCCCTGCACTGTTTCCAGCCTGACTAGAAGCTTTTCTATTTGGCTAGGCACAGACTTTATATATAAACCTTTGCAATTACTGTCTATTTCTAATCCAGTTCAAACTTCTGGTTTGCCAATCTATTTTATAAGTCTGTAAATAATTTCTTTCTCACCTACCCCTCTGTTCTCTCCTGCTGCCCACCTTGCTCTACACACTTTGCCTAATCTTGTCGCACCTTCCCACTCTTGAATTCCTGCTTTCATAACTTCTGCTTCTTGTACTTGAAGAAATCTCCCACTTTCCATCTGCCAACTGTCTTCTTTTCTTTCTCCAAACACCAGATTTCAGGATTTTGTCCTATTTAATAATATCTCCATAGTTTCCTTGCCTGAAGTGGTTTTTCCTTATGGTTTACAGAAGTTCTTGTCTGGCATTTTTTAAAATCCCATTTGAATCATTGATGCCAAGTAACTGAGAAGCACCCTCTATACTTACTATTCATATCATACATAATTTATTTAGGTAATCATTTTAAGACAGTTTGGTTAGTTCATGTTAATACAGTTAAATCTTGGAAAAACAAGTACCTATATGGTACCGCCCATTTGCTATTCCTATTCCCCATTCTAATGACCTCAGAGCCAGTAGATTACTTTTCTTCACATGTGTTAAGTATTGATTAGTGCAACCAGTTTCTCAGGATTCATATTTCTTTCCTCTGACTTGCTCTTTAACTGTAGGCATTTCACTAGGGTGAGATTAATTTCATCGAACTTCAGGAATATATCATATAGTCATCTACATCAGGACTTATTCTTCCACATCTCAGTTTCAGGTGCGATTCCTTTGGCCTGCTTTAGATACATGCTGTATTTTAGCATGATACAAGTTTTGCTCTACAAATTTCTATTTTTTCCATTGACAATGGAAGTTGTCTAGACAACTAGCTGAACTTTCAGTCATATGAGCAATTTTGACACTCAGGGCTTCTCTGTGCCTTATTTTCCCTGTTTATAAAACAGCTGAGTGTTTTGTGGCTTAATTAGTGGCTTTAGAACTAAGTAGTTTAGATTTAGTGATCACTGAGTAATTCAGATATAGTGGCAGAGGAAAGTATCTAGCTCTGTGTGCTACCCACACCATATCCAGGTCCATAATCATATGCATGCATAGTCATATATTTATATGCTAAGATTAATTTTAAAAGACAAGCAATAACTGGTAACTCTCATAATTTTACCATTCTTTTCTACTGGAATATGGCAGCTGGGGCATGGTTTGGTTGTTTTCTTGATTGTTTCTCTAGATGCCTCTTCCCATCGGGCTTGCACAGCTGCATGTTCATCAACCACATATCTCTGCAAAAAGAGAGAAAAAAAAATTGTCGGCACAGTACTGAAAGGCTGTGCTAGGACACAGTGTCTAACCAAAAGCAATAATTATTTACCCATGAGAAACAGACAGGAGGGGCTACAAGGCCCATTAGGGTGGATTTTGTGTTTTGAAACAGGAATTCTGCAGCTCTCACAAATGAATTTTCTGCCGGTGTGCATGCTGTGCATGTTGGGCTAGGCGCCAAGCTCGGCCTCAAGGCACGGGGCTGCAGGGTGCCCAGGGAGTGTATGCCGTGACGAAGTCCCTCATGCAGCCCGCTACAGCTCAGGCTGCGTGCTCTGCCCTGCTCCCTGCCCTGCTCCCTTTCTCCAGGCAAAGCAAGAGGACACATCAAGCTGTGCTGCAAATGTGCAAAGACAGGTAAAGAAAGCAAAAGGCAAGGCAAAGCAGGAGTCAGATGAACTCCTCTGGGGTGTGACATCTTAGACCCTAGTCTCAGAGTTGCTTGCTTCTTGCAAGAAAGGCAGAAACACCAATAAAATACAACACTTATAGTGCAGAATGGTGACATCTCTAGAAGGAAACTGTTTTTCATAATAAAGCATATTTCTTTGTTTCTGAGGTCAGATTTCATTCAAACATAAACCTGCATGGTCTTCTGAGGCTTTGTAAGGCACAGAGAAGAAACATAGAAACTCTAGAAGAGAAGTAAAAAGAAACTGGCAAACAATGAAAACAACTGTCTGCCCAGATAGAACAATACTAGCAGAAAAAGTCATTGTGAATCACAGAAGCACAGAATGGCTGATGCTGGAAGGGACCTCTGGAGATCATCCAGATGGACCCTGCTCAGCAGGGTCACCTAGAGCATGTTAGACAGGGTTGCATCCAGGTGAGCCTTGAGGATCTCCAGAGAAGGAGACTCCACAACGTGTCTGGGCAACCTGTTCCAGTGCTCTGAAAAAAGAGTGTTTTAAAGGGACTTTGGGGTTTGCCCTATTTATGACTGGGCCAAAATTACATAATCTACACAGATGTCCTACTTGGCAATTTCCTACTTAAAATAATACAAGGACAAAAGAGATGGCAGTGCCTTGAGTAACTTCTATCACACAAGGTTGGAAACTATGTGGATAGCAGCTATATACAATGTATTTAGGTCCCAGCCTTGAAGTCCTGCTCTATCTGTTTGTACTGTGGCTTTTTTGGAATGTGTGGGAACATTATGAATTTAAACTAAAGCATATCATCTGTAAAAATTCCTGCGGCCTCTTTGTGTTTACACATTCTAAATACTTGTTCATTGTTCTATGGAAAAACTTTTTATATTTATTTACCTGGACTTTTAAGATATATTTATTTGTAACAATACAGCAAAAGGAAATCGGCACAACTTTGCAACAAAGAACAGAACTTTCACTCCTCCTCAGCTACTACAAAGCTTGTGACCTGTTGTGTTGTCAGTGCATGAGACCTAGATTTTATTCCTTGGCTGAAGTCACCAGAGTTAGGATGGAATAACACAGAGCAACATCTTGTGAAATTCATTTCTAGCTCATCTAAAGGCCATTGTGACAAGCACCTTGAAAAAATCAAGCCATTTTTAATCAGGAAGTCTCTAAAATGTGTTTATGCTATTATTCTTTTATTTTACTACCTAAATTAGTTTCCTCAGCCTATTAATTCCTTTTGCTGGTCCTCACTTAGTATTCTGCAGTTTGCAACACTTTTGATATAGAGGTGACAAAAGTGAACAGTCTTCTCAGCTCCATCCCTGCCTCAGTCTCAAACCTGACTTTTAAGAAAGCCTAGCAGCATGCGAACAGCAAAGGAGAATTCTAGGACCACTGCAGGATGCCGAGCGATCTCCTCTCATGTACAGCAGTACTGTCTAAAATAACCTCTACAGAACAGTATGTTAGCAAGTTCTTGGAAATAAGAAAAGCTACTCAGGCTAATAGCAAAGAACCTGATCTTGCAGAACTATTGATCTTGCAACACCTTGACCTTTAAAGAAGAATGACTTCAGGGAGCAAGCAATCTGAACTAACACGAAGAGGCCTGAAGACAAGGTGAAGTGAATGGGGAATGTTAGACCTGTGCCTCAGTTTGCCCATTGACAGGGAGGAAGATGATCTTCATTTCACTTGGCTGTAATGGGAATTAATCACTTAATGTCAGTAAAGATGATTCAGGATAAAAATTTTCGGAATAATGTATCCACAAGAAGACTGGATATACTTTTAATTTTTGTATTTAGTCCAGAAGAGCTTCACAGTGGCTGTGTTTTTCCCTAATAAACCAAATCCAAACTGTATGATTCAATACTTGGAAACATAGTTTTTCCACATCTTCATCTATTTGTTGTGCACTAATAGCAATCGCATGCCAAATTGCTAATTTCATTTGTGTAAAGATATTTGATCTTAGTTTTGAAAACAAATACAAGCTTGGGAGAACTTAGAAATCATTAAAATAAACAAGTGTAAACCACACGTATCCAAGTCACTGAGAAAGAACAAATTGATGAAAACAGCAGAGTGCATTATCATATTAATGTTTTTCATTGCAAGATTTCCATCATGAAATAGATGCAGCAGTGTGATAATTTTCAGGCAATTAAAGCTGAAACTTCCTTTCTATGCCCAGTCTCTTGCTGAATGCAGAGTTAAAAACTTTCTGCTGCAGAAAACAAATACAGAGAAATGGTACAGTGACCTAGTCCTTCTGATTCAGCAGATAAATCATACCATACTGATCAGTCTCAGGTGTTCATGTGCTTTACGTAGTTCTCCAGGTACAATGACTACAAGCTCGCATATATTTTATCTTCATATTTTCCCCAAGTGATAAGGAAGGTTGCATGACAATGCAGACTTCTCAGAAACATTGAGGACTGCCTCCATATTCTTCCCTACACAGCATAGATGAGAATAAGAAGCATTTTTAACTATGGTAGCATGCGTTACCTAGTATTTAGGACTAAAAGTGGGATATGAACTGAGGGAACTCAACTTCCTAAAACAATAGTTGAAGGAAATCAAAACATTTCATGCTGTCAGAGTCATATTTCAGGCTTTTCTCTTCCTTCCCCTTTTTAAGCTGCTACATGATATCATCAAGCGAGACAGAATCCACTGCTTTGCTATTATCTTTCTCAATGTTCTGATCACTATCTATCTTGTGCTTTAAGAATAATGCAGAATGTCACTATAACATGATGAAGAGGGACTTTGATTATTGTAACACTGTGATTTGTGTCTGCCAGAGCTCCTGGGAATTGCTTCTTACGTTCACAAAACCATCTGGAGGATTTTTGGACAGTCATGAATAAGAGTTACTCCACGCTAAGAAACATGGCTGTTGGACCCCTCTTCTCCCTCCTTCCTCCTCCAAAAGAATATTTTAAGGGAAGATCAAGATCTTTATCTCTGCATGAAACAGACATGAATGGGGGAAAAATGGAAGAAACTGATCGGTTGTAGGAATAAAGAGATAAAAAATATAGAGGTTTCTAATTTCAACTATTAATGCCACTATAGCTCTTTTTTCATGTATTATAAAATTATTAAGGATTTATGAATGCAATATGGCCTACAATACATAGAATGTCTTACTGTGAAATAACCTAGTAAAATGCATCAGGGAATTCAAAATGTTGCTGTTGAGTAAGTATTTTTCTCCATGAGCTTATGTGCATTCAGTCCATAACAACATATATTTTTTTAGTTTAAGGTTTTTGTTATCAGACTAAACCATAGGGATAAAATGAAGAGTCAAGAGCTGTACCAAAGAATTGGATTTTCCTTTATCTTTCGTATTCAGGACCATACTCTGCCAAAAAAAAGGGATTTTTTTTTTTTTTTTTTTTTTTTTTTTTTTTTTTTTTTTTGGTAATGCACTTGATAATTATCTCACTGGTACTACTACAATGCAAGAAGAATCCCAGGTTTGCAATGGTAGCAGACACTAGAGTCCTTGATACTAGATTATGTGTTAGCTACAGGGCATGCATGCATGAATCACAGAACACCAGCTAGTAGGTTAGTAAGTATCAAATCCACATTCTCCACTGAAACACAAGGGATTTTTCACTAGAAAAAGATCTCAGAGAAAAGAAACCACAGGCAAGGTGCTCATCTGGAATAAGTTTGAAGTTTGTGTATGTGTGTATATATATGCATATATGTATATAAAGATGCCTCACAAATCAATAATTTTCAGAACTGAAGGAAATTCATGCCTGATGTACTCTGGAGGCACAACTCTAAAAAATAAAAGTACTTTACTACTGGTGTCTATTTAAATCACCTTCTTCCATCTTAAGCTAGCAAACCTAGTCTCCTTGACAATCGCCTAGCTATAATAGACCAAGTTTATCAACCAGAGGCTGCTCTCATATAATTCGACCTGTCTGGTCTCAGATAAGAAGCTCAGAGATTCCAGCTGTGCATCACCTGCCAGCTCGTCTAGGACAGGAGACTATAATACGCTTGTGATGCCAACCACACACAATAAGCTCTAGTTCCTCCATTATTACAGAATATTTGTCACAACTGTCATGAAAAATTACTAGAGTCCCTCCATGCCCCTTCGTGATTCATCCTTTTTGATTCTTAGCTCTGCTGCAGGTTATGACCAGGAGTCAACACCCACAAGTAACAGGAAGCTACAGTATGAGCTGTTGCAAGTGTTATTCAACATCTCCTCTGCAACATCCCCCTAAAGACACGGGCGGAAAACTCCATCTTGGTATCTCTGGGCCACACTGAAAGACTCATTTTTTCCAAAGAACTCAGAAAAAGAATGGAAATAAACCTAACGGGGACAAAGGGACCACAGAGACTGCTGAGCACCATACTGCAATGTAAGCACATGTACATGGAAAGCTCTTTATGCAGTTGATCAATATCAGGCACTACAGGGAAAAGTGCTATAGAGACAAAACGCATCTCGAAATAGAAACAGAGCATTCTTAAAGCAGCATCTATACAATATAGTATACATCGACTGGTCAGCAGAATAAGTACAGCAAACAAGCATATCTCTTCACGGTCAGCAACTAAGCAATACCATCCAATAATATCGTAATAACATTTACTGTAAAACTTTTTGTCCGAAGTATTGGGAGTGTAACATCTATAATGTTCAACTCAGATGTCCGTGTTTTATGTATGCAACCACACTCCTTTTATGATCATGATTATTTTGCCTATCGTAGTCGGCATCTAAAAACTGAAAACCCTTAATTCAGAATACAATATGAAGCTGTAAACATTGTATTTCGCTTAGCTTTGGTGAAATTTAGTTTCTGGACTCTCGCTTGATTGTTACTATTTAATTCCATTCTAATAAGTAAAAAAAATGGCCAGGCATAATTTTAAATAATGTATCCTAGTGTAGCTTTCTTTTGATCAGAAACACTTGATGTTAAGTTAATTTTCTTGGGAAATTATGATTTTTTTAAAAAATAAATTTTGTAAAATTGTGACTTTACGTGAAATATGTCATTTTGAAAAAGACTTAAATGTCTCAAAACAGCAAATATTACTCATTTTCCATCATGAATGTGAGAACAATCTGGCTATCTGGAAAGGATTTGAAAGGAAGACAAAGAAGAATTCATTGTACACAAAGCAACATTCAACTCACCATAACATTTACATTAATAGAGCCCACTAATTATTTTGGGGTAGAGATCTAAGCAAAGGCAGTTTTAGCCTCATCTGTTGCAGCCTAGTCTACAAGGACTGGTGACAGTCCAACTTCTTTTTTTTTGTTTTGTTTTCTCAACTTCTGCTGGGCTGTCCTATGAACATGTTCACATGAATCAACCTTCTGTCACATTTAATGTCTTTTATTTTAAATGTAGGGAAAAAAACAGCAGATCTCTAGGGCACTAGATAAGATAGAGTAATTTTGAAAAAAAAATCTTTTTTTTTTTTTTCTGAGTCATTTAAGAGATAAAATCTCACAAAGAGAGGTGCATATAGCTAGGGGAGTAGCTAGGGTACTATCTCTAGGAGTCTCGAGAAAGATTCGTGCTGCTCAAAACAGTAAAAGGTGGTTATAGATCAGGAACAGCAAAGGTATCCATCAGTGGGAATACATTTAATGTGCAGGAGAAAAAGAGGTGTCAGTAGCACATTGACCCAGTTAAAGTCAGATGAAGCAGCTTTGTGCAAGCCAATTCGTCTGGTTTGCCTAGGGAACTGTATATTAAAAAGAAAGAGCAGCTTTGTAATGACAACAACTAGCTAAAATTAAGGTTCAGTGATATACAGAGGATATTGTATCTGATACAAGATGAAAGAGAATTTTACCAACAACAGTCCTGGAGTTCTGGCTGATGACACTGCACATCAAGGCTCTCACTCTGCTTGTGGGGTCTGTTCAGATGAGCATGAATTAAATTCAGGGAGCTAGCGAATACTGAATTTGCACTGTTCTAACGCAGAAGATTTAATCTAATCTAATCTAATCTAATCTAAGTCATTCTTATAAGAGTGTTTTCCAACAGTGGAATGAAGAGCATGGCATCTCCAGAAAGTGGTAACATAGCTGCAAAGGACTGTCAGCTTAATCTTGTAAACAAAAGTAACCTGTCACATCTTTTTATTTTACTATTGCCCAAAATAGGAAAGCTAAATTTCTCTCTATATAGTTCCCATGTATTTCTCATTAGACAGAAAGTAAAGAACTATTCTCGTATTTCCTCTGGTGCATCTTTATTTATAACACAAAGGTTAATTTTACAAGGACATTTCCTGGTTATAGTTATTTTTCTTGTTCCTTTAATTAGGCATCTGTGGGTTGAAGCGTCCTGTGCCTGACATTGTGAATACATCACCTACTAAACCCCTGAGTCTCAGTTTCTCTCCCTATTTGTACAAATCAAGCTATGTGTGCCTTTTTTTGTACAGCCATATTTTATTTAACTTTTAAATTTATCTGATGGAAAAAAATCAATAGTCTAATAATAGATACTCCACATTTCATACTGTGACTCAGGACTCATTCAAGGATGTTGTGTATGACAAACCACTAGCTTTTTCCTTCACTAAAATGTAGTCAAATAATTCAGACCTTTTGTGGTCAGCATTTGCTGTTTAGCATTTTGATTTTTTTTTTCTTTTTCCAGTACAGAAGGATGTTCACATAGAAATGCTGCATTTTTCCTTTTTGTTACTCTTGCCTATAATACATCATTTCAAATACCTTGTCTCTTTTTTCCACCCTTCTAAAAGCAGTAAGAAAAGTTTGCTGAAATAGTGAAGAACCATTTTTATAATGGATATTTGCAATGTTTTAAAGCACGGACAGAAAACAATGATAACCAAGATCTGATTAAGAAGGTCCCATAACTGTGGAATCCAACATAATATATATGTTTTCTCTAATAACTCTTCACTGAAGGTTCAGAAAAAACCCATTATAGTACAATTACAAAAAGCAATACAATACAAATAATCTGGAGACATGTGATCTCGTAATTTTGTCAGCATTATTGTTTTTCATTACAATTTAGTAATTGCATTGCATAGTGTTTTTTTCCTTCTACAAGATTGTAAGAAATACATTACATCAAACCTGATTTGCATGAAGCATCCACTAAACATTTATTATCTTAGCATCACAATCATTCAGCTAAGGATATTTTGGGAGAGGTTTTGTTTGGGAAACTCATGTTAAAATCAAATTCTGAAATAGCTCTTGCTCTCAGCAGGCTGGTATGTTCTGCTGAATAATTACAGCAAATTGCCACCTACATAGAGACCAGGCTTCACAACTTTACATGCATGCTGGGAATATCACAGGCAAAATATCACAGCAGATTAGACTGATGTTGATCAGTGGGTGGGAAGAGAAGCCAGGCCAGTAATGTCTGTCAATTTGATACCACCTACTGGCAATTTTGGGATCTGCATAATAAGAAAATGGAAGGACGGGAAGGGCTTGAGGCTCACTTGCAGCCCAAGCAAGCAGGGAACCTCTCTGGGAAATGAACTACAAAAGACTTCAACAGAAGGCCAGGTAACCTGACATGCTTTCCTGGGTGAGTGTGCACACAACTGGGCTTTTATGCAGCACCTGTGGCAGCACAGAGCAGCAAAGGGCATTTCTGCGAAATGATCAAATGGGTCTGCCTTGGAAGCCACCATTTGCCTGAGAGCTCATGACCAAGTAGGATCTGAGCCCTCAAACTATGGCTAGGGCTGCAGTTAGGGCCCAGTGGTGTGCACTGATGAACAAGATCAAACCTGGAAAAAAAATGCACTTCTAAGTTTTGCTCTGACTCTGCAGGGGCTTTGGACAACTTTTGGTTTGGTCTGATGGGTTGCTAGGCTAACAAAACTTCTGGGTAAGCTGCACACTGGCAGTAGTTAATATGTGGATCCTGCATCAGCTACTTGACTATAGTAAAGACAGGGACCCAAATAATAAAAACTGAGGTTGGACTTGAAGATGGTAGGCTTGGGAACAGACTTGAAGAGCCTGGCCTTAGTGAGCAAGGCCCCTAATTTAGGGTTAGATCTGAGAAAGGCAGCATCTCACAGGTTTAGAGTGAAGTGGAAGTTAGGTTTTATAGCTATAAACTTATAGCTTGCAGGTTAAGGTTTACAATATGTAGCTTTGCAGCTTAGCAAAAATAGTATTGCTGTTTCTTGGGAGAGGCTGCAGTCTTGGTGCTATGCCAGCACCACAGCTTAGGACCTGTCCAGGTTTGCCTGGACCTATTTTGGCCTGACTGGAGATTTGTTTTATCATGTAACAGCAACCATCTAATGGCCAGGTGACTATTATTTTGCTTCTGCTTTAGCTTTTGCTTTGTTTTGTATAATTGTGTAGTGTAACAATGTTATATGTATTTTTGCAACTAAAAGATAGTAATGACAAGTACAGATACTCTGTGCAGAATGAACTACCTGTGATCCCAGAAAGCAGCACAGAGGAGCAAAGGCATGGGATGATATCACAGTCCTTGGAAGCATGGACACAGGATGATACTGAAGTCCCTAGGGTTATAAACAGCTCTACAGTAGTTAGTTACCCAAATGCAACCTTGGGAGCCGGGCAAAATTGGTTGCAGGGGTGACAAAGAGAACAAAGAACAAGTATTTAACATGCATAAAACACACCAAAGAGAATAAATTTGGATGCAATATGTACTTGCAGACCAAGAAAGAGTGTTTTAGTAATCATATAAAAGTTGCCTCAAACATATCCCATAGAGAGAAGAAACAACTAACGCCAACAACCTGCTCCTCCAAGTGAAGGACTCACCATGCCTGCCGCAATCTGCCCCATTGAACTCTCAAGCTTCAAAGCCACAGGGGCAGTGGGACACCAGAGAAATAGTTGGATACTAGAAGGCTTGCATACACCTCATTGTAATAATACGTAATTTGAACAACAAGTGCTGGTATCATTTTAAGTGGACTAATAATAGTTCTTTGATTAGCTTGCTAAGACTAGCAATAGTCTTGGTAAGACTAGCAATAAATTCTTGACTTTGCATTGACAATGACCCTGTTCCTAAATGAACACCTTTAGCCCATAAAAAGATCTTGAACGTAACCAGCTTGTGGGAATTCACATAGCCTATTCTGTAACTTGTGCACAGTAAATTGGTAAGAAGCAGCAGGAACCAAAGAGGTAAGTTTAGTGTTGGATTTTGCCAGATCATGAGTTTTGCAGAACTAGGGCTACTATAAAGAACTGTCTGAGCCAGGATTAAGGCTTGGGCTAAGACTGCTTGAGCAGTGGTGCAGATTTAGGATCACACAGGTTTAGGGCTGGAATGAGAGGAGACTGCTATTTTACAGTGGCTACCTAACACAGCAGGTGAAAGGGAAGGGCATGGGAGCTTTTAAACTCAATATTGACTACTTAAGTCCACCATCCATTTTAACTGGTAGAAGTTACTGGCAACATCCAGTAGGCAGACCACTACTTGAATGAATGGTTCCTCCAACTTCTAGAGCTGATACACACCCCCTAAATGAGAACTAGGAGTGAAGACTGGTATCAGGTATACTTGAAAGTTGTGTTTTCGTTTTGCACCATCCCTTTTATAACAATACATTTCCAATTTTGCAATCTACAGATCCTTTTGCAAAGTCAGGATGAATATGTATATTTGTCCCTTTAAACTCTGTAAAAATGTAAGAGCAAATTCAGTGGAACTCACATATGTGAGGTATATCACTTCTCCAGAAGCAACAGTTCTATATTAAAAGTTGTGGGTGAATAATTTCTAGGAGCCCTGCAAGTTGAGACAAGTTAAGCAATCTTAGAGACTAGAATTAATCTCTCCACTGGACTCTAAGGCTTGGTGTGAGAGTTCATATTGCTTGGTGCTAGCATCCTTCAGGAAAAGAACTGGTAGTACAGGAATAGCTTGACTTTGGATTCATTCTAGTATAAAACAGTTTTGCATTGTACCGACAGGGATTTTCAGTATGAGTTTAGCCAGGAAGGCCAAGCTCAGATGGAGATGAAAGGTGACAAGGCCAGCATTAGGGTTGCAGCTGGATTAGGATATGTTCTGACAGGATCTTAAGAGCTGGCACAGGAGAGACTAGTTGGTGAGTTTTAATCTCTCAGCCACCACAGATAGTCTACATAGGCTTAGGTCTATGGCTGTAGCTAGGCTATGGTAAATGCTGCAGTTTGTTCAGGTGAGATGAACTAGATTTACATCTGGGTCCTGCAAAAGTTGCCAGACTGGGTTTGGGGGGTTATGCTACGAGAGGTGATGACTACAGGTTACTGGAGGGATTTATGTGCAGCTGTATTGTAGAAACCCCTCATGATGTTATTTTTTTCTCCTTACTAAATTCATTGCAATGCCTGAAGAAGCAAAACTCTCTAGCAAGCTTTACTCTTTTTACATTCAAAAACTCATTGGCTTGCCAAGACAAGATAATCAACAGATAAAACCATCTTGAGGAAAGCTGGCCCACAGAATTATTTATAACCCACTGCATCCACTTTATGCAAAATCTTTTCAAACATATATGTCTCTATGCCTCACATTCTGTTGACTCACTTACCTTTGTGCCACTTCTACATCACTATCATTACTATTGCTATTACAGTTTGACCTTGCAGGTGTCTTATCAATGTGCGAAGTATCAAAACAGCCCTTGGAGCTAGTCTCTACATGTTCAAATATATATTCACATCTTTACTGTCCAGTTGCTAGCGAGCAAGAAGATACATTACATTTCCTGGTAAAGAGTGAGCTGCCTAGAAAGATTTTGTGCTAGTGAAGTTTGCCTAATTTTAAACTGAAGATTTCTAGAGGAAGTTCATTTATGTCTAGATTTGCTATCAGTACAGACTGTGTAAATGTGTAAAAAGGGGCTAGGAAGCCTGGTTTTGTGGTGTAGATAGCAGAGACTATGGAGCTTTTCTAGACCTAAATCTAGCTGGAGTCTCTGCACTAGGATGAAGGCTAGGGTTAGGATTAGAACTGGGGCTAGAACTGTAGCCTGAGGGTTACTTTTGTCATTGTGTTTCTGTAGGCATTACTGTATTACGAAAAGGATGGAGGTGGACGGACTACATTTAATATAAAAGCTGAATGAGATTGCTTACCTTTGGATAACAGAAATGTTAGGAAAGGAGTTAAGAGTTGGTTTGACACAAGTTTAAGAGTTAAGTTTGGGACTGGAAGCAAAAGAGGCTTCCTGAAATGATTAGGATCCAGCAGGAGCACCTGTCCAGGTTTAGCTCTGAGTTGGCAGAGGTTATTGAGTTAAGATGAAGACTAAGGTTAGGGTTGGATTAAGGATTATCAAACCAGAGAATAGAAAGTAATGAATACTAATTAGGACTACAGTTAGAAGGAGCTCAGAGATCCATTTTGGACAAACACTGATACCAAACAGCAAGCACCAGCCAGATCCGTCTCACAGGACAGATTTAGGCCTGGCAGGAATCACTGAAATGGAGGTAGGGTTTTGGTTCAATTAAGTCCCTTATAATTTTTTTAGGGTTGGGCAGATAAGGATCCCTAGGATAGACATTACAGACCAAAGTGATTTAGCTCATGCAGGCAAAGGAGACTCATCAAGTGCTCAAGTGCTTTTAAAGACAGAAGTAAGTTATGGGCTTCTTTGACTTTCTATCCTTTTTGTGAATAGAGAGAGTTGGTCTGACACATAGAGTGTTAAAAAATGTCAGTGCTGCTAAAATATATGCTATGGGGAAAAACGGACATTACTTATACCTAACACTATAGTGCTATAGTCCCAAATAGAGCTATTTTATGTACAATTTTTTTAATTTATCCATATACCTATAATATACCTATAATCTAATGTACATAACTATCTTCTCAATAGTTTGGGGATTTCAGTGAAAGCTTAGCTTAATGTCATTATGCTCAAGTTACATTTTTGCAAAGAGATACCAGGCAAGATGCATTTTCTTTGTACTCACTGGGAGCGCAGGATTCTGAATTATTTTGCTCAGCCTGTGCTTCAATTGAAAAAGATTATGCTTTTCTATTTTGTTGAAGAGTTGCAGGAGATCTTCTTACCACAGCAAAGAAGTTTTTATGATCATTTGCTTGGAATTACATTTATATTGTAGAGGAACTCCAGCATAGTGGGTTAGTTGTAGGAGGTTGTTATTCACCTGTGAATTTGGACAGATTATGCAATTTTCACACTATAGCCATTAAGATTGGAAAAGGCAGCAGTTGACAGTCCATTAGCAAGCTTTTTTTGTCCTTTAGTGGTTTGCCATTTCCTGCTTTATGCATTTTGAAAAGTGCACACTTTGCTAAGGTGCACACATACAGGTATTTACCTAGAATTTTTCTCCTTACTCAGCAAAAAGTCATTTGTCCAATATTTCATTCAACAAACTACATTTGCTTCCAGTAACTATAAAGTTATTATCTTTACTGGGTCATTGATCCCATCATGTACATTGCACATTTTAATCCATCAAATATGATTACCTCTAACACCCCAACCTCCAAAGAGCTTTAAGAAGCTGTTACAATTTTTTTCTTAAAAAAAAAAATTGTCAACTGAAGTTGCCAGGGATACATTTTCTTTTCCCTAAAATTATGCAATTTATACACTAAGATGAGAAACAATCAGTCCTGCACCAGTAAATGCTTAAGCCGAATATCTGATGGCCTATCGGGACTAAAAATGGACACTTTAGTGGACACTTTAGAGGGTCCCAATGCAATAGCTGGGAATAGGCCTGAAAGACCTTGATATACCAGTATTTAAAGCTAAGTTATCCTCTGTGTGCCTATCCAAGTTTTGCCTTTTCTACACCAAACAGCAAGCAATACCCTCTAACTTCCCACTTTTTAAGTTTCAAATGCTTTTTTTTTTTTTTTTTTTTTTTCCCCCGGATAGCCTTAAGCACCCACCATTCATGGCCTTTTGCTTTGTTTCTCTCATGTCCTGTAGCAGTGGCTGCCCTGTTCCTTCCTCCTGCCAACCGACCTCGTGTCGCTCCTCTGTCATCCTCACTGCTTCCCAGTTCCCCTGGCTCTGCTACCTCCTTTTGGTCTCAGGTTGCCTCTTTGTGACATTTGGCCCAATGAATTGCCCCTCGCCCCCAGCCACCATCCTTTCTGCCTCCTGTACCCTCTTGCTGTCCCATGTCCCCTAACAGGTCCATTCCCTTTTGTCCCTCTTCCTTCTCTTTCTGGAGCTCCTGTCGTATCACTAAAAGACCACAGGCAAGTGACAGTGTCTTCAGCTCTCATTGCCATCAGTGCCTGGATTTCACGGAGACTCGAAATGCCTCCATATCAGCCTCTACCTCTCTCCCCCAAGCTGCTCCTTTTCTCAGACTTCCTGATATGCTGTCAGGACACTGCTAGCCTCCCTGTCCTGCCATCCCCTGGGACTCCCAGGAAATATATTTCCTGGGTATCCCTACCTAGAAACAGATTTCTAGGTATTCCCTACCTAGAAACAGATGGTCAAAGATAAAGCAATCCATCTCCCTGCCCTAACAAACAGTACAACATTAGAAAATTGTCTTTGACTCACAGGGTTCTGCCGCTAATAGGGAGAGGGCCAGAAAGAACAAAAAAGCAGGTGGGTAAATGTCTAAATTAATTTCAGTGAAATAAATGGAGTCCACAATGCCCTTCTTTCCATATATGTCTCATAAATATGTTTTGTATGCATGGTACATGAGTGTTTAGTGATGGTAAACATGAGGTTTTAGTGATGCTTTCCGGATGAAAACAACATCTCATCAGCACTTTGGCCTGTATTATTTTATCTAGCTTTCTATTTGCTCTGCTGTTCACACAAAGCAAGGGAAACATTCTTTCGGTGGTACATCTCCACCTTGTGGAGAAAATTAATTATTGCAACCCTCTTAGTTTCCAAGAGAAAAAGTAGGCTGGCTGAAGTCAATGAACTCCAGTTTAGGTTGAAGTCTAAATGAATTTTAGTCTTGTTTATCTGGGGAACCGATTTGCATAGTTGCAGCAGGTATTCTGGGATCACCACTTAGCTATTCTGGAACATCTCTTTGAGACTACAGGGAAGCTTTTCAGAAACAGTTGCCGTGTTCACTCTACATTGGAATAGCTTTCTAGTCAACTTTCCTAAGTCAACAGATCTTCTTGGATGCAATTTATGTGCTAGAAACTGGACTAGATGAACATAGCATAAATATTGTCTCTCAGGCGAACACAAGGCAATACACAAAAGTTTAAAATAACCACTTCTTCCTGATGTCTTTTGACTTCTCCCTGTACACCTTTATTTTTTTCCCCTAGAGCATGCAAATAGTATAAACTCTAACTTCCACACAGCCAAGTTTGTTGAAATTAGTTGTAAGGTGCCATGACTGGTCACAGCCTTCAGTAATCTAGGCAAAAATGAACGTAAGTCTCTCCAAGATGAGGGGCAATGGCTGAGACGACCTTGCCATCCTTCGCTGACACATAAAAGAAGAGAGTGTGGATAGCACCCTAGGGAACTCTCCAGCCACGTAGAGGGGAGATTGCACTTCCTACAGTGACTGGAGGAAAGAGGGGTAACTACTGAGGGGGGGCTCCTAGGCTGAGGGAACCATCCTCCTGCTTTGACAATCAGTTAGGTATGGCAAATAGTGAGGAGTTGTCAATGAGCTCTGAATAAATACATTACTGAGCTTAATTCACCTTTTCTGGAACAACTTTTCAGACTGCCTGGTGGAGAGGTAGTTAATACAGATACGGCTATTTTCTGTTCAACTTTTCAAAATTTTCTTTGAGAATCACAAATGACACTTTTTTTAATAAGCATCAATAGCATAGTGAAAATAGTGCTCACTGTTCGTGTTGTGACATATTTAAATTTTAGCTCTACTTAATTCAGATAAGACACTGAGCCTTGGTAGCCAGTTTACCAAGGCTATTGGCTGTTTTAGTTTAAGTATCTCTCAATTTCTCTGTTTAAAGCTGTTTTGTTTTTACAGAAATGGCAGTGGAAACAGTGTTGTAAAGCTATTGCAAGCAAAAAGCGATCTTTCTTCATAGATTGTAGGTAAGCTGTGAAACCCGTTGTTACAGGGTACTGCAAATCCTGGAAATATATATGGCTTCAAAACAGGGATTGCATAAATAGATGGAATAAAAATTTGCTGCTGGCTAAACACAAAATACCACATCTGAGTCACAAATTACTAGAGGCTGGAAAAGTATTCAGGAAATGGGGCATCACTGCACTCTTGCACTCTTCTCTACGCATCAGTGCCTGATGCCTCGCTGTGAGAGACAGCATACCACGCTAGATGAATTGTGGGTCTCATACTGCACAGCTGGTTTTATGTTTCAGTGCACTGGGGGTAGATGTCGTAAGCCACTGGGCTACAGGCTGTTTAATTCTGGCTCAATGAATGTTTAATTCTTCGTACAAAGTAAAAGAGCTTCAACAGGAAAGGTTAAAGGGAATAGCTTCTGCATAGCCTAGTGCAGGGTTCCCAAAGTATGGTAAATGAAGCATCTAATGGTGACACATGGCAAAGCTTCCCAGTGGGTCCCAGCTCGCTCCTCGTCCCTGCCTGCAGGGAGGTCCACATACGAGCTGCGCATGCGGGGCAGACAGCTGACCACCAGCCCCCTTTCCCCTTTGGTACCTGCCCACAGCCCACATCTGCACACTGGACTGTGTGGGAACTCAGTGGTCAAGTCTCCTTGTAGCACCAAACGTGTAAGACATTTGAATCTTAGTTTTCCATTTCCTTTGGGAGCACCCCAGTCATCAATGTATGAGATATTTAGGGGTAATCTCTCTCATTTTTTGCATTCTTCCTGCTCCTGCCTCATTTTTTTTTCTTTTTTTTTTTAAGACTACAGTTTATTTTGCATAGAGAACAGGGAAAATGAAATCTCAAAAAAAAAAAAAAAAAAAAAAAAAAAAAAAAAAAGAAAAGAAAAAGAAAAGTGTTGGTTAAGAAAAACTATTTTCTGTCCAGGTCTATATACAATAGGTACAAAATTATAGAACAGCCTAGAGTAATGATCACTTAACAACTTCCAGTCTAGGCATTTTTTTTTTATTATTTTCTCTAAGCTAAAATATAAACTACCAACAGGATTTTCAGCCTAGGCTATATAAAAACCCTGCTGTCCAGTCCAAACCCATATGCCTTCCTGACTAGTGCACTGAATATAAGCTGAAAGGCAGCAAGACTGCAGAAAGCATTTCAAAGATGCTCACATTGAATAGGAGACAACCTCCAAAGCCCACAAGGAAGGCCTGTTCTTTGTAAATCGATGGCAGAGCAGTGTGTGTTTCTGACAGAACTCAACTGCTCTATCAATCAAAGTGTCTGAAATCCACAGCAAAGCCAATTCGGCAGCTCCAGTGACTGGAGTAATTCAACATGAACATAATTGCTTTTACTTAGGGTTATAATTAGGACCCATTTGACAAATGCTGCTCTAGCTGGGCCAAGGATGTAATGAGTAATGGGGCTCCCTACCTTCTGGGCCACAGCTCCCTGCACGCCAAGGAGAGGGCTGCATTCCCCTTCATGGTACTCTTCCTTACATTCACGGCAGAACACAAACTGGAAAACAAAGCAAAACACATCAGTCATAAAAACACATTAGGAATATAGACAGCAGATTACAATCAGAGAGAGCCATACAGCAGATGAGCTCTTGCCTTCCTCATCCTCTTCAATTTCCATAATCCTCCTAATTATGCATCTTACTATACCATCTGATCATTAACATAACAATTTTGCAGTTATTATGATATGTTCCTTAAGTGAAATAAAATAAATATCATTATTAAAAATAGAGTTTTGGTATATGGTCCATGTAGGAACATAAAGTCATACTAGATACTTCTGAGTGTGTTTCTCCTACAGTGAAATCTATTTATACAAGAAGGGTGTTGGCTGAAACATGCAGTTCAACTTTACAGTGTTTGCTAATGGATGTAGTTTATAGAGATAATTCTGGACAGATCACATTCTCTATGGAAATATTACTGAATTTAGTAGGAGATGATAACTTTATATGTCATTTGAAATATGATTTTATAGAAAATTGTATCATTTCTGTGGACTTTTATAGAGTGGCTTAAAAAAAATCTATAGAAAGAACACAGTGATTGGTTACCTACATGAGCTTTAAGAGACTACCTCTAGACCCTTACTGAATTTCTAGCAGTTGTTCAGGTTTCATCTTGCTTAAATTCTATTGTTCTTCATACACGGTTTCATCCAAAATAATGTCTTTTGCAAAAGAGTAAAACAATTGTCCATCTCTTAGGTTGAGCTGCCACTGCTACCTAAACTGGTTCATATATATCAAGTTTGATGCATTTCTTTTTTTACTCTGAAATGAAGATATCTGTCTTGACATGTGACAAAATCTTTGACCCATCAATGCTGCATTAATTTTTATGTCTCTGCAGGTAAGAGGAAAAGTCAATAACATAAAATGGGTCTTATGCTGTTCTAAAACCATGCTGTCTTGATACCCCTCCAGACTCTGAAAGACATCTCACTAGTGAGCAATTTTGACTAGCATTATAAGCAAGAGTGATAAAACAGCCGTGATTTATAGATGCAGAGCTGTATTCACAGGTAGTGAATAAGGATATCAGGAGGACATGACACTGCAACATTTGTTCGCCACGAATATGATCTTTTGAAATTTTGTTTTGAATTCCTTCAAGCCTCATTGTCACTTTCATAAGAACCATTGAAAATCGTATTTCATCTAAAGAAACTAGACTTTTATGAAAACCAGCATTATGAAAGTCCAAAAGGGTTGATTCTGTTATTCAGAAAGTCAGGGGAATTTGAAGGGGAGGAATGGAGTGAGTGTTTTATCTTCCAGTGATATCAAACAAAATCACCAGTTTGCTTTCCTATCTCTTCTATTCATTGTTTTTCAATCATTTCAAATGTTTTATTTTAATTAACAGTGACCTGCTAATTCATTTCTGCTTGCTATCAAACAGTTTGATGAAGGAGGCACTTCTGCAAGGTATGTTGTATGAGAGGCTGTATTATTATATTATAATATCATTTAATAACAATAATAAACTCAAATATTTGTACTATAGTAGTGGTAGAATTGTACTGTTTCAGCCATGGTGAGCACTGCCCAAACACATATACAGAGGAACTCTCTTGATACCTAGCATGTTAAAGACATTTTATCATTTAACAATTAATGTTGTGGCCAGGCTTAAGTGTGCTTCCCACCATATGTGTCCCCTTCTCTTTTTACTTCTTGGACTTTTTATTTCCTTTTGAACACATTTGTCTGAAAATATTTGTCTGAAAGTGTTTTGTATACAGTTGCTGTAACTGCCTTATCACAAAATGCCTTAGCTTCCTTTTCTCCCTCTTCTTGCACAATTCCCTCCTCTCTCTCTCACCCAATTCTCATGCAAGTGGAATTTTGCATATCTCATAAAGCTTAAAAAGGAGGAAATACTGAAAAAAAGGACATACATTGTAAAGATATTCCAGCTGCCTCACAATGCAGTCTGTGTGCTGTTCCTATGTATTATAACAATGCTATTCATAAACTCATGCTGTACTGTTTAAAGGAGTAATATGCATTTTTTTCATTCTAGCAGATATTTTTTCATTCTAGCAGACATTTTTTAAACTTACTTTTAAAATAAAATATCCTCAGGAGCAAGACCACAGTGCTGATCACATTTTCCCCATACACCTTCTCTAATGGAAATGTGCATGACTGTGTATACTATAACAATTTTATATCCTGCAAGTAAGTCCATGACAGATTCTGTTGCATGCTTGTGATGAAGTCTGATTTTTTTGGTGACACAGGATACTCTTTTCACATCTTATTAGATAATGGATGAGATGTAAAATCCCTTTTATGGCAAAGGAATCCCTGCAGGCTGATCAGTTTTTCAGAATAAATAAGCATCTCAAAAAAAATGCATTAAACACTCCTTTTTATGGCAAAGCATCCATCATAAAGAAAATGCATGTCACAACAAAGAGAAGTTTGTGATAGTTTCAATCGTTTTTTACATTCAGACATGGAAAATATACTGTTTCAGGAATGAAATGTAGCAACTGCAAAAATGTTGTCCATTAAGCTGTACTTTGTGTCTTCATTAATATTAATAAAGTTAGTATGCCCATTGAAAGAAAAAGATTTAAGTTGTTTAGTCAGGATTTAACACTTTTTCATAAATTTGATATTAGTATGTGTTTAAAAATTATGTTAAGTAGTGTAATTACTAATATTAGCCATATTTTCTCTCTTATTTGCCAAGAAGACTGACAGATTACTCTGATAATAAAAACTGTTCACAATCTTTGTGTGTTTAGCACTTATTGTTGCTACTCCTGAAAGGTTCTTTGGTTGGAATACAACCAACAAAAAGAATAAATCCCAAAGGTCTCAAACCTACTCTCTAGGTTTATGCATTAAAATGAGGATTAGTAGGGAAATGCCCAAAGCGCTTAAGGAATTTAGGCATTGGAAATTAATATGATCTCTGTCTGGGCTTTTGAATATCTATAAAAATGTGTGAGAGGGACCTAAAAAGAAATCCTGAATCAGGGTGGTGAAACCAAGATATTTTCTCAATTATTTCTGTCTGGGCCTTTCATGTGGTCTTAAGTTTGGAAGGGAGAGCAGAATGCAGCACTTATTTTGGATGAAAGAAAAATGACTTGTTTTTTTTTAAGTACACTCATTTTTTAGAAACACGATTCTGCCATTTCCTTTTTCATAACTTTTCATAGATCTGCTTTTTCTTGGACTGAACATGATGCTTCTCATTCTCTCTCTTGCTAACTGCAAACTCCTCCTCTTTGGTCTCTGGCAATGATAATGTCTCCCTGTGACTTGTCAAATGTCACTGTTAAAATCAGCTTGCATCCAAAATACTTCAAATACAATACTCCTGTTTCTGAATCCCTAAAAATTTGAGCTTCCTACTGTTATTTTTAAGTTACCCTCAGCTCAGATATTCCCTTTCTTTTTCACTCTTACCTGCTTCTCTCTACATAGCAAAATGAAGACAAGGTTGTAGCGAGGTGCTCCTAGTCAAGGTTTAATCTGCAGCACTATTGGTGCACTGCTAAGGACTTCCGTGTGAGCTAGTGACTCAAGAATATACACAGATTTCTTGCGAGGCTTGTGCAATCCATGATGAAATTTGGGCTGCCACGTTTTTACTGACACAGTTATCACTATTAGCTAAAGACATGCATGTATATAGTTTGGTGAAAGACTATCTTCAAGTCTAGATTAAAGACATCAGGTGAGGAAAGACCTACTCATACCTCATGAACAGTGTTTTAACAACTATTCAAAATTGCTGTTCTAAATTGTATCTAATTTATAATTTGACTCTTTCTGTATATAGCTTCCAGCCACTGCTTTCTGCTTTGCATTTCTCTGCTACAATAGCCTTTCAGTATCACATATTTTCTTCCTATGAAGATATCTATCTATTATAACCAAGCTACCTCCTAATCTTCTTTAGGCTGAATGGAGGAACTCTGAGTTTCTCACTGATTAAGCCATTCCTCCTCCTCAGCCCACCCCCAGACCCAAATCATATCCATGCTACTTTTCTGGGGACTGTCTTGTATTTGTCATTAATCATCATTTCACTAATCTCTGCATCGTTCCTATCGACTGAGTCTTTATATTTATTTCTGGATCACTGACAAATATTGAATAGTGACATGTTTATTATCAAGCCCTCTTGAATCCACTAGCAATAACGTGCTGCTCAGGGATTCTCCCCAGAAAAGGTATCTCTGCACGACCACTACCCCATGCCACACGTGTGTGGTCACATGGTAGTGGTCAGACTATGCTGCTGCACAAACTCTCTTCCTCATCATCATTTCAGTTGGAACTCAGTTCCTTAAAGTCCTTTATTGACATATTTCCTTATCAGAATATTCTATAGTTTGAATATAAATTGTTTTCTTTTCGTATAAAACTTTTAATCTAATAATAGAATGAAATTAGTTTCTCCTGATACAGCCTAATGTCATTAAGAGTATATTGATTAGCATGTTTATCAAGACTGTTTGTCTTCTCGGTTTGTCTACCTTTTCTCTTTGACCTTCCCTCATTCAGTGCTGGCTGTCTAGACCAATCACTACAGATGGGAATCATGAAAACTAAAGCTACTAAATGAAGGCAGGATCAGCATCTCTCTGCGCCCCATGGAGCTTTCTGCCATTAGGGTAAATCTTGTTTGCAAGACAGGAAAAGCTTCCTCAAAAGCAGGACAATATGAATGAAGGAAATTGAAGGAAATTCACAGATCTTACCATCTTTCACTTATATGCAGGGCTTACAACTTCTATCTTGCCTTCTCGGGGAAATATGTATCACAGGAACTCAACCTTCAATATCTCTACCCACTCTTTCCTCCAATGAAAGTCCATAAAAGCAAAACAAAGAAAGAGTGCTCTCTTACAGTCATAATTCAGGCTGAAGGTGAAATAAACCGCAGATGGCAGGTAACAGTTTTATTATTTAATGAGCTGCCAGAAAATTCATATAATGTGCTGTTGTAATGTGGGAAGCCTATAGCCTTTAGAGAGAATACTAGGTAAACTAAGTATAAGCTAATATAGAGAGAGAGCTAGTCAGTTTTGCATTTGAGAACAGTTTGGTAATATGTTACACATCAAAGCAGAAAAATGTAACATTGTGGGATACTTTTGTGGCTTTGATCATGAACCCATCAGAGCATTTTGGAATTGTGAGCAAATCTGTCCTATTTACAATGTTTACAGTGCTCCTGAAGCAGAAAAGTACTATTATTCCTATTTTAGTGATTGGGGCCTAACTGATAGAAATCCATAGGCCCAAGATCCTTAAAATTTGAAGATCTTAATTAAATTAATGTGGAAACCTGAATACCATTGAGGATTCACACCAAAGAAGCCTGTCCAAGGCCTCACAGGAGCACTGTAAAAGAGAAGATTTGCAGTTTTTAGACACTGAACTCCCCTATAATAATCTAAGGTTATTGCTTGGAAGAGCCACACTTTGGTTTCATAAGGTCAATCCTCAATCTAATAAAGGTAACAGCCATACTGTTTCCATGCTTTGTTGTTTTGGGGAAATGAAAATGTGATGGGGGGAGTGCAAATAAGTAGACAGCACAAATCGTACAGAAGCTCATATGAATTCCAAACAGCAATTGCTTAGCTGTATGCAGGGAATGTAGATTTTCTTTTTTTTAATCAGGCCATCATGATTTTTTTAGCTAGATTTTTGTACCTGGAGAGTGTTTAATTAAATAGTACAAATAAAACACTAGAAAGGCAAGAGATTATTTCTCTTCACCTGATGACATGATCATCTGGTCAAAAAAAGATCTTGAAAATGTGAAATATAATAAGGCATCAAGGCTTTTGACTACAAGGTTTTTGTAGTCAAACTATAAGCTGCTGATTGGAGTAAAGATTTATAGTTAAAGTATAGGTATGCCTTAAGGCAAATCAAAGCCTCCAGAGAATGACATATACAAAGGCACTGCCCATGCTACCCAATGTCATCTCTCTTTATAGTATATTTCCACTTAGGAAAATATAACTTTCAATTGCACTTTACAAAGTATAAATTACAATGTCATAGTGAAACATGCCTACAGAAAAGGTATTTTTGTGGGAAAAGAAAAAAACTAACTCCCAAATTTCACAAGAAATGGTTCTATATGCTATATATACCTTGAGTAAGAGAGCAGTCTGATTGCTTGGCTAGAATTCAAACCTGCATAAATACAGACTAAGCATTTTGTAGTTTGAAACTCTGTACTTTGATATTTCTTTCCATCCAAAGTCAATTATCCCCCCCCTTTATTTTTTCTTTTTCTTTTCCTTTTTATTTATTTATTTTTTTTTAGCAGAATGTCACAGTCCTTGCTGAACTACTGTTGTGAACTACACATTTGGGGTATTGGATTGACTTTGCCTCTGGCACTTTGTTACATCAAGCACCAAGTGTGAGACTGTCAGCCATATGCCCCATTTTTTGGTATTTCTTGTGCTTACAGCAAAAACCTTTAAAAACAGAATATTTACTATTTGCAGTAGCCATGTTTACCTAAGATTTGTGGCTTTGCCTATTGTAAGTTATATAAAACCTTGCAAATACTACTATAAAGATAAATACCACAGTAGAAAAAGTATCCATTTTTAATGACACCAGCTTTACCAGATATAATGCAACTGCAAAATATAGTAGTATTTGTAGAACAATCTTGGTCTTCTTCCTTATCATAAGGTACACACACTTACTATTCATATTTCATCTAAAATCAAATTTTTGTGAGGCGAACAACAATCTATCAAAACATGGTGTCAAAAATATAGTTGCAGTCTCTGCGCAGCTTTTGCAATCTAAGGCAATTTGCCTCAACATTATAAGTGGCAATTTTCTATAAACATTAAAAGCTTTAAGTATAGGACTGCATCAAAATGTCTTAGAGCTTTCCATGTTTTTCTCTTGAATCTAAAAGTGAAATTCTGCCTGCTGAGTAACACAAAATGACCTACAGGCTCATTTGCTAAGAGGTATGATGGTATTCATAACCAGATTCTCTTCAGCGAGTGCTGAAGAATTTGCATCTGCAAACAGGCAGCCTTTCCTGGAGCCTTCCTGGCATCAGACTATCTTATCCTGTAAGACAGATTGGTAGCATGGATGGCATAAGCTCAGAGTACATCTCTCAGACCTCTCCAGATCTCCTGATTACTGATTTATGTGGATAGGCAATCTTATCTGGCCACCCTAGCCCCCTTCTGAATTGCCCCACATCTACACACACAGGTATTGCACAGTCTTGTTCTTAGTACATTGAGTGGATGTGGGGCAATCTAGCCCATTCCAGGAAAAGAGAATGAAAAGCCTATAAAACACTACTAAGGAAAATCTGTAATGCGATTATGTGGTATATTGATAGTATGAAAAACATCCATTTGTGCTGTTATGCGTACATAATAGAGACAGATCTTGTCATCACCAAAAAAACCTCATCTGATAATTGACTACCCAGGGCAAATATGAACTCTCAAACTCTGCAAAATTTTTGAAGTGGACCTTTTTTTTTTTCCTTGGTTGTTTTTGACATAGCCCTGGCAGAAGTGCACATTTACGGTGAGCAGAACAATGCTCTGCACTGGGCTACTGGGAAGAGATGCCCAGGTTTGATGCTGACCCAGCTACCACTGGGAAAGCCAAAGAAGCAGCAGCAAGGTAGGCAGCTGCCTACAGCAGCAGACTGCCAAAGGCAGCAGCAAAACATACATATCCCTGTTGCATACCTCTCCTGCGCAAGGGCTCTGAATAGCTAAGGAGAGAGCTAGGCTTCCAGTTCCTGGTGTTACAGGGAGTATGAGAAGTCCTCTGATGTTAAACGCTGTTCCTTGGAGCTGCTGTGCCTAGCCCAGAAGCAGCTGGGGAGCAAGAGCAAGCCTTATTTCCGCAGTTCCTCATCCCTGCATGCCCTCTTCTCCTCTCCACCTCCTCCTGTCATTTCCACAGCAGCAGGAGCCCCCTTCTCCACTAGGTGACAAAACTGAATTTTACTTGCAGCTACACTGCTGAGAAGTTTTGAGCTAGCCCTGCTGGAAGTCGTACAGCCTTGTCAGTAATCTGTAGCTAATGCAGCTATAGTGCTTTGGGGACCTGGACTACTATCTCTGCGTGATGCTGTATGTCGCTGGGTAGATGTTTCAGCACTGCTTGGAGCTAGCTTGGGGATGCAGAAGTACATAGATCCCTGACTTCACTGTGTAGTACAGGCATGAGAATGAAACTTAAGGCAAAGTGTTATGTTCTTGCTGGCATCACTGGTGAGAAAAAAAACGTTTGTATATTGGCTTAATTCTTTTCCCATTGAAGTAACTGAAGTGAGTGGTACAAATGCCTAGACATATTTATTTAGTTTATAATTTTGAGCAATTTAATGCCTGGATGACTAGGAAAATGCAAAATGGTTGCAGATAAACTTAAGATTTCCACAGATGATTTCCATATTAAATGATATGGAATTTATAAGAGGAGAAAACTATTATTCCCTCTTTATCAATTAATGGAATACACTAGAAACTAAGTGCAAGGGATAAGGGAATTAGCGGGATTTATGACTGGTAGGAACACTTTAAAGGCAGCTAGGAATGTAAAATGTATCTCAATGGTGATTTTTTAAAGTCATTTTTTTAAATCCAGTGGAGAATATTTTCTATATTTTGAATATCTCACTACAGAACATTACATTCCACTTACTACTGATAAAAATAAAAGAAACCCAAACCTCTAATACCTAACACATACAGGCATATATTAAAACATACACTGTGTCTGTCTCTCTCTCAGTAATAGAAATCCACTGTAACTCCCACAGAACAATATTGTATTTACTCTTGCATGAAGAAAGTCAGACCTTGGATCATGTTCTAAAAAAAAAAAATCCTGTCATTAATAAAATAGATACAAAGAAGAATTTGAAGTAAAATTTTACAAGGAAGGAAGCATTATTTATAAGGAAATAGGATATAAAGAGGGGAAATTATAGTTATCTTGAGATTCCTTTAGAAAGTGAGAGACAAAGCATTTTATAACAGGCATAACAGAGTATCTTTCAAAAAATTTTTTTTCCTGCAGAAGATGTAGTACTTTACTTGCATTGTGTCAAAAGGTTTTTTGCAACAAAGTGGCTGAAGCTACATTAAAATGACCTGCACCTTATCACTTCTCCCAATTTTAACGAAGGTATTTGTTGCTGAATGCATGTAGCTGGTCATAAGGAATGAAATTTACTGCCTGTGGCTTTAGCTGCATCTCTAGCAGCTTTGGAGTTCAATTAATATACCCCAAAATGGTACGACAAACCCATTTCCATATGGTAATACTGCTGCTATGGATGCATGCCGTGGGCATTTGAGCTGCTAGCTGCACAATTTATATGTGCAAACAGACCTAGAAATCTGATGGATTCATTAACATGGTTTTCGAAATGAAGAACTGAACATACAGGTTGGGAAGCTGATGAGAATTAAGCAATTAGTCAGTGCCTAATTCACAGTGACCTGCAATAGAAATCAGGTCTCTCACTTTCTCTTGTGCTTTTAAAAAGCCTTAATATCACCAAGGCACTCCTCACAGATGAACCTTTATTTTGTACTACTCAGACAGCATTGCTGTAGCCATCTAAATGAAACATTTATTTTCTTTATCTCCTGGGTTGCTGTAGCCCTCTAAAAGAAATATGCATTTTCTTCATCTCCTGGTTTCTGAATTTAACCTGAATTTTAAGAAAAACCTACCTAGCAATATGAAAAACTTTCCGGAAGATGGCAGCAGTGATACAGGAATCAGCACAGGATGGTTTTGCTAAGCTTTTGCAATTGAAAAACATAAAAAACCATACTCAAAAGCTGAGATCCAATGAGGGGTTATTAACAGCTGATACATGCAAAACTAGCCCTGACAAGACAATCTCATAAAGAAGAAATGGTATTCAGATGCACTGAAACACATAAAAAGAAGCAAGGGGTGCTCTTTATTTCAAGGACATTGTATCTTACATTTCTCAAATACGGCAACAGCTGAACTCCGTCTCCCACCAATCTAATCCCCTCCGCCAACCTAACCTTCTAAATATTACCATTTAGCAAATAAAATAGCATAAATAATATACTTAAAATAACTATAGAGCATGGTGCTGTTCTAAGGGTTTTGCTGGGTTCACAATCTCGCTTATGTGTTGCACATGCTTTTAACAACTATAAACACACAGCCTACAGCCTAGAGAGAGCACAAATCAGTGAAGAGATTTCTATAGGTTCCTCTCTTGCAAGGAAATGCTGAGCTTCTGCACAAGGATCCAGTGAGAGTGCCTTTCCCTTCAGTAACTGAATTAAGCAAGGCATTAGGGTATTTTTCTGAAAGAAATTTTGAGGGCAGTGGGAAGGGAATGATCTTCTGCCTCTTTTTTTTTACTTCTGGTTGTTTACATTTCTCCTATGAACACATGACTCCTTTAAAATTAGGGAATAACTGAACATACAATCATCAAATCCCATCCATATTCCTTTCAAAGCCCAGCACCTTTCAGTTCAACAGCTGAGCACAAAATGCAGTTTTCTTGGTTCAAATTCAGAGTGTGAATAGTAATTTATTGGGAGAAAATGCTACATTCGATGATTTTAATTAGAGGTGTTTCTAACCCAGAATATTGACACCGAACAACACTGAGCAACTTTGGGCAAATTTTGAAAACAAATGAGAACTTACTGTTAAGCCTCAATATCTAAAATTAGATATAGTCAAAACTCAGAACTCCATCAACTCCTAGCTCTGAAGGATAGATTTAGATTCAGGCGCTGAAGCTCTAAGTCATCTGTAAGGTGATAAAGTAAAATAAACATGATTTAGAGGAGAAGGGAGAAAGAAATTGCACAAATTTTGAAAACTTTCAGATCTGGTTCTCCTGAATGAGGCCCCATGTTTGCAAAATATTCTGTAAATACTGCTGGAGAAAGCACTGGAATAATAATGAAAATATCACACTTTGTCTTTTAAGGATGAGAAAGCAGGTAACTTCTTGTGAAACACAGGTCTGATCGAAAATACACAGAAATGACAATGACAACTGGACTAGTTCTTGCCAGCATTCCCTGTCACAACCAAGAGCTCCCATTAAGGACACCTCAATATCTAGATGTTGTCACCAGTGCTACAGCTAGTTGTGTGGTTTCAAGTAATTTTCTTCTGAAACAAGAGTGTTTTTTAAACCTTGCACAGACTGTGCTCCAAAGCAACGTGCATTTGCACATTTCTATGTGAAGAAAGACCGCTTGGTCTCCAGGCTGGAACTTCTATACAACGTGGGAGTAGAACAAACCTCCATACAAAACCAAAGAGTTAATGCTTAACTAAAACTTATCTTCCAGGAAGCAGCCTTGATTTAAAGGATCCATTGCAAGAAGACAAATCAATCATAGTGTAGCTACGAGTGTTGGCAGGACACTGCTTAACACCTCAGAAAAGCAGAATCCTTCCCCTTCAAGTACCACTTGGAGATCCTCATGCTGACTGATACATCCCTTTCCAAAGTCACTGGAATTAATGATGGAAGTGAAAATGATCTTTAACTTTGGAATAAATGTACATGGCTGAAGAACACCTGACTTATTTACTGCTTCTACAGAGCTGACTTTTCTAGGGCTTATTGTTTACTTTTAGTAGGAAAGGGAGTATAAGAATTCACCTTATGAGGTAATTAGGTTGTGTTCTGAAGATCTGATCATATGTGGAATTGTCTTCTATACTGGCCAGATTCTGGGCTAATGGAAATTGGCGTGACACCACCTTCTCCAGGGGAGCTACACTCATTTACAGCTGCTGAGGATCTGGGCCTACCTGTCTATCTCTGACACCCAGTATATGAACCCAAACAGCTGTATTGCATCAAGAGTCACTAGACAAGCACAGCACATCCAAGTATTTGCCATTTGAGGCATTTTGTTGCAGTCATCCACTTTTCCCTGGGCCTCCCTCCTCTCATTGCTCTTTCCACACACTCTGCTGAAACTCATTTTTCTTCCCATTACTCTGCTACATTTACATCTTTGACTGCCTTCACTGCACTCCTGAAACAAAGTTCAAGCTCCTCTCCATCTTGTTTTTCAGTTCTTCTTTTTTTATATCTTTAAAAAACTCTTGTCATAAAACAAGAAATGGAATGTTCTCTTCTTTTCTGCTGTCTCTCCACCAATATGTTCACTTTCTCTTCCTTCATATCCAAAAGCATTGCTCTTCTCATAATGCTCTTGAACAAAAGAACAACCTCATTGCCATAATCACTGTTAGAACTTAATTAAAGGAATAATGCATTTATAACAATAACAACAGTATTATTATGCCAACAACAGTAAGAACAACACTATCATCTAGCATGAGGCATATCATTTCTTCCTCTCATCTTTTGCATGCTCACAAAATGCAGCCACACCTGGAAGCATGCCAGCTATAAAACCCCAGACTTTGGGGTGCACTTGGGGTAGGAACAGAGGCATGTCTTTAAAGGAGAAATTCACCTTTCTAATTTACCAAGTATCTTTAAGGCATTTGATGCAAATTAAACAATAGTAAGTAGAATAGCACGATCTAAATTCTATATTCAAGAACTGCATAAAATGTAGATAATTAATCGGGATGGGGGGAAACAGCTTATCTTTTTTCCAATGTTATTCAGATAAGCTGGGCCTGAGGAAATTATTTATGTTTCTAATTCCCCCTACTTGAGCATATGTGCCTGTGGTTCTATTCTGTTGTAAATTATGATATTTTGGTCTTTTTGATTTTGTTTCTGAATAAATCAAAGAACAAAGAAACATATCAAAGGGTCACTGATAAATAGCAACATATCATCTACCTTGAAATAATTATAATCTGATGGAAAATGTCATCTTTTTTCTCTTTCCTCCTCAAAATTTCACTCCCTTTGCTACTGGGAATTTAATATAAAGAAAAAAGAAAATAGCCACTATTAGTATATGACCCTGCTGTATTTTTGTTCTTCAGCTTCAAAGCCAGCCTGCCAGCTTGCACAGAAAACAAAGAAAGGTTACTTTTGCAAACTGTATTAAAAGCACTCAGCAATAATGGCCCTAAACCACTACAGCTCCCAGTTGTCTTACTGAAGTATTTAGGGGCTATTACTGTAGCTTTTTATTAAATAAGGATCATTAGCAAACCTTGTTTTGAGTCTTATGTTGTGTTGCCTTTATGCAGTTTATTTATTGTAACTGTGTGCCACAATTTAACAGTTCACAAGCTCCCTCTGACTTCATTCTGACTTTTTGTACACCGGAAGGCTAAAATATTCTATAAACAGCAAAACAGAAAGAGGCAGAGCCACAATTTCTTGTACTATAATGTCAAAATCAGTGTTTGTCAAACAGAAAATGACTTTAATGTGCCCCTGTAAGTTGTGATATGGGCTATTTTCCCAATGGAGAATCATGTGTGCATCACTTTGCTGCTATATGAGAAAATTGTAGTTCATGAAAAACTGGTAGGGATTAATGGGAAAAAGATAAAATTTGACTTATAGTTCAGGTTATTTCTATTTCCATCCACAGAATGTGTTATATTTTTCAAATGAAAAATAGTTCCAAAGCTAAATTCTAGATTTGTATCAATGTTTTGTTTGATCTCATATTCAAGGAGCAAGTTGGAAATGAATCCCATGCTCATTTCATATATATCCTCTGCTCTTGCATTGTAATGCTAGAGGAGTCAGTGTGTACTTCCAGGAATTTGTTTTGTGCTCATCACTTGTTAAGACAGGAGTAGAAAGTCAGAGTTAACAACAGTCTGCTCTACCTTGTCCATGGTCCTGGCCATTTGAAGTAAAAATCTAGCCATGTGCTCAGAATACCCATAAAACACAGCTCCATGATCATTCCCCTCGAGGAAAACACATACAAGCTTCCAAAGAGAAATAACTTTACAGGATGAAGAACTTCATGATTTTCTGCATTTATAATAATGTATTTGTCAACTGAACTTGTAATTTGACAGTAGATATAATACAGAAATTACCCTTGAAGTCGAGGAATGATGAACATCTTTCCTATTTTTGGAAAAAAAATCATTTAATTTTTGACAGGTGCCACTGTCTGTACAGAATCCAATTAGGAGGATTTTTCCTTACTGAGTGACTCCTAAGGATGGATGTACATTGTAGTACACAAGGAACTAAGATGTATATTTCTTAAAGTGAGCAATGCCTAATGTCTGAGAATAACAGGCCAGATATCAGATCCCAGTTACAAATGAACTTAACTCTAACCATTTGAATAGTCTCACTGAAGCTGATTTAAAGTATAAGCAGATGATCAGGTAAAATTTTGGATTAGGTCTTTGCTCTTTGCTCCTAATCCACTGTAAATTTATTTAATTCACAGAATTACAGAACAGTTGAGGTTGGAAAGGACCTCTGTAGATCATCCAGTTGAACTCCCTTGCTCAAACAGGGTCACCTACAGGACATTGTTCAGGACCATGTCTAGACAGCTTTTGAATATCTCCAAGGTTGGAGACTCCACAAATTCTCTGGGCAGCCTGTGCCAGTGCTCAGTCACCCTCACAGTAAAAATGTTTTCCCTTATGTTCAGATGCAATTGCCTGTGATTCAATTTGTGCCCACTGCCTCTTGTCCTGTCACTGGGCACCACTGAAAAGAGTTTGTCCCCGTCCTCTTTGCACCCTCACTTCAGATACTTATATGCATTGATAAGATCCCCCCTCAGTTTTCTCTTCTCCAGGCTGAACAGTCCGAGCAACCTCAGCCTTTCCTCACATGAGAAGAATTTAAAGCTTTCTAAGAGCTTATATTAGAAACATAGAAAGCCAAGTAATTACAACATATGATTGCTTATTTGAAGCCTTCTCAATACAAAGTCCTTTACACCTGAAAATTGACATGTCAATCTACAACTAGTCTTTGTAAGTCTTGTTTATTAATTTGTCTTTTATATTGAAGGTTTTTTTTTCTTAAAACAAAAAACTGAAATATTAGTGGTGTTGTCAGTGTTCCTGTTGGGACATCTCATCCCCTTGAAGTTTGCACTCAAAATTATGTCCACATTTTTACTGTTTTTTAAAGGAAGCTAATAAAATACCTATCCCTTTCTTGACTTTGGTGTGCCTTCCCATTATACACATCTCATATATGATGAATGTGCATCTTAGTGCTGACCTGTAGACAATGGGAAAGCTATAAACATATAGAAGTAGCATTTTTGTTAAGACCCTGACAGCAAGCTTGTCCATCAACCACAGAAACTGTAAGGCTTAAGAAGACGTGTGGTACTCTGAGATAACACATGCCTTGTGGGGGTTGTGAAGTGTGAGGCAAAGGCAAATGCTTTTAGTGACCTGCCACTGTTATCTTACAGTAACATGCACACCTTGGAGTATCCTAACAAATCACAAAATAGCCCCAAACTTGCAGAAAATTAAATACTTTTTTTTTTTTTTTTTTAATTTAACAACTAAATAAAAGAAAGGAGGTGCATAATAATTAAATAGTCAGTAAAGAGCAAGCAGCTTTTGAAATGTTTCATTTCTGGACTGCTGAGGAGAATAATAGGCAGAGTCACAGGTGAATGAAATAAAATGTCATGTACGTTCTTCATGCTATTCAAGCATAGCAATTTCCCCAAAATGTTCTTCATTAAAACAAAAAATGAAATAATGGAAGAGATAGTTTGGAAAGGCTTTTTTTTTTTTTTCTTTTTCAGGCACCTAAATAGTTCTCAAGACTCCTATATAGAGTTTTGATTGGCACTTAGAATGCCATAGTTTCTTTACTGGATCATACCACAATCATCTCTAAACATGAATTTTGTAGCCTGTAGGTTATTTCTGTAGAAATCTGTAATTGGAATAATCCACTATTTCCAATAATCTGTACATCAAAGAAAAATCAGCGGATTTGTTTTCTAGCAAACATAGAGTTTTTCTTTTCTAAAGGATTCTTACAAAACAACAGTCAGCACTAGTCAACTAAAATAATAATAAAATACTATTTTGATAAGACTGAATGAATACTTCAGTATTCAAACAGCAGGGCAAAAAGATTGCACATAGCAAAAATTTTTTAAAATCTTAGTTTAGTTGTAAGGATGCATTATAAATCCATTTGTAATATTTGTCCTGCTATTGTAAGTGTTATTACTTAACATAAATTTGCTGAAACGTAGTGCTTTGCTTTAGCAAGATCTTTGCAGATAGGTAATATTTACTGGACCAATTGATACAGCTAGGATTCTGAACAAGGTTTTGGGATATACACAGTCTTCTACAGTTTGAACTAAAATCAAAAAGTTTTCCCTTTTAGGAGTTCCTAGGAATTAATAAAAAATCAGAGGAGCTTTTCCGTGAGCATTAGCAATGAAGAAGACAGTTTTGCAGACATCTGTATAATGAGTTGGAGAGATGATAAGGATTTTGTGATGTTTAATCAGGCTTGAGCTCGTAATGCAGCTCAGGACATTCAGAAGATCTCTCTCTCTCTCTCTCTCTCTCCCCCCCTCTCTTCTATCCCACTACCTATTCATGAAATTTGAGGCAATATATGCGGTAACACATGGATAAAATTGCTCCATGGGTTTGAAAGATATTATAGGGGAGTGAAAGATCAGCACAGACACAGAAATAGTGCTATTGCATAAGGCTTATTTCCATACAAAATCAGGATAAAAAATATGGACTCATCTCACACTCTCTGACAGACTAAGTCTGCTGATAAAGCAGGAATGCAAACACGGAGTAGATACATGATGTGATGAACACAGAGTAAGAACTTATATAATAGAAAACAGAATGACACGTTCCTTTGTTAAATCTGCTTGATTTTGTGCTCTGTGTATCATTTGCTTTCGTGCTCCTGTAACACTCTATCCTTTTTCTGCTGTTCGTTCTGAAAAGCAGAGAGATCTCTTTTAAAGTCCCTCAGTAGCTGTTTGGTAACCTATTTTATGTGATCGTTACCCTTCATATTATTCCTAAAAGTTCTTCATTATGTTTCCATCTTCTGATTTTCCCATTACTTAACTTAATTTTTTTGCTCTTTGCAAATCTGAAAAAAACCCTGCATCGAGGGTAGCTTTTTGTATTCTGAATCCAAACATTTTCAATAGATTAATATAAAGATCTTTTTTTACTGCGGAAAGAAAGCCTGATATTTCCCAGCATTTTTACCACTAAAATTTTTGAAACTTGTTATCATGTTGGTTTTTCTGCTTTGTTCCTTTTTTGCAAGAGCAATTGTACCCTAAGGTGCAGGACACAATAGGGGTTATAGTATTTTTGATGCAATGTAACTGGCGTCTTATGTAACAGCAGCATCCCCTCCCAGGCTTTGCTTCACTTTGTTTACCCCAGCAATACAACCCGGCATCTGATTTGCTTTCAGCATTGCAGCTGTATTTGAGTCGAAAGGCTTTAGGGACTTTTCTACAAACAACTCCCAAATCTCTCTCCCATTTAATAATCCCCATTCTGTTCTGGCAAAGATTTTTTTTTTTTTCCACGTGTACTGATTAGCAAGGTACCTGAGTGGAAATAGAAGTTTTTTTTCCCTTCATTCTTCCCACCAATTCCTTCGCAGGGAGATGACAACACAGTGTTTGCAATGCCACAATTACTTGCAAGCAAGAGAATTCTGATGTCAGAAACGAGTGGGAGATTTTGGAGATAAGCAAAGGAAAAAGTCAGTTAGAAAGAAGGAAGCAAACGCTGTGCAACAGCTACTTCGCTTTTATTCCCGCCGTTATTACTAATAGTAAGCCATTAATCATCTGTGTCTGTGTGACACTGCAACACCTCACCTATGTAGACTCTCATCGAGAGATGGCAAAACAAGAACACTTTACAAATATTTGCTTTATGGTTTATTTATTGATCAGGCTCCGATCAGAGATACTACTATCCTGAGATCGGTAGAGGGCATTGGCAATTATACACAATATAAGGGCAAACAGGCTGAACTTTGTAGTTTGTAGTTTACTTTGTAGTTCCTGTATACTGTGGTTTTGGGGGCTGAACTTTGTCGTTTGTAGTTTGTAGTTTACTTTGTAGTTCCTGTATACTGTGGTTTTGGGGTAAACACAGACAAAAGTCAAGGTGACATTTGGCCTTGGCGTGGCTGCCACGCTCTGAGCCCAGGCGCGGGGCTGCCCGCTGCAGCTCCCACACCACGGGTACAGCCTGGAGCTCACCCATAGGCAGCCGGGAGCTTCGCTGAAGCACAGCGTGAACCCACAGCTGCGTTTTAATAGATAGGCAAAAGATTTTCCTGAAACTCCAGAGGGCTCCCCGAGGAGCATGTTGCAGCTGATGAGGCCTCTAGTAAATGATAGACAGGAAAGAACAATGGAAGAAAAGGTCCTTTTGCATAGACACATTGGTCGTGAAGATTTTTATTTTTCCAGACATTTTTATTTAATAAGTTGTGCCCACCAATACAGAGTTTTCTCTATTTTAAATTACTACTTTGTTCTAGTTCAGTATATAGGGTATATATATGTATATATGCACAATAGAGCTGTGTGTGCATAACACATATATAGAGAGAGTGAGTTTAGCTGGTATCTGGTTTACTGTATTTTTAATAAAATCTGACTCTAGAGATGGAAAATTCTTTCCTGTATTTTGGCATGTTTATTTTCAAAGAAAAGAAAAAGAGCGGCCGTTCCATATTATGGTTTCTGGCTACTTCAAGGTTCAACCTTAATATACAGGAAGAAAGCATCTCTATATGGTTAGGAAAAATGTCTGTTGGGATTGAAAGATCTCAAGTCAATTACGATTTTTTTTCTGTAATTACCATTTTACAAGGATTAACCTGCATAATATTTGTCTTCCAATCTCCTAATGAGAATCATGTTTTTGTAAATAAATGAATTCTACTGAAAACAAATATAATCACTAGGGAGATAATTTGAACCTCTGAACAACACAAGACCATTGACTAAAATGGACTTAACCTCTAGGACTACACTACCTGGCACTCTGCCAGGTTTTTGGGAAAGGGGTTGTGCCTATATCCTACAATCTCAAACGTGGTGTGGGGAGCTGAGACCCAGCTGCCAAAAGCTCCAACCCCTGCCAGATATGCCCTGCAGCAGGTCTCACCTGGGGTCCAAAACAGTGGGACTAGTTCTGTCTCCCAGAGAAGCTTCCCCATTTAACTGATGTCTTCAGAGATCCAAGGACTTACTGATGAGAGAGAAGGATGAGAGCAAGGCTGGGAAAAGGAAAGATTTCAGCCTCCTGACTGTGCAGACAACCACAGTCCGATGTTTATCATTTCTTCAGAAGTTTAACTGGCATTCCCAAGTAAAGGACTGTAAAAAGGTATTATGCATGCTAACAGTCTACACAGTTTCACGACATACTGGACATAACATAGGGTCGTGCAGGCAGGGGCACAGGAGTACTTGCTGTAATTCAGTGTCATAGAGGTTTTTGACTCGGACATCGCTGTGGCATTGCGATACCACCCCCCACTACTGCCAAAAGCTCTCACAGTAGGAACTTTTGGGGGAGTGCAGCCCAAAATGAGGCCTTCGGGCATGCCATGACAGCTATACTAGCTGACTGCAGAAGCTGATCTATGCTGTGGCTTATTAAGCTATGTGAATGTGAATGGCCATGTCAATGCCAGAAATAACCCCAGATTGAAAGCATTCCTCACTAGTTTACAGCTTCATTTGCACTTAACTGCACCTTCTGTGATGCTCCTGCTGCAGGAGCAGCAGAGTCTCATCCTTAATATATAAGATGCTGACTATGTAAAAACCAGGCCTGGCACAACATTAAGCAGCAAACAACTATATATACAGTAAGAATTTAAAGCCAAATTTAAAATCAAGGGCTTCAAATGAATTCTCTTCCCCAGTCTGTTACAAATTATGCACCCCTCAGTACCAGTTTAAAGAAACAGCAGTTTTTGACAGCAGCTAGCCTCTTTTTTCATTACTCTTACAGTTCTTTCAGATCAATAAAACTCCTATGTATCTTTATAAATCTGAGTAGCAGATCCATTCTCATAAAGATGACCCCATCTTGCTTTTCAGCTGAAAAGCTGAATCAAAAAGTATTTTAAGGGATATCTGAAGTACGGAGATTAAATTCTGTCTTAGTTATACCATGAACAAAAGCCAAAAAAGAATACTACATATCTTGCTACATTTTTTCCCCTTGAACCTCCTTAGATCATAGCTATTTTTGTCATTTCTTTTTACATTGCGTTTTGCAATCCTGAATGTACTTTAATGTGAATTGACGAGGTTAAAAGTCGTCTATATTTCATAACCTATTAAAAAAATCTGAAAACTGTTTAATTTATAAAACTGACATTGCTTTTACATTTTGCAGTAGTTAAATCTGTTTGCTTTTAGGATCAGTGTGGATAATTAAGTGGTATAATCCAGGTTTGTTTTTGCTCCCAGTAATCTTCAAACAAAATTTATATTCAAGATCTTTTGTACTAGCATAGAACTGTTCCTTCTATGTTATAAGGACTTCTATAGAATTTAAAAAAGACTTTTCTCTGATCACTTGATGTTTTAAAAGAAAAAAGAAAAATTCCTATTCATATTCTGGTTTTAAGTTTCTTTCCAGAATAATTTTACAAAATTTATAACCTGGAGCAAATTTAACTTCATAATTTAATTTTAAAATTCAGTTAACCTTCTTATATTAGTATTTTCTACATTGATATTTCTTAAATGGAGGAAACCATGCTGTTTATCTATGTATACCCTGTCGTGTTACAAGGGCTTTGTAGAAAATTTGACGCAATGGATAGAAAAACAAGAAGTCCATTTCCCCAATCACGCTAGTAGTAGTATACATCATTAACTATAAATATAGGTAAATGTAGTTCAGCTGAATGCAAGTGAACTATTTGAATAAAGTTAAAGAGAGATGCAAGTTGCTACAGAATATTTTACAACTCGATTTTTTGTTAGATGCTGACAAGAAAAGAAATTTAACATGCTAGTTTCCTTTTATTAGGACCATAAAGGAAACAGCACATCTTTCCACTGACAATAGAGAAGTTTCCAACAAGATGCTGAAACAGTCAGAGAACATATACAAATTTGCAGGTAGACTTGGCTTACCTATAGGGCTTCTTTTATGTGTGGAGGCCATTATGATGGCTTCCTGCATTTTTGGAGGAATTCCTATAGGGTTGCTTCTGGAAATAACACATCCATGAAATAATATTTATGTTGACTTGATAGGGCTCTAACATTATTTGTTGAACTAGCACCTTGACAGTAATCTCCAAGGAAGCTAACAGTAGTCTGAAATACCTGTTTCATCACTATCTAATTTGAGCTATTTGTGACATCCATGGTTATCAAGCAATTTTTCCAAGCAGCCTGCACATTATACATAAGAGGCCATAGTGAAGAAGCAGAAACTGGTGAAACACTGAATTTAATTCTGGTTCTGCTTTTAACTCACTGTGCAATCTTCAGCAAATCAAAACTCCTGCATCTCATCCCCCGCATTTTTAAATGTGGGAAGCAATTCAGAAACATCTCAAAAGTTTGACTACTCCACCAAGGGACCCTTGTATCCAGGCACTTCCTGATGCTTATGAGATGGAGCTCATTACTGAAGATTTTACGCTGCTCACAAGAGCATCTGCACTCTGCCAAGAGTGGAAAGGGCAGAATGTCCCTCTGCATTTTGCAGCTCTTTTGCACTGGGAATGCCTACAGCATCAGGAAAATGGACACATAAAAATTGTTGAGGTGATGTTAAGGTTGAGATTACTTATCAGCTCTTATAAAAATAGTGTAACAAGCAACAAAACTGAGCCAGCTGTAACCTAGGAAACCATTGCAAAAGTAACCGCTGTCAAAGTTACATCTTTAATAAACATCAACACCTGGAAATTCACCTTTAAGCTACAAAAAAAGAAAAAAAGAACACCAGCTACCCTCTGGGTTCTTACTAGTGGGCTTGTAAATGGAATAGACACAAGAAGATGCTTGGTCTATGGCTACTCAGCAGATAGATAGCAGGAGATGTTCTGTATCTAGCCAAAATCAGAACTATGTGTCAGGGCCTCCAGTGTCCTCTGAGAATGGGGCTACAGTGGGAACATGACGTCAATTCTAATTCAGTGTCTTGCACATATTTTGGGCTTACGCATGATGTTTACAAGCAGGGCTGTACAAAACTTATAATACAAGGTATGTACTCCATAAAACTTTAGAAAAAGCCATTGACTCCGAAAAAAAAAACATAAAAAAACCCTGTTAAATAAAGAATAGTATATGAGGATTGTATGCAAAGGAAAGGTAGATAATGAAGTTTGGACAGATTTAAGCAGATTTCCTTACTTTCAGATAACAGGGCTTTTGTGTAAATGTAATCAAATCTGAATTTCAAAGCTTTAGGATGTTCACTGGGAGCCCTGCTATTTGCTGGGTTTGACAGACCTCCCTATCTACTTATCTCGGGGGGACTGTTATCCCCAATAGAAGCCTTAAAAATTGGCAAGCACTTCCTCAGCACAACTCAGCATCTTTGGGATATGAATATCCCAAAGCCCAATATCAGGAAATTTAAAAATTCTTTGCTGTCATCAAGCAATTCTTAAATGAAATGCCTTAGCCACTGGAGTCTGCCCTTCCACAGCTAATCTGATTTGTCTTTGTTCAGTTCCTAAAGTTCCCACTCACTAAAAGCTTTATTGCCTCTGTTTTCTGTAAACACACACAATCCTGGCAGAGCCACTTATTCTGAGCAATGCCATTCTTTGCAAATACTCTCTCTGACTTTAATGATGTCACTTTTGAATTAAGATAGTGTTTAAAGTGACTAAATAACTTCTATTCAGCCATCAGGAACAGATCCTCTGGTAGCCTATCACAAAGTAATATATAGGGAATTGTAATCTGTATTTTCATTTAAAAAGACATTCTTCATATGTTTTTCTCATTCTTTTTTCCCTTCTCCCTGAAGTAGAGAATGCTAGTGTCCTAACTGCTCACAGATTTATTCAAAATACATCAAATACACAGAAAATTGCAGTTTCAATGACTGTAACACAAAACCAGACATCAAAGGTTTCCTACAGCCAAATAAAGCATAGACTCTTATCAAAATTAAAGTAAAAAATATATAAATTCTGGCAAAGTTAAGATCTGGATTTAAACCTTACTTTAGGCTTATCACAAGAGGCCCCAGATTTTAATATTTAGTAATTTAATAAACTGAGCAATTTTGCTGCTCAGCCTCATTTCTACACTGAATATTGTTAGGAATGCCAGCTCTTGGACACACAGTGCAATTAATTACTGTACTGTTGAACTTCTTGAACTGTGGTAGGAAAACACAGATCAAACAATAAAATAAAGGAGATGAGTTGTTTAGACTATTTCTTTCCTGAAACAGCATTCATATAGTAAGAAAAGAGAACAGGGAGTTGTTTGAATAAGGACTTTATATATATATATATATATATATATACAGTATCAAGGTAATCCTTTTCAGATGAAACTCAGGGCTGAAGATGCATGAAAGGCAAATTACTCTTTCATCCAGCAGAGGATGGTTTCTGCAGATCAGAATATCAACAGAGAACTGTGGTAAAATTCTTCAGTTGTCAAAGTCTACATTATACATGGGCTGCAAATTAATGGATTTTAGTTCTAAATACAGGCACTCATACTATTCACAGAAAATTAAATTTATTCTGAAAAGGAGACATATCAAGGATTCACTTTCTAAAATTATCTGACAGCTTCACCAATTTAATGACATACAGCTTGTCATTTCTCATAACAACTGTGAAAGTTGCAGCTGCCATGTCACCTGGATCTTACAGAAGAGCACTGTTCACATAATTAATAAAACCATACGGATGGACTGGACTTTATCTGAAAAGGCATCATCATACACAAAAACTTCTGTCCTGTTCATTTATGATACATTGCCAGTGATGGAGATTAAGAAGAAAAGAGTATGTATTAGCTAAGTCTTGTGCATCTGAGTCAAGGCTGTGTATGCTGATATGACCTTTTCTTAACTTTCGACTTCCTAGCTATTCACCCAAACAGATTTTCGAAAGGAACTTATTTATTTATAGAAAAAAAAAATATGTCATTTCAGGGATTACTTATAGGTCTTAATTATGACTTCTCACTCCTCTGAGACTGTACAGTATTAAGAGAGCTTAGTTGCAAGAGACAAGGACTACAGAGAAAATAATATGAGGAAATCATCTCTAAAATGGATTTGTTGCACAAATATAAAGCATATAATTGTACTGTTGAATTCATTAAGCTATGTTTGTGATCACATGAGTTCCTCAAAGAGTCAACACACAGGTAGCATGGCTGTAGTTTGTGCCATGCACTAACTATATTTGGCATTAGTGTTCTCTTATAGTTTGACCACAGGTTTGAAAGAAGTGCAGTACAAATGTGATCGCCTTCAAAATGCCCATATTGGTCCACTGTTGTAAACAGCTACCAGTTGTGGCAACAGATCCTGTTGTGGTCTGAGGTCGTTTTTCATCTCAAAACAAAATACTGCCTATTGGCTCACAGGAAGAACAGGAGAAGGTATCCCTACGGATGAGGAAACTTTTTTTTTTTTTGCTTTGTAAGAGTCACAAATCTGTTACAAAGGACTTCAGACTCCTTGCAAGGTAGAAGCAAAACCAGCCACTGGCAGCTGGGAATATCCTTGGACTCAAATGCAAGAACAACTTTTGCAGGATAATTCTATTCTCTTTTCTTAAGTCTCAGCTTATGCTAAACAAAGATTGAACTAAAAATAATAATAGCTTATCTACACGAAGAGAATGAGATTCTCCTTCATGACTTACATTTTTGTTTCTGCTTATTGGTTTCTGTTTCTGTTCTGAATGATGCTTTATCGACATGATGGACTGAGTCTGCAGCACTTCCCATCCCAGTCCTGCCTGGCAGGGACAACCCAAGGTGACCCTGTCTAGACAGGGCTCGTGGGCGGGAGGGGGAAGCTGCCGTCTCCCACAAGACTCGATCAACCTCCCTAACCAGACATTTGTTAAGGGTGAAAATGGATGACAAGGACTCTTCTTTTTCCCTCTGGCTTTTCTTGGCCTAGTGCAGCCCTAGAGTTTATGAGGGCGTCAGCTGCTAGAGGGACCATAAAGAAAGGCATTGCTGACAGGAGAAGCTCCCCAGAAGGGGGATGCAGCCCTGGGCACTGCTGGGAAGCAGACGGGCATGTTGCTAAGCGTACGTCCAGGTCACAGATTTGAAAGACCAGCACTTCAGTTTCCCTTGGAGGAACTCAAGACCCAGAGGGAAGGTGTCTGACTGAATTACCAGCTCTCTTCCCCTTCTCCCCTTGTACCCAGCTCCCCCCCCCCCCCCCAAATCCCCCAAAGGCAGAAAAAAGAGCAAAAAACTGAGGGGATGAGGCTTTCTACAGCTGCTGCTGATTGATGGTCTCATTCTGCTCCCACCAGCCAGCTGTTGGAGAACCCAGCTCCCAGCAAGTGCCGAAACTATCGAAGAAACATATCCACAGTCTTCACTAGAGTTTCAGTAGGGCTGAATTAGGTTCACTAGGTCGAAATGCTTCATATGAATGAATAAAGTGTTTACTGTTTTCTCAGTGAGGGATCCAATGCTGGGGAACTTCCAGCATTTCACAGCTGAGCCTTGCAGGTCCCCTGCAATGCTTCCTATGGAATATGAAGGGAAAAGCTGTGAATGAGATCTGACATAAAATCCAGCAAGTGCTTTGAAATTAAAGATAAAGTTCACCTATCTCTATTGGGCAGAAGTTGCTATGAGAAGGGCCATATTAAGTGTCCTTGTTTACTTTGTAACACACATTTACCTTCATGCACAGGAAAATCCTGTGCCCAGCACAGCCCAAAATATGAAGAAAATAAAGTAGTTCTGAAAAGGTTGTGTTGGCTCACAGGGTGCCTGCTGAGGCATCGTGCAATCTGTGCGTCTCTTTTTATGTTCTTGACACCAGAGGAGAACGGAATGAGGGAAATTACATTTGAAATAGCAAATGTAGGGGTTTTGAGTCACCACCCAGAAGCATCCTTTTATAGATGAAAACTGCAATCGTTTTGACAAGCAAAATGTAGTTGGGTTTTTTTTTGTGTGCAATTTGACTTATCTGAGGTTGCTTATTATAGATCTTTTTCCTGCCCACAATAGCAATTTCATGTTTACTGCCTTTCCCAGGTAAGGCGTCATGTTTGTTTCCATTTATAATTAAGACATTAAAAATTACAGCAGTGTTCAGTCGTAAAAGCTGAATTATGTTATAGACTTTCCTGGTAGGGTTGTCCAGTTCTTGCAAACAATGGGACAGGAAGGAAAAACACATATCTATTGTATAACAGCAAATATGTTCCTCAGAAGTAAAATAACCTAATGAACTTATAAATTCTGAGTTTTGTATTAAAGATCACTTCCATTTTGGATGGAATGGGAATTGTTACTTGGGACTCTTCTGTGCTAAGAAGCTTAATGTTTTCTGTCATATATCTGTGAAATATGACATGTAATACATTTGTTTGAACATCAGTGCAAATAAAACTCAACACAATTACATATTTACAAAGGGATGGTGGACAAGGCCGAAATCTAGTTAAGAACAAACCACATTCACTTTAAAATTTAGCCACTTTTCTGAGGAAAAAGCTTTGTACAATATTGTAGTTCCAGTAAGAAATATCACCTCTAACATTAAAATTCTTCTTCTAAATTTGGTAAATATTAACAAATTGAACTGTGGAATACTTGCAATATTTTAATGCTCTTACTTTGACATAACAGTCGGCATTCAATCACAGAGAATAAGGCAGAAGTGACAAACAATCGGACTGTACAATTTCCTACTTTTCTAAGCTTGGTATATTGTCTCTGACACGACTAGTCATACAAATGCAACACTTGTATTATCACTTGGGGAAGTAATATCTGAGACACTAATTACAAACATATAATAGGTGTGTTTTTGCTAATCTATATGGTGCAAAGGTCCACTCTTGACCTGAAGACCACTATAGACAAAAAATCCACCAATTCTCTTTGAATTTTATTATAATCCATCAACATTAGTGTTCAAGTTTTGTGCCTTAATCCAATTTAATTTTGTCTGGCTTCTATTTTCAGATATTGACTCTCAAACTCTTGCATTTCTAGGTTTTACATTACTCTGCTGGATTAAGATATCCTTTGACACCCTCTCCAGGAAAGGGATCAGTCACCCCTCAGTCTTTTTTCTGTTTATTTAACTGAGCTGCACTCTTTCAGTCTCACATTTTAAGATGCTTTCTCCAGCTCTGGAATAAACACTGAAGCTTGTATCTGATCATCCTCTATTTTTCAACAGACTTGAAAAATGAGGAACCAAATCTGAATACTCTATTTCAGTATTGGTATCACCAATGTTATACACAGAGATAAAAGCCTCCCTATGCTCCTGGTCATGACATCTCTGCTCTCACATCTAAGGGTCACATATTCCTGCAGCATCATACTGGCAGCACATGGGCAGCTGCATGGCCCTTTTGACTCATAGATCTTTGCCAGGGTCACTGCTTCCCTAAATGTAGTCCTACAGTCTGGAGGTAGCGGTGTAACTGTGCATGTAGGCATATCAAAGTGCATTTTGTTTATGGTCTCAGCTGCTGTGAATGACTGCATCTTTCCTTACAATTCCCACTAGTCTTTGTGTTGTCTACAAGTTCTATCATGGGTCATTTCTATTCACCTCCAGATCATTCATTAAAATGTGTCTCTGTACCAGTGCCCATGAAAGACCAATGAAATCATTCCCATTCATGATAATTTCTCACTGGCAACAGCGTTCTGACGTCTGATCAGTATGTTAGACTGGTGTATGTTAGTAAAGTCAAACCCTTTACAATATATCATAATATATTGTTTCTACCCAATTATATTAATCAAGCAAACATGTCATTACATCTGAGATTTAAATCCAGTTTGTTGTCAAGTTCTTTTGTTTAAACAGTTATGTTGTCTGAAATGGATTGCTTTCCTTCCATTTAAGTCTTTATCTGAATTTCCTGTTTTATGATTTATTAGAAGGAGCATCAGCAAGCTATAGCTCTCCCTACCCATCTCTTTCAAGACTCCTGAATGCAGGTTGTCAAATCTACTTATTTAAAAATATTTAAGCTGCATACACATTTCTGCAGTCCTTCTAAGTTATTGAAAGGCTGGAAAGTCTGTATAACATCTCATCTTACTTTCCTTTAAATGCAACACTGAAATATTTACTTAACATTTACTACCCTTTTTTGCACTATCAATAATTTTACTGACTGGATCTGAAGATGCCTCTGTACCAAACTTAGACTTTCTTACACAATGGATATACTCATCTTTGTTACTCTTCTCCTTTCTACTTTTTCCTATCCCTAAAAGCCAAGCATTTTTCTTTAGCTCAGTCTTTAGATTTTCTATACTTCGCAACTTCTAATTGATCTTGATTATTATCCATTTTTAACTTGTGCCCATTTTTTGTATTATGCTTTTTATCCCTTTCTCTCTATTTTAGCCAAACTGTGAGTTGAAACTGTTTTCCACCCTGTACCTACTATGATCAATAATGAATTATATTTTTTGAATAATCATTACTCCACATTAACCTGTCTTTAATAGTTGGTTTTTCATTTCAAATTCAATGTTCATACAATATTCATATTTATAAACATATATAACACCTGTGCTGCAAATTTAGCAACCCTGTCTTGTAAACACATTCTTCTTTTATTGTGCCTAAGTGAGCACATTATACATTTTGTACCATTTAATGTTTATATAAGCAGTCATGCTTGCAAAATCTTACAAAATAGATTAAGTGCCTTAGAAAGCGGGAACAAATCGTGTGGTTTTGGTCTGTGTAGGCCTGTGCATTTCAACATTATGATCATCCTTTATGACCTCCTGCTGTCATTTTCAAGATATTCATAAGCCAGCTTCCTCAGTAAAATCTTTTACAATTTAATTAAAATGTTTTCCTTGTTTGTCTTTCTACTTCAGCATTGTTTTAGCTTCCAAGAAGAATTTAGGCTTTGTATGAGCTGTTGTCAGGATAATAGACTGAGAAATCTAATTAATATTTTATTCCCAATTAACAAAAGTATATGAAATTTATTAAAATTGTGCACAGAGAATAAATTATTTATAAAAAAACCCAACTATATCTTTGCTTGGTGAATGATTGTGAACATTCCTCCTCTATTCTCAACCAGAGAGTATGTACACAGTATTTTTAAGGATTTGCTTTGCTTTCTGTGGTACCTATCCTTATATTCGTATAAATTTCAGTTGTCATCATCATAAGTTCTTTTCCCTCTTGATTATGTTTAAACTCAATGTCCACTTAATTATAAACTGGTCTAGTCTCCCCATTGAATAAAAGCACTCATTAATCTCTGACCACTTACCTCCTCTCCTCTCATCACCTGACCCTAGTCTCTTTTTTTTCCCCTTCTGCATCTTCAAATCTGCATCTCCATTCTTCTCTCATGATCTTTTATCTAAAAACACAATTTTGGATTCTTCCTTTCAATTACAACTTTTGTATTTCTATTAATTTCTCAACATGTCTCTATATTCAGAGCCAAGCACTTTTCCTCCCTTCTCAAGATCTATCTACACTGACTGTTAGGATAAATTTTTGGATACCTCTGACTGAATCTCAGATGTGACCGATTGGCATCTTTATCTACACGGAGCTTGAAGATTTCACCATGGGTCTCCACAGAGTTCTTTCTGATTCCCCTCAGAGATCTTGCTAGGATTTTTTTCTTTTTCTCTCCTAATCTTGTTTTTAACTACAAGCACTAAAAGTTCGTAGAGAAAAGTAGAAACAGAAGAATCATCTAATTGAAGCATTCATATCAGGTGAGAATTTGTTTTCAGGAGACCTGTAGATAAGATTATGAACATAGTGAAATTTGTACAGTTTGGGCAGAGATCTGCAGCTAGGTTTGATCTGAGAGAACTATAACATTGGGTTTGGGCTTCCCAGAAGTTAGACAAGACTTTAGCTATCAGTGCATATATAACTGGCTCTATTTAACTCAGTTTAAAGTTGATATAGGTAAATGTGGCTATCACCACTTTTGCGTGCTAAGCGTTAATCCCTAATGAAGAGAATAAGTGGAGCTCCGTATTTCCTCCTCAGTATAATTATCTTTTACATGCATTTACCTGGCTACCAAATATGAATTCTGGTACAAACACTGCTAGGATGACATTAGGACCAGAAGCATTCTCCTATTTCTGGAGGTAGTTTATGGTTCCCGGTAGCATTTGTTCTCATTACTCATCTTTCCAGCTGTCCATGGCTATACAGAAATCAGTGATAAGACTGCAGCTCCCCACAAGCTTCTAGTGATTGAACCTCATTTTTTTTTGAGATTCTTCTTAAACACTCCACGAACTATGAAATTATGTAATTGTATTAGTATCCTCTGAAGCTATTTAAACTAAGCCTGCACAAAGTGTGGAGAACTGTAAGACAGAGGAGTGAACTGGATGGCATTTCCCAACTCTGACATTTCAGAGACTCTGCAGTTTATATTTTGATGGTTAAAACGATCAATGAATGCGTAAACTAATGAGTGCTTACATATACCTTACAGGGCTCAAAAGAAATGAGAAATTTCATTCTAGATTTTGTAAGGCATTTTGATGCACAAGGCTTACAGCTGCATTTACCCAGGACCTCAAGTCATATATCTCAGAAACAATGTAGCTTCAGAATGCTTTTGCTTACATTTTTGCTGCTTGAGGTGTTATGTGCAGTCAGCATCACTCACAACTGTATACTTTACTAAACTATTAGAAGTCTAGGGTAGGACACAACTGTATAAAATTAAATATAATCATTAAAACAAAAGTGTATGCCACGACTCTGCCACAATCACATGCCTGGGGGAAGACACTGACATTCGAACTGTGTCACTGCAATTCATTAACCTGTCTCAGCTCTTAATCCAGACCCAACTAAACCACGTGGTGGATTACTTTTCCCAATCTATGCTAATTTGTGTGGCTAGCAATTTGTGTGGCTTTCTCTAGCACTGCTGCTTTAGGAATAGACAGTGATTCCCTCCTCCCATTGCATGGTCCACACAGCTAGCAGGGCTAATTAAGCAGGGGCAGGTTGTTTCTCTTCTTATCAATTGCATGGGCACATAGGACAGACAATAATCCTTCTGCACACAGTGTTTAAAGGAAATTAAAGCTTTCTGAAGGATGAAAAAAATATGTACTTATCAACAGAATTTCAAGGATTATAATTATCCAGTTATATGTAAGCAAGATAAAAATGAACCTCCCTTTCGGTTTAATAACATCTAAAGGTAAAAACAAGCTGTGTCTGAAATTTACTGCATAAAATGTGCTCAGTTTGCTTCTATTTTTTCATTACAGGTTGCTTAACACTATCTCATGTTTCCTTATCAGAGAAACCGTTTTCAGGCCAAACATTTTTATTTTCAGAGTTATCCTATTGATACTGAAACAGCAGAATACAAGAATTACTGAAATCTAGCAATTGATCTGCTTGCAACAGTAAAATATGTCTAAGATCTAGAGTGATTTTTCAAGTACCAAATGTAGTAAACAAGTAAAAACAAAATAAAGATCCTCAAAATGAAAAGTTTTCACCTTTTTGTTTCAGTTTTCAACAACTTTCAGTTACATGAAAGGTCTGAAAAATATTGCAATTTTCATTTGCAAGCTATTTTCAGGTACATTTTCCAAGTTTCAAAATTCTCAGGTTTGAGTTTTTCTGGATGGGATCATATCTCCAATTAAAATAAATGTGTACATCTGTCACTGCATGAGCAAAAATAATGAAAATGCTTAAAAGTTCTGGCTACTTGCCTTGGGAAGGAATATCTTACACAGTCACCCTCTAACACTTGAATGTTAGGTCAAGATATTAATGCAACTAGATTTTTGTACACTATCAATTTTTTTCTTAGGCAGTACTCAAAATTTTGAAAGCATAGGACAGATTAATGCTTCCTCCCAGCTACTTAACCTACTGGATTTTGCCAATGATGTTATTTAATTTTAGCATCTTATTAAGTCTCTGAGAGATGAACTGACAGCTACAAAGTTGTTGATACATCATAAGTAGAAGCATACCAGGAGAGGAGTTGACAGAAATGTCCTTGGGAATATAAGAATCTTTAATTCACAGCCACCTTGCATGGGTTTGGTTTAATTTGATGCTGCAACTCAGAAAAAATGTCCCCATAATTTGGATCTTGTTTTACTAAATTCACAGCTGAGTTCATTGTCAAGCTGGGATTTTTTTAAGACATCTGAACACTTGTCTAAAAGTATCATCTTACTTTTTTGTGCTATCCTATTGCACAAAATTTCAGTACTAAAATTGATATTATATGATAAGAAAGCTATCCTATATACTAAAATTTCAGTACTAAAATTGATATTATATGTTAAGAAAGCTTCTGCCTACATATGTAATAAAGATAGTACTCTGTCTCTATCATGAAGAATTTGCAAATTTTGGCTTCAGAGAAACCCCATATTAAGTTCAAGATGTGTTCTTCAAAATTGATCTGTATTGCTCAAGATTTACACAGTCTTGGACACAACTTTGGCAAGAGTTATGACTATATATGTATATATATGTATTAATTTTTTTTTTTTTGGTGTAAATGAAGTACTTAAAATGCTTAAAATCTGTCTTGCATTCCAGGGGTGCCTCTCAAAGCTATGCTCTTAGAATCATAGAATCAGTAAGGTTGGAAGGGACCTCTGGAGATCATCTAGTCCAACCTCCCTGCTCAGCAGGGTCACCTAGAGCATGGTAGACAGGGTTGCATCCAGGCGGGCCTTGAAGATCTCCAGAGAAGGAGACTCCACAACCTCTCTGGGCAACCTGGTCCAGTGCTCCGTCACTCTCACAGGGAAGAAATTCCCCCTCACGGTCAGGCGGAACTGCCTGTGCTTCAATTTCTGCCCATTGCCTCTTGTCCTGACACATGGGACAACTGGAAAGAGTTTGTCCCTGTCCCCTTGACACCCTTATACACATTGATAAGATCCCCTCTCAGTCTTCTCTTCCCCAGGCTGAAGAGGCCCAGCTCTCGCAGCTGTTCCTCATAGGGCAGGTGCTGCAGCCCTCTGATCATCTTTGTAGCCCTGCACTGGACTCTCTCCAGTAGCTCCATGTCTCTCTTGTACTGGGGAGCCCAGAAGTGGACACAGGACTCGAGATGAGGCCTCCCCAGGGCTGAGGAGAGGGGCAGGATCACCTCCCTCGACCTGCTGGCAACACTCTTCCTAATGCACCCCAGGATACCATTGGCTCTTCCTCCACATTCTTCAGAAGGGATTGGAAAATAAATTTATTTTAAAAGTCAGTTAAGTTCTTTATGCTTTTCTGAGTATTCTGAATGTGTTGTATACAGCAATTGTTTGGACTTTGGCAGTTCTGCTCAAGCAGCTTGTTTTACACCACCTATTATCTGTATTATTCTATTAGTTGGATTGCTCCCAAGATATTGCTCCCAAAGGTAGGGTAAAAAAACAAAATCTGTTCAAAGGCAATCACTGTTTAGTTTGTAGAAATATCAGCAGAGGTAAAAGTAAGCAAAACAAGAGATAGATAGGTTTTAAGGAGAAGAGGTAATGTAAATTTTCTGTGTGCCTACACAGAAACTTGTTTGTGAGTGATTTTTTTTTCCTACAAACTTCTAATTTTAGGACATAATGTAATGATATCTGTGAATGAAGATATCCCTGCAAGATCTCATTTGGATTACTTTTCTTTTTTTATGGTTTCTGAAGAAAAATGTAGGGATGACAGAAGTCTAAGAACAGAGAGAGAATCTGGGAAAACATTCAAATTAGCTTGGAAAAAAGTGCAGAGATCACTCCATAAATACATTGAACGTTGTTCTCACTGAGAAGGAAGAGAAGGGGAAACAAATCAAAATGGGCATGGTGAAGCTACATAATAAATCATGAAAACAAAGACTTTTGAACTTCATAAGGATGGTGCTATCCATCTAAATGCTTTGGTGTTTTGTGGCCCATTGTGTATGTGCCCTTACATGGTCAAGTTATTTGATCATAATTTCTTAACATAATAAAAATTTGAGGAACTAAACAAAATTGAAAACAGGAAAGTTCAGGCATAGGCATGGACCTGACCTATTCATTTTGCTTTTTGTAGCAAAATGGATCCACATCTGCCACTTCTTCCACAGGAATGTCTTTTTGCAGGCTGGCAAATTCGCCGATGATACCACTCTGCTATACAGAAAAAAACTTAAAAGATATACTGTGAAAACCTGTTAGAGAGTTTACCTCTGCTCCATTTCATTTTGCAGGTTTGCATGTGTTGGACTACAGAGATTTTTTTTAGCTGTGAATTTTAAATATTATAAAGGCTGCGAAGTTGACTGCAACTTTTATATAATGTTTACATATTGAAACTGATGTCTCTGAATTTCTTGAAGACTTTTTGAAATGTTTTATTTCTAAGGCACTTCTAAGTAAAGGTGACAAGCAAATTACTCTCAACTGAGTTTTGGATTTTTGATAGTAGGACTTGCAATTTCATAGAGGTTTTACAGCTCTGAGCTAGTGGCAAAAACATCCATCATTCTAAAGGGTCATTGCTGGTAGCTCCAAATCCATCTCTTTCAAATTCAGTGTTTCGACATGGGCTAAAACTATGAGTGATGCTTTGTAATCATTGCAGTCTTGCATGGTTGAATCAGGCAGCATTTCCGAAGTGTCATGAACCTTGGTCTCGGCACAATAGAAAAAAAAAAACACTTCCTTTTTCTTTCTCCTTTTGAATCAGGTATATTAAAAGCAACTAAAACTTTCTCAAAGCAATCTAGCTATTCTCTTCCCAAACGCTGCACTAAGTTGCTAGCGTCTGACATGTCAAGAATGTGAAAAACGTAAAAGCCTCTCACTTTCACCAGCATGTCTAAGAAAAGGAGACAGAAAATATAGCTGGAGGGACTGGGTGGAGTAGACAGACCCTGTGTGACTCTGACTGACTTTAATACCTAACAGATGGGGCTCCATATCAGTAGCTGCTTCTGCTGTTCAGCAACAATTCTGAAAGAATATGCCTCTTACCGCAGCCTTGGAGGTCTTCGATTTATTGTGTGTTTCTAAGTGTGCTGAACTATAGCAGCATTCTGATTGTTTAGGGATTGTCTTCCCTTGGTCTGAAGGGCTGTCTTTTCAATTTCCGACAGATGCTTTCCCAGCCAAAAGCTCAGCATGCACACAAATACTAGTAATAATAACAATAAAAAACCCTCTGAAAATGTGCTGGAACACTCACCTCTCTTTTAAAAACTAAAGAACACCATCTCATTACCTCTCACTTAGCCATCAAAGTTTCCCATCACATCTAGAGCCCTTAAAAGGTGGAAAACTGAAAAGGAGCCATTCTGTGGGTCTGGCACACTTCCTACATCATTTGGAGAGGTCTGTGTCACAGGATGTGGCTCTTGCTTCCTGATAGGAAGAAAAGGTGCAGACTGCAGGGCTCTGGCTGTCTTTTGGTCTGAGGTGCACCAGCCGGAAATGAATACAGCATTATTTGACTTTGACTTATCACTGAGCACCATTCTCGCTTCTGTGGTTGAGAATATCTAAAAATCTTAACTAGCTCCTGTAAATTTCCTAATACTTGCACAACACTAGAACTTGATTTAAGATACCTAAAATAGCAAAGAAAAAGGAGGCACTAGCTTTTTTCTATAAGAGCTTCCCATGACTCCAAGCATCAGTGACAGAAAGCTGCTCTTCAAGACTGGCATTGCATAATGATGTGCAAAAGGCTGCTGCTGTTAATTTTGATCCAGAATCTCATAATCAACATGTATTATGTTTAGCTCTGATCCACCTGTCTGTGGCCAGCTGGTCATTGCAGGTTACACATTTTGCTTTGAAAAATGTCAAAATATTTTCTTTTAATAAATATTTGCCACATTTTCATCGGCATATATCTGATTTTTGCAATCTGGGAAAATAAAAATAAAAAACTAGCATTTCATCCCAATTTGGGTGAAAACAATAACAGAGCTGCATTTTTTTCCACAGACAGAAATTCTGTTTCTTTTTCAGCTTGATTCCTTGTCAATGAACTCATTTGCTCTCATCCAGTCTTTAATGCTAGAAACTCTTCTCCAAAATATAGCGTTGAAAAAAATTCTCAATCATCCAAGTTACATCCTAACATTTTTTTTCCATACACATGTCTCTTTTATGCTTGATACCTTACCCTGAGATAATTACAGGTTGGTTCTCTGATGGAGTAAAACAAAGCAACATCATTACTACTAAAGAAAAAAAATAACCATGATTTTGGTTTGGGTGATTTATTTGACTCTCTTTCTTGCTGTTGCGAACCTCAAAAAAATCCCAGACCAGTCCCTTAGTGCTCAAAAAATCACCCCTTCTTTGCTCATCACCAGGTGTATACAGAGCAAATTTGTAGTCATTGCTGAAACAAGGTATCAGTTGGATAATGAACTAGGCTCCTCATTTCTTTCCACCAGAGCCAACCTTCCTGACTGTATTTTTTTTTCCTGAGGTACAGTTAGTGACATGAGGATATTAATATTCTCATAGTCTTCCTTTTCAAAGGCATAGGATATATTTCATTCTTCAAAGAACCTTTTCTCCTAGAAAGGTTGATGGATATGGTTTCACTGCAACCTTTGTATGTTAAATATACCCTTACAAAGTCACAAGCCTACCCCCAAAATATATAGGCCTTGAAATGAGCATAGGAGAGCAGTGATTGGTGGTGGTGACAGATTAAGTGAGAATTAGTGAAATTTCACTATACTTTCAGATGCTTAAAAAGCATCTTAAGCTTAGCCTGACCCAATTATATGTACCCACTTAGAATATATACATTATTCCACATGACTTTTTTTAAAGCATCACTTTTGAGTCAGATAGCTATTTTATTTGGATTCTAGTCTTTTAATCCAACCTCTCTGTGGCACTGCAAGCTCAACATAAAAACACTCAACGTTTTATGAGTTGTTTGGACTGCCTAAGTAGAAAACTGTTTTCTTCCTCTTTATCACAATAACATCTTAAAAAAATTATGACCTCTCTGTATAGCCTAGCAAAAGAAATATTGGGGGTGTAAGGGGAAGAAACTCAATTGTTATTTCTAACCCATGCTCCTCCTGATACAATTGCACCATTATGATAGGAACAGTGTTTTTTTATCTAGAATAACCTATTGTGCCCATTGCATTATAGCTCAGAAATTAAACTTTTTCTACTGCTGGAATCTAAACTGATGTGATCTAGCTTGTCTAGGTAATACACATAGAAATAAAATACTTAGTATTGTACAACACTGTTATAGAGATAAAATGGTGCAATCCCTGATAAAGTAATAGAAAAGGAAAGGAAATGTTATTTCACTGTGAGAGTGTTTTGTGGATAACAAGTAACAAAGTAACATTTATTTTCTGTACCGATAATTAATGGATGGTGCAGACTTTAGTTCTGTATTTTTTACCCTTGTGTCATCTCTAACCATCCTTTTTCACTGTGCAATCAGTTCCTTCTTTGAAATTCTCTCTCTTTTTTTTTTTTTTTTTTTTTTTTAAAAAAAGTTTGGTTTTCAGTATATAGTTGACCTCTACTTTTCTTTGGAAACCTATACTGTGATTAGCTCAAACACTATTTTTAAGAAGCTTTAGTTGTTTTAAAGATGGTTACAGTGCATTATCACACATCTAACCTGCACCTCAGACAACCTACACTTATTAAAAACTTATAAGACCTGGAAAAGAGCCCTAGGATAAGCTGTATTCTCAGAGAAGCTATGAAAAAGCAGAGGCAGAGAGTGCTGAGTAGAAGGAGAAAATTTTGGAAAATCTGTAGCCATGGGGACTTGGGAGAAGAGAGCCCTCCAGGCTAACTAGCTCCTACTTGCATTACTGATGAATCACCAGTATTTTTGTTCTTGTTGCTTGTTTTTAGGACATAATATGTGGGTGATTCATATGAAAATACTATCTAATGGATTACTACTGACTGTAATGCTCTAGACTGATTTAAGGCTATCACTTTAATACATTTAAAAACGTGATTTTGGAAGTATTATATACTGGATTCAGTAAACAGGCATGGGTGTGTATACTCTTCTGTTTCGTTTCAGTTGGATGAGTTTATTAGACTTGTGAGATAAATTTACATTTTCAGTTCTGAGGATGAATTCACTACTGCAGGAAAAATTCCAAGTGAGATGCACTGGGAGTTTAGGTTTCAGGTAAACACAAATAAGACAATCAGAAAAAGCAAATCATAGCTATGCAGTTGAAATACACATGAAATCTGGGAGAGCTGGCTCCAGGAATGCCAGGCAAACACTTGAGGGTGCCACGGGTACTCCCTCTTACACTGGGAACACTTTGCCGCTGCTGCGGAGGAGCTGTGTGATCCCGAGCTCAGAGGGTAAGACTGCACATTTACGGGCAGCAGTGACAACCAATGACATTCCCATCTGAATTAATAAACAGCAACAACAACAACCCTTTGCTTCTATGTTGTTCTTCTAACTAAAGTATGGGAGGTGGCACCTTCAGTACAAAAACTGTTAAACTCATTGCATTGGACAAGTAAAGCACAATTATTGATACTTTAAGCTCTCCAAGAGAATATTCCGCTAACCTAGCACAGCATTAAACATACGTATTTTTATTTCTAACATAAATCATTAACTACTTCTTATTGTTACTAGATGCTTGTTTCAAATATTAAGCACTAGCTGATTATAATATCTGCCTGGCTTTGTAATTTGAATTCTCAGCACATCACCTTTCCCCACTATTAGTCATCTTACATTTAATGCGCTATACCAGCCTTCTCCACTCATACTACGATTGGAATTTAATCCAAATTTTGATCTATTAATAGTATCAGACCTCTTTGTCATACAACTAAGCCAATGGAAAGACTGTAGAAATCTTCTTTTCCTTCTGATGTCCTAAACCTATCTTACTGACACTTAACCTGGACAGCCTGTTTTGTAATCTGATTCTACTTTTTGCAAGTTTACACTGCTCAGTACTGGTGAAGGATGAACCTTGAATGCTCTCTAAACTTTTAGAAGTCATCTAAGACTTACAGTTTTAATTCCTTGAGGTTTCTTTTTCACAGATCCATAGCTACTTTCCAGTAAGGCTAGATCTGCAGCTTTCTAAAGTTTGAGGAAGGCTAGTATCTGCTAGGGTCAGAGCTATCAGGGACTGGCTCTGATACAATATGAGGAAATTCCTTTCATCCCTGGAACAATACACAGGGAATGCATTTACAAAGGCAACAGTGAAGTGAAGTTAATAGATAGTAAATTAATCACAATTAAAATAGGAATAAAACCATTATGGTGATCATGAGCCCTGTTTAACTCATATGTTAACACAAATAACATACTATTTTTGATTGGAATTTAAATCTCGGTTCAACAGCATATCTTACAATGTGACACTCAAGTTAACGTGGCAACTCATGGCCTCAAAGTTACACATGCAATGCTCAGTTAACAACACTGCTGAAAAGTTTGTTATGCTTGCGTTACAGTAACTTAAGAAACAATTGGAGTAAAAATACTAAAATAATAGTTAGCACTTTAGTTACTTTTGTGCCCCAGGTTCACGGAATAAATAGATAGTACTTAAAAATCATTTCCCTAAATCTTATGTATGTATTTAAAAGGGAGTAATATGAATAGATCAAAAGACAAAAGTTCTTTGCAAACTCAGTAGGCCTTACAAATATTACATATCTCTACTTTGACAGAAGAAATGAGGCATAGGGAATTTAAGGCTAAAATTTTAAACATGAGATCTTGAAACTGAACACTTGTTTCTTTATTTAGATTTCAGTATCACTCTACGAATTAATATTTCCCAGAAGAAGATGTTCCTGAAAGCAATTGACTGGCCAGGACTCTGAAGAACTGATTTTTGTTTCCATTCCTCTCAGAGACACTCTGCTTAATGATGCTATGCCACAGTTCCCACTGGTACTGCTTTACCATACAGTAGGGGGACAAGCCATCTAATGTGAAAAATGTATCTCTGTTCCAAGGTGACGAACACCACCGAGACACTATTCACAAATACCTACTTATTTTGATAGTGAATAACAGTCTATTACTTTTGGTGCCTCCATTTGGATTTTAGTAAATATTTTAGACACTCAAGTGAAAATATGTCCCTCAGCTGCTTGTCAGTTTTATATATTGACTGTAACAGAAGTACAATCCAACATCTTTATACCAGGGCATTTGCCTTAAAATCAGGTTGCAGAAAAGCAGGAGTAATATCAACTCCTTAATTTAAAGTAATAAATTATTCAATTAATTACAATGCTAATTGAAAACTAATAATGGCTTAGATACTGTAGGTTAGTATTCATGCATTCTGAAGCAACAAGATGGGAAGAAAATATACAATTTTGTTCTCTCCTGAGTGTAGCTGTCATAATAGACAACAAAGGTATAGCTGTATTCATTCTATTCCCAGGCAGCTCTAACTGGTATGTAAAAGAAATCATGTATGGTATTTATATGAAAATTCTTTGTTCTAGAAAGAAGGTAATGAAAAATCCCAGCAAAGACAGTTTACAAACCTACATGATGTTTGAAAATATTTGTCACGTAAGCTAAGACACATCTATCATTAGAAGTCAACAGTGAAAAAGAAAACAGATTCCCAGAAGCCCCCCCTCAAAAAAAAAAAAACATTCTTGAAACAGCAAGGTGTGTACTCAAGAAACACCAAGATCCATCATATCAACTAATGACAATGTGTGTGCTATCCAGACCTGAAAGAGGGTGGTAGTTAGCCTCAGCACTGGAGCCCTGAACTTTTTCCATCTAGATATATCCTGACAACACTCTCTTTCTTCATCCATGCTAAGGCCAAAGCTAAATCTTCCTTAGTTTTGGCTGCTCCCACTTTATCCTCATAGGAGGTAACATAATGCCAGCAGCAAAACAATTTGTCCAGCAAAACATGAAATTGTGCATGATGAAAAGCAAAAAATATCTGGCAGGGGGGAGTACAAGGCTTATGTACCATTCAAGTACTGCTTAAATTGATGGGCTTGGCCTCCTACCCAGAGAGGAAGGAACAAGACACATTAGCAAAAGCATGAGAATGCAATTGCACTGTTTAGATGGAAAGAAAAAGAAATTGTTAAATGTATTTCTTGATTATTCATCCTAGTGTAGCATGACTGAAATTAATTGTGGGGTTATCTTTGTGTATATAATCAAAGGTCTGGTTCAGTTTCCCTTGCTGAAAATTGCCTAGATCTATATACGGATCCATAAGCCCTTAGGCCACTGGCTCAGGTATGTTTAGACATTCTCTCCCTTACAGTGCAAACTTTGCCTCTGATTCTTCTGCAGTGGGAACCTTGAAGCTGCAGTTTTGAAGATGATGAATATGGCAACAACTTCCACAAGTTTACTCAGCATTTTGTGCAAATTCCTCAGAGTCTCACTGAAGGGTTGAGGCTCCTGGCTTACAGTTCACCTTGGTAAGATGCGGTCACAGACCTTGCAGAAGTTTCTAACTCAATTACTCTTTATTTAATATATGAAATGTAAAAAAGCCTATAGATGTTTGCTAATAAGAAATACCTCCAGTGCAGTAGCACTCACTCTTGCATTCCTTTCCTCTGAAGTCTGAATGGTTCACCTTTGATGAAGTAGTCAGGACATCTTTTGCCCAGTAGGGCCAAAGCAAATCATCACCAGGGAAAACAGTCAAAGAGACACAGATCTGTCTTTGTGCTTTTGTAACCTTTCACTTTTCTTTGGCATAGACTCCTGATCTGCTTTGACAGGTTAATATGCATCTCTGTTAGACAAATTCTCCCTGCTCAGCTAATTGTTTTGTACAGAAGCCAATCTATTGCCCTGAATCAATCCTTTTCAGGGACTGAATACTTAAAACCAAAGATCCTTTCTTGTTTGTCCTGTACCTGTACTTCCTGGAGTGTTTATACTACACAGAATAAAAACAAGGAAAAAAGATAACAAAAGAAAGTGAAAAAAATCTGACATTCACATGGAAAGAGATAGTCCTCAGTATGTGTCAGAACCCATAATCTGACCATAAACAGATTATTTAAGTCACCACCCCTACCATGAGCCATGAATTTTTATTTCTCTGTTCTTGTTTTTTGGCCTTGTGAATTCCAAAACAAGTATCTCCCAAACTTTTCCATGAGATCTCAGTCACGATAAACCTCTTAATGACCATTTACTGCCTCATATTGCATTTAATTGATCCTCTTCATCTTTCATATGTATTATATATTTTTCTGATTTCTACTGATATCGGTAAAAGTTACAAATTATTATTACCATTCTTGAATGCTGAACTGCTTTACAGTGCTTGAACACTGAATACTGGCTGCAGTGACCATGATTCCTGCTCAAGGTGGGTTTTTTGATTCTGTTAGATAATCATCAATAATATATAATAAAGTGACTATGTTGTAGACATGGGAAACTAGATCTAAACATATTGAAAGTTGCTTAGCATTTGTATTAACATGGCAATGCACAAAACATGGCACTGTTATATTATCATAAGTAGTAAAGAAGATTAATGTGCTTTATCTCTTTATGTCATTGCACAGGAAATCAGATCCTAATCCTGCTTTCTATGAGAGGCAAGAATATGTTCTCACTTATTAGTGTTTCTATTCTATTTCTTACACATTTACTAGATTGCTATCAGTATTAATACTGCAATGCTTTTTTTAAGGTATTCTTCCTTAGAAAAATGTGTTCATACAATCTACTGTCACAAAGAATGAAATGTACCTTCACCTCACTTTCGTCACCATACAACTCCTCTTTCCCTGTCAAACCAAGTTATTTCTTAGCTGTTCTCTTCTGAGCCCTCATTAATTCCTCATCTTAGTCTTCCTCTTAATTGCTGTCACACTTTTTTTATTCTTCACCCTCTGGCCTTTTCTAGTCTGTGCTCAACTCCAAATCTCTATTTTTTTTCCCCCTTAACCTGTTAGGGTCTTAGATCTTGCTGACTCCTCTTCTTCTGAAAACTCTCCTTCCTTGGCTTCTGCAACTCTGCTGTCTCCGTGTTCTCTAGAAAAACTCTAGTAACTTCATTAGCTTGTTTTCTTTAGCAACCTCCTCTTCCTTTCACAGTTTTTTGTGACAGTTCCAAGGATGTTTTGTCCTTAACCCCCATTTTCTTCTCTTTCTACAACATCTCTTGAGGTGATTTAATTCATAGACATACATGTAATGTGATAATTCACATGTCTACTTTTTAACTCCATATTAGCCTCTGCTATCCACACTGTATTTCTGACATATGTCTGGTGTCTCCTCATGGATTCCTAGCCATGACAAAATTCAGTGTATCTAAATTAGAATTCTTTATATTTCTTCTTACTGTATCTTTTGATTACCATGGGCAGGGGTTAACCTTAGATGAATAACTTGGTTCTCACCTTTCATTTTTACTTATTTCATTTCCTTGTGAAATTTTGTTCTTCCTATCCATTCACATATCTGGATATATACCTTTGATGAGAGCTGTGTTAGCTTGAGTTTTTATTAATAAATCATCCTCTTTTCCAGCTTTCATAAGTGCCATCCTGTCCCTCTTGCATGCATTCAGATTGCTGGTGCAGAGATCAACCCACTAATCAGTACCTTTAGTTATGTCACTCTCTCTGCATCCTCCTTTAACTCTTTATTCTCTACCATACTGAGTAAAAGCTACCTGTGATCTCTTTCAAGACCTTTCACAGACCAGTCTTTCTTTACATACGATTTGTCATTCACAAGCACGAAACATTGATTCCTACTCTTATTAGACCACCGTGCTAGTCAGCCTCAATTACCCAACTATCTTATTGCTTTCTATCTTAGTGCCCTTTCTACTCAGAAAAGCTCCCTCTGTAAATAGCCCCAAAAATTATCTTTCTCTCTGTGGAAGTCTTTTAAGCAAGGGACTAGCTTTTTGTTCTGGGGTACCTACTGCAGTGTGATTTGCTTCATCATTAGTCCATAAGAATTGCATGGCACAAAATCACTGCATATGTCTGAATACAGGTATAAGTTGGTAGAAATACCATAGTTAAGGTAGGAGGAGGAACAGAAGTTAACGAAATTGTTAAAAGAGTTTCAAACTCAGTGCATTTATTTACTTATATTTATACAATTGCTCTTTAGTGTTTAAAACTGCAGTAAGATCCCTTTCAAAGCACAACTCAAAACTGAAACTGCTGCAGAAAGGGTTAATTTATCATTAAATGCACAGGAACAAATTCTTACATTAAAGTATAAACTATATTTAACAAATTAAAGTTCTTTTTTAAAGAGGCATTCATTCATAAATTGTGTGAGTGTGTGTGGGAAAACCAGCAGAACGGTATCTCCCTCTTTCACCATCCATTCTCACCTAATCCTTCCAAAACCAAAAAGTGAGTACCAGTAACTACCCAAATGTAATCATTCCAATAGTACTGCCTTGGCAATTGCCTATCATTCGTATTAGTAAACCTATAGGAGACATTGTTAAAAATCTCTAGCTGCGTACTTAGAAAAATCAAAAGCACGTTGACATGAGCTGGTTCTTTGCCCTGAATGACAGCGACGAGATGCCTAAGATACTGTCTGACCAGACAACAGAACAAAAAACACACAGGCCTATAATTAGGAGTAAATCCTTTGGCTGAATGAAAGGCTATTACTGAGACTGAAAATGGAGTCTGGAAATCCAGAGCTCTACATGTGCAGTGCTACACATTATATCCAAGAACATTAGGGAGTCTATTATATAGAGACAATCACACGCCCACACAATAAAAGCAGTGCGCTCATGTTGTCTTTCCTTTGTAAAGCTTTTTGGAAAAAAATGATAATAATAAAAACACATAGAGCAATTTTGAGTCAGGATTTCAAAGGCTGCAAAATCATTATCTGACACAAGGAGAACTATCATATGGAAAATGACTACCTTCAGGATTACCTTGAATGCTCAGAATGCTTTATAGAAAAATGGGGAACATTTTTTTCCTATTAGCAAGCTTTCAAAAAAAATGTTATATGTACAGTATCACCCTACTAGAAAGAGCAGCACTTAGCTCTCTGGTGTGCTCAGACACCTGCGTGATAAACAGTATCAACCATCCACAGAAAGTCCTGTGAGTCTAGCTAGCTGTCAGAAACTTCTGACAATGGCTTCAGAATTTAGAAATGTCTTATTTTCATCATCGCTTTGAGAAAAGACTGAAATTTTACTTGGTAAGTTCAAAGAAATTTTAAACAATCTCCCAGCACTAAGAAACATCATGTGGCTGTGCTTCGTGCCGTCTCCGAGACCCTGGCACGTCGGGAGGCCTCTCTGTCCCCCCCGTCCTTTGTTTGCCGTGGAACAACAGCCTGCCCGTAGCCCGTCGCCTGTCCGGCAGCCACGGAGCCTCCCACGAGTGAGTCCACGAGTCCTCCTCGCCCTTCACAGTGTCTCAGTCAGAAGGAATGATCTGTTTTCTTCTCTGGCATTCGCTTTATTGTCTCAGTTAAGCATCAGGGAACTCAACAAAATGACTCTTTTGCCTCCACGTTTTAATTGAGGACATTGCCCCTTTCTAATTCAAGTTGTAGTTTCTCAGTAGCACAGGAAAATTGTTCTTATAAATATTTTGTAATTCATGGAAAGCTGCAGTGTCATTTCAGTACTGGTCCAAAGGTTTTGAAATTCTTTGAGACATTCTCTACAATTCATCTTGAAGCAATGAAGTCTGAACAAGTATCAGAAAGGAAAAGGAAAAAGAAGAAAAAAGAAAAGAAAAAAGCAACAGGCCTGTCATAGTCTTTTCATAAGGGAAAAATATCTATATAAGGCTATACTTTTTTTCTCTCCACCTTATAACCTTTGAAAGAATGTTCACAATCCAGCTTTCTCTTTTACCTCCAAGGCAGGGGCTGCAGAACAGGTAGTGTAAGAATGTCAACCTCTCTCTATGAAGAGAGCAAAATTGCATTTTGAGCAATAAGGCACAGATGAACTTACAAAACCTGACCACTTGTTATCTAAGCAAATGTTTCACTTATGCTAATAAGAAGTTAGCAAAAAAAAAAAAAAAAAAAAAAAAAAAAAAGAGAGAAAAAGATGAGGATAAAGGATAGAGTGAGATCAATGCTACAGTTCCTAAATCATAACTACTCCTTCATAAACTTCACAAACTGCAGTTGGTTTTAAATTAACTGAACTGAAGTAAGAATCTTTTCTCAAAGTGGTCAAATGCCAGGTTGCTGGCAGGTGCAACGGAGGGCCGGAGGCGCTGCAGCCCAGGTGCTGTCCTTCCTGTAACACAGAGCCCCACCGCCTGGAGACACTCATGGGGCTCAGCCTTCAGCTGGTCTTAAGAAGCAAATTGTTTATGAGCTTTTCATTGAAAAAGTCAAGACCCTGTGTGGTGTTTATGGAACAATATTCAAGATTTTAAATATTAAAATATGGAGGACTGTGTGTAGCTCTGCAGATCTGAGATCTCAGTGCTGTGCTGCATTTATGGAGCTAGATCTTCAACTGGCATAAACTGACATAGACATTTTGTTTTCAGTGAAGAAAAGTCATTTTACATCAACTGGGAATTGAAACCACAGCTTGTAAAGGACTCTTGGATCTGAGATACATAATTAATAAATAATAGCATTCATTTTTGCAAATAGTTACTGTAGATAATTAATAACTGAAACATTTACTGCTTCTTTGTCTGGCAAATTGAAAAAATCTATTTCAGTTCTATTCCTAATATGAAGCTAGTTTCAAATAAAAAATACTTCTCCTTGAATAAGAGTCATTCACTTTTGCTACGGTTCTTTGAAAAAATATGTTAAAGTGCTCTCCTAAACAAGATCTAGGAGGGTAAATTAAATCATTAAATGCTGAATACTTGCTTTCAAATTTTTTTCCTATCTCTTCTCATGTGTACCTCTCTCTGATTTTATGGTTGTTGACCCTTTCCATGAGACATGTCAGAAAGACATGTCTCATGTAAAAATAAATAGGAAGACCACCCGTTACTACTTTCTCATTCAGTTCATAGGGAAGTCCCAGTTGCAGACAAGTAAAGATAAAAATAGAGCACCAAAGCTAAACAGGTTTTCAGGCACCAGCAAAATGGGCTGACTGGTTTTGAATTCATGAACAAGATACAAATGTATTCATTTTTCAGTTCACAGCATTGAAAGAAAAACATGGGAAAGTCCTCGTGAGCTGACAATGTGCAGGGTACTGTGAAAAGTGCATTCTTGCTGAATGATTCAAATCATCAGCAAGGCTGAACATTTCTCACAATTAAATTCTAGATATGAACCAAATGGAGATGTACACATTTTTGCTTTATGACAGATGCTGCAGCTTCGTATCCATAGGACCTACAGATCAAATTGACTTCTTTTAGGACTACAAGCTGATTTAGACATTTATTTATTCTGCAGTTCCTGTGGTCCAGCAGAAGCTTTTATCTTATTTTACATTCACTGGATTATGTAGCATACGCTTTTCTTTTACTGAATGGTTAATAACTTTCTAAATTAGTTTGAAGGCCTAAGGCAAAGAATGGATGGTTGGTACATTTGACCAGTCATTAAAGTGTCTCTCCCCAGAAAGAAAATCCTGTTAGCCAAAATGATACTTGAGTTTTATATTAGGAGTCTATCCAATCCCTAACCCAAAGTTTTTATCTAATAAATATCCTTTTATTAATACTATTAATAGTATTAAAATTGAAGAGGGAAGTAGGGAATCCTCTTTTTACTTTTTTGCAAGCAGGAGACATATTTGGAAATCTAAGCTGCACTCTTAAGTACTGCTGTTGTGATATTTGTAGTAAAAGAAGAGGACAGTGTTATTTTCAGTTTACCAGTTTCAGTTTACTGCTGTAAACAACAATCACTGGAAAAAAAGGATTCCAGCTTTTAGCATATCAGCTTAAAATCATTAATGCCTTTGACTTTTCTATCCAGGTTCCACCACTTTTGTGGTGCAGCCCAGAGGAACAGGTCAGAGAAGTCCAATAGTAGGTGCAGGAGACACAGTATCCTCACCATTAACATTTTGGTTTAGATCATCTGGAGTCTGTCTTTTGTACTGAGTGCCCATTAGTATCAGGAATGCATCGTATGAGCTCCTGGAGCACATCTTTCAGTTGAATTTCTTCAGAAAAAGGGGATAATGCACCCTGGATACAATGCTACAGTGGGAATCAAAGTGCAGTAAATGGGAACAATGGAGAAATTTGCTTCAAAGGTGCTCTTCTAAAATGAAAACACTAAGGTCAACACACACTCTGTTCCCCTTTAAAAACAGTTCAAATTAAGATATTTCAAATTGAGCAATACACTAGCTTCACATATTTTGAACTAAAAAAATCTGGTATTCTGAGGTACATACAGTGAAGTTTTAATGATTTTATTTCAACATTGAGGATTTTAGTTCTTTAATGGAAATAAGTATTCTCTTTTCTCCCCTCTTCTCACCACTATTCATCCTGTCACTTCCTGAAGAGCATTGAATTGGCCAAGTATTTAATTAAATAACAACAACAGAAAGGCAATGCCCTTTTTTCTATCAGTGCGACATATTATAAACAATACTATTTCAAATCTTTCTGATACAAAAAAAATAGATGAAGATATAGAAAATTATCATGAAACTATTTCCATGAATCACCCTGGAATTTGAAAGGAAAACAGCCTAATTCAGATCTTCTATTAATAGATTAAATCTCCACATTTAAGTAGCTCTGTGCCTACATGAGCCAAGGGTCCTGAACTGTGGTTCCACCTGGCCTTGGGCTACCTAGTGCTGCCTGGAGAGCTCTGTAGGGCTACATGATCATACAGCAACTGATCCAAATTTTGAGCCAGTAGAGAATTTGCAGCAATTCACATACATCATTTTCCCATTACTTACTACATGTGATCAATGATAAAACAGGTATTGATGAATACGGTCTAGCGAGATCAAACTAGTTAGTGTCATAACCCAACTGCCTAAACTCAAGCCAGTTTATGTGCTTGGCGCTCGCAGTTATCTAGTTCCTGGACTAGTGCTTTAGGTTAGGTTTAGATAGGGATAAGGGCGCTAATTTTCACACGATCTCTGTGCTATCTTTTTATTGTCCGTTTCCTGTTTCAGAGTTGTTGCAGGAGACAGTGGTGTTTCCACTGTTCTGGTAAAATGAGAAGCCTGCAAAGAAATCCATAGTGTTGTGCAAGAGATTGTGTGAAATGGTTTGCATGGGAGCTCTGCCAGGGGGTGTCCAGCAATGGCCAATGTTAGTTGCTTCAGAAGAGAGAAGAGACTTCCCATAATCCACTTTCCTGGGCCTGTGGCAACTATCTGTGCTCTGTCTGGAATGCTTTGTGTATTGCCACCATTTAATCTTGTTAACAACTTTTGAAAGCAAGCATTGAGGAAACTTTCCTGATGCTAGTATTTTTCTTAAAAAAAAAAAAAGTGAAACCCTTTTGGTGCAGAGGAAGATGTTTTCTTTGAAATTCTTTGCAGCATTACTTGGGCAAGCTTGCCTCTCTCTCACATTGTGTTTATCTCTTCACTTATATCTCTTTACCAGTTCTGTTTGCTACTTTTGGTTTACTTTCTCTTCTCTCCCACTGCTTGTTAAAGTCAGGGCAGTGCTGGTCTATATAGGCAATTTCACTGAAGTCCCTGCAGCTCTGCCAATTTGCACCTTCTCAGAGGCAGGCACATAACAATCCCCCCCCCCGCAAATTCAGGACAAAGAGGTAGACCAAAGGGTGGCACAGCAATGGCAACACACAGGGGCATATTTAAAAGCCCTCCTTTCTCAAGGATGAGTGCAGATCTCATAAGCATGAATTTTATTCCTGAAGTGTTATCCTTCCTCATGTTATACCAAAGATGACTAAAATATCTTTGAACTTTTAAGGTCCATTAAAAGCTTTTCTACTCAGGCCGCCAAATTACTTTACATGTTTCACATTTTACATATTTGCTTTTGACAGAAAAAAAATAGGGATGTTTTTAGCAGAAATCCTGTCTGCCATTTCTTCTGGAAAAGAAGGACAAGGATGCTGCTGCTTCCTCCATTATCTGAACGTGAAAAGGCAACAGACTGCAATTCTTTCCCCTGACCCCACAAAACATCAGCTCTGCCCTGCAGGGTCAAGGTAGGGGCTAGGGGGCTATTCTTTACTTTGAAAAATAATCCAATCAAAAGCTAGACCAACAGTCACATACCATCTTAACTATAGGTGTATGATATAAGGACAGACAGCTGTTTGGAAGCTTTTTTTGGCTTGAAACCATACTATCTGCACACCACTTGATGCTACTAGATGGATGATCTTTTGGCTGACTCTGAGCCTGAGTGGAGCTGTGCCATCTGAACACATGTGCCACCTAAATTACTTGGCCAGTATCGCTAGGGCTTCAGTGCCAAGTGACCGTAGGTTTAGACAGGCAGCATACATAATATTGTAAATGCTGGCTCCTCTGGAAAATATCCTGTCCTTTCTGACAACGCTGAAAAATTGGCTTTACTTCCCTTCCAATGTGTGATTGCACCTGTTGGTGCTTACAGAAATCCTCCCCTTGCCAAATCCTCCTTGCAATAAATGACCGTTCAAATGGTGTTAGGCAAGGCATGTCCTCATCTGCCTAGGAAATACAAAAAGAACTTATTTAGATATTTCAAAAGTAAGTAGATGTTTTCAAAACTGTAAGTCTCCAGGGACTCCTCAACACAATCACAAAGTGTCTTTTGGTATGTCTGACCTTGTTGTGACAAATCCAGTTAAATTAAACAGCTTTTTCACAATACTGCAGTGTGATATCAACACACTGTTTATGGAGCCACACCTATCACTCTGTCTACCTGTGTTTGTATCCATACTTTCTGATAAAATCTGGAAAACTATCCCATTATGCCTCATTTGTAGCTAAGCTGTTCAGAAGAGATGCAAAATTGCTAACAGTTCAGAAAATATTGGAATGCACAGAGTGCTGATGGGAACAAATCCTGGCCAAATTGCTTATGCAGGCACAGTTCCGGGAGTTTTTTGCTCTACAAAATAATTAGTTTATTAAGTCACTTACTGGAATGCAACCAAATACCAGTCCCTGGCTTTTAGTGAGGATGGAACAAAGCTAACTATTGTGGTTACTGCCACTCTCTCACCTACAGTATATCTGGCACAGCCTTACCTATGTGCAGATTTACAGGAAGAAATTTGTATGCTCGTGTGTGTGTGTGTGTGTGTGTTATGGAAACAGTTAAATGCTATATTACTGTCTGAAGGATTGCCTAATCTTACAAAATAGAAAAATGCTGCCCTACTAGAAACCCTTCCCATTTCCTCCCCATCAAGTCATAGATGCATCCAACCTTGTGTGATTTACAAGCTTAGTCAAAAGTTGCAGAGAACACGGAACGTTTTAGTTAGTTCTTCTTGGGTAGGGAATAAAAATCACCAATTATGACAGTTATTAATGACTAACAAGCTGCCTTTCTGAGAGACTTATTCAGAAGGAAAACAACTCTGTATTGAAAATGGTATAAAACCAATCTCTGAAGAAAACAGTTTTTTTCTTTTTCCTAGGAAGCTTGTTAGAGAAGAAGCAAACAGTAAAGCTCTATGACTTTAAATCTATGGTACTATTAAAAAAAAGAAATAGCTAAAGAGAAATCCCTCTCAGTTTTCACCAATGACAAAATTGTTTAAAATGAGTACAAAAAGAGAACATTGCTGTGCATGAAACTCCTACAGTCACTAGGAGCTGAGGACCTACTGAACTATGCCGCTGGCACTCGCCTTGTTAGTCACACGGTGATCAATTTTGAGTAGCAGGGATCAACAAGAATTAGTGTGAATTCACCACTCTTCTTCTCGCCTCTTACCGAGGCGAGCTATAATTACAATGAAATGAACTCCTACTTCACAGTATTGTATCATCTTTCTCAATGCTGCTTGTCACACACACAAAAAGACAAAAAATGAGAGTCAGCTTACATGTTATTAACTGAAAAACTATTGGGTGAGCTAAGGTGAACTCCACTTTAATACAAAGCAGCATATATTGCCCTAATTAAAGAGCGAGGCACTTAAGGAAGCAAAGGAGGCTTTTTAATTAACTTGGATGATGCAAAATAGCTGTTTCCTGCAGAAAACCCAAAAGCACCATTAATTTTTAGAAAGAAATATTCTTTTTTTCTTTTAGAAAATGCCAACTTAACTACAGAAAAAAAAAAAACAATTTTGATTTTGCCTGGGAGGATTTTAAACTATGTTTGTTGATTTTACCTCCACAGACATAAAGGCAGGTCATCAGGTATTCCACTATTCACCTGAAATTCCCAGGAACTTTGTTTTCTATTTATTGGTAGAATCTAAATATTAATTCAATTACAGGTAATTTCTTCAAAGTACAACCATACAGTTTCAAGCAGTTCTACTGCATTCTACTAGGCTCTTCTATACAGTTCATCATCACAGTCTTTGAGTTCCTTTTAGCAATTCAGGGAGCAATGTGACTAATGTTTTGTATGTATTTGTTTTTCCAGGATATCCCCACAGGGAACTGGGTGCAGTGTCTTGTTCTAGTAGGGTTTTTGTTTTACTGTTTACATTAACACAAATTTATATATGACAAAGAAAGCAAGGTCAAAAAAATGTCCCTCTGGAGGAATGGTAAGTAGTTTGGTATCTGCTTATTTCTGCTGGAATGATCAGCAGCAAAGAAAGATTTTTGAAAGAGATGAATAGAAAAATTTATTTATTTATTTATATACACACACAAACACACTCATGCACATTCACACACACACATATATATACATATATATACGAAAAAATCAATGTCTCTGAAGCAGTCACAGTAAAATCATTTCCCAAGAGGAGGGTACTTCAGAGATCTTCAGCTCATCACTTCAGTACTGTAAATTTCTATTATGCTCTACAAAAAGGAACATTAATATACAAGTAAAGAACCTGCCTTGTTTCTGCCTGTCCATTTTGCTCTGAACTAAATAATAATCCCAACACAAACACACCAACCACGTAGAAAGAGATAAGGTAACATAGAAGGACAGATTCTGCAGCACTAAAATTGTTTAGGAACTGAAACACACTCAAAGTCAGCTGGATTTCTGCTCTTAAATCTCTTCGACACTTCTAAGAATCTTCTCCTGCATTTTTGCCTTTATTCTCTCAGAGTCACCCCAACAATTCACTGCAATGGAATAATTTGTGATTCATAGTGGAGTACACGAGAGGAGTATCATGCCCTTCATCTCTACATGACAGAAGAACGCTCTTTTTTCCAAGGGGGAGGTTGTGATTTAAATGCTCAGAATCAGAAATGGGAGTGTGGAATCTCTGAGGCTTTGAACAAGCTTCTTAATCTTGCAATTCCAGCTTCTCCATCTGTAGAAAACTGAGGGTAATACTTTCTCGTACTGTAACAAGCAGACAATCGTGACAGTGCCTGCTGCCTCCTGCCAATGGACAGGTGTCTACTGTCTGTCTGGGCCAAGAGAGAGAAAAAAAAAAGAGATTTCTTACCAACACTTTTGCTCATACTGCTTACAACAATGGTCATTCTGTAATTCTAATACGCAACGTATTCTGCGTGCATGCTGAATACAAATGCTGCTATGGGAGGAGTAAAAACTCTGCATTAATTGATATTTGATCTTACTATTACATTCAAGTTCTAGCAGCGAGACAAAATCCTTTTAAAAATTTTGGGAGACACACATCTTCTCATGCCTGTCTCTTACAGATTACTTATATTCTTACTAAATCATACCTAGACCGCACTAGTGAGAACTGAACTTACTGTGCTCTAACTCCAAGAAGATTTTCATGTTCCTTGAGACACTGAAGTCACGTAATTGGTCTCATAGTTTATATTCCACACAACCTTCGGCAAAAAGCTGCCTTCCACGTTAAGCCCTGTCAGGTATGTTCTCTTGGCTGGTGACCTGTTTGCACTGCAGTTTTACGGCTGCCTTGCACTGTCTGACTGATGCATGCTTGAGACACATTTCTACTTGGAACCATAATCAGAGAGTGTAACTAAGATGTAAAGCTTTACACAAGTGGCAGAAACAGACCCACTAATTCAGCCAAGGAGCTGGGTATTTGGATCAGCTCTTCCTCACTGCCTCTTTCTTTCCCTTCCAAAGTGGCAACCACAGACCATTCTCTCTGACAAGGAAAAGATTTTCCTGTAAATTCTTTCTAACAACATAATGGGAGAAGGAAACTTCCCAGAACCAGAAGAAGCTGTAAGGTAAATACAGTAGCCTTTTAGCATAATGGAAGTAGAGCATTACTGAATTAAACTCTACAGCAAAGGTGACTGGTATCTGCTGCGTGCCAGCGCTGAAATCCTCACCGTCATGAAACACGTTCATTGATTTCTGTATTAAGTATCAAAGTGAATATCACAGGCTAGTGTCTTATTTGTCTCAACATTCAGTTTAACATTTATATTCAAAGATTTTTCTGTATTTAAGTTGCCAACAAATTCCTACTAAGGGAATCAAGGACCTTGCAAAGTGACTCAGTTAACTCTAATTTGTTCTCAGAGTGTGTGGGACAAAGTCATAAAGTAAAAATACCACTATCATGAAGCACTTCATTATTTTTCAGTGACTGAAACACTTGACAAATAACTCCTTTTTAGTACTGGATGCATGAAGGCTGCCTAAATCACCATCTCTATCAATTCTCCCTCAGATCTTGAAAGCTGAAACTTTTTCTCTCGATTATTCACAAACTTTTGAGGGCTCAAGATGACAGAATGGAAGATGTTTTGAAAATTCAGATGTTTTAAAACTCTTGTACTCCTGAGCTCAGAATTTTAAAAACAGGGGGAAAAAAAAAAGCTCCTGTTAGGTTCTAACTAAATAGTGAAGTGGGAGCAGAAATAAGAGCAGGAAATCATCCTATCAGTAGAAGCTGCCACCTTTCTTTGGAAACTCTTCTAGTGAATCCTATAATTCAATAAATTTCACTACATCAGTGAATCATCATTCCACTATTTATTAGATTCTTTTGTAGTCATAAAATCCTATCAAGGGTCTCCTTTCATTTTAGATCTATCAGTCAGGCTTCATTCCTAGTCCCCACAGAACAATTCTATGATAATAATGCCGAGAAGTCTACATTAAGCTGGATATAAAGAAAATGGAGAAATCCTTGAAATCAAGTAGAGTTCATCTTTGTTAAACTGCAATAACCTACTGTACATCTCAGCTGAATACTGTTTGTAATATCTTCCCTTGAGTACTGCAGTACTGTTGGATACTAGTACTTGAGCAAATTGAACAGAAAATAATGTAATTTTTCTTTCAGCTATGTCTTCTACCAGTATAAGGCCATGTCTTTAGTTAGAGGCAATTATTTGCAGTGACGTGCAAGTACTCATGGGCTTCCTGGCTTGCTGATATTTATCTGATGACACAATTAAGATTTCCACGTAACTGCTTATTTAACTACTATGATTTCTCGGACACAGCACAGAAAATTTAATTACTTCTTCTTTTTTTCAGTTAAGCTTTTTAAGAAGAAATAAATGTAATTCAAGGAATCTTTGCTGCACTGTCTGATCCAGTATTTAGCTAGAGGATGTAGCATAGAGATTGCTTACGGCATAAGCAAAGGTGGAAAGGCAAACTAGTGTTAGCTCAAGAAACAGTACAGTGCCCTGACAAAGACTTTCTGTGTGCCCTAGGACAGACAGTTAAGAACAAACTTTTAAAGATATTTAAGCACCTATATATACAGCAAGTTGTGTTTCCCAAAGCACCTAACTGTCCAGTTCCTAGGGAAAACCCACAAGGCAGGTAGACACTTGAATACACGAGGCCACAGTGGCTTAGTTCTACATCTGTAAGACAGGGATAGCAGCATCCTCTTACCTCCTGAAGATTTACGTTCGTAAACATAAATTCCTTAAGGACAGTGTGGAGCTCTGACACACGAACACTATGGCCGCTCTAACTACGAAAAATACTCTTAACTTATACTGTGGCAAGCTAGGAGAAACAAAGCAATATCTCCATTAGAGTAAAACCAGTGAAGCCAAAAGAAGCATTGGGCTCACAGGGCCGTACGGCGAGGTAGCTAACATATCTGGCAAAACTCCTGTGAGGCAGCAACACTTTCTGCTACAGTTACTACAATAGTGCACTATTTCAATGAAAAGGATTCACAGAACGAGTAGCAAACTTCACTATAAAATGATGTCCATAAGCAGGCAGCTGTCTTCAGTGTTGGCTGTTTTGCTTTATACAAGAGTGTAGAAGAGGGCACCTAATTGCTTCTGCACTAACATAAAAAAGCCATTTCCTGCACTTCTAAGATATTACGAAAGGAGAGAAATGGTGGTCTCCCTCAGAAAACTGGACAATGAAAAAACCTGTTTTGTCTGGGGTTGAAGGCATGCCTAAACACAATCCATGCCCTCTTAAGAAAAATTATTCCAGACTTCTTACTTAACAGAGTGGAACAGTTGTTTGAAAGTATCTCTTCACTGGCCCCATCCTCAAAAATGCTGTTTATTGTGTCAAGCCACCTTTCCCTGGATATGGATGTGCTACTTCTCACTGTGACAGCACTGCCCGTCCCCAGAGTCAGTGCTCTGCTCTGCTGCTTTCTGGAAAGGGGAAGCTGGGCCATGGCCAACCTTTTCACCACTCTTCCAGTTGATCTTGCTGCCCGTAACTGGTCTTTCATGTCTAGCCTTGTGTGTGCTGCTGTGATGAGTAATAACCAGTAAAGGAAATATTGATAAAGCAAATAAAATGTGCACACATGCAAAGACAGTAATTTTTTGGAAGGTTTTCTCAACTTTGTGTGTTGTAGTTTTCAGTAGTTTTTTGAAAGGAAAAATTTCAAGTTTTACCTTGTTTAGCAAAATACAAATGGAACTGGATGGATTCATAATTAAAAGCAATTTTACCAACAAAACCTGCAGAAAACATTGTTGAACTCTGGCTCTATGGCTCAACTGGTAAAATTAGACCCTTCTAAGGTATCTTTTCGGTTCTTCATGGGCCCTGTAGAAGATGCTGCTGCCTATTGTTGTCCCTGCTTTGGTATGTGCTAAATATTGATCAAAAACTTTTTCCTGTAGACTGATGTACAAGCATGTAAGAAAATGCCATCCTACATTAGTCTTCTGTAGGTTCCTATGGGAATTCAAACACAAAGCAAAGAGGTGAACCTTGAATAACTGTGTGACTGATAAATAGTGTAAATAGAGTGAGATGACTTTAATGTATTCAGGAATCACAGAATCACTATTACTGAAGGAAGTTTACTTGATAACCCAAGAATTTTTTCAAGAACATTTCATTCTTGTGAAATTATTAATTGCATGTGATTGCTAATGCCTGCTGCTAGAACAGCCATATTTTCAGGGAAAAAATCCACCTACTTTGCATTCATGAATCTGCATCTGTCACTCATTCAAGCTGAGCCCTGTCACAATTACCAGTCTACCTGCTTTGCAGCATCCACATAATCAGACTTCCTCAGTATACTGAGAGTCTTGTGCTGAAAGATTCTCTTTGTATAATGCAATGTGGTGTACGTATTTCAAATAAGCTATTTAAACAACTAAATTATTCATAACTATGTCCATCATGTTTACATTACATATATACATCAGTGGCTCAAAGAACAGCAGTTCTTTGCATAGAAGAAAGTACAGCTTCTGCATAAGCTACAGTGTGACTGTGAGAAAACAGACATGGGTATATCTTGTACAAATTTTGCCAATAATAAACCTAGATCTACAAAAGACCATATGCAAAGGAAATAGAAAAGAAAAACATGTCAGGATGCACCTACATTAGCACTTCTCTTTGGATGAGAAATATACCTTTGAAGCAGAACTTCCAACCACCTTAACCTACCGTGCTTTGGTTCACATTGTGGCATGGTCTGGACCATGAACCAGATTCTCTTCTGATGAAACCCAACTGAAAGATGTGCTCGAAGAGCTCACTTAATGCTCTGTGCCGCTAGTGGGAGGACTGTGAGCTAGGAATAAGTCAAGCAGGGCATGCTAACACTAGAGAAAAACAGATTCATCAGCCTTCATTGAGCTCACACCAGTGTGGATCAGTTACACATCTGTGTCAATTACACATCTGAACTGTGTAGGAAACACCTGACAACATCAGTTTCCATATGTTTTGGATATAAACTGAGATGGCCAAATATTTTCACTAAACAAAAGTATCCAAGTAGCTCAGGAGAAAGCTTCTATCTTTGAAGTTTCAAGTTTTTCTTTATTTACCAAATGAGACCAGGATTAATCTGGTGCTAGAAGAATTGTTGCAACCTAAAAATGGCTCTTTGTGAACTTTGAAGAGATCCAGACCTCAAACTGGCATGTATTATAGTCTGTTGATTGAACTAGTTTTGTTTACATGCAAAAATGTGATTATAGAATCTGCAAATTCCAATTAACTGAGACTGTGATTCACTTAAGGATGTTTGGATGTGAGCTCAAAGTGTGGATCCACACTTTTGTCTTGGAATCTCCTTTGTGCTATCAAATATTTTCCAGTCCCATGAGAAATCAGGAATAAAATCTTGACCCTACTCAACTCAATGAGAGTTTTGCCATTGACAACACTGGACAGGGGATTCATAAGTAAAATGTGTTTCAGTACATCCTTTTAGACCGTTCAGGTATTTTAGAAAGCTTTCATTAGACTTGAGTTGAACTATAAGAGAAAACACAACACACAGTCACAGAATCACAGAACAGCTGAGATCTGCAAAACATCCAGTCCAATCCTACTGCTTAAGCAGGGTCACCTACAGCACATTCCTCAGGACCAATCTAAGAACATACCAAACATTGGTTTTAGAAAATCCTTCTAAATAATAAACTAGCTAGTCACTTAAAAATTATGATCTAAAGTTCTAAGTGTCCTCTGCTTCATGAACGTTTGAATACCTACTACACTGAAGAATCTAAACGGACATATTCCCTTACAGAGATCTTTGCAATTCAAGAAAGGATATCAGTTCCACAACTGACAAGAAAGTCTGCAAACTTCTGGTCAACTACTGATAGCAAAATACATTTAAAGTTCGTGCTGCCTCCTACCAATATATAGCTGAACTCTGAAAGAGTCTCTTGGGCTATGAACTCTCATTATCATGTGTTAGCACAGTCCCACAAAGAACTTATTCTTTTGCATCGAGATAACATGAAACAATGTAAGTCAAGTTTCTAAATCCAATATCGTTGATGGATTGATCTCCAAACATTAATAACTATAAATAATAATGGAATAAAAAAAAATAATTTATAAAGGGCTGTTAATAATCCAGTAATAAAGCAAACATATTTTCTATATGATGCATAACAAATGTATATGTCAGGAAGACTTACTCTTGAGATGCCTTAAATCTTTTGCCTTCCATTTTAGTGGAGTCACATAAAAGCTCAGGGTAAGAAAATGATCATTACTTCAAATGGAGCAATAGGAAGTAATTATGAAAAGTAACACTCGGGCTGCAAACAGGGATATCTTTAAATAAGATTGGGTTTTCTTTTTTTGTGCTGCACTTTGCAATAAATTTTATTGTAAATTACTGAAGTCTGTGGCATAGGAGTTTTGGACCTAGATGGTTCAAAGAACCATCCTATCACTGTTAGGTCATTGGTTCAACTCTAGCAGAATTGTTTCCATCTGATTTTTGCTAAATAGGTTTTGTGAAATGAACTGCTACCCCGGTTTATTTTCCAGAGGACAAGCATTCATATCATAAGCACCAACTTTAGCACTCATCGGAGAGACCAAAAAATAATAAGCTTTGGGACTTAGCTAATTCTCTCATCCTAGTGATGGCCCTCCAGGTCAAAGCACAGACTTATTGACAGAGTTTTTGGGTAGTCTACAATTTTGTGTATGACCTGTGCTTTCCATGGCTATCATCTAACAACGTTCACAAGAACTGCAACTAGATTTTTAGGGAAAAACAAATTTTAAGAAACAATAGAACATTACCTTTAAGCTAGACATTCAAAAAGGGACTAGGATTCACTTAAAATGTATTTTTAAAGTAACACGAGTTCCAATGATGAGTCAATATTTCTCTACTGTAAAATACAATTAAAACTCACTATTAAATAACGCACATCCGATCCAAATTTTATTCCTTGTAGATTCTGCAATTTATTACAAAACTGTTGTTAAGGTGCACAGGACATTTCCACTAGTTCCACTTTCCTAAATCTTTATGAAAAACAAAGCATAACTATCTCTATACAGTTTACTAGGATCTGTTCACAATGAGCAACTCAGATTAGCTCATGATTTGATTTCTTCCTTTCATTTTTTCCCTGCATTAAAAGCTCAGAATCCATCAATAGATCACCTACAATAGATCATTTCATAACAACAACATCTGAAAATTGCTTTGCTGTAAGTCGAAGACTAATGTAAATACCATGGGTACAAAAAGCATATATTTAAAATAGACTCAAAAGACAGCTCTATTAAATTTATTAATCCAAATGAATATTCCCTGATTTTTTTTCTCTAGAATAACACTTAATTTAGTAATTTGCTTTAATGATAGAGTAGTAAAAAGGTTAGGTACTACCACCCTCTTCTTTCCAATGAGAAAACTGCCTAATGAAAAGGATATTCATTATACCAGTTAACTAGCTTTCTTCTTCCTTTATAATAATTACAATTTCTGTCTTAAACATATGTGTTACTTTATTTTGCAATAACTGGTTCACTTCTGTCTCCTGTACATTTAGAAGCCTCTTGAGAGCCACTCTTATTGCTCTGGCATAATTTTATTCACTTTAATACACTATAACCCGTAAGAATTATGTATTTGTTTTTCCTTCCTTTACTTTTAGCAGAAGAATGGTTTGATTTCTTATTCTTTAGCCATAAAAAGAAATAGTCTTTGTTTTTAGGGATTAAAGACCAAAGATCAAAGTCTACGCTTTTGTATAAAAAGATATATTTGATCAAATTCAGTTATTTTATTTTTCACTTAACCTTTCATATATTAATAGTGATAGCAATATTAATCTTCACATACAGTCACATGACACTGAATTTCTGTCTAAGTATCTCCGAATACACTTTTTCAAGAATATTTTTGGGGAGAAAAACTTTCAGTAAATTACTATATATGCATGCTTCTGCATTTTTTGTTCATAGTTGGTTGGGGGTTGTAGAATTTATTTTTAGCTGTCATTTCCGTTTATCTCACATCTTTACCCATTTTCCTGAAAAAAGTTTAGAAAACTATTTCTCCATCCACAGAAACATGTAAACTGCTAGCAATTCATAAAATTAGTACAATTACATTACCAAATAATGAGTCCTTTTCTGGGCCATAAAAATGTCAAGAAAACTTACATGTAAAAGAGAACAAAGTGGTCTGGCAAGGATTTTCTTTCTTTTTCTTTCTTTCTTCTTTCATCTTTTTCTCTTTCTCTCTCTTTCTCTTTCTCTTTTTCTTTCTCTTTCTCTTTCTTTCTTTCTTGTTTTTCTTTTTCTTTTTTCTTTTTTCTTTTTCTTTTTCTTTTTCTTTTTCTTTTTCTTTTTCTTTTTCTTTTTCTCTTTCTCTTTCTTTTTCTCTTTTTCTTTTTCTTTTTCTTCTTTTTCTCTTTCTTTTTCTTTTTCTCTCTCTTTCTCTTTCTCGTTCTCGTTCTCCTTCTTTCTCTTTCTCTTTCTCGTTCTTCCTCTTCCTCTCTTTCTCTTTCTCTTTCTTCTCCTTCTCTTTCTTTCTTTTTTCCTTTTTCCTTTTTCTTTTTTCCCCTTTCCTTTTCCTTTTCCTTTTCCTTTCCCTTTTCCTTTCCCTTTTCCTTTTCATTTTCCTTTCTCTTTTTTGTGGAAATGCCAATAATCAACAATCATTTAACACAGAAGTACATTTAAACCAACTCTTCATGCTAATAGGAGTGTATAACTAATCTTTACCCTTTGAAAGTGGGGGATCTAAATGCCATCAATAATGTACCTTAGACTTACTCTTCGTTCTCCAGCTAAATGTCAGCCTCATCATAAAGTTGTCCAGTTGTCCAGGTTTCAAAATAATAGGCCAATTTTGGACTTGGTTATAAGAGAGAACAAGAAGAGTTGCTCCTTTTTACTCCATATTAAGATTTGCTCCAACTGGCTCAAAGTTTTAATATTTTAATACATATTAAAAGCTCTAATAAGTAAAATCTTTTCCTGTCAGCTTCTTGAAATATCACCATGGCATCCCATGCTAGCTTTCAGCAATGTGTTTACTACATAAGCTTCTTTTATTTTACATATTTTCTCCATTATGTTACATGGTCCGGGTTTGTAGATCATCTAAATCAATTCTTTTAACACTTATCCTCTGCTTATGCTATTTAAAGAGACTCTTTAAAGACTGAGCCTTCTCATCAGTTGTACCATTCTCTGTAGATATTCAGAATCGCATCAATTGGCTTTAGTGGAAAAAAAATATCTTAGTGCAGACAAGAAGGAGATCATTGAGTCCTCAGTGCCTGGAGAGACTTACTGACTACTCAACAGACCAGGAGGCCTGAATAAAGCCAGACACCCAGGAGCTCGAGCTGCTTTTTAAGGGCAAATCTTTAGGAGATACTAGAATAAAGCCTAGTGTTATTGTAACAAACAGAAATGGATCTTCCTGGTATTACTTCTGTATTTCCAAAGGATTTGTCCTTTAACCTTCGAAAACTTTCTGTGAGTTTATTCAGGGCTTCCAAACGTATGAGTAAATGGGAATCTAGTAACAGTTAAGTTTATCTAAAGGCTCTAGCACCAAAGGCAGTTGATTAGTTTTGATTTAAATAACAAATTAGATTCTAATTATCATATATTTCTTTAAAAAGTTTGAAAACAAGATTTGAGTGTAACCTAATAGTTCAAAAATCAGGGCATAAGTGAAATGCCTGACACTCATTAATAAAAAGCCATCATCAAATTAGACAATATTCTTTAGGCTATAGAGTGGCATAATGCTAGCTTCCTAATTAAAAATAAATTAACTGCTGAAGACTGTACAAAGTTATATCCAGAATAACAAAGCCTTTTTCAGCTAGCGAGAACTTTTTTTCTGTTATCTCTAGAAGCTCCTTAAAGAACTGGTACATGATGAGTAGACAATTATCACTAAATCTTGAGAAACACACTTGCATAATTTCCCCTGGACCCCTGACACTTCTTGTTGATTGAAGTTAATTACTTACATGACCTCCTGCAAGCCAAAACCTGATTTTACTTTCACAAAGGGCACACAGTGAATCTATTATTGTCCAGACCACAGAAAGTGGGAAACTGATTAAATTTATAGAAGTAAAAAACAGTGGACCCCCCAAAAGCTTTGTAAAAGGGTTTCTTGCATGTAAATAATAAAAGTATTATGGAGAACAAGTTCTTATCTGTGCAATTTCCTTTCATTTATGCTTTGAGGAACAATAAACCTTTTTTTTTTTAAAAAAGTAGAACTGAGTTGGAAGAGTGATGAGCAGACCCATCACTCATCAATGGTTACGTGGCAGCACAGCTCCCAGGGGACACTGCTGGGAGACTCCTCCCTGGCCAACCACTGTCAGCGGCATTTCCCCCAGCTCATACAGGGTAGCAATTGCAAGAGCCACATTTTTCAAGGGAACTCAAGCAAGTTTACAGTGACTTACTCCATCAGAAAGTCAAGCCGGGCCTCTCTCAGTTATGGGGGGGGGGGGTGGTCTGTGAGTTATTCTACGAACTGTGGCACTGTCCAGAATACCTGTGACACTGTAGGCAGTGACTGCAGTTAACCTGCTCCTCCTTCCTTCTAGCAAGATTTACAAAGAGCTTCTTTAACACACCCTAATGGCTGTCCCCTGTATAGATGTACCAGGCTGGCAGCCTGAGAAAGAGCAATGCTTCATTAGTACTCCAAGACAGATCATCGGACAAAGGAAAAATAGCCCAAGGATGCTCTCGGCTAGCTTCTGATTGACTCAGATTGCACTAAGGTCAAACACTGAGTCTTAGCTATTAGCATTTGGAGTTTCATTAATCTTCTTACTGTAGAAGGTGTCTCCCCTGGAACACAGTAACGCTGGCTAACATTAGCAGTTTACTACTCTTTTATCGCAGTTTAAAGTATTTTGGCTCTGACAATCATTCTTTATTGTTGATTTGCTCCTGAATGATGCTACATTAAAGGCAAAAATTTATCACTCCACACTTTTACCTCTCCAAAGAAGAAACGAACCCATACTGAGATTTTTTTAGTTTCCCTAAATAATTTCATTCTTTCTGTATATTCTTTTATACTCAGATGCTTTTGAAATTGCTGCACATTCCCTTTTGATTTACTGATAAACTAATAGCTGTGACATTCCAGATTGCTAAATTCTATATGCAGCATTTCTGCTGCATGTGTGTACACATGAAAATGCACCTATGCAGCTAAAAATACAGCGGTGCAGTGCTAAGCTTGCACAGTTAAAATAACTCAAGCTCTGAAATTCAGAAGTAAGATCCAATATCGTTAGCTCAGTCATCTTGCTCAGTCTGTGTATTTTACAATGTAGATCACAGATTCAATTATGATCACTAAATTACATTTTGAAAGAAAGATGGTTATAGATAACACTTTCTATTGATAGCATCAGTTATTAACTTTGGGGATAGATAATATCTATCTGTCCAGATAAATAAAGATATCTACTTCCCTCCTATTTGAGTTTCTCCTCTCCTTCCCACTCCAATTATTCACTAAGCAGCTTCCATGGTTCATTTATTGGTCTTTTAATTTAATTTTCTGCATTAAAATGAAGAAAGGAGAACATTTGTGAACCACAATCCCAAACTTTCTGAGTGTCTTCGGAAACCAAACAGGGTTACTCTGACTCAAAATGAACCCATAATACCCTACCATTACATAAGAAAGGATCTACCAAAATGCAGAAGCATGTCAACCTTGGGACATTTCCCAATTGTTTTACATTGTCCAAATACTGCAAAGCAGTGAAAAGTGATAACTCTTTAAAAGTGATCTCCTAAAATATTTTTGTATATGGTTTGTCAGTTAAATCTTTTTCAAGTAAATCCCATATGAGACATATTCTGCACAGTCTAAGTCTTAAAAGAAAAAAAAAGAGGAAAAAATTAAGCTGAATCTAAACTAACCTAGATAACTGAAAGAACATATTACTGTTACATGTTACTTCACGCTTCCCCCCAGTACCTCTCTTCTGTTCATCAATCCCTTTCATCATGTCACTTGCAAAGGTTTGGCTCTGAGGCAAGGATTAGAGCCTTTTTGTGGCACTGATGTAGAGGCAGCAGGTAAAATAGTACAGATTCTAATGCAGTAAGTATAGAATTGTGTATTGGAGGGATGACTTTGCCATACCACGGCTTGCACAGTGAAAGAGTCCTGATACTATTTAGCTAGTCTCTAAACCAGTCTATCCCTCTGTAAATCCCATGCAAATCCAATTATGTGCAAGGAAAGTGAAGTTCCACCAGTGAGACAAATCTTTGTACCTATGTAAATGTTGGCCCTACTAGATTAGAAGCTTTTTAACAATAATTTATCACTCTCTCTCTTGTGTTTTTAATCAGTTATTTTTGACTGATAAGTGCTTTATAATCTTTTTTTAATGAAAGCAGACAGTCTGATGCTACTTGTGATACAAGATCTCTATTTAAATTATGCACATTCATTGAACAACAAATTAGCCCAATAGAACCTAATGTTTCCTTTATCGTGCTGTTTTATCTGAATTAGGAAAAGAATTATCACCGTACTATGTGAATGAGAATGCATTCAGCTACTTCTTTTAAGTGAGACTAATTAGGAGCTGCTGCGAGCAAATGTAAACCTGCCAACAACTTCAAAGAGTTAAAAAGCTTCTTAGGAGACCTTGAAGAAATTTAACCCTGGGAAAAGTTGATGCAGACAATGGTTACTGTATAATAGTGCCTGCTGTGCTGTTTCCCCTGCCACCTTACCCTCCACTTCTGGAGTTTTTCGAATGGGATGGAGCAACTAGGGTAGGCAGAAAACTGAAAGAACAAGAACAGGGATCATCAACAGTTAGAATCATATGGCACAAACTATACAAAACCAGACAGCATTCTCCAAATAACAAGAAAAAATTGCTAGGTGCAGAGACAGACACTGCTCTGCAATTTGGGAGACGTAACAATTTCTAATCTTACAACTTTTCTCCTTGTGGTGTAAGTCAGACTTCAGAAAAATCATATCTAACTACTTAGTTCTCAAGACAAATTTTATTTACTTAATTGGTAAATATAAAGTGTAATGTTCTGATATGTTAACTCACCAAGGGATTAAGAGACCTTTATTTCAACATTAGCTGAAATACTACCTTGGGATATTACTAAATTCATTCTCTGCTAATGGTGATTCTCAGTGCACAGGGTTCAATTTGCTGCCTGGCATGAGAGTTATTAAAAAAAAAAACTAAACAAAACAAAAACAAACAAACAAAAACTTAATGACTTGGTTGCTGTTTTCTGTCCCTGGATAGCTGAACAGTGATCATATGCTGAAGTCAGCTTATCCTCTTTGCACATAAACATATATCTGCTGATATTCAGATAACCAAATAATTTGGAGTTTTTAATGAGAAAAAAATTTTCTTAACAAAATCTTTCAGTATTCATCTGTTTTTCAACCACAGTGAATTCCTACTTAAATAAATAGGAGTAACAACTGATTAAAAATTGAGCAATAACTTTTGGCTTTTCTATTTGAAACTCTGGCATATTTCAGGAGAGGGGGAGTTCTAACCTGAAACATATCTCTGTGTAATGGTACCAAAGACATAATTTCACTTTCGAAAAATCTTTTCAATTCTGCCATTTTTACTAGTAAACAAGCAGTTTTGGCCACCTTCACACATTAAGTAGCATTCTCTATCTCTGCCTATACCAGGGCCAATACACCTCCTGTTATTGTCTATTAGAATCATAGAATCAGTCAGGCTGGAAGGGACCTCTGGAGATCATCTAGCCCAACCTCCCTGCTCAGCAGGGTCGCCTAGAGCATGGTAGACAGGGTTGCATCCAGGCAGGCCTTGAAGAATTCCAGAGAAGGAGACTCCACAACCTCTCTGGGCAACCTGTCCCAGTGCTCCGTCACTCTCACAGGGAAGAAATTCCCTGTCACAGTCAGGCGGAACTTCCTGTGCTTCAATTTCTGCCCATTGCCTCTTGTCCTGTCACATGGGACAACTGAAAGTTTGTCCCCGTCCCCTTGAAACCCTCCCTTCAGGTACTTATACACACTGATAAGATCCCCCCTCAGTCTTCTCTTCCCCAGGATGAAGAGGCCCAGCTCTTGCAGCCGTTCCTCATAAGGCAGGAGCTCCAGCCTTCTGATCATCTTTGTAGCCCTACGCTGGACTCTCTCCAGTAGCTCCATGTCTCTCTTGTACTGGGGAGCCCAGAAGTGGACACAGGACTCGAGATGAGGCCTCCCCAGGGCTGAGGAGAGGGGCAGGATCACCTCCCTTGACCTGCTGGCAACACTCTTCCTAATGCACCCCAGGAGACCATTGGCCTTCCTGGCCACAAGGGCACATTGCAGGCTCATGGTCAGCCTGTCATCCACCAGCACTCCCAGGTCCTCCTCTGCAGAGCTGCTCTCCAGCAGGTCAGCCCCCAGCTTGTACTGGTGCCTAGGGTTATTTTTCCCTAGGTGCAGGACTCTGCACTTGCCCTTGTTGAACCTCATGAGGTTCCTCTCTGCCCAACTCTCCAGGCTGTCCAGGTCTCTCTGAATGGCAGCACAGCCCTCAGGTGTGTCAGCCACTCCTCCCAGCTTGGTATCATCAGCAAACCTGCTGAGGAGGCACTCCGTCCCCTCATCCAGGTCATTGATGAAAAAGTTGAACAGGATGGGACCCAGTACTGAGCCCTGGGGGACACCACTAGCCACAGGCCTCCAGCTAGACTCCACGCCACTGATGACGACCCTCTGAGCTCTGCCTTTCAGCCAGTTCTCAATCTGCCTCACTGTCCACTCATCTAACCCACACTTCCTGAGCTTACCTAGGAGGATGTTATGGGAGACAGAGTCAAAAGCCTTGCTGAAGTCAAGGTATACAACGTGTTCTCCCCTCATCTACACAGTCAGTCATTCCATCGTAGAAGGCTATTGGATTGGTTAAGCAGGATTTCCTCTTGGTGAATCCATGCTGGCTACTCCTGATCACCTTCTTTTCCTCCATATGTCTGGAGATGACATCCAGAATGAGCTGTTCCATCACCTTTCCAGGCATGGAGGTGAGGCTGATGGGCCTATAGTTGCCTGGGTCCTCCTTCTTGCCCTCTTTTGAAGACTAGGGTGACACTGGGTTTCTTCCAGTCCTCAGGCACCTCTCCAGTTCTCCAGGACTTTGGACTCCAGTGATGGAGAGTGGCTTGGCAACAATGTCTGCCAGCTCCCTCAGTACCCGTGGGTGCATCCCATCTGGGCCCATGGATTTGTGGATGTCTAACCTGCCCAGAAGGTCTCTAATCCTATCCTCCTCAACCAAAGGAAAGTCTTCCCTTCTCCAGACTTTCTCCCTCATGTCCAGGCTGCAGGATTCCTGAGGGCTGCTCTTAGCAGTGAAGACTGAAGCAAAGAAGGCATTCAGTAATTCTGCCTTCCCTGTATCCCTTGTCACCAGGGCCCCTGGCCCATTCAGTAGCGGGCCCACATTTTCCCTAGTCCTCCTCTTGCTGCTGATGTATTTGAAGAAGCCCTTCCTGTTGTCCTTGACATCCCTTGCCAGACTCAGTTCCAACTGGGCCTTAGAAATCCTTGACCAATCAATCTGTTAAAAATCAGTTAGACAACCCATTACACCACACCACATACTTCATAAAAATGAGTGCTTAAGACTTGCACCAAATTTCTCCAAAAATATTTTAGAAGAGTCCCCAGCAGGGACTAATTCAAAAATAAGACAAAATATGTTTTATTTTGTGATAGATTTTATACAATAACACAATGAATATCTCCTCTAAGTAAAAAACCAACAACAGCCACAACAATCAGGGTTTATGGTTCCCTGTGTGCAGAGGGCCTCTGAATAATACCAAAATATTTTTTTGTTTATAACTCTCTGCTAGACTGGCTTTGTTGATATGTTCCTAGTTATCTTAGGATCCTATTATCTCTTCTTGTGCTTATCCTTTCAACAGAGACACTTGCTGAGAACATTATAGTTGAGGGAGAGAATAAGCTATTTTTCTGTTCATGCCATCTGTCTGGATTTAACAAATTCAGCTTGTTCTTTCACGTTTGCTCCCCTTTTAAGTTTCTTAGACACCTTTGGGATATTTACTGCACAGACAGAACTGTCTGAAAGTTTTTTTTTTCTGCTTGGTGGAACTACAGAAGAATTAGTTATGCCACTCAGTTTTACTTTGTGACATAAGCAAAACCAAAATCCTTTTCTACATGCTGAATAGGTAAGCAAATTTAGGAGGTATGAGTTTTATTCACTGGAAATTATCAGACTTCCCAGGACTGTTTGTGGACTTGGGATGGGCTTGTCAAATAGGTTTGGTGTATTCCCCTGTTTCAGCCAAGACTCAAAATCAGGTGGGCAAGTGGTGTGGGGTGGAAATGAGAAGGACACAGCACACAGTTCCCTCTCCTGCCTGGGGAGCCTTGACCCCATATCTCCCAGAGGGAATTCCCTGAGCACTGTAGGAGGTTTGGAGAAGTCTCCTGAAAAGTAACTCGAAAACCCCTCAAATGATGAGCAGTGTTGGACAAGTGTTTCCTACATCCTGGGCAGAAGGGAAGCTGGAGTTCCTTTTTCTCCTCTGTTAATTTGACTTAAATACAACTCAGCATTTCTTTCGCTTTTCTTTTAAGAGAAATGTTTCTTCATAAAGAAAAGAAACATATGGTTTTGGGCCAAACATAACATTTATTTTTCATTCTGTGTTGTTAGAGCAGTGTTTATCTGGCTGAACTGAAAGATTCAGAAAGATTTGTCGCTGACGGGGTTCCTCTACTGAGCACTGGAATCAGGAGGAGAAAATGTGAGAAGTGGTAACAATTTGATCCAAATTCAGAACATGCTTTAGAAAGATGACACACTTCATGGTACAAATTTCAAGCTCCATTGATCAGATTTCTCTCATGCAAACTGACCATCTCAATTAAAAGGGGAAAACAGTGATCTTTCTGAACAATAAAGGAAACAAAGGCATATAGGGGATAGAGTGGATTCTCTGTCGCATTTTAAGTACAGCAGTCAAATTGTTCTTTATGCCAGCAAAAATGCATTCTCTAATAAGGGCAAAATCTAGCTTTCAGAGACTGCGAAAATCATCCACTCCTATAAAGAAAGTTGAACACAACAGAAATATTATCACAGAAATGAGAAATAAAATCCCAAGCTTCTTAGATTCAGTGAACCATCTTTCATGGAAATGAAATGTACCTTTTTGATAACTGCTCCTTTAAAAATTTCACAGAAGTGCTGTGAGTGTGAGTTGCATTTAAAGAGGACAAAGGATGAACTGTACTGGGTAAAATGCTAACAGAGAGCACAGTCTTTGGAGAAGCACCTAAACCATCTGATGTTTACTAGTGTCATCTGCTGCTCCTGATCTAAAAATAAACATATAAAATTATTGCCTGGCCTGTGTTGCTGAAGATACTCTGATTTTATTGACCTTAGTTGCATCGTCATTGAATCAAAAGTACCCTTTGATCACAGGTCAAGACGAGAAACTCCAGTAGAAGCAGTGAGTTGCAAAGTTACTATGTGGTTCAAACAGCAGATGGGTTGCTTTACAGAAAAAATCTGCCAACTGGCAGGAGAAATGTCAGAGGAAGAAAACAATACCTCAGTTTTGTGGAGACAGCTCCTGCAGTGGCATTCATTTCTATCATGAGGTGGACTCTGTCCACTGTGAGTTTTCAGGCACAAGCATAAAGAAGAATTTTTTTTTGTTCTTTCATTCTTTCTCACTCACAGACATTCATCTTTCACATCACTATAATACTTCTGCAACATTGTCTCATATTAATATTAATTTGCTCACATCATCTGAGCATATTCCATCTCCTGGTACCAAATCTCCAATTCTCAGGTTTTAGAATAAGGTTTAACACTCAGGTACCCTTTAGTGTTCCAGATACTGCAATGTCTTATATGTGACCAAAAGTGTGGTGAGATTCACTGCTCATAAGTTAAACTTTTCAGGAAAGCATGTACTGTTATTTCAATAAGAATTCACACGCCACTGAAGGAATGAGGACACCAAGTGCACTACTACACTTATTATAGTCCTTCAATGATCGACCTTCAACGATAATGGCTTACATTAGGAAGTGACACGTATCTCATGTTCTGCTTATGGGTGGCCCACAGTTTAACCATAGCCTGTACTGCTCAGTGCTGTAAAGAAAAATGTGTGGATCAGCAGAACTGTCATCATCACTAGCTCTATTGAAAACCAGATACTCACCCTGAAAAGAAAAGAAGTCTTTTTGACCCTTCTGGAGAAGGATAGCCATTTGCTTACAAAGATATGTCCAGACATTTATCAAAACACAGGGATAACCTCTCAATTATTTCTCAGTTATTTCACTTTCAGACTCCAAAATTAGAATTACATGGAGAATGTCTGTTTGCCACTTCTCACTCTTATGTATGTTCTCATGTTTGAAAACTCTATTGCCATCAGACAAACTGAGACCTCCTGCTTCCATTATTGTCTATTTCATCACTTCACAAGTAAAATGTTTTAAATATGACTTTAAGCTTTTCTTATTTACCTTCAGCCATAAACCCACATCTAGCAAGATATTGCTTTCATTCTAAGTATTTCCAAAGAAGACAAAAGCAGGATCCAGTGGAGAAGCAATTTACTAGAAAACATTTTTTGTTCTCAGCTTTTGAGTCAGCTGTCATATAAGGGAGGGCAAAGGGACAAGGTGGCCTCATGTTTTATCAAATCATGACCTGGCCATTTTGAAGCCAGTCTCAGCGGTTTCATTGAGGCTGCTTTATCTTAAATTGACTGTCCGTAGCTCTAATCTGATTAATCCATCTTTACTGCTGCAAATGGATGCATTAGGATAAAAAGATCACCAGTAGAGCGAAGAAAGTGGCCTACATATTTCAGGTTCTCTTCTACTCCATTACTTTGTATGGGCAAACAGAATCAAGTCCGGAGTAATGTCCATTAAAGGCTATGAAAGTACTCAGAAACAAAGCATTCAGAAAGTATGCAGATTTTTGAGTACAGAGTCTCTCTACTGTGACTTTTTTTATTTAAGTGCTGTATCTGGAGTTCTGTTCTAACTATAACAACAACTAAATAAGGACAAACATGTAGGAAACATCTACATGTTTCCTTTATACAGTTGCATTAGGGACAATTTTATGGGTTAGGAGTTAGCATACTGTGCATTATACAAATGAACAACAGAAAAAAAACCCTGCAGGCCAGACAATAAGACAATTCCACTAAGACTGTGGCAAAGTGGAATAAATGACATAATGATTAGCATCACATCACAATTAGTCTCTACAGGAAGCAAGAAAGAAATAAACTGTCAATATTTGGAAAAAACCTCCAAAAGCATTCCTATAAACAATATTTTTTGGATATCTATAACTCAGCTAAATCTAGAACCAAGTCCTGCCAAAATATTAATCTGAGATCCTGACTATGGAGATGACAGGGTTCCTTCAAGAAATAGGTAATAAAAATATTAAATGCTGGCAAAACCTCTTTCTCATAAATGTTTATAACAAAAAAAAAAAAAACTCCAAAACAAAGTAAAATGCTTTGAAAATATACCAAACTGCTGATGAAATGGCTTGTTTGGTAATGTTTGGCATTGCTACAATGGTCTTACAATAGGGAATATGTGACAAATCTAAAAACTGATATACCTTCAAAAATAGACTGTAAAATGCACTAATGAATGTTACAGTTATCTAGGTGAACATTCAGAAAGCAAAAAATATCAGATCAAAAGCTATTTTGCTCAGCAAAGTAATGATGAAACACTGCTTCCTCATTGTTTTAAAAATGAAATGTATTTTTTCATTCTGCAGTGCATAAAATATTCTGTCATTACAGTGATGAAATATATGATGAAATAGCACTAGAGGAGTATAAGAAGATTCTGTGGTGTTTTTAAGAGTGTTTATCAGTGAAACTGGAATAAATTGTAAACCTCACTTTCTATTCTTCCTTGTCTAAATGAAGATCCCTCTTATCTTGCACGACACTATCCAGTTTGCTAAACTATAGGCTGAAAACCTAAGATATGAAGTATAATCTGAGTAAAATCAAACAAATCTTTGTTATTAGTGTCAGGAAAAAAGTGGGCTAGGTCTATATGAATATTCAAATTTCCAATGAAAGATGCCAGATCTGCAAGTTAAAACTTCTTCTTTCTTGAACTTTCAACTTCAAAAGTCTGCTGTCATGTACTGTGTTGCCCCAGAAAGACCCTGAAAATGAAAATAAGTACTAGGGAGAAAGTGTTAGTGGCTGTTTTGTCTAATACAAAAAATATAGTGGACACTGTGAAGTGAGTCATTCAGCAGTAACTTACACCAGTTGAGTATTCATAAAACACTGCATTTTGATATGGATAAAGGTACCCATCATATCCTAGGGGGGTTAATTCAGATTTAAATCTGATGATCCATTTTACATTAAGCAACTATTTCCCCACAGCTACCTTCTGAAAAATGATGCAGCTGCTGAAGTCCTAAGAGACAACTGAAAACACTGAAGAACAATTAAGTAAGCAAACTAAGGTTAGAACTGTTGTCTTTACAGAATTTCATTACATTGAGAGTTCAAACTAGTTTGTTGCATCATAGAGAGAAAATGAGTCCTAACTGGTAGCTAACATATTTCTTAATCCAGAGTTTCTTGAAATGACTTCAGATTGATTTATTCTATGATGTACAGATTATGATCTCTACATGAGGAAGTCATGCTACAGTTTAAGCCATGTAGATAGCATCACTAGCTATGTGGAGCCCTCAGAGATTTTTTAAGCAGACCTTATTAAAAAGGACTCTTTAATATGTGTGTGCCTTACTTATTAGCAAGTTGCACCATATAATTTATGTTGTGCGTATGTCATGACACAACTACAGCCATAAAGGTACAGATTGTCATGCCCTACTTGCATGCTGCTTGCTCTGAAGGTCACCGGAAAACATGACTTCCACCATAACATGGTCTAATTTTGTGTTTGCAGGAACTCCCCAAAAATTCTTTCGAAAAGTAGCTAGTATACATTATTATTAACACATCATTGAATGAAGTTCCAAAAATCTCACTTTTCTCCTTCATTAGGTAACTCAAAATCAAATTTAGAATATAAATTGTAAAAAACAAATTGACAAAAGTTACCCAAGGGGTTAAAAGTACTTTATGGTGTGTGTGCAGACAGGGGAGAAGAGGGGCAAAAATAAATCTCACCTGGAAAAGAGCCTCTATCTCCAAGGAGAGGTTTAAAAACTAATATTTACAAAAATGTTCTGAAATTGTATCTCTGTAGGGCAGAAAAAAAATCCATTAATAACATATTTGTTGTTGCTGAAGTGTCTATTATAAGGCTCAGGCTGTGTGAAAGCCTGTCTCTCCACAAGAGAGATATGACAGGCTTGTCGGGAGGGAAAGGAGATGGCTGAAGATGGATATGTGCTGCCCTGTTGACAAGTGGTGGGTGCAAGCAAGAAGATGGATCACTAAAAATTTCCATTATATCAAGAAAAACACAACTTGCCCCTAACATCACCTCTGATAGTTTCTTAGACCAGCTGCTTCCCTGACACCCTACTGAGGAACAAATTGCTTTCCTAGCAGGACATTTGGACACTCTTGCATTAATAGATATGGATCTCAGCATGCCAAGCCAAGCAAGAAGGCAATTTAATATGAGCAACACTGTCATCTCAATTTAGGACAACAGCTAGGATGCCCTACAGGGCATTGCAACAGCTTCTAGAAGTACACAGCGTAAGACATTCTTGCTGTCTTAAGGCTATAGAAAGCTGGTATTTCTAGTAAATAGCCAAGCCAAGGAGAACGGAAAATGTAAATGCATAGATGACAACAGCATTGTACTGTCTTGGAGCATCAGTTTCAGCTCAAAGGCCTTTCATTTCTGTATCCCACAAAGTTTGTGAGGAAAGAAAAAAGGAAAAGCTTCGAAAAGACAGGAATAACAGTAGGTGGCAGACATTTCATCTTCAGGTGGAGGTGATTTCAAAAGGAAAATTTAGCCAATTCTGACAGCTGTCTAGCATAACAGTGCTAAGCAATAAGAAGAACATGGAAGCTTTAAATATTTACTTTGTGATAGTGAATGTTTTTAACATCCTTAGGGTTTTCTTTGGTAATCATGTGGGTGCTTTAATGCTTTTATTTTTGTGAAGTGCATTCTTCATTGTCATGTAGGCAATCTTCAGTTAAACAGAAAAACAAGCTGGAGATGTCATAGTTTAAAAACAGTAGGTGGTGTGGTGGGGCTAACTCTCTATGACCATAGTTAAAGGGAGGGTTGAAGATTCCCTGAATTATCAGAATCTGCATGCCGCAGCTGAAAGGAAATTGAAAACTTGGAGCTATAGGTGGACATTCAGGCCTGGTTATGAGAGAAAGGAGTGAGTAAACAGGCATCTCCACTGGAAAATAGAGGTGTTTCCTCTATGCTGTACCCACAGATCAGATCCATGTGGCAGACAAATCAAAGCTATGAGCCCTTACTGGGACGCCTTGACAAAGGATGGTTTAAAGAAAATAATTCCTGACTAACCATCTAACTTAGTTTTCTAGAGGCAAACTCCACCTGATGATCCAGCTCCAAGCATGGTTCATGTATACTGTTACTCAAAGTGTTCCCATCAGCTGTGGAGGCCCACCTTACTGCTCCCTTGCAGCTCTGGCAGATGCCCACCCATCCATGACAGTGCTCACCCCCATGGTACAACTGCAGAGTGACAATCTGTGTCTGGATGTCTAATTAGTACCAACGAGGCATTCCTAGGAGATTTGATTCCCAAAGACGGACATGACAAACATCAGATGTACCATATCAATTTTTCTAAGCAAACATATGGTTTCATAGAAGTGCCTCGGGTCTTTTGGGGACCTGCTGCAAGGTTCCTCCTTTGCGAGGTTTATCTGCACACCATCTAAAGACTATATGAACAGAAACAGCAGCACTGATTATTCACAGTTACTTCAAGGAGCAATTGCATGATCTCTGGAAAACTTATCTCTAGAAAAGTTCTCTGACAAAATCATCAGCTGTAACAGAGGGATAGACAGCGTTTTCAGGACTGAAAGCAGACAGGGAGCTATGATGACTGCAGTTGTCTATTGCCCTGGCCTCTTTCTCATTCAAAATTACAGGAATATAGGTTGGATGCAATGGTGGCTTAAGATATTGTAAGCCCATTGCAATTGCACAGCCAGCTGACGATAGAAGTGGGTTGAGGCATCATTTTGAGAAGGAAGATGATGTAGACAGTGTCTGACTGCAATGCAAAAACTGAGACTGACTTTTTTAGAAGGTTAGCTGCTGGAAGCTGCTTCTGTTCTACTATGTATCAACTGTGGTAGTCTCTAAGGAGGGTAGAAGTCAGAAAGACTCTTTCAATAGTCCATAAATTGATCCTAAGCAGAGTGAAGAATATAGGTCTACAGAAGCAATGGTTGTTGCTATGACAAGACAGCCAATTTGGAAGTCCACAAAAAACCCACAAAGTATTACTAAGAATACAAGAGTAATAAAATAAAAGCCATCCGAATGTTAGAAGTCACCTAGTTGATCACCTGTGAAATCATGCCATAAATCTTAGCAACTACAATTTTGGCAGAGAAACATTTAGACATCCAGTGTTTGCTCAATGTTCTCTGAGCTCTGCTCAGCTCTTGATGTTGTCTTTTTTTGTAAGGGAACTAATGTTGCTTGTTAAAACTTTTTTGGATGAGCAACAACCACCAATTTCCTCAATCTTGATGAATCTTCATATTCCAAATAACATCATATGTGACAGGAAACAACACTTAGTTCTCTATGCTGCTGACACTACCATGCTTTTTCCTCATTGCTTCAAACAATGAAACAACTCTCTCTGAGAAAACAAATCAAAGTGGTACTCACTTTTTCTAACTATGTGATGGAGCCAATCAAAACATCCGAAAAAATACTAGCCATTTACTTGACTGACAAATCCAGCTTGAAAATGTAAAAATACAAACATTTTCAGCAATGTCTTCAGAGTATTTCTAATAGCAGAAATTGGGAACAATATATTTCAATCCGTAATAGTATACTAGAATGATTTTGTGCAGTTCTTACCTCTGCAGCTGTCTGCAGATCTCTCTTGTATACATAAGAACAGAACATAAATACACTGAAGTTATTCCATTCCCTTCCTTTAATCGTACTGATAGCGCTCTTCACTGGTTACCCATTTCAATTTCTTAATCCATAACCAGGTACTACACCATACAGAACAAGTTTTAATTATGTGGCAGCTATAGTTAAAAAATGCTAAAGGAGACAATACACTGCTTGACCTGTCTACACCTGTAATGGTCAGAAAGAGCAAACTTTGTTACTCTTAAAACATTTGGTTCTAAATCACAGAGTGGTCCAGAAGGACAACTCTCCAGCTTTTTCATTATCCAGTCTAATTTTTCTTCATAAGATGACATTTTCAAATGCAAAAGCAAAATGTTTCCCAAGACTAGTCACTAAGTATCAGATCTAAAAAGGGCCAAGCATGAACAGATAACGATTTGGTAGGAAAGATTCTTGCTACCTAGGTTAAGAACAGCAAAGCATGCAAGGAATTTCTCTAACTGCTAAGTTCTTTAGCTTTTTCGCTGTTGGAGTCACCATGGCTTACCTTGAATATCAAACCATCAATCAAAGCATACTATCAGCTAAACAAAAATAGACAAAACCAAAAGCTACAGCAAGGCAAAAGAAAACTGCCAAATCAGATTCCCAGGGTAACGTTAGTGTCTTCCTTCAGTCTGATGAACACAGTTTAAAATACCAGTCACAATTACGTGATCAGAAATAATCATAATATGACATAGCGTTTGTTAAATATTGATATTACATTTCTTTTCAGAAGATAGGTTTTTATTTCCAAAGTCAGTGCTTGCAAGGTGCATAACCATTCCTTGGGAACCAAAATTAAATCTTTTCAGATACCTGAGAAAAAGATATACTTTAGTATGCAATTTTTAGACAGAGTTAAATATATTGGTCCATATAAAAACTTTCACTAAATGCCTAAATGCACTTCTAGCTTAGAAGAAGTGATCAGTTGCATTGAAATCAGTACATTTAAAGGGTCTGTGCTGCTCTTAATAGTCCTATGCAATTTACAGCTAGCGGTCACAGGTACCACGTATGCCTACCAAGGCAGAAATACCTTCTTAACGCATCTTTGAAAAAAATAAGTCATGCTTCCTAATCTGTGTCACTTAAATATATCTGCAACTTCCATTTCTGATAACCTGCATTTGGAAATGGCAAAAATGCTCATCATTTTAATATTAAAACACAAGAAATAAAAAGTGTGACTGAACTGGATTCCCTGGTTTGTTTGAACTAATTTGGGCCATGATTTTAAACTGGTCATACCTGACAAGGAACTTCAGACATATACAACATTTCACTCCCAGTGACCTAATACCTTTCATTATCATCTTCTTAGAAAGGTTTGGATACAGATGTCTGAGAAATAGGAGTACCTGAAAATATTTATGACAAAGTCTCATTGCAATTGTATATATAACAAATGCTAAAATAAAATGAAGGTCCATGAAAGTGATGTTATACTATTCACAAAATCAAAATATATCAAGGTAAAATGCTATACAAATCCTGGTTGTACAACATAGTTGTACATAGTTGTAAAGAGTCCTTTTAAATGAATATGACTCCTTTGTTGTCTGTAATTGTTCCAAAAGCCATCGCTTGCTGCATTGTGTATATGCACGTATTGTTCTCTGTGAAAAATCATATAAAGCCTCAGTAAAGAGATGGAGAAACAGCAAAAAAATGTCTTCATTGAATTCATGCAGTAGGAACAATCCTATTTAAAAACAATAATAATAACACTCCAGGTAAGTGCTGCAGTGCTGCATTTGAGAGGGTTGTACAAGGGCAGAAAACAAACCATATACAAAGAAAAGCAAAACAACACACACACAAGAGATACTGCACGAATAGCTGAGTAGAATATATATGTATAGAATCAATACATTACAAATAAAATATGGAGAGAAATAAATAAATCAAGTGGTATTCAGAAGTTTTAAGATAAATACGAAATTTCACCAAAGAAATTTGAGGGTATTTTCTGTTTTAAAAGCAGAATTTTTTGAAAATGACTGAGCAGGAAAGACTGTGATAACTCTTCACATGCTTGATTACAGCTCTACAAAGCCTTCATCTCAAATGTGGTTTCACAGAATTTGGTAGGGAGAGGGGTCACAGAATGCAAACCACATGATAAGTGATAGAACTGAAGTGGTGCAAGGAGGTTTTGAAAACAGTTCATTCATCTCACCCATATGAAAACAAAACATACACACACATACAAATCACAATTATGTATTATTAATTCTTACAGAGGAAAAAATAAGGAATACTTTCACCAGATCATATTTGAAAATAGTACTGAAGAACCAGTACACATACCCAGAGGTCTCCGGATCTCAGTGATGGCTACTTGCTTCCCCATTTGAATACACATTCAAGGGAAAATACAATAGATAATTGTGAGATTCAGGGGACATAAATATGAATGATCTTTGGCGAGAAAAAAAGGACTTAGTGACTTTAATCTTTCTGGATTCTCTTTATTTTTTCTAATGCCAGTGATATTTATGGTGGCAACTGGACAAGTTCCTTCTTTTTAAATATTACTATGTCCCAAATCCTACAGTTTCAATAAAAATTTTGAAACAAATCATTTGCAGAATGGAAACTTGATTACAGCTTTAACTTTCCTGTACAGTCACCACAGTCTCTGAAAAGCTAGGAGACAGCTCAAACATTTGGGAGCTCTGAAATCACGGCATGTAGGAGCTAGACAGATTTTTTTTTCTATGTCAGGTTAGGTTGAATGTCTGTTTCCTCATAAAATGTGCTCAGTGATTTTGTGACACTGGGAATGGTTTATTCTGTCTTACCATGAAGTATCAACAGTGTCATTTCATAAGAAGCTGGAGATTCTAAGGAAAAAGTTGCTCTAATCAAATTCTAGGAGTATAAACACACAAGAGAAAAGAAGGTACTAGTGCCATTTTGAGCTAGGACTGGCTTTCTATAAAGCAGTTTTAGAAAGCCACCAGGGATGTGAACTCTCCTTAGGTTTATGTACGTTACTTAGTGACAGCATATAAGTGACAGCATTTTGCAATATTGCAATCATTAGATTTTATCTGTTTCAGCTGGCTTTAAATGGGACTCACTACTATGGGGAGGAAAATCTGCTATGGATTGGAATAAGCAGAGAGCTGAAGAGATAGAGAAGGTTATTAACACTACATCTCACCAATTTATTTTCTTCAAAACAAGTAGAGTGGAGAAAGGGTAGGAAAAAAGACCTTTTTCTTGGATAAGAAGCATTATTAGAATTAACATCTTCCTTTTTCTTTAGTGCAGTCCTAACATCAGAATGGAAGACAAATCTATTCTACTCAGTAGAATGACTCAGGTTTTGTCACAGTACATTTTGCCTGTTATTTTAAATTAGGAGGAAGGAATTACTCTAGTTTATATACCATGGTTTAACACTTGCCTTTTTCGCATTACCACTTTGTTGACTCAAGTTGAAACTGTGATCCACTGTAGATCCCAGATCCACTTTCGTGATATTGTTGGCTCTCTAAGCATTTGTCCTTTCATAATACATGTTTGTCCATACTTGTCTAAGTATAGAAACATTAAATTTAACCTTGCTGAATTGCTATCAACATCCAAACTATTTGCTGTCCGCTCCCAGCTACATAATGCAAATTTAATAACATTACACTTCAATCATTCATCAAGGCATCAGAGAAAATATTAAAAGCTATCAATCTCAGGACAGACCCCTGAAGAACATGACTTTAAACATCCTTCCACTTTGATAGCAAAATGCTGATAAATAGCCGCTACACAGTTTTCCAAATAATTATGTACTACCTAATGAAAGTATCATCTAATTTGTATTTTCTTAGTTTATCTATGGGAATTTCATGTGGACAATGCCAGAGCTTTACTGGAATCAATATACTACATCTACCTCTCTCCTACTGACCCTGCCCTTGCTACTCTGACACAGTAAAGCTAGATGGATGTGATAAACTCTTGATAAATCCACGCTTCCTCAGGTCATCTTCTTTTTATTCTCTAGGTACTGACCAGTAGTTTGTTTGATTATTTGCTATAGTTATCATCTGGGAATTCAAGTTAAACCTACTGATCTATAATTTTCAGGCTCTGATTTTTCTTCTTTTTAGACACAGACTCTGTATTTTCGCCTTTTTCAAAACCTTCCTTATCCACGTTCTTAAATGTGACCATCAATGGCTCTGAGATTTCTTCACCTAAATCTCTAATTCTCATGGGACAAACTTCCTCAGGTCCAACTACCTTGAAAACAAATCTCTAGCTTGTCCTTTCCTGACTATAGCTGGTACTTGTTCTTCTGTGTCACTGGTTTTAGCTCTCTTCACTGTCTGAACAAGCTTGACCTTTCAGTGAAGACTGCAGCAAAAGTAAACACTTTTACCTTTTTGATGCTGTTGGATGACACATTCTCCTCCCATACGAGAAGTGAGCCCACAGCTTCTTTGATCTTTCATGTTACTATTTCTGTTTCTGCTTTATGGAAAGCTTTCTTTATAGCCTTTGTTAGACTTTACATCAGAAGCATTTTATTTCATGTCTTGCACTTTCTGATTTTATCCTTCTGTGTTTTCTGTTGTTCTCTTGTATCTGTTCTTAGTAACACAACCCGCTTATATTTGTTATGCACTTCCTTCTTACTTTTCAGGTCATTAAAAAGCTCATTATTCAACCAAGCTGGTATTTCCTTACTCTTCCCAGTCTTCCTTCACAATGAAACAGTTTGCAGTTGTACCCTTAATATGATTTCCTTACTCAATTGTCAACTCTCTTTTTTCTGGTTAGACACATTTCTTAGCAGTTACCAAATGTGCTTCTTCCTGCTTTCCTGAAGTCATTGTTTTCCTCTTGCTTCACTTGCAGAAGTATGTTCTGTTTGAGTGGACTTTTGTTTGGTTTTGCTTGGGGGATTTTTACTAGTTCTGGAAAAGGTATTTGTTAGAGAATCAACCTTTTTTAGTTCAGGACCTGACCACTGGCTATTTGTATAAGAGAACCTAAGTAACAGTTTTTCTGAAACATAATGAAGGAGAACAAGTTGAAATTAGACAGATAACTTTTTCACAATCAAGAAGCATTTGCAAATGTTATTAGGCCAATTTATTTCTGCCATGTGTCATCCCTTCAGCAGGAGTACTCTGCATGGGTTAAATGTTTTTTAATGTAGTTTTGAACAGTTATATCTCACACTCTGAAAATAGAGATTGAAGTGTTCGTTCTCTGTTGACTGAAATCATGTAAGAGATCTTTTGCTAATAATTAATGTCATATCCCACTGGGACAAACACTATTTGCATGACTTATAATAAAAACAATTCAAAAACACTAATGTGTTTCCCTGAACAGTGAAAGCTTGTAATGCATATTATGAAAACACCACTGGTGAGAACTAGAGCAGCATATAAAAGCTGTTATTGTATTGTACATTTATTGCTAAGTTTATTCCCTCTTTGATTTATTTAACTCACCAATTACCAATTGCTTTCACTCCTCTGATCATTTCAACACTGAAAAATATTGTGAGTTATTAGCTCAGAGCAATGCTACTGTTGGCAGCCACAATTTTTTTTTCACCTCCAAATGTCAAACACTTTCCTGAATAACTTTAGGTAATTACGTCATGTCCAGATAACACTTCTTGTCAGTGCAAAGGATTTTAAAAAATGTTTTCTGTAGATACTTGAAAACACAAAATCCAGTAGATTCTAATCAATATGCATTTGCATAAACATGCTGCAATGACAAGGAAAAAATAGCATAGTCACATAGCCTGCCTGGCCTATGTACATCCAATTTAAAGCTTCTGTCCACTCGTAACCACTTAACAGCCCAATCACTCTGTACCCACTTGCACTCCTCACACTGTTCCTTTCACACCCACACACTACACTTCCTGGCCGCAGTTCATGTCAGAAAAATTCCAGTTCCCTCCTCATTTATGCATGGATTTGGCAGGCACATTTACCCATATTTCTGAACACATACAGCCAAGACATGCATATTCTAATTTACACATTTAGCCCTTTTTGCCAGGTCCTTCCATGACAGAAATCCTCAACCACTTCCTCCGGATGATTTAATGAGCTTGTGGGATTTCCTGTAGGACAGATTTTTCAGAATTTGCTACGGATCTGTGGGGAAAACCCTACTTTACTGGCTGCTATTCTTCACCACCCCTGCTCATTGGGGCCAGAGCAATCAGCAAGAGGTGCTCTATGACCTTGTGCAAAGACAAGTGTAATATAGGGACCTTAGGGGCCCTTTCTCTCCTTCCAAGTTGTTGTAGTTGTTCCTACAAACTGCAGCAGCAATTTCTCACTCCTCAAGTCAAGGCAGAGAGCTAAGATATTGGTGCTCCTTTGAAAGCTTTGAGCAGTCAATAAAGTCCTGCCAGATCTTCTTAAATCTCACCTTAAGGCTGCTTCCTTACTTGTTGCCCTCATTTTCCTATTTACACCTTTCCCATCTCCCCTGGTAATCTTGTGGATTTCAGTTTTGATCTTCTGTTTTTCTTTAAGACTTTATTTTTTGATTTCTAGAATAAGGAGTTCAGGTCAAATGTCACCAGAGGACTATGCAGACAACAGCGAATGTATTTAATTCATTAAATTTTTAAACAACAGCTCTGCTTAATAAGATTTTGACATATGTATCCTTACCATAAAGACGAAGAAATTTCAAAAAGTATGTTCAAGAGACATACAAGAAGTCCCCTGAGCAAAATAAGGAGGAACAATTTGCGTTCATTTTAGTCTGAAAGGAAAAATAAGTAGAAAAGAAAGCACTATCAAGCTTTCATTAAATATAATGTTGTGGCATGTGTGTATATATCTATTATTTTCTTTGCAGAGCATATTTAATATTAAGCATTGGTTTTAGATTAATGGCCTAAAAATACATCTTTTTTAATATAGCCACTTTAGATACGTACAGGGGACTCAACATAATCATTATTTGGTATTACTGTATATCTGAGCATTTTCACTGGTATAAAAGAGAAAATGACAGAGATAAAGTCCAAAACACACTACTGCTATATGATTTTTTTTAATGGAAACAACGGCAAGCTAAACTGTGCTACTGACTCAGTCTGAACAAGTGAGCCACCAGTATCTTTAAACCTTACTCTTTATCTCTTCACTCATGTCTTTTAAGTGTCATTGGAATAGATTTTCTATCATGGTATGGCTTGTCACTCAGTTTAACATAAGAGCTTTTTTGGGGGAAAAAAAAAGAATACTATAAATGAAATAATTTTTCAGAATAACAAGATAAAATGGAGTTAACTGAGACTTCATTATGCAGTCATGACTTCCTGCCCTTGGTCAAGGCTTCCATTCACAGGTATATTTTATTATCATGATCAGAATTTTCTCTTGTCTTCTACTCTATGACGCCCTTATAAGCACGTATTGCATTCCAGATTTCTATTATTTCCCTGTGAATTACAGTTGGTCATTGTTCTCCCAAACCTACATCCTTGCTTTTCATTACGAATATGATTATTTTACTGTATAAGGGATGTCTTCAATTTAATTTGGTCATTACTTTTTTCACTTTATTTTCATAGTTTGCCTCTGACTTTACAGCGTTTTCTTTACTCCCTATATTACAGTTTAGCTATACTAATACCATTGTTAAGGTTGTGATGCAATTTCTATTCTAAACTCGCTTTCCACAAGCTTATTACTTTCTCCAAATATTCTCTTTTGGGCTGAAGTTTTTTATGCTTATGCCTTTTTAGAAGTGCGTTTGTATTTGAAGCTTCATAAGCATCATCTATCTGTTTTGACTTAACTAACATGAAAAGATAGCCATTTTCCAGCAATCAAGACAGTTTTCAGATGCTTTTTTGGGACTCTGATAATTGAAAATTAGCTTTGTTTCAGCACTTCAAAATCAGCTTTGATTGTGGAATAGTGGCTTTGCTATCTCTCTGAAATGGTTTTGAATTAATAAAATTCTGCATGTGACAACATTCTTAAAAAACTTGTTGAAGCAGGAGTGATGAAGAAAGCTGACCACAGAATAACTGCTCTCTGCTTAATAAGATTTTTAAAGGCTGTTTATTTTCTGCAAGGAAATTATATTTAATTATATTTTATAAAAACCTCCAACCTCTTATGTTTAAATCTTTTTAACAGCATTTTCCTCTCACTCTTTAAAGGGTGTAGCCCAACCTAATGCATTAAAAACTGCCCAGTCAACCTGAGTTCTATATAGTACCTATATATATAGCACTGGAAAATAAACATTTCTCTTCTACTGATCAAAGACACAGTAGTCCCCTTGCCTTAATCCACAGACATACTGTTGAAATTACAAAAAGATGACTGGAAGAGCTCTTGCTCAGTAAGACATCTTATATACCTGTAAGCCCCAAAAGGAGCATAGGGAAATCATAGACAACTTCTGTTTTGTCTTCACAAGGAAGGGCTTTCCTTTTCTTACGGAAGACTGTGCCTAGCTTGTCTCTGGCCTCTCCCTATGGTTTGTGTGTACAGCGTGCTTTGTGCAATCCATTTTGCAGCATTGTGAAGGTGGATCATGCTACTGCACTTACAATGTGAACCCACTTAGCGGGGTTAAGCTTTTTCTTGCTCAGTTCTGCTTCAGCTCCACTTCTCCCTGCCTGTATCCCACTCTGCAGGATCTGCACTCCATGTCATTCCCAAATTCCAGGCTGTGTAAGTAAAGTAGGAGAAAGAGGCAGGGTCTTTTGGCAACTAACCCTCTGACTCAGACTGAAGTAAAGAGCTCCATAGTCACCATGCAGCACTGAAACATCTAATTTGCAAATTTGACTTCTTCTAGCATAATTATTTGATATAGTGATAACAAAAAACTTTTATAAAGAAAATACAATGCCATTCGGCAGACCATAGACAATGCCTACATTTCTGGCAGGCACTATTAAAATACTTGTATCTGTGACTTTACAGCAACCTGCAGGAGTAGTCAAAATACAAGAAGATCCAGTCTATTGCAAATCGGGGGCTACAGAATATATGAAAAGGACATCAAATATTTTGCTTCTTAACAAAAAAAAGCACATTACCAGAAGTGGACAAGCACTGTGTCTTATCATGAACTCAGTCTTTGCTCGTATATACTCTCCACTTTGTTGGTTTCTCTCAGGGTCTCTGTTATATGTAAAAATTGTAAGGATAGAAAATCCCTTGGTGAATTAACAAAGCTACCATTTTCCACAAAGAGGTCCACTATATCAGTAAGATAATTGTCGTTGCCCTCCACATGGCAAATGCTATTGAACCAAGAGCCTGGCTGACTCACAGAGGACTTCTGCATTCCAGAAAGCCAAAGGAAGGTCAAGAAAGAAGCTCTTTGAGTGTTCTTTTGATCACCTGACAGAGAAATACCCAAGATTAGCTAACACTTTCATTGTAACACTCCTTTTAAGTTAACGTTCATTAAAAAAACAAATCTCATTACCCATAAGGTACAAACTGACACAAACTGCTACTTTCTGTATGTGTATCTACGCAGAATGTACTCTCAGCCCAAATTTATATATCACTTTTCACTCTGACATCCAATGAAGTGAATACAGTCCTGCCAGGCTAAAGTTGCCGTAAAAGCTGTAAAAAGTGATGCTTAATTCAGACTCTCTATATGAGCCTTGTGGTTTGCTTTTGAGTTGGCCTCTTGGCCAAAATTATACCAGCACATAATGAGGACATTTTTTCTTTAACCCTTGTCTGTTCAGAACTATGAATATTTTCCCCTAGCTAAGCTACAAATGCCAGTCAAGAGGTTCATTCTAATCTCAGATCTTATTGTTCTAATCTTTTTACTCCATTTTTTTCTCATTGATCAAGCAGCTCTTGCATTTTACAATTTCGTCATAATACAATCCAAAGGGCCTCAGGAAGCTTTCACATGAAAGGCACTAAATAAGCCTATTCTGATTTGTATTTATTTTCCTTTTCATGTATAAGTGATTTTCTGCATTCAGCCTGCGTTTTTCTTTCCTGTCCAAATTTGGAAAGTTTTTAGAAGATGGCTCAAACAAAGCTGTTACATAATTAGCATCTTGCTTTTGGGAGCTGCCACTCTCAGGAAACACATGTCCTTTGTTGTTGCGCTATAGTTCCTCCTCCGGTGACCCAGTGATCAACCTGTTCAGTCATATCAAATCTTCCATTAACCCCTAGTTCTGTTAGTTTACACATTTACTTCTATTTGCCTATTGTAAAACTGCACTCAGTATATGAACTGCCTAAGCAGGAAAGCTATGGCACCTCTTGTTGTCTAGAAGAGTTTGTTATAAGCAGGATTTTTTCACCCATGAGCTGAAAGAAACCCAGTTAAGACTTTTTCATGATGTGCAAAGTGTTTCCATTATAAAAGGGGGAATAATCTTCCCTTATATTTCAACTGAGTATGTAGTCAGAAGACAGAGCTCCGTTTCCCATACATGCAGAATTCACTGGTGAATCCTATAATTGGGTTTCTTTCTCCCTCTCTCTTACTGTACGTTCTTACATCTTTCCTGCCTGGCCACAAGACTACCATTGTCCCCTGACTTTCAGATATATTTTTAGGCACTTCTTGAACAGTACAGGAGCAGTGAGAAAAAAGGAGTTCCAAGTCCTCTTCAGTCATAAACTTCCATTGCATTTAAGGCTTGACAGAACCATGAGTTCATCTAATACAATCTCCTGAGCATCATAAGCCATTAAATATCACCCCGATACTACTACAAAGAGCCCAATTATTTTAATTAGATGAGAGCACTTCAGTTATCAAGAGACTAAACTGTAGAGTGCCACAGGCACAGACTAAAATAGACCAAGATGTCAGCAAAGCTTGAGGCTCTTGCAATAGTTGGGAATTTACTAGGAGAGAAATGCCCCCAAAATTCCTGGAGATAGTATGTGGGTCATTCACCAAGTTAAGCACAGAATTTCAAGGTCCCTGACAATGAGATCTGAGATCAAATTTCTTCTTCAGATCTTGCAGTCAGCTTAATCCTGTCCTGTCTCCATCAGAGAACTACATACTCAGTGGATACCTAGGAGCAGGAGCCATCAACCACTAGACAAGGCACTTCTTTTGGAGCTATTTTTCCAAATCTATGTGCTAAAATCAATTTATTGTAAGCTGTCAATTTTTTAAATTGTGCACATTTTCACATTTCATCTACTGTAAAATGTCATTCTTCCCTTTCTACAAAAAAAAATTTAAGGCCCAGGTAGCTTTGACCTCTAGAATTCCTAATACTGAGTGTGTGACAAAGCTCACTGCTTGGTACCTCTAAAACTAAGGTCTCTAGCATTTTTTGAGGTGACTGTGTGAGCTAGCAGTTTACAAGGAATAAGATTTAGGTAATAAACCCTAAAAACAGCTGCCAATATGATTTTAAATCCAACTCTTATCTCAGCCCTCAATTTAACGTGGGTCTAACGTGCTTGTACTTTTACCTCATTCCTGTTTCAGATTACCTGGTAAAATGGGGATTATTTTTCTTTTGCAAAACATTAGTTTACAAATCCCAATCATCTGAGCTGTTTTAGATTCATACAGATCAGTTTTAGCCCATATTGTCCCGGGTCTGTGTGTCCAGTTTTGACTTATCTTTTCAGGCAAGAATTTGATTTAATTCTAGTTTTCTCTGATAAGTGTTTCTTTGAGTCAGGTTTAGCATTATCCTGCTATCTGTAGTCTGGTGCTACAGATGTAAGAGGCCAGCAGCTTCCATCCCTTTGTCAGGCAACCAACCACCTCTTCTCTCCATCTTCTCTCCCCTTCTTTCTCAGATTCCATAAGGCAGATTTGAAATGCTGAAGTACTAGTTCAGCCACACAAATGTGAACCAAGACACTGCACATTCCCTGTAAAATGTTCATGTGCAATAGCCATTTTCCAGATGCCTGTAGATGCAGACAGCAGGCAAAAGCTACACCCCATCTACTTCAAGGGGTATGGACTTGATCACATAATATAGGACATATCATAATATTCTGGACTTCTAGCAGACAAAGGTAATACTGTTTCAATTCTAGCTCATACAGAGCTGAAGAGAGTCTCACGCTGTTTTCCAACGGTATTCTACCACCTAGTTCTCCATGATTTGTGAGGCAAAAGAAAAAGCAGGTATTCTTCTACATATTGCACTAAGCACAAGTAATTGACTTGCCCTCCTTATAATAACTGTTTGCTTTGCCTTTACTAGTCTTCTGAACTAATGTGATCCATGGAAAATTTCTCTATTTGCTATAGCCACTCTTGACATCCGCATTTCAAATCTGTCACAAAATCAATGTGTTGCAGCCCTGCAAGACTGGGCAATGGAAAAGGTGCCCTTGACAAGAAAACATAGTTTGTTAATTGTACAGTGTCCCTTGGAAAAAGTGTCCCTTGACAAGAAAACATAGTTTGTTAATTGTACAGCACCCTTGGAAAAAGTGCCCTTGACAAGAAAACATAGTTTGTTAATTGTACAGTACTGTTCTAGGGTAAAAGTTTTATCAAAATATCAACATTTTACCACATGTTAAAAAATTCTGTGTTTTTACAATTCTTTATAAATCACTGAAAACATGACCAGAAAACAAATAAACAACAACAACAACAAAAAAAAAAAAAAAACACAAATCAAAAAAGAATTTTGGTTGGTCTGAGAAAGCTTGTCATATTTTAGCAATGAAACAACTTAGCTAGTGAAGCATAATGTGTCAACGAGATGGAATTCCACTTTCTAAAGGCTAGAGTGCCCATTCCATAGAGGAAAGCAATACATGATTACTGCTTAGAGCTTGTGGCATAATGCTAGCAGCTCAGCATTTAGCAATAATAGAAAATGTCTGTCTCATTTTCATTCCCCTTGAAAAACTCCCTATATGATGTTCTGAAATACTCCTGCTGTGAGTCAGCTTCTTAATCTCAGCAATATCTTCAAATATTACCTTATCCACAGTAATACATTTCTGGTGAATTTTCTTAAAAGTAAAAATTTAATGACATACAGAACAAGGACAGATATCTCAAATATAATAACAAAGAGTAACCCTTCAATTTAAGTAGAGGTACTAGATAGCAGCTAAATCCTTGATTTCCATTTTACTGTTTCACAAAGGTCTTGAGGTTCTTTCTTTTCTGAATTATTCCTCTGTTTTTCAAAACCTCAGAGCCTCTTATTCCTGTTCCTGCTTTTACTTTCATTCCCATTTAGAACTGAGAAAAGAATTCAGATCGTTATGTACGCAGTACTGCTTCACCTATGCACTTTTATATTCATCTGATAATAAAGCGCAAAATATATATATTTTTTCAAGGTATCTTCAAAGATTGTCTTGAATTAGCACTATTCCTCTTGACTATCTTTGTATCTGGAAGTATCCTAAAAGATGCTTATTCTTTCTTTGCATACATTCAAGATTTTCATGCTACTACTAATGAAGAGCAAGGCACGTGATTGAACTAAACATTTATATCTACATCTTAGTTTTAAAACAGGGTCTTTCAGGTTAGTCAGACTTTCAAACATTTTGGTCAGGCACCGTAGATGGAATACTGTCCCCAAACTACACACAAGACAGACTGAATTTGCACAAAGAAAGTATCATGCCAAGATATTGCATTAGATCTGAGCTAGATAACAAAGAATACTTTCAACTGCCAGATGGAGAAGATGCTTTACACCTCCAAACTCAGGTACTCTTATGGACTATTGTATGCTTCTATATGTACAAAATAGCTCTGAAAGAGTATTTCCAAACTAATTCAGGTCCCAAAGGGAGTAACATAGCATCAACATGGCACTGCAACCAAAATACAAACACTATCATCACCACACCTAGCAGGATAAAAAGGACACCCCAAACTAACAATAACGTCATCTGGCTAATCAAAATTAACTCAAGTGAATAGGAAAGTGTTGCTTGGCATTTTTTTACATTGTAGATTTGTGTCCTCAAAACTCAGTATTTTTTCAAATTATTTAAGGTCCACCCGTGTGTGTATTAATATGCTTAACAAAGCGCAGGAGAAGAAGCATGCATGCAAGGAGATGCATGCACAGGAGATAATGAACCACAGAAAAGAGCTTTGTGGACAACAAGAATGGGTATTGCACTTCTCATGCAACTATTTTAGAGTGCTTTCTATTTTATTAAGCTTTCTGAAAAGAGGTAGACAATCATTAACACTTTTTTCTATAAATATATTGAAATTGCTTTTGGCATGTGTTTCCTTAGCTATGACAGAAGAACGCAAAAACAAATTAACAGGAAAAAACTACTTGGAAGAGTGAAATTGCCTTAGGGATTTTGTTCTATGTAATACAATGACCTAGGAATTCTATTAATAAGGAAGACACGGTATTTATATTTATTGATTTCTGAGGGAATACTTGCAGTCTGCAGCCTTAAAATTTCACTTGTCCTGGAAAGGAATGCAACTTTTGTAAAATCTCAGCATTCTTTAATGGCATTTTCCTTACAGCACGGTAAATACAGTGTAAAAGAGATGAAACAGTCCCAAATTTTGTGCTCCCTTTGCAGGACTGTAATACTTTCTGTATCACTGCAATTGCTATACACTAAGGTTGAGTTCTCGCTTGTGGATTGCAGTACCATCCGAGGGGATCAGAATGAAGCACCACAAAACATCAATTACGACAGCCTGTTCCTGTGACCATTTAAATTCTAGGCCAGACCTTAACATAGTTTAAAGTGATCTCAGCAATTCCACAAGCTGTATCACTTATATAGCTATAGCTATATACACTACAGCTTTAAGAGTCAGGTCTACCAGCAAGGGATCATTAAAACAGAGTGGCTCTCTGGAAATACATTCTTCTTGCTGGCTCTCTGGAAATACATTCTTCTTGCCTGTATACACAATATGCCAGGAAGGAGCAAACTGAAGGGGCAAAGACTAACAGGGGCTCTGTTTGCCCAGTCCCATCTCACCACATTCCAAGGGAGTCTCTTCCTGGATGGGCCAGCTGATATTGCCTGCTGGAAAATGCCTGTATCATGATGGAAGAGGGGGAGGCATAAAATTACATCAGATTATCTATGTCCTTAAGGTTATCATTTTTCAGGGGGCAAAGAAAGAACTAAAGACATTTATTTCTACCCTGTTTCATTATGCTTAGGTACAGATTCTGAGGAAAGGCCCAAATGCTACTAAAATTTGGCTTGCAGACCAACCTCATGCTTCTCATTTTGCCCAAGTGAATTGTACACACTAATGTTCAAGTTATCATATAACCTAAAACAAAGGTCTAGTACAAACTCAGGACTGCATATCTGATAACCAGCAAGCACAGCACAGACTCCATAAAAGGAAACAGAAAAGCCTGTAAACTAGGCAATACCTCAATCCTTTATGCTATGCACATTTTATTTACAATGCAATTCCAGAGTCAAAATGATGATGAATGAAGCTGCAAAATGCAGTTGGATTTTTTGTCATTTCAAGGCAAAGAGCAGAGTAAAAATTATTTGTGATTTTATCTTTTTTAACCAATTCCCAATAGTTAGTCTGAAGGCATTTCTTTTCATTTACTCAGTCTTGTTTACCATTACTTTCCCACCTTCTTCTTTTATTTTATAGTCCTCTGTCTGCTCAGTGAGTCTGGGGAGTACTGTGTTTTTACATGCACCACTGCATGGACAGATAGGAAGTTTTACGAAGGTCGACAGATGCTAACCTACTCATAGAAGACAAGTTACTGCAACTTCCTAGTTCAGCAAAGCATTATTCTTCCATGATATCAGTTTGAGCAACATCGAAACTACAACAAAAAGTGCATTTTCCACCAAGAAAGACAACAGCAAGAGCATGATAATATTTTATGAATATAGATATTTTCACTTCTCTCATAGCCTTTATGGAATTCAGTAATAATATCAAGTACAGAAAGAGCATCTAAATACAAACGTCAGTTAGTCTCTCCGATCTAGCATTTAATGGAATCTTTTATATATAATTTTCTCTCTGTGTATTACTATTTTCCCTGCAGCTTCTTTCTTTTAAGGTACGTGTTATTTGTTATATGCCAAAAAGTCGCTGATTCCCATGATTTGACCTTTTAGCAAGAACATTTTCAAGTGTCACCTGTTTTTGTTTTCCAAAAACACGCCATTAATTGTGCATACCCTCTGCTAAAAAGAAATTCTTATGAGAAAATAAAAGTATTTCTATATTTCTCTTCATCATATATCTTAAAATACATAAGCAATGTCACTGCAGTCTCACTGACTGGTCATTCTCCTTCTCTCTCTTTCTCCTTTTTCTCTCTTTTCCTATAAAGCTAGGTGATGTTAATAGAATAATGAATGGTTTGCTTTAGATATTGCTCAGTTTTGCTGAGTGCTGGGAGAAAAAAAGTCAAAGCGCTTTTGGCTTGTCATTTGCATGGTTCAACTTCTTACTCTAACTCCTTAGATCAGCAGCTCCTGGAGCGAATGAATGCAGAGTATTCAGGGATGGACGTTGTCTGCGTGGCAGAGCAGTCAGTCCTAACCCACGGTAAGGTATTAAAATTGCTTATGGAAAAGCAATGGAAAAGGCAATGTACATGCTGTGTACACGTACCTCGCGTCCACTCTAGGTGCAGTATTAGTGCAGTTCCACACTAGTGGCTATATGACCACTGTAAAGCGGGCTTCAGATTCACCTATAAATCTGATCTGCTGCAGAGTGAAATAAATGAAAGCATTCGGTCCAAACACGGTAAGCCACGGTAAGGTATTAAAATTGCTTATGGAAAACTACAGCATCTCACTCTGGTAGGAATGGCAATTCGGAGTCACCAACAGGAAAGGAAAACATGATCTTTCCCCCCCTTCTTCTGAAGTGCTACAATATGTTTCCTACAGAGCTGGTAGGAAAATGTTTGCTCTTACCCCGCAGCCTAGTCCGTTGCTTGGTTCACACACAACTTTCCTCTCTCCTGGTTCGGGAAGCAAGCCTGCCCCGCAGCCGGGAGTGGGGCACAGTGCTCCCCCCAGCTGCAGCACGCACTCCTCGGCCCCATAGCGCTGGTAGCGGTTGTACTGCAACACAACAGAGTCGCGTTAGTGCTCCAGCAGCGTGCAAGCAAAGTCCATAAAAACTGCCTAGTCAACTTTCTTCTCAAAACAAATTTCATGAAAATTGACTGGCGAAATATTTCTCTCGCATACATTTATTTTAATATTAAGTGTATTTTGTTTTGCTGTGGCCCTCAGGAAAATTTTTAAATGTTTTGAAATGATAATGTGGTCTCATCCCAAGAGCCTAAAAGGCAATAGAAATGTCTCCGTTTTCTGATAGAGATACTGAGATACAGGAATACTTAATAACACACTCAAGTTCACACAGGAAACTTGTGCTAGAGTAAAGAGAAAAATCTAGATCTCATGAACAAAACAGGGTTTTTAGCTTCCAGTGAATCCTCAAATTCTGCTCTAAAATGATTGATGTGACTGCAATAATTTTCCCTGTTCTAATTTACCCTGCTTTCAAACTGAGCTAAGCTGAGCAAGTACAAATCATGCCATGTACATGTACCTTGCGTCCACTCTAGGTGCAGTATTAGTGCAGTTCCACACTAGTGGCTATATGACCCTGTAAAGCGGGCTTCAGATTCACCTATAAATCTGATCTGCTGCAGCGTGAAATAAATGAAAGCATTCGGTCCAGACAGCCCTACAGAACAGAAAGGGAAAATCCCAAAGGCCAGAGATGAAGGGAGTTGTATGAATTTTCTCTGAGGGAGATGAATGACGTTGCGACGTGAGAAAGGAACAAAACAAAGCTTTATGTTTCAGCACTCACAATGGTATTTAGTACTTCATAAATTTTTATCTCCTAACTGATCATGAAAACCCTGTTGCACCTTCCTTTTTTTTTTCTTTTTCTTTTTCTTTCTTTTTTTTTTTTTTTTTTTTTTTTTAGGAAAACAAACAAAAATCTTCTCTCCAGCTCCAACATCTCTCCAAAGAAACCCAATAAGAAAAACTGAAGCAATAGGACCAAAACCTCATACACAAAGCACACAAAGCAGCATTTTAAATTACAAAGACACTGAATATTTTGCAGGTACATTTAAGAAGATTCTTCTACAAGTGTTGCCATAACATGTCTTGTTATAGTGATTTTTTTTTCAAATAGTATGTGAATTTTCAAAACAGTACAACATATAGAGATATACAGTATAATATATAGAGAGACATAAAGGTGTTGCATCCCATAAAGACAAAGAACTTTCCCAAATTGAAAGTATCAACATTTGTCTAATTAAAAAAAAACAAAAAAAAACAACAACAACAACAAAAAAAAAAAAAACAGACAAACTCCGTCTCAAAAGAAAAGCAAAACCTGAAGGGAGAGAAAGCCTTACAAATATCTCTCAATGCAAGAAAGGCAGTTAGAAGTTGTGAATTAAGGTTTTCCCCTTGGGTGTTGAAGAGAGCAGCTTTTTGGGAAATTTAGAAGATGTGTCTGCAAGATCTCCTTGAATGTGGGAGCTCAGCAAGTCAACTGGTGTTTTTCTGTGTTATTATTTTGCTTGAACCTGAGGTAATGGAATGAATATTTAGTGTCGGACTCTATCAATTTTCAGCAAAGTTTGTGATTCTTGCACTAAATATGTGCTGAGTGCTCTGAGTCATTCTGCCAGCCTTGAACAGAAATACTGGTAATCACAGCTGCAAAACTCTTTGCTGACCTAATTTTTCTGCAGGGCACGGACTGGACCTGAAGGTGAGGATGGAGATTGTCTTACCCTGTTAAAAGGTAACACTCCATTGTGTTGAATGTTTGATTGCTAGTAGCTTCTTATTATAGAGACAAATGGCAGTGACACTCTAGTTGAGATTCTGTCAGCATTTTCATTATAACTTCTCAGCTGAGAAAAAGGATATATTTTCCAGTCCCTAACTTAGCATAAAAGAGCATGAAATGATTCCTCCTGTCTCCTCTCCTTCTTTTTTTGATACACAAAATGGGGGGATAGGAAAGGTTGGACTCAATCTGTCTTCCTAAGTTATACAAAGGAAATGGTCCTACTGGTGAGAAGGAGAAAGAAGTCATATTTTATCCAAGAAATTTGATATTTTATACTAGTTCCACACAGAAATCATGCCAAAGCATTATATAATTATAGCACTGTTAGCAGGGATTTTCCCACTACAAAATCCAAACAAATAGGTCATTCTGAAGACAGGAAAATTTCTGTTAAATGTGCTTGGACATCTTGCTGTCTAGTTAACAGCCTGTTTCCTACCTTCAAAGCCCAGATACACTTACGTCATTTTACTATTTCTTTTTTCTTGCACCCATACAGCAGCTTAGTAAATACCCAGCAATGAACTAAAACATGTAGAAGCAGAGTCTGTACAGGTTTGCTGCCATTACACAGTCATATGTAAAATATGTTGATTTATATGCTATTTTCTGTGGTATGAAACAAATAATCTCACTTTACATTAAGGGTGCTTTCATAAAAAGCTTGTAAAGGATCAAAACACTTATTCATGAATCAGCTATTTGCATAAAGACAGAGATTATATCTACTGGAGGCATTTTCTCCTGATACATCACAGCCATATGCACTACACAGACCTGAAGCAATCAACATGTTTCAAACAAGAGTCCTGGAAGTATTTTCAATCATACACCTAGATCAGATATTAAAAGATAGTCTATTACTGGTTTACTTTACCTCTGACTCTTAACTGGATGTTTAAAGTGGGATTCATTTAATTTGCTTAGCTTTCCACAGTGATGATGCCTACGTATGGTTGAACCGGTTGTTTAGACCCTCCCTTATAATTAATAGAGAGAAATAGGATGCATTCCTCATTTCTGTTCCAGATTTATATATTAACATGAGAGCTGAGCCCCAAAGTGTCTTTTTCTCTTAATTATAAGGGGAGATTAAACAATTAACTAAATGATGACACCTAAAGTGGTGACTCTCACTTTAGGTGCTGCTGCACCAATAATTCTGATTCTGGCACTTAGCCAAAGCTATTTTTGAAAGCAAGGTTTAGGTTCCTAAATAGTTAGACAGAATCACCTCACCCAAATTTAGCTCTTCAGAAATTAAGCATCTTATCTAAACAATTCATATAGGCGCTAGCTATATTGCATGAGAAGAGAAAACCATCCCTACAAGGAAATTCATCCTATCTTAAATGTGATGTCGAAAATAGGTGGGATGAATCACCCTGTAGAAATGCTGTAGTTGAAGCCGAGACAACTAACATTTGTTAGACATTTGTAACATTTGTAATATTAGACATCTAATATTTAAATAGCTGTCATTGAATCAGACGAATCTAATTCTTGTATACACTTAAAATTTTACAATATCTACTTTACAATATCTATTACTCAATTATTATCAATGTCCCTGATTTAAGAGATGTACTCATCATGTGTAAAAGGTGTCTGAACATATTATAAGTAGGAAAAAAAATATCTCCAATTATTTTTAGGAAGATGCTTTTATAGAATTTAATATATGGGGAACTTGACTGTACTGGCATTCATGATACCTTCTTTCAATTCCTGGCAGCAGCAGAGCCTTCCTATGGTTTTCACCTAAGTCACTTAATCTGTGCTCCTCATCGGTTCCCCATTTGTTCCCCATTTGTTAAGAGGAAGAATGATACTTGCTGATTTCACCGCAGTGTTGAGAGGCAAAAGCCATTAATAGTCATGAGGACATCAAATACTATGGTAATGAGGAGCATAAAATTACACAGAAATCACCAGCCATCTACTGCTGCTAGAAATCAGCTTTCGAGCAAAGCATGTCAGGCATTTATATACCACTGTAATAAAGGCCTCAGAAATACAGGTAGGTAAATAATTGCCAGATTCACCAATGGACCATATATTTCAATACTTTTTTGCAAAAAAAAAAAAGTTCTTTAAAAATCATGATTTACTTCAGATCACCAGCACTAAGACCGCTAAAGGTATGTGCACAAGATAGGCATAAAACATTGATTGTATGTGTGTTTGTGTGTATGTGTGAAAACTGCATTCTGCGGTGAACCTCCCCCTCAATTTGTGAATTGTACCACTCAACCCAAATCTATAGTTCTCATGGAATAAAATTTTAAGTGAAAAATTCTCAGCTCTACTTACGGTGTTTCTACCACATCACAAAATTCTCTTATGCAAGCTTTGTTTATAAAGACTTGTCAGGGTTTTAATAATTGATTTTTAGAAATTATTATAAATTATCGGATGACATAGACATGGAGGCTGGATAAATGTAACCATTTATTCCCTGCTCCTCATTTTCCAGATTAGGATGGTATTCCTCTGAGTCTTAGAATGGTACCAGGCTTTCAAACAGCAGAGATTCAATCTTTTGATACTG